>NC_139330.1:18720000-19920000 GCF_056507025.1 Lutjanus erythropterus
TGTTTGGGAATAAAAACTTGGTTACTGTAATTCATCTGCATTATGAATCTATCATTCACCAAGACAAAAGGCAGTCCTTGGTGCCAGAGGTTATCCATACACAGCTCAGGCACACTACTGGTCTTAGATTACTCCCTTCAGCCATCCTTCACTTTCACCTCCTCCTCCTCCCTTTTATTTAGCGTTCTTAGTGACTGCTCATTTCTAGCACTCAGACAGAGGGGGGCTGAGCTGAACAGAGCCAAGCAGATGGATGCGAATTCAAAGTTTCCTGATCTTTAGCAGAAGTTATGGAGGGTTATCTTTGGCTGTATATCTGGGCCCTGGCAGCTCTCCCCTGGTGATGAAGGATTAAGCAGCACAGCTGTCTCTTCCCAGAATGATGCAGTGCAGTGCTCCCCGACACGACAGCATCACTTAATCTTAATGTCCGCTCCTCCAGCGCAGACGCACAGGACAAAGCCAATCAGCATCACATGCCACGGGGATGGACCCTGCTGCCTGGCCCGGGAGTCTCTCACCCTCACAGGCCGATTAATCAACTTCAGACAGCCCAGTTCAATCCCGACCAGAGCTCCCCCTGCTCTGATCTGCTCTCTCTCACACACACACACACACACAGACACACACACACACTAACTGTTGTGATGTATAGAGCAGAGGAGGGCTACTATGCAGGAACACTTATCAGATTGCAGTCCACATTATGCATGTCTTTGTGTTACACTGAGAGAAAAAGGTAGTGAGCAGAGATGGGGGGTACACTCTTAGAAATAAGGGAAACAAAAGGGTTCTTCTTGAAGGGCTAAGGTTCCATCCAGAAGCATTTGCTTATGAGGAACCCCTTTTTTGACAAAAGGGTTTGTCAAGGTTTCCTTGGAAGACTAAGGGTTCCAAGAACCCTTTTCACCCAAAGAACCCTTTTTGAACGAAACATCACTTGAAGGATTGCTGAAATCCTTCAAGAAGTCTTTTGTCAAGAGTTTGTCAAGGAGTCTTTGTAACTTAACATAAAAGGGTTCTTGGAAGATCCCCCTATAGAGGCCCTTTCCACCAAATATGCTATGGTTCTTGAACTGGTTCTGTTGAGGGTTCTTGGAACCTAGGTGCTATTCAACAAAGCAGCCCAAATTTCAACCAGTTTTGGGCATTCTAGGTGAAACTTTTCGCAGATGATTCTACATATAGCCCTTTATGTTGGGTACCAGGTAGAACTCTCTGAAGGCCTTTTTCCAAAAAATTTGATCCGATTCCTAAACTGGTTCCATTCAATTTTCTTGATACTAGTAAACCAGCCCACATTTCCACAACTTTTGAGTAAAATCTTTGTAATGAAGGATGTTATCAACAGGGGAGGCAGTAGATCAGTCCGTTAGGACTTGGCTTGAGAAAAAGACTCAAGCCAGTTCACCTCCTGGTCATTGCCCTTAAACAAGGCACCAAAACCCTCTTCAAAGGAAGTTACATAATGCACAACAACGTGTAGAATATGACATGTCTATATTAGTTCCAGATGGGAATTTTTTTGTTTATTTTTGGTGAAAATGCTCAAAATGGTTCAAAAGTATGTGCCTGAACCAGAACAGTGCCAGTTCCATGTTGGTGGAAAAGGCTTATGAAAAAAACAGTTCTACCAGAAACCACCAAGGGTTCTCCTAAGGGAATAATCCGAAGAAGCATTTATGGTTCTAGTTAGCACCTTTATTTTTATGAGTGTAGAGAGTAGAGAAGGGGGAGTGGGCTATCGAATGCGTACACCTTATTTCTGTCACAGGCCACCCTTTTGTTGTGAGCTCCAATAAGGGCTTAAAGAACAATGACTAATGCTCATTTGAACAAATGACTCTCTGGGAGGTCCTGAGCGAGGATTTAAACCCGATATGATAGCAGAGCTTTTACAAGGTAACAACACACTCCCTCACGCCACTGTCTTGACGTCTCATTTCATATGATAGCTTAACAACCTGGATTCAGATCAGAGGATTGCATTAACACACATTGCACACAGACAAACCATAGAAAATGGCTTACACTGCCCCCGAAGAAAGGAAATCCTCAGAGAATCTGCTCTGACATATCAAATGCAATTCATCAAGTTGCCCCAACAATTACAACAGCACCATGAAGACAGACAGGGAAATAATATGCATGGCAGAATGATGTTTGGAAAACACACCCAAGTGTATGTTTATGACATCCTGTAGAGCCCTGCTTATGCGCAGATATAGAATATTAGCTCCATAAGTTATTCTCAATTGCAGTCAGTCTCATTACCCACGGGCATTTCCCTGTTTCATGGAATGATGAAGAGCATTTGTGCTTCAAGTAGAATAGTGGGGTGTATACAACATTAACACATGCAGGACTCTCAGGCGTCCTATCCAAAAGGCCACTATGATTTAGGAGAGCTAATTTAGAGCAATAAGCATTGAACACCATGAAAGCATCACCGCACTACTAGTATGCAGTATGACCTTGAATAAGTAGTAAAGCAACATAATGGGGTTCTTTATCTGAGGAATACTCTAATCTTTCTTTCACGCAGTACCACTGTATCTAATATATGTGTGCTTATATAGCGCCTTAATAAAAGACATAAAAAGGGAGATGTTTACATTATTGTATCTGTTTCACTGCTGAACTGCAATTCATAACAGAAAACCACTCTTCGGTTTGACAATAAAGACTGGTTTTTATTGCAATAGAGTTCATGGCAATAAACAAAAGGAATTCATCTTATTAGTCAAGAGATGTTATGAAACAACTTCTGGTCAGCGCAATCTGGGCTCGATTTCTTTATCTGTCATTTTCAATCTCTTCACAGTGCAGCCTCTTAATCTAATAAGTTATTCAGGAAATATGATATTCACCAAGCAGCAGTGGTCATTTACACATAGTTAAGTTGTTTCTACCAGGGTAATTGCTGTTGGCAACAACACAGCGTACCGCTCGGGCAGTTTGTGATGGCGTCTAAGAGTGATTTTGCAGTATTATCGTCCAGGCTAGGGGGAGCGTTCTGGCCAAAACGAGCAGAGCCCTTGGCAGATCCAGATCACAGCTTTTCCATGAAGAGCTCAGAGCAAAAACCAGAACAAGACTCGGAAAAATAAATCTTTTTAACTATGAGACACTCCTTTGCCAAACTGGACACAGCCAATTTTGTGCGCATTATTAGAGTTTCATGAACGAAGATATTTGTGGACTGGAAAAAAAGACTAGACATAGCAACAACATGATGGATGCTGTGGTCTTTTCCATCACAAGGCTTGGGTGGTGATCTTCAGGGGGAGTATAGGAGGACGGGTTGTAGTGAGCGTACTGAACGTCACAAACAATCTTGTGATAACTATGTTGGTCATGATCATTTCTCAGAAAGTCACACCCATAAAAACAGGGGGCTGAACCCTATTTGATATATTTTAGAAACTTCCTTCCACGTTTCCTCGTCCACAGCTGGTTGGTTCCTCTAAACTTTGTCCCGCATGTATTCACACCGTGGTTATTTGTGGTGCGGGGTACTGGTTGGCTCCAGCTAAGTCGCCTGAAATGTTACGTGCTCCAAAGCCACGTTTATTAAATGTGCTTTCGGCTGCTTCTATGTAAAGTCTGTATCATAATCAGATGAAGGCAATTGCTGAATAATTTAGATAAGAGCAGAAAGACATAAAGTCTATAAAACTGACATCGTAGTCACCTCTCAAAGACACATATAAACTGACAATGATACATAGATACACACTCACAGACTTACTCATATTCCTGTTAGAAAAAAAAGAAAGGGTGCACTGATCAGGATTTCAGGGACTGATCAATGATTGCTGAAAGCAGTATCGGCCAATATTGATCCTGGGGCCTATTTGAAGCCCTCTATTTATCATGTATAGCATTATTTATTTATTTGACTATTCTTGACAAAACTATATTTAGTATAAAACTTGATAAGTGAGGCATTGACAACAATTAATTTGTTTGTGTGATAAGCTCTTGTTGGAAATAACAGTTTTTTTTTTCTTAGATGACTTTATTTTAGCATTTTTACTGGCGTAAGCCAACACTCAGCCACCAGCTGCATCTGAAAGTCTTACCAACATGATATTTAATGGATTTATTAGTATAACCAGAACCTTAGTACGCAATTCACAAATTGTGGTTTCATACAGTTAACAGTAAAATATCACAATATGTAAGCACAGCTGTGGAAACGACAACAACAGCAGGAACTACAACGGAACAACAGACAGGATATCACATGTACTTCCTTCGAGAAACAAACAAGAGCGTTACGTGCCCTAGGGACAGAATAACAGGCTGGTTGTTGCAGAGATAAGTTTGGGAGGGATGAGGGTGGTGTGTAAAATGTTCTGAATAACAAAAATGTTCAGATAAATAAAAACTGAACCGAAATTTAGAAGTTTGGACTCATTCCTTACAAATGAAATTATGTTTATTATAACAGAAAGAGTAAAGTACCGAAAAAAGGTACCATAGGTTACCGGTACTGAATTCCAGGTACCGGTACCAGCATCCAAACCTACTTGTGTTAATTTTCAGACCCTGATGCTTCTTCATCCGATTGGCTCTTTTGATTGGCCTCTATCGCTAATCACAATTAAAAATAAAGTACCACAGTAATTTAGCCATGTTTGTGTGCCAGGAAAATGTTAAAACATATCTCTGCTTGGTCCGCAATTCCAAAAAGTCACTTGCACTTGAGTGCTCATGGAGAATATGAAGCACATACAGCACGCCGTGATATAGTGCAGATAATATAAGCTGCTGCCTAAATATTACTGTGCCATTACACTGTTATAGATTTCTACCTGTGGTGTGAAACCATCAATGGTCTCCTAATGATATGATGATGGAGCCAGGACATAGTTCCATTAATTCATCATTCTATATTCTCCTCCACAGCTTCCAGAGACCCTGCTAATACAGACATCATCTCCTGTCCCACGCACATAATAAAGGCCTGTCAGATCCACAGCGTTATTAATTAGCACTTCTCTGAGGTGAAATTCAATCAATTGCGGGCCCTCTGATAGCTTTTTAGCAGGTTATGCAAATCGAATGTGACCAAGCCCTGTTGCTGCCATGGCGGCCGCTGAGGAGAGAACCTCGCTGCACTGCACAGTCACTTCTCACACTCCTCTCCTCCTCCACCTCCTCCTTTCTCCTTCTTCTTGCTCCTGTCACGGTGCTAACACATTCATTACTTTAACATTTGAGCTCTCCTAGCTCTGATAGCATCAGGGAGGGTGAGAAAGAGAAAGGGATAGAGGGAGAAAGGGGGGTCTTAATGTTCATTTAATTAGAATTAGACATATGGCGTATGGAGCAGAGAGGGTGACAGGCCCCGCAATGACTCACCTGAGGAGAATGGAGAGGCAGCACTCAGACACCATGAGATCATAGGAGCACAATAATGGATGGATGGAGGCATTTCATCTGAGTGGGTTGACTACAGCTACATGCTTTGAATTAGTATGGATTTCTCTATCATAACAGGTTTACCTACACTCTTAGAAATAAAGGTGCTGCCTAGAACTAGGACTGAGGTGCTAGAGATCTTTTTCTCACAGCTGTGACAAAGCAACATATTCCTGCAGTAGTAAATGTACAGTACAGGTTACAGTGTGTCAGTTAATAAGAGCTGCAGCTTCTCAAGACCACGACAAGTCTTATCTGTTATTTCCTAACTGCTGATGAGGTTAGCCCTGACGTAAGCTGAGCAGGAAAGGCTAATGTTAAGCTAAACCTAGCGTTGTACCATTACAATCCAAACACTGAATGTCTCCAATACTTATTTATCCATTTTTCCATCTTGAAAACAGTTGTTGTGGTTAGCATGCTGTACGCACCCATTGGTAATCCCAAAATGCCTTGGGCTGGGTCTGTTGACCAATCAGAGGCTGTGCACCTGACTCATTTACATTCCAAGAGTGTTATGTAGAACCCATCCAGGGGGAAGGAACCTTGACAAACCATTTTTTTCTTTAAAAAAAAAGGGGTTCTTTAGGAGCAAATTGTTCTGGGTAGAATATCAGCTCTTCAATAAGAACCCTTTTGGAACCCTTATTTCTAAAAGTGTAAGTAAATTTAATACTAAAGCATGTCTAGCATGCAGGTGGGCTGATATGGGTTCTACGGAGGCCTATTCCTGTCTTTAATTTCTTTTAGTTCTACAAAAATGAGCATGTACACTGTTTTAAAATGCCATGCCAAGACAAAAAGAAGCAAAACAATGTCATGGCTCTTCTGTGATTATAAAGACAGACTTAAGCTTTAGCTACTGTACAGTCATACATCACTGCAAATGCACACTTACATGAAAACATGTGAGGATGAGGACAGCTAAAGGCTCCAAAATCTCTCCTAGGAACCCATGCATTTTTCATGTCGCCGTAAAAGGACTGTCTGTGGCAAAGCTAACGGCGTCGGACGCTAATTGATCTGCGCCTTTAATGCGTGTGAAACAAGGGAGTGCCGAGCAATGCTGCAAAACTGTCATCTCAGCCTTTTTCCTCTAATGCAGCCATAAATCCTGTAGCCGTCGCCCCCTCAGTCAGATGTTTTCATTACTACCATATCAGTTTTATTGAAATTACTGACATCTGCATGTTTCAATAATTGTAGGTCCTGCAAAGCTGTTGTAGCAATTTTAAAGGGGGGAGGCCCCGCACTGCATTCTGGATCAATTTTCTGCTCTCGAGGGACACGAGAGGGAATGTGGTATTGGAAAAGGCACAGAGGCCCTGATAGATTGTGTGGTTACCCTGTGACGGAGACAAACAGTTTAATCCGGTGTAAATCGGCAGGCGCAGTGTGAGATTGTTTTATACAGAGATGTAAATTGCATTGTCAAAATCAGTCATCTTCCAGGTATGGGGCTTAACAGGAGCCACTTTAGAATGGGAAAGACAAACGCTTATCTCACTCCGCAAACCCTGGGGGGAGGCACGGAGCCACCTGGAGCTAGCTCTCTCTTTGTGAGGACAAAACACCGTCAAATGAGAGGAAGCACAAATACCTGCTGAATAAGGTGTTTGGGATTTATCAAAGCTGAAAACTATGACACAAATTTGTACATGTAGCCGGCTGCACTGTAGGTTCTTATCATTTCACTGTAATGGGATCCCGGTGCAGCGCAAAACAAACAACACCACAACCTAATATAATAGACAGTATGAGACTGGGAGGTTACAGGCAGCGCCGAGGTAATGCATGTGTTCCTCCTGTTTGAATTATCTATGGTCTATCTATGCATAATGCATACTGGGATGGGTCCCATTATTATGGCGTAGCCAGGCAAATGAAATATCCCTGGAGTTTTCTTGGCGACACAGTCCACTAAATCAATGCAGCATTTTGATAAAGCTGTGTGTCTAGATAATAAGTCAGCAATAACTACTTGCAATCATTTCATTAGGTACAGTATGGATGATACAGTTAGGGAAATGAGAAAAAGAGGCTTGAGTCTCTAATGTGGAAAGTGCTGGCGCTGTGCCTCTGTGTGTGTGTGTGTGTGTGTGTGTGTGCGTACATGTGGATATGTGAACTGTGACTGCACGGGGTCTGTGCTGCTTTACTTGATAGTAGAGCAAGACCGATAAATTGTTTGGCTGACATATGGGCCTATGACAGATATATCAGTATCTGCAGAAATATTTACTGATATGCACTGATATTAAAACTTTTTCACATAATGTATATTGCAGAAATAAGGTGTAAATGCTGAGAAGCTGCTTTGTGTTTTACTACCTGCCCCTAACTGACTGATAGTATAAAAATATTCGGCAACGGACTGATACTGAGCAGCACTGATGTTTAGTTAGCTATGTCTCTCATTTTTGTGTATTCTTAATTTACTAAGTGTGCATTCAACAATCAAGATCCGATACGATACGGTACCATATGATACAATAGGATACAATAAACCTATATTTGTCACACAATGGGGAAATCTGCAAAACAAAGTGAACAGCAAAATAGAACGCAGCGTCAATAAAAACAGTAAATAACAAATAAGTATACAAGCAATATAAACAATAGCAAAAATCAAAAATGGGATCAATATAAACAAGAGGAAATATTAAAAAAGAAATCAGAGACAATATATAAAATATAAACAAGAAACAGACTCAACAGTTGACACCATTCACCAACATCTACACCACTGCACATAGGTAATATGCTATATCTCAACTGATATTAAATAATTTAATGTATACATTGTCAACCAATTCTGTATATGTTAAATAAAAGAATATATATATTCTTTCATTTTAAAAAGTTATTTCTCTAAGAAAACTGCCATTTGAGTACCTTTACACTGCCATATCAGCACAAAATTGGAGCATAATCCACATAGAAAAGGTATTTTTTAAAATTCCAAAAATTAAAAATTCACTATGTTGGCCGTCATATCAGTAAATCTGTGAATTTTTCCCTCTAAAATTGGTATCGAACTCAAAATTCCCACATCGGTTGGGCGTAGGCCCTGTGTGCGCGTCTGTGTAGGCTGTGTTCCTGTATGACACACAAGCATGTGTCCCGTGTGTGTGTGTGTGTGTTTGGTGTGACTGGGACTAGACTGATGAGGCTTTAGTATATCTGTCAGGCACAGTTTGGGGATTGGAGGAGTAGGCGTGCGGGAGCCGGTGGCCATACATCTCTATTACACTAGATGGTCACCACAGTGGCCAGCTGTTTATTCTCATTAGCTCACACGTTGGCCGTCTAAACTGACTCTCTACAGCCTCGCACACAGCCAAGTCCATTGTGGTCCAGTTCAAACCAGTCCAAAACAGATGTAGTCACATTTGAAGTGTGTTTTTTTCTACCGTTTTGTCAATGCGTATTTTAACAGCCAGTATGTTGGGGAAAAAATGCACTGCAAAGGCACACAGAGCAGAAAGTATATCCGCAAAAATCAATATTGACGATCAATTCTACCTTACAGCTGCTCGATAATTCCTCCCATATTTCCCTGTCCTGCTTGGTGAAGAATCACAGCTTTTGGATATAATATCCATTTTCTACATTACAATGGTTGTCTGTCGTCGTGTGCTGAAAATGCAGCCGTGTGACAGTGAGGCAGAAGTATTAGCCAGCTCTCATGGTGTGGGATATGAGAGAAAAGGCTGCTTTTTCATAGCACTGCACAGACAAGGCTGCAGTGAGAAAAGCTAATGGCTATGATTAATGACAAAGGGCCAGAGGAGAGCCGGGACACAGACGCTACATATATCATCCTCTCCCATCAGTCAGTGCACCTCCCAGGACCCTCTCGGCGGAGGGGGGGAGAGAGAGGAGAAGGAGGAGGAGGAGGAGGAGGAGAGAGGGAGAGAGCTATCTACTCCAGGTCCTTTACACACAGGAATTGCTTCTCTCTTTCTTCTTGCGGGAAAGTGAAAAAAACAAGTGACAAAGAGGTGATAAGGTGAACAAGAAAATGGCGTGTAAAATAACTGGGAGATATTCTGTGAGAGAGGAGGAGAGACGGGGAAAGGGGGAGAGCAGTCTGTGATCGTTCCTGATTTCAAGCAACTTGACTCTTCGCATGCCGAAGCCACATTTCCAAGGTCTTATCTGCCATATGGTCTGCCCTGTTTAGATGATTTATTAGGTGAGGAAAAGCGCACTGATAAATTTTACTGTGTTTCCCTGCATAGGCAACCCGTGGTGTCAATAACAAAACTCAGGCGTCTTTAATGAAAACTTTTAGTACCGAAAGGGTAACCATCTATTTATGAGTCACTATAATATTACACCGGCAAAAAGAAATTATCTGTGCTTCTCACGCACTCTACAGAAAAAGGGCCTAAATCGGAGCAGGGGGGGAGAGCACAGATCATATCCATATGTCAGCAGCTCCCAAGCGCCCTGCATTTAACATGGCGCGGGTGTATTTCTGCTTAATTGAAGCATTCAGCTGTTTACAGCTCACACAAAAACAGCAAGGGTTTATTTATGGCCAATTATAGAGTAGTGTTTTGAGTGAAGGAGGCCCATTATGGATTCCAGCCCTTTTGATTCTAATTAGTCACTGTGTTCAGGTTTTTGGTTTACATGCCTGATTTACTGGGGGGTGGGCGGTGGGGGTGAGAATTAATTTCCTATTAAACAACATATGCCCCTCACTAAATCAGACAAAAGCTTGCTGAGAAGCAAGACATGAAAACAATAACTGTAGAACAACCTGCTGTAGCGCTGCAGTGTTTACCTCTCAGCTCGACTTTTTATGTGCAGAAATTAAGAAATAAAAAGCTACAGGGGCAACAAAAATCTGTCTCTTCTGCTCTGTTCTAACTCAGCTTTACTTTAGTGTATAATCAAATTATTTTATGTCACTCTATAATAATATAATAGACTATAATATAATAATAAAATGATTAAAACAACTCTACACTTGTTTCAACTTAATAGTGCTGTGTATGGGTAAGATCTGGGTTTTGATTCAATATAATGCAATATACTGCAATACTGTAAGCAAGGTGATATATTGCTACATATATATATATATATATATATATATATATATATATATATATATATATATATATATATATATAATTTCAGGAAAATTGTTACCATATAAAAAAGATATAGTATAAAGAACACACCACCATATGCATAAAATCTGAGTTTAAAAAGTTTACTTTTTTATACAATCAGAACAACAGAGGTAACAAAACTATTATCTACAGGTCGGGAATATAACTCAGCACAAAATGAACCACTGCCACAAATCTTCATGATACACTGTTTTTGAGAACTGATACAGTATCATAAAACATAATATTGTGTATCGATATTTTCTTACACCCTACAAGATACTACAAAGTTGAGCCTGACAGAACATGATGTAAATTTTTACATCTGTTAGCTTTATAGGCTGAATTTTAATTATAAACTTTTGAGCGAACATTGTCACAATGTTTTTTTCATAAATATTCAATAATCTCTATACTATACTCTGTATAAAGAATATTGGCCAATAGCCACTGTCCAAAAAAGTTTAGAAAACTCAGAATTTCAGGGCAACTGTCTTCACTAGATTTTTGAATTTTGAATCAATTGAAAGCAAAGCAACCGAAAATATTAAATATTAACCACACTTCACTTTCACTTCAATGATTTTACTTGACAAGTTTTGAAATAAAAAGTTTTGGGGGATTTCTAAACCTCACAGATTCAAGTTTATCTAAAGTAAATTATCTTAACACTTTTTTAAAACTTACGAGCTTCAGTTTGGCTCAAAACTCAAAAATCTACTGAAGTTAGCTGCCTTGAAATTTTGATCTTTCTTAGCTTTTTCGTTTTTACAGTTTATTGGTTTCAGATTTTTTTTTTAACTCCAAAAATTCAGTATGGGTCAGGCCCTTATGCAAAGAGGTATTGACTCCAGTTACATGACTATCTACACCAAAGAGATCAAATAAATACTCATTGTAAGTAACTTATACAAATGGGTATTGTTATTTGCCAAATTTGTGATTGCAAAGGTGAAGACTGTGGCTTCCTTTCACTGTCCCTGCCTTATAAACTGATGACATGTTTAATCTATTCATTACATGAAAACGGTTTGCTTAACATGTGCCAACAGCTTCCCAACAATGACCTGTGAATTTGCAACTAAATGGGAGTCCAGAGCACATTTAAGGTTTCATTTGCAAACCAAAGCTGCTGAGCCTTTGAAGTACAAATATCCTACATTTAACAAGTTAGACTCACAAAGGTCAGAGAGGACAAAAGGACTCAGTAACAGAATCAAAGTCAATATGTTACTAAAGTCCTCAAACAGCCACCGGTTTTCATAATAAAACAATAACCCAAAGCACGGAGAGTGAAATATAATGGCACAGCACGAACATAAAATTTTATCTAAAATCTAATTACTAAGAAAAGAACATAATAAAAATAATGGTGCATAAGATTTAATGTTGTTCTCTTGTTTTATGATCAATGGATAACCAGCACTGCTCTACTTTGTTCCTCTCTTAAAGCTTTTTGACTTATTTATGGTGACTGTGTAGCAATTAATATTGCACAGGCTGCATTGTCATTTTTCAAGCCATTTCCCAGGAAATGTTCTACACCCCGTAATGGCCCCTCTAACGCTGTAGCTGTCATGTCCTGGACAGCTGCATTTTTACAAGACAAACTCAGACACGTCACACTCATCTCTCTGTGGACTAACTTGCTGCTCATTGCCACACAGTAAACACACACACACACACACACACGCATGCATACACAGTCCCACACAGAGGCCAAGGCCAGCAGCTGTTAATAGCTGCATGGAAAACTTTGATTAATATTTCACCCCTTGTTGCAGGGCTGCTGAGCGAGTGTCACCTTCCAAACAGTGTCCTGTGAAACCTTTTCTTTCAGGGACCCCGCTTTGCCAGGTGGAGATGATAAATCTGTTAGAAGGATCCCCCAAAACCTCATCAGGCTAATTACAGCGCAGCCACGCAGCTCTGATGCATGTCTGCGTCCGTGCACACATGTTTAGGTGGAGGTTTGGACTGTAGCCAGGTTAGCAGTGCTATGTAAAGAGATTGAGTCTTCAGCTATCAAATTAGCTAGCTCTCGAGCAGCTCCCCGTGTTCGTGCGTTACAAATCTCTGTCTTTGGCCAAACCTTTGACTCAGATTCAGTGGGCCATACTTGGTCCATCTCAGGGGAGTGAGTTTGGCTGTGATACATAACAAACACAGGCATGAAGGGTGTGAAAACAAACTTGGCCGACACACCTGGATGTAAACAGTTCTGTTCCTCTGAGAGTTTTTTTTTCCTTCTTGTCATTAAATTGGAGGGGCAAGGTGACAAAAACCTTGAATATCAACATCATATACTGTTTCACAACTGCAAAATGCTGACAACGAATGTGACAACATCATTAAGTCGAAGCACAGCCTGCACATACAATGGTTTCAGTGTTCAGTGCAAAAAGAAAAAAACGTGTTTACACTAAAAGGAGATGTATGACACATCTGGGATTTGTTTCACACAGAATAAATCAACCGAATAAAATAAAAATTAAAAAATAGCTTCTATTAAGATACAACCAGAAATCTCTAGTTTACCTGCATATGACTGTTTGTATACATGAATACAAGAAAAGTGCTACACCTGTACCATTTATATGTATTATTGTGTTTTATATTAGGGCTGAACAATATATTAATATTACATTAATATCATGATATGAGACTAGATATTATCTTAGATTTTGGATATCATTATACAGTGATATGGCATAAGTGTCTTTTCCTGGGTTAATAGGCTGCATTACAGTAAAGAGATGTAATTACGTTACCAGACTGTTTCACACCGTTAGTCTTTATATCCACATTATTTATCAAAATCTCATTGTTAATATTTTCTGAAAGCAGCAGCAGTTATCCCTGCAGTATTGTCACAATATCAACAATGACTGGGTCAGAGTCTCTGTGAAATCAGATGAAATGAGCATATTTATTTTTGATGTTTTATTTTTTTGTATACAGGGGCCTCAAAAATCAACAAAATATTATTGCTGTAGCTTTAAGGAAAGTATGTTAGTGTAAATGAAAACTTTAATTAACTTGAAGTGGCCATTGTTCAGTTGTGTCCTGATGTCATTTAGGACATAACATTTATTGTTTAACTGTAAAATATTTTAAATAATTCCATTACATATTACATACATGTGTTTAGGTATATATTCTATTTCTGTATATTATATCCTGCATAAAGAATATCAGCCAAGATATTGCTATTAGAATTTTGGAGATTTTTTTTTTATTGGTATCGGCATCAGCCCAAAAATCCAGTATTGGTCGGTCCGTAGAGATATACACTTTATTGTATATCGTAGAACAGCCTAAAAATATGTATCGCCCAGCCCTATTTTATATTCATAAGATAATTATTACCAGCTTCAAATCCCAGACTTGAGACAGTGTGCTAATAATGTGTTATCAATAATAATGTGTTTGCCTCCATCTGCTCCCGCAGACCGAATGTGACAACAGCACCAATAATACCACAAAGACATGTGTATGAGAGAAATATGAGCATATTTGTGTCATCCCACACCTCGGCGTGTACTCTGCCGAATGGCACAGCTTCTCTGTCAGCTGTTGTCTTTTGTTTCCACACACCTCACACTGGTTGCAGCACCTGTCTTTCCCATTCCTGTGTGAAGACTGTGTGGAAGGATCGAGGATAGAGAAGGTGTGTGTCACCTGGGGTCCTCTGACTGAGAGAGGCTGTCATGCCCATCACTGCCCCAGCAGGCCCGCCAATCACACACAGGCAGGCCCACGCTGAGACGAGGCCAGAGAAAACAAGCAAACAAGACAACAATCGACAACAATCTTTAAACACGCTTGTCATTCTCCTCTGAGAGATTTCCATTTCAGCTACTTAAGCGGCACATAAAAACACGACAGCCATCGCCAACAATCTCTAAACACAACTCTGGTGTTCTCCCTCCTCGGAGAGATTACAGATTTCCAGCCATTTAGTGGAGAATGAGAAGCATCTGCAGATTGAGGGGATTGGCACAGCACACGTTGGCGTGTCGCAGCCTGACTGGGTTGAGCGCGGTGTGGCGTGTCATTTTTGGGCGCGCTGTTGCTCAACATCAAGAGAAATCGATGGCGTCTCCACAGGGGCAGGGAGGCCTGTGGAATAGAGGAGCTTCTCAGGTCTGTTTGAACTCATTTTCTTTTCTGGGCGGTTGCCCCCTCGCTCAGCCCCCTAAGGCATCTCCCTCACAGCAGGCCCTGACAGCTTGACACATTGACAGCTGCCGCTGAATGACAACTGATTTGTACAAATTTCAAGCCTTATAAATCTACCTGTCACAACAAGAGCATAAAAGAGCTCGGACCCAGCAGGTAATTCGGAAGTGGTGGGGGAAGAAGAAAAAAGGCCTGCTTCCTCCTCCTCCTCTTCCTCACACCTGACAGCCCAGTCTGAGAGGGAGAAAGATAGAAGATAGAGGGTAAAAAAAAAAACAATACATCTCTTTTTTTTTTCTTCTTTCCTGCCAGTATACCATCATCTTCTCCTCAGGTCCACTTTGAATAAGAACTGGTGGAACCATTTTCTTGCCAACAGGCGATCAATCGTCTCATTTAGAGATTATAAAGAGTGGACTGAAAATGGAAAAGTGCAATTTTGTTTTACACCAACATTAAAGCAGCGCCACCTGCTACTCGCAGGATTATCACATCGGCCTGCTTCTCAAGGCTCTCACTGCTGCTGCTGCTGCTGTAGTGCCCCTACACCCCCCTACCGCCCCACGCTTTCATCTGTTGGTAATGGCAGACCTGGCGGGCAAGGCCTATAGCTGCAATAAATCCTCTTCAGGAGTGTATCTTATAGCTAGATATAAACTATGAGAGACGGGGGCAGAAGAAAATCAATAGAAGTGACAAACAGAGAAAAGGGTTTATAATTCTAAATGAGTTGTCTTTCTCATTTTTACAGGCATGATGGCTTGTCTGTCCTGGTCAGTAACGGCAATTTACCACCAACTCTCCACAAATATAAACACAACTGTGATCACTGCTCTTCTGTACGTTTAATCTGTTCTTTAAACTCAAAAATATGACATGACATGCTGCTGACATGCGGCTATTAGAGCCCCCCATGCTCCCATGCTTTGTGTAAACACGTCATTAAGATAAAACACAGTGATGTTAAACTTCAGGCTCTTCTCTACCTGTGTTTGGCTTCACTTTGAGGAACAATGAGAGGCAGATCAGGTGAGAACAGGTCATCCAGTCTCTTGCTTTGCTTGGCACACTCCCACTGTTAAACAGGACCTGCATAACTGACCGATGACACTTCTCCTGCTTGTTTACTGCTGGTTGTGATTGCTATAGGCAATGACCGGGACCGCACTCAATCTGCAGAGCAGGCTGTTTTATGTGAAACAGCACTGTTTGCATGCAGTCTGACAGTTGGTAATATGTGTTTTGCGGACGGGCATGAGTCATTAAGCTAAGACTGACTGCCATAATTATCAGAAAGTCAGCATATACGACAGCAGATGATGCATATTTCTGTTTGGCGGCGTGGATCACAGGGCTGAAAGCAGGGACGGATTTAGTCATTTTGGGGCCGAAGGCAAACACAGGCATGGAGCCCTCCACATCCCTTGTTCTCCCAATTTTTAAATTCTTGAATAAATAATAAGTCATAAAAATGAACTTTAATGTATGGTGGAATGCTGAGGATAAACACCGACAGCAAAATTAATTAACGGCACAAAATTGAGAATATTACAGAGGCAAATTTTCTATCTACTATTCACATCAAGCGTGACATGATTTTGTGAGTAAATTAGTACACTTCTAAAAACAAATTGCACCGTGGCAAAAAAAGATGTGATCAACATCAAGTGAGCACGACCTGGAGCACCTTATACTTAATAAAAAGAAGAAAAAAACAACATACATGTTTCTCCGCTTGGTTCAGGAGCTGAAACTCAACCACAGGATGTATTTAAGGATGGCATCAAGTTTGAAGAAACGGAGGAGTGATTTGAGAGAGCTCAAAAATAAAAATAAAATGAATAGCATTAAATAATATAATAAATCAATAAATAAAATAGCAATATTTCACCCTGCTTACAGTATCACAATATATCTCAATATATTGAATCATAGCACTTTTATCACGATATGTATTGTATTGCCAGATTCTTGCACATGGCTCTAATGGATGATAAACGTCTCTCAACATGGCTGCATGAACTCAGGTCTGTGGGGAAGAGAACAACTGCCTGCTTTCCTAAACTCAATGACTTACTCTTTCAGTATTGTAGAACTGCCTGCTAAACCTCTCCTATTTGCAAGTAGGCAAAACACTCTAATCCTCCATTTGTGTGTATTCATCCCTGTCCTAAATGTGCCCTTCCGCACTCTAACCCTCAAAGACCCTTCCCTTCATGCAGCCACCGACCCTGCTGTTTGATTAAGACTTAGCCCACTGCTTTATCCCTGGACAGGACCCCGGCTGGGCCAAAAAGCACGAGTTAAGCAAAGGGATTATCAGTGCCACTCCCATCGAGGCAGTCAAACTGTCACACAGATCAAAGCGGCTCCCAGCTGACCCTCAGTCATTTAAGGCAGGTGTCCTCTCATATTCTAATGCCGCGACAAGTGCACAAACCCGGCTATTGAAAAAGGTACGGCAGGATTGTTTGCCTGCCACATTCGGGATTGCTGCCGTACATCATCTGAGGATTTGTTTCTAGTGAGTCATGTTGAATGAAGTGCAATGTATAAAGCTGAATTGGGTTCTTATTTAAACCTCATTAATCTTTTGTATATTTATCAGCAGGACATATAATCTATGTTTGTGCTTCATTAAATAATTTAGTGTCTTTTCAATATCAAATATATTACAACACAATTTATAACATTCATTATTCTAAGCCTAACGTCATAAAACTGGAAATTTTAATCATTTGTATTTAGGGCTGCAACTAACAATAATTTTATTATTGATCAATCTGTTGATTGTTTTCACGATTAATTAGAATCAATTAGTTGTTTGGTCTATAAAATGTCAGAAAATGGGGAAAGATGTTGACCACTCTTTCCTATAGCCCAAGGCGAAATCCTCAAATGCTTTGTCTACAGTCCAAGAATTTGGACATTTTTTCTTAAAAAATGACATAATTGATTAACCAGCTAATCTTTGCAGCTCTATTTGTATTATAAGATCAATTTATTTAAATTGGCACCAGATATGTAGAACTTACTTCGATACATAATGGGAAAATTGTAAAAAATAATGCTGCAACATGTTTTTGACAGCTGTTATTTACCCCAAAACAGAGCAGCAATGGGGCAATAGTCAGATGTTTTTACTGTGAGATCACAGTTGATGACAAGAGTCCTGTTATGTCTTGATAATTTGGGAACATTGGCATGACAAGCATCGGTGCCGTAAATAAGTGAACACAGACTGTGGTGTGACACCGCTCCAGCGGGAAGGCAGCCTAAACTTGACATGTCCCCCAAGACCTCCCAAATAATGCTGGCGCTTCCCTCTGCACCCAAAAACCTCACAAGTGAAGATGGAAGAGGGAAAAACGAAGAAACTAAAAGTGAGTGTGATAAAGATAAAAAAAGAAATGGTGATAGAGACACCTGCCCGATAGTCGCACAATCATTTAAGGCCCTGAATGGTTCTTATTATGGCATCTGAAGCCCAGCTGGCCTTGGATCCAGCAGGTCGGCTGTAGTTCAGCTGAGGGTCTTGTGATCCGGGGGTGGGAGGAGGGACTTGGCTCATGCGGGAGGAGCTGGGACCGAGGGGCTTGGTAGGGGCAAATGGATGACGGATGGGCCTAAGGGTGAATGCCAAAACCATAAATCCAACCTCAGCCTGACCCCAAGATCCTATAAAGTTTATTTACATTTTCACATTGCGTCCACCTCTAAAACGTCTATGTTTAGACATTTCAAAGCAGCATGACGCATCCATCTATCTTGCCACCGCGCTCTTGCAGAGGACAGGGAGCTGGGACCAGTTTATCCCACCCTGACCTGACTGGCTGCCTGCTCGTATCCTCCCCTGTTCAAGGATCACTCAAAAGGCCTTTTATTAATTGCGGGTTTGTGTTGGGAGCTTCTATTTACGGCTTGCCTGCTGAGCTGTGAGCATGCTTTGAGGCATTAAGTGACTTTTAACCCTCTTCATATTGTGTTTGATATCTTTCCCATGTGTTATTCCGAGAGTCATTTACCAATGTTTATTTGCATTGATTTAAGCTGTCGCTTAAAGATTAAATTAGATTAACTGGGAAGACATTGGCAGTAAAGTGCTAACCACAGTATCACATTTCCTACGGCAGGGTGTCATGGGGATCATGTCTATTTCCACTTCAATCCTTTTAATGATTTTCATTCAGAAATCAGTTCTGTGTTTACTTTCATCAGCCCTGACTAGAATGATTTCTGGCAACTTTGAACACAAAAGTACTCAACTGTAATTAGCAGTAGCAAGAATTCACTGTTTTACTGCCAAGGCACTCAACAAAACAACAAAAAAAAACCTTTACCACGCCAAAGGAGCTCACATGCTTTTAACTCTTTTCTTCTGTTTGTGCAAAGCAAGATAAATAAATAACTAAAGGCAACATCCTGCCGTTTCACTTTCCTGCAGCCCCCATACACTGCTCTTTTTGATTTGGGCGCCTGTTGAGAAACCTTGTTTGGACAGCCATGGGGTGGAGCTGCCAGGCTTATAAGTCTGCCACAGAACACAGGCGCAAACAGGGCAGCCCGCAGGGGTCCTCTCATCGGCGGAGGGAGGGGATTCTACCACCTTAGCGGGTGAGAAAGGCACAGTATTATTACACCCCATCAAGGAAACTCCAGCTGACAATAAATCCCTGAGTGCTTTACAGTGCAGACAGTGAGCATGGAAGAGTGCCACTGAGAGCGCGAGGGGAGGAGGGAGAGGAGACAAGGAGATGAGGGGAGGGAAGGGGGGAAGAGGACTATCCCTCAAAAGGCCATAAAGCCTTCAGGCTGTCATTCAGGGCAAGAACCATGGCAACGGAAAGTGTTTGGAAATTCCTCTTCTTTTTTTTTTTTTACCTAAAAGATTTTCTGAACACAGTTGATCGGTCACAGTTACTACATTCCTTTTAAGGCTAATAAATGTCTGATTTCACGAGGCAATTAGAAATAAAAAGAACTCGGCTGTATCCATTTGTTTTTTCACAAGCTTCACTGAATGCTTTCTGTCTTGCAAACATACGCTAACATGTGCACAGTGCAAATTCTATTACCAATAATTTAATTCTACTTAAAAACAAAGACAAGAAAGAGGTAAGTATATGTTCTTTACTTGAGAAGGGGTGTAAAGAAAGACTAGTAAAAGTATTGATAAAACTTCTTTACTCAAGTAAAAGTGAAAAAGTACAGGCTCTGAAATGAACTCAAAGCATAAAAGAAACAAGCTGCCTTCTGAAGGATGTTTCTTGTTATATCTTTTATGTTGTTTTCAACTTCTTACATCTTTTACGTAGTTTTTGTCTGTTATGTCATTTTTATCTTGTTACTCTTTAACATCATTTTCGTTTGGTTGCATCTTTTACATCATTTTACTTATTTTATGTTTTCAGATGTAGCTTTCATCTTGTTACGTCTTTTACGTCATTTTTGTCTTGTTACGTCTTTTATATCATTTTCATCTTGTGACATTTGTCATGTGTGAAATACACATTTTGTTTGTTTGTTTGTTTGTTTCTTTAAGAAACAAGCCTGTTTTGAAAATGTAAGAGATAGAAAATACAGATATTTATGTTCAAATGTAGGGAGTAAAAGCAAAACCTTGTCAAAAATAAATAATAATAAATACTCAAGCAGAGTAGAGATAACTGAAAACTCTGCTTATGTACAGTAACAAAGTATTTGTACGTCATTACTTCGATCCTCTGAAACTATCACAGTGGAAAACAATGTACAGGGCAGCTGGCTGCAGGCAAAACCATTACTCGAAGAGTGTCCTGTCACAAAAATCTGCCAAGAGCTAAAAGAAAAATACACATATAAAATAATCACTGATGATTCTGGGCTGGTTCTGTGGTGGAGACAGCGCTGTATGGCCTTGTGTGAGAAAACAGGGAACATGCCTAAGTTATTACTGCAGGAAGGCAATCTGTCAAAGCCAGGCTGTTCTGGCATAGCCAATACCACTGGTGAGATCAGAGAGTCAGATTCTGCTTGCAATTACTGCTAAAGGACCTTGGATGCAGGCAGCCTGCTATCAATTATTTCCCTGGCCCTAGACACTTGGAGCTGTCAAAGCCCTACTGTCTTCTGTTTTGTAACAGAGGGCCCTCTGAGGCTCGGAGGAAGCCTAGCCTCTCTCCGACAGCAAGGGAAGATAGTTTGTGTCATTAAGTGGCGCTATTACAGATTCACACACACTTCAGAGTATGTTTTTCTCCTACTTTTCTTGCTCTTTCCGATCTGTTACTGTACTATACCGTGCCGTCTCTGCCTGTATCTGTTACTCCCTCTCACTCACCCCATGATGAGTGGATTAAAACTAAAAAGAGAAGACAGACCACGAAGAGAAGTGTTCTGGCTGACAGCTCTGACCTGGGTATTTATGGTGAGGCTCTCGGCTCTGATATTCACCCTCGGTGCTTTATGTGCACTGCACACGGCCCCTCAAAGGGTATACACATCCCCTGTGCCCAGATGAACATTTCCATGGTAACTGATAATCTGACCAAAAAATCCAACACAAAAAAAAATCAAGAAATAAATATGTTTATTTCACATTTCTTTATAAAATTAAACATACATAATGTTTATTTCTCTTGCTCGGTTTTCAATTACCCCTAAATTATAATGATGAGGCAATTTAGCAATAGCCTAATGTGGTATAAATGAAATTTACATATGCACCATTGAGCCACTTATCCGGCTCCATGTTGTTGTGCATCCTTCCCTCCATGTGGAATAAAGGCTAGACAGGGATAGATTAATCATTTTTCCACAGGATGACATTACTTTGGCCCACTCAGCCCTGAGCTGTCCCCCAGGGCAAGCCCCTGGATCATCCAGGACCGGAGCTTTGGCACAAAACGACAGATTCCCCCCCACAGCCCCTGCCAAGTTCCAGGACCTTATCACTGAAAATTACATTCTTATGGTAAGCAAATGTGCTCTAAAGCAATACCGCAGTTGCCAGTTGCATGAAACTGTCAAAGAAGGGACGAAAGGTCATTTGCTGTGTGGGTTGCAGCAAGTAAAATATGGCACACACAGTGTGTGTACGTAAGTGCATTCACATGCACCTAGCTGGAAGAACCGGGGGTTCAAGGGATGATAGCAAGGTTATTGTCATCTAAGCTCCTCAAGGTCAGCTGCCATCATCAGCACAGGTATTATCTCCTCACACAGACAGCTAATGTAGTGCAGCTTTGTCCTTGGAATGAAAGGCGGTCAAGAGATGGTCAAGCCATTTTTTATTTGCTTTTCTTAGATGAATTTGGACTGATGACTTTTACATGTGGATCTAACATAGTTTGCAAAGAAAATACTTGGTGGTCATATGAATTATGTGTATGTCCTACGTTAAACCAGAGAGACCTTGATCGTACAGTTATCACAATACTAAAATTTTTAACTTCGAAACTAGAGCCAGCCAATATTACAGGGCTGATACTGGCCTGTCACAGCTGTATCCATCTATATTGGTATCAGCATATGAAAACTTTTTTTTCAGTTCTATAGAACATAATTTATGTATATTTGATCCTTTTTCTTAATTAAAGGTGCAATACACAACATTCAGTCTCATTAGCAAACAACTATCTGCTGTGTAGAGACATTGTGAAGTTACAACATCCTGAGCAGAAAATGCCGTCACACTCCATGTGTTTGTGTTGTTATTCAGACTTCTCTGTTTATCTGGCGTGGCCATATGTGCATGTTTGTGCATGTGATACCCTCTGTGTCTTCCCCACACAATTCAACATGGCAGCCTGGTGTGCAACTTTTTCATATTGCAGTTTTTGTTGTTTGTTTTTGGACAGAGTGTGGGGTTATAATTTAAGAGGAAAATCAAATTTGAGAAAACATTATATTCAAATCAATCTTAAACGTATGTGCACATACGTTTGTGGGGTGATTTTGTGAAATGTGTTAGGGGAAGAAATCAAACAAAGTAAAAATATCAGATAGTTTAAAAAGATGTATAAAGAAATTATTTTTGCGGAGAACAGAAATAAGAAAGGGGAATGTCAACCATGTTAATGGTGACAGTTTTTGTTGGTTCCTTTCTCTTTTCACATTCTTGATTATTGAGTATTGTTGATGTATGAAGAGTATGAACATAGTGGTGTAACTGTGGTATTGGGAAGGACGGTGGGTTTATGTAATTGATAGGTTAATGATGGATTGGTATAGAAGAGAGGTAGGACCAGAGAAGCATATTGTTTCTTCCAACTCCTTTTTGGACATGAAATGTTAATTTATGTTGCTCATTGACAGTTTTTTTCTCTTTTTTTAATTAACAACCTGCACACAGCGCTGGTACAGAAAAAGTCACTGAACACTGTCTGGCTTTACTATGGTGCAAGTCAAATTTCATGCTCTATAATTAACTGGTATCATATTGGTTTAAACAAAACACTTGTACATAAATACTAACTTTACTTGCCAGCATAAGAAGAAAAAGAGAAAGGGATTCTAAAGTGTTGATTAAATGTTAATATGTTACCAGCCTTTGAAATATAGAGACAATACAAATGGAAACTCCTCTAACTCTACAAGATGCTTAACAGCTTAAACGGCTGATCGGCTCCATTGTTTCCCTCATCTTTGTCAATGAGACAATGAAAATGTAAAGCACAGCAAAGTGATGCACCCCACTCGACTTATTGAAGTGCCTTGCCTACTCTCAAGAACAACTCTGCGTATATAAGAAGTAAAATGAGCTGATTCAAGTCTTTCCTCTGTATATCCAGACAAATCATCAGCCAATTTCATCATCCTCTTGGAATAAGATGCCAAAAACCCCGAACAATACCAACAATTGATGTTGACAAAACTATAAGAGGGGAGTGTCAGTCAAACTCAGGTAACTGTTTACTTCATCTGGGGGGATTCAGGCGAACATGGGAACAGGTGAGAGGATTAAATCCCGCCTCGTTGATTGATACCAGATATTTGTTTTGGTGAGGAAATTAAACTTTTGCTTTTAAGCCAGCGACTTCCCTTATCTCTCTATTCTTCAGTAGGTTTAGTCATGCACGGAGAAGGTGCTCAGAACTTTCCAAATACACTCAGACAGATCGGGAGGAACTCGCTCTGTCACAACCTTTTGTGAAGGGTTTACAGCTTAAAACCGTTTGCCCTATACACCGGTGACCCCTTTTCCCCTCCCGACTCCAAAGTTTCTCCAAACATCAAACTTGGGATTATCTTTTTGATTTCCTTTTAGGTGAAAAGAGTTCTTAAGTCCACAGCTGTGGGGTCTGACAGACAAAAGGGGGAGGAGGAGAGACTGTTAAGTCACCATATTTATCATGACTGGGTTACCTCTCCTGTCAGAACCTTTTTTCTTCCACATGCTAATTGGCAATATCTTCCACACTCCTCCAAACCTCCTCCGTCACCCCCGCCCCTCCACCATACACCCCTTTTTTTTAACCCGCTTTCCCTTTTTCTCTTCCCTCTCTCACCCCTCCTTTTCCCTGCTTACCCCCGTACAGAACCCCTCTCCCTGGCTCGAGGCTGTCCCTCTCCAGGGGGAAGCAAGGTCTGTCAAATCAAGTCGAAAGCAAAGCCTATTAGCATGCTAATCCACAATAAAAGCTCAAGATCTCCTGGGCTATATTTGTCACTTCCCCTAGGTCCAATCAGACATATAAGGAGGTGTTGATAACTTAGACCAAATTTAACTGATTTGCTTTTGACGCTACGAGCTTGTGGTGCTCAGATACACAACAAAATCCAATCAAGAGGTGGACTATTTAAAAATGAAACGCTCAGAGAAAATAAATTAGTAATGTACTGTGTGTGTGTGTGTGTGTGTGTGTGTGTGTGTTTCTTGCTGGAAACACAGGGACATTCATAGAAAAGGGTCAAATGAAGCCAAGAGGAGACATCATGATTCTTATGCAGACTCAAAACCCAGGGGGGCTCCTTATTGACAGCACCAGCCTTGTATCCACGTTAAAGGCCGTAACTACATCCACATCTGTAGCTCAATAAATCTTTTTTTTTTTAAAAAAAAAGGCCAGCTTTACTGGCATCAGGATCTGTGGAAAAAAAAAAAAAAACTTTAAAAACAGTTGGTGTTCAGTGGAACTGTCTGATATGCGAAACATGCAATTATATGATTTGGGCCATATCCTGTAAATCGTTCTGCTTCCATCTACAAACCCTGACATGAAAATACAATCCAAGGCTTATTAATCCATGTATGCCAACAGAATTATGGTTACAATTATTAATTCAAGTCAAACATAATTGCTAGATGTAACCAATACTGGATTTTTGGAGCTGATGCCAATACCAGTATTAGGGAATTTACAAAACACGTTATCAATATTTCAGCCCGTTTTCTTTATAATCAGACATAAATAATCCCTCAGATGTGGTTATCAAACACATGTGACAGAGATATGTAATGGAGGCAGGATATTTTACAGTTAACAGTAAACTCCAGGGCACTGAAACAGTAAACCTTCACAGGTATTTTTAATAATTAAAAATATCTAAAAAATACTGAGATATTTGATTTTGTTCTACTTCACTACAAGTAAAAGTTCTGCATTCTAAACATTAATAAATGTATGTCAGTAATTATAGCAAAATTTAATTAAAGCACTCATTGTGCGGTCAAATGTGCCCTGTCAGTATTTTATTATCACATATGTGGATGTTACACAAAATGTGTATAGTGAGTATATTGTGACTGATATAAGTCGACCAATATTATGAGCCCGATTTCAGCCTTTCACAGCTTGATGAGCCAGTACTGTTATCAACATATGATGAGATATTATTACATTATATGGTAAATTTTGTTGTTCACAGAACATAATGCATATTTGTTAGCTTTATAGGCTCCATTTTATGTATATTTGATCATTTTCTAAATTCAGGTTTAATATATTTTGCTCTATTTGTTATTTTTTTTAAATTTATAGTTATTTAGGATTATTACAAATATTGTTAAAAGGTTGTCCTAGTGCCGATATCAATTTCATTAAAAAATATCCTGCCTCTACGTCTTTCTCAAAAGTGTTTAATAACCACATTTCAGGGGCTATGATCTATATTCTGAATATTATATTCTGTATAAAGAATATTGGTCGATGTATCTGCATTAGAATTCTTTTTACTACCAAATCTCCCTAATCTATTGGCATCTGCTCCTAAAATTCAGTATCAGTTGGCCTCCAATGGTGAGCTATATATCATATATCATGGAATAGCCCAAAATATTAAGATATAATTTATATGCTATATTGCCCAGCCCTAATAGGCCAATATCAGGCCAATAGCATCAGCCGTTTGATATATCCATTGAGCCCTAATAACAGTAACTCTAACAGCACATTAGCTTTGCCACAGTAACCAAGTTTTTGATTTTTTTCCTCCATTTTTCTTCCAAAGTGAGCTCATCTTCTCAAATGATAAACATTTCACACATCCCAATTCATCATCTATTTTCTGAAACACTGACACAGATATGATGAAAAATCTAAAGCAATGTGTCTGGCAGCCGCATTAACTTTTAAAAAAAACTTCTCCTGTTTCTCCGAGAGCGCCAGGCATGGCTTGCACATAGGGAGATCAGAGAACATGGCCGCTGTGGTTCGCCTGCTACCATCAATCAGGCCCCAAATGGCTTCCCTGACACCACCACTACTCATTTTCCAGTGTGCCTTATGCGGCCACCATCTTGAAAAAAAAAAAAAAAAAAAAAAAAAAACACAGCGGGGAAAAATTGGTGAGGAGGAAGGGGTGCTTTTTTGAAGAAATGGGCAGGGAAGGTTTACTAAAATCACTGCCAAATACTCTCCTAACAATAGGTTTCCAAACACATCATCTGGAGAGGGAGGTGGGCTGGAGATGTAGTCCAGGTGCACACCAGCAGCGAGTGAGTGAGTTCTCTCGTCAATATTGTATGTTTGAAATTTTTGACACACGCTCACCCCTACCTTACCCCTCCCTCGTTAATGCAGTCCTCCCTCTTCACACTCCTCTCCATATCTTTACCCGTCTCTCCTTTCTCCCCCACGCTGCCCCTCCCTTCCCTTCCGTGTGCTGAGGCCAGAGTCAAATTTACAACAACTGTCAAAGTCAGGGATGACAGATAAATTAATCTTCTCTTCATGAGTTTACATCCCAGGCATCTGGGCTGCTGATCTGGCCCCTAACAAGCGCAGGGTCTCAGCAAGCTGTCTTTTAAAGCTGATGTTTTCATGGCCAGAGATGAATTACCCTGTCACGAGAATCTATTTATACAGCAGTTAGAGGGTGGGGCTCTGGATGCAGGACAGCGTGATTTCATGGGTTAAGGTCCCCTTGAAGCATCTCTTAAATCTGGTTCTGTCAGACACACATCAGCACCGGGTCCATTTTCAGAGCAGTTTTGGTTATAGATTTTCTTTACATATGCAGACTGCTCTGCAATCTTAAAAATAAAGGTGTTAACTAGAACCATAACAGTTCTTTGGCTTGTCCTCATAGGGAGAGAATCCCTTTTGGTTCCTGGTAGGACCTTTTATAAAGATTCCACTTTGGAACCCTATCAGAGAGTTCTACCTAGAACCCAAGATAAAGGGTTACATCTGTGAAAGGTTTCACCCAGAGAACCCTTTCACTGTGTAACTGTTTCAACCAGAACCCGGTCTGCTGATTCTATCCAGAACCATTTCACCATTTTCTAAGGGTGCAAACAAAAAAACTACTGTGAAACTTCTTATATTCCAAGGCTTTTATATAAATTCCAACAAAGGGGTTCTACCAAAAACCCAAGTGTTTTATCTAGGACACACTCTGGCAGTTCTACAGAGAACACTTTCACTGTGTAACTGTTTCAACCAGAACCCCGTCTGGTGATTCTATCCAGAACCGTTTCACAATTTTCTAAGGGTGCAAACAAAAAAAACACCCAGGGGGTTCTACTATGAAACTTTTTATATTCCAAGGCTTTTATATAAATTCCAACAAAGGGGTTCTACCAAAAACCCAAGTGTTTTATCTAGGACACACTCTGGCAGTTCTACAGAGAACCCTTTTATATTCTGAGGGTTTTTATCTAGAACCCACCCAGCAGCTTCTACTGAAACCGTTCATATTATGGTACAAAGAACCCTTGGCAAAATAGTTCTTCAAGTATCTTTGGATGAAAACTTTTGTTAATAGAACTCTTAGTCTTACAAAGAACCATTGATGATCCCTTTCCTCAAAAAGGGGTTCTTCAGAGCCAAATGGTTCTGGGTAGAACCTCAGCCTTTCAAGAAGAACCCTTCTGGAACCCGTACTTCTAAGAGTCTGCTATTTGCATTTTCTGTCTGGCTCGTCCTTTAAACATTCCTCACTACACAGATCCAAAAGTAAACTTCTCTTTGATAGTGGCTCCATTAGAGAAATTACATTACTGTAGAGTGTAAAAGCATATAGAGCAAATGTAAATTCACATTCATCATCCCAAAGTCAGAGGAGAGATGGAGTGGAAGGGAGTGAGTTGCCCCTGTGGATCATGGACCCATTATCCAACTCAAACAAATCCAGTGGCTGTAAATGCTCTGAGTCCCACAGGCACTAAATGAGCCTTAACTGACAGACAGGTATATTTTGACAAGGCAGGAGAGCTTTTTCATTTACTGGCTACATTCAAAGACTTCATTTTTAGGGGTCTATTTTAGTTATCAACATAAAAGCATCACTATTGAGAACGCAGGGCAGTACAAGAACAACCAAATTTACTTTGCTAATCCCTTTGTGGGATATTATTATTTTTTCATTCTGTTGTTGTTATAGTACACACCCAATTGGCCCAAAATACAGAAGAAAAGAGTGTCTAAGAGTAGTCTTAGTCTAAGAGTTATTAGTAAAAAAAAACATCTACACTATATTCTTTATTCCTAAAAGCCTAAAAGTGAATCATAGCATTTACTTTGGCAAAAATATGAAGCGAGTAGGTTGGGCACTATGGTGGAAAAACAAAACCTTGTTTTTGTAAGCTTGCAGATGATTTGCTGTTTTAATAGCCTTTTTTTTTTCCTGCAAAATGCAATAAGATTAAAATATGATTGAAACATGTTTGCTTTACAACTTCACACGCAAAACAGTTGAGCAAGAATAAGAAGACATCATCACCTGCACCACCTATCACTGTCATGCATACAGGTTAGGCCTCTCCCATACAGCCGCCACTAGATGCTTCGACTACATAACTTTAACCATCATTTTCAGCACAGTCAGAGTCTGCACACTGATTCATCTGCTCCTGCAGTTTGAGTCTCAAGATGTCTGCACGCTGCTCAACCACCACGGCTTCACCTCTCATATAATAACAGACACAAAATGCAGCACAGACCAGTATGTGTACATGTGGCTGCTAAATTCACACATTCAAATAGCCAAAAGCAGCCAGCCTCTTTAGTCTGATGACACCTGGAGTCACGACAGTCCAGTAGGGGGATACTGAGGCTTTTCTTTTTTGTGCCCACAGTAATAACTTGATTTTCATGATGTCGATGTTTTGTTTCAAAACCAAAAATTCAAATTAATTGAATCAATTTAATATATCACACAGCCCTAATGAACACAAGAAACACTGACCATATCCATACAGTGGCTGTACTGACACTTCTATTCTTTTTAATTCTGATCTTCAATGAACACCAAGAAAGTGAACCTTTACCAAAACAGTGCTATAAGCCATGAGTAGTATGTAGCAAAAAAATGGGTATTATGCAGCATAAAATGTGATGAAATCAACTTTCTGTTTTGGGAAAGTGTTTTTGGCAGTGCACGAGTGCCAAAACCTGCAGTTCCTCAAATGACCACTTGAGGTTAGCTCCAACAGCAAGTCGATCCCCCTGCACACCCATAAAATACCCAACAGACATAAACATGTTTACAGCCTGGTACAAAAAGTCTCCAAAACTCATTTCCAAGCTCATGTCACCTGTGTGAGGGGTGAATTTTGATATAACTCCCCAATCTAAATTATGTTGAGCTTAAAGGCCTAAAGTTTTGCACAATTAAGGGCATGCCCTCCTTGAGTGACAGGTGAGTGCTGTCACAGGTGACCTGCCAATAGGTAGAGGCTACATTTGGCCACCTCAGCTCCACTCATGTTCCACCTCTTTGTCCATTTTTAGATTAGCTGGGAGTCAGGCACTGACAAGATATTCAAATATAAATATTTGGGTCACAGAGTGAGCCAACTTTTGTATGCTAACAACAAAAGTGGTAATGATTCCTCCTGTCTCTGCCTTGGCCTTTTTTCATAATTTGAAATAAATCACATTAACTGTACCTCAGTATCTTCTCTGACCTTCTTCAGTGGATGCTGCACCGAATGAGGACAGACTAAACACGTGGACATCCAGAGTCCAACTATTAGACAGCAAACAGGATTGTGTCCTTAGGGGGCGACTAAGAGAATCAAGCACTGGGAAATTATAACGTACACTGGGTTTTTATTGCCAACAACAAAATGGCCAACTACAAGGTGTAACTCTCAACTGTTCCTGTTCTTGGTATTGGTGCTAAAATTGTCACATGACCTTCATTAAATAAAGCAAATTATAGCTGTGTGTGTGTGTGTGTGTGTGTGTGTGTGTGTGTGTGTGTGTGTGTGTGTGTGTGTGTGCGTGTGTATTCCACTCGTAAGCCTGTGATCACAGAACAAGAGTTACAAATGTGAAACTCGCTCCTGAAAGTGCTGATGACTTTCCTGTTTCAGTCTCTCCCTCTCTGCCTCTCACTCTGTCTCTCTCATTCATCTTAAAATGGATTGCTCTGTCACCTGGACTAACACTTTACTGAGAGCAGCCATCAATACTTTTTGTCAAAAACTGCAGGCTGCGCCAGACATGTCATCAATCACCATTTACATAAAACAAAGAGCTTTCTATGACTGCCAGTCAGAGGCAGGACTGCTCCGACTTTGCTGAAGATAAAAGGAGCTGTTTCATAGGTCCACAGAGACACTGACTGCACTACAGGCCTACATGTGTTGTCAATCTCAAACCAATTGCTATTGGTTTGCAAATAGCAAGCAATAAATCAGTGAACCAGAGCCATTTGATCTCACCCATAAGACACAAGGTGAGCTTTAAAGATTGGCTCTGAATGAACTGACAGGTTAATGTTTAAATGGATGAAAATAGCACCAATGGGAAAAACACTGTCATAATGTTACTAATAGGACTGGTACTGTACACTTATCTCCTTATTTGATATGCACTGCAATTCAATATTACAAGTTATTGCAATTTTCATCATACACTAGAGAGTGTATAAATGAGCCAAGAATGCATGCACATCACATGCCAGTCAGTCTCCATCTGAGTTTTATTTCACCAACATCATTGCTATGTTGCATATTAATGTAGTAAACAAATACTTTTTTGAACTAAACTGCAAGATTTAATGGTTCATGCTCATCCAGCTAGTGCCATCGGAGCATAATAAATAAAACAAAATGTTAGAACAAAATTAATTTAGTTCCTGGCTGTATTTTTAAACCCACTGGAAATTCTGAGTGTGAGTTTCGATGCTTTGAGGTTGCTGTAGCTCATCAGTGTGGAGTGTTGAAGCCAGAGTAAAAGACTGAGTCACAAACATGAAGTCAGCAGCTACTAGTTCTTTTCTACAAAGAAGAGGAAATATTTGCAAATTAATTTGAAAGTATGAGCACACATGTCATTTATTTTATGTTAAGCATGTAAGCATGTTAAGTTTAAGGATATTATTATCACCGTTGCAATGCTAATTTACATTAGCATGTCAATGGTTAGACAGATGGACAGACAGACAGATAACATAATATATAACATAACTGTCTGACTTACTGTGCTTATAGTGCTTATTAACTGACACACTGTGACCAGTACTGTACATTTACTGCCAGATTGACAACTTGCTGCTAAGTTTAGTTTTCTGCTCCACTATGAGCAGCACCAGCCTGCAGTCAGCCACTCACTCTTCTTCACTTGCATGCCACACACAGGAAACCACCATCCCAGGGAATATGTTACTTTGTCACCACGGTTAGAAAAAAATCCGTAACGTCACGGCCCTAAGTTACTAACAAATTCCATAATGAGAGAATGTTAAATTTCTAACTATCAACACTGAGGCCTGATGACAAAATGCAACTGTAACATTTGGTTGCTTAACCGGCATCTGCGGCACGTCAATGTCCACCTGTGTTTGGACGAGTTCATAAGTCAACAGATATGAATGGCATCCTCTCCCCCCACCTCCCGTCCGTCCCCAAGAAGACGAAAATAAGCCAGCATTGATATGAAACACACACCAGCCTTGGAGGCCTGGCTCATACATTCACAGCTTCTGACACAGAGAGGAAAGCAAGATTTCATATCATTTATTTAACAGAAGAAATATGGTAATCTTCCTTATAATTGTTCCCAATACATATTTTCCAGACATATACAGTAAGCAGGCCAAAAAATTCGGAGATAATCTATTCAGCCGATATGGTTTGTTATTTTGGAAATAATGTATTGCATAAGCACTAAAAACTGATTCACTAGAAACTAACAAGATTTCTTCTGTTTTCTTCTCACCTAAGGTTTAGCAAAGACGCACACGTGCATGCTGTGTGAGTGTGTGTGCACACACGTACGCGCATGCACACAAAGAATTCAATTTGGAAACCATCATTGGAGCGCAGAGGAGAACTGGAAAGTCATATTGCTATAATGCTCAGATTATCAATCATTCTGACATTTTATTGGCTTTATCACTGTACATACCATTAAAATGATGTCTGGCCCAGATTGTCAGGGGGCAAACATTAAACAGGCCAGGATTAAAATGCAGATCCCAAACACCTTCCCCTCTGCTGCTGAAATTGCACAGGACTAGGCAGCTGACTTTGGATGTGCTGTCAGAGGAGACATCGCATCAACACGGAGCTGGGCTGACGAGTAGATAGATAGTGTCACACTCAGGAAATGCAGAGGCTTCCCTCTATTTATCACATGCTGTAGTCAGTCAATGCACTAAAAGAATGATAACAAATGAGGGGAAGAAACATCTATTAATCTCCCCTTGCACTTCTAATCAGACATCATTGGCAAACTCCTTTGCACTAGAATGACGTGCGGCTAGCCTGCTGCTCATGAAGGAACATATTAATACTAACACTTGTGCTATTAAAAGTAATTTTGGTGGCTCTGAAGCGGCGAGGAAAGCAAACATCCATATTTCAAAAGATCCTGACAGTTAAAAGGTTGTTAATGGGCATTTAAATGCTAGCGCTGCTGCCAAGCTGGCAAAGAGAGCCATAAAGCAAAAGAAATCTCTCTCCTCGCTCTCAAAACCTTTAATCAAAGACATGTAAAGCAAATATAGGCTACCAAGCTGCTGCTTGTGTACAAGAGAAAAAGGAAAAGTTTTAACAAAAATTGTTTTACTTTCTTCTAAGTTTGTGTAGTTTGTTTATACATGCTTTCATCCCCAAAAATATAAGTTTTCCATTGGGAGTTTGGTGATAATTATCAATTTGCTTGCAACGTAAAAAATACAACAATTAATTACAATTAAAACATCTGAATCGCAGGTCAGGTTTGTCTTGTTGGTCTAGAAATTACAGGCACGTGCCTCATTTTACATTATTCTGAGCCACGTAATGAATAAGGACCGACGGACAAGAGCAGCCGTTTCCAGTGAGAACCTTACTATTAATGAATAATCAATTGTTAACATGTTCAACTATTGGTTAAGGAAAATGCACAAAATGTGCAGCCCTATTTCTGACTGATGAGTATAAGTCAGGAACAATCAGTGAATTTCTGAAAAAGATATGGTAATGATCCTGGAAAATGCAACACACGGTGTGCTTTCCTGATGAAAATGTGGCACACTACCAGTTCTACAAACTGGAGACGTTTGGTTCACATCCAGATTTGTCTCAACTGTCTCATTGTGGAAGACGTCTGGACATAAAGTCAGAAAGTCTGTTACAACATGTCTGACAACTTGCATCATCTGCTAAAAATGAGTGAAGGAATTATGAGAATGAGTGGCAGAAAGTACAGTGTTTATATGTAGATACATAATTCCCAGCAAGTCTATACTTTAAACTTAAAGCACAATGAAGGAGCAATGAATGACAGTCTGTACATTTACATGCACTTAAGCAACTGCTTTACTGTCAGCTTTCTACAGTATCCTTTATTTTTATTTTTTGGTTTCCTTAAAGGGATAGTTCAGATTATTTGAAGTTGGGTTGTATGAGGTACGTGGTAGTCATTTTATTAGCTATAGTTGATGCCAGCTGCCATGCTCCCAATTTGAAGAAGCAGAAAGGAGTACCAGCACAGGCCTATGAAAATATATTGAAATATTCTAAATATAGTGTACACTTAAACTGATTATTTTGTCAGGTGGACCTTTTTTAACTGGCTAAAATACCCTTTGTTGTTCATTGCTGCTCTGCTTCTCCAAACTGGCTAGCCAGCATCTACTGTAGTTAACACATTGGCTATTGATAAGTACCTCATTCAATCCTACGTCAAATAATCCAAACTATCTATTGAATTGCACTAAAGGAAAAGAAACGCAATTATTATTTCTGTCTTCATCTAAGTCCAGCAATTTTAGGGACCTCATCACAGACTTGTATCAAGATGTAAGACAACCTTTCAGCAGAGGATAATCTCAAGGGAAAATCTCTGACAGTTATGATGATTGTTTGATTTTGTTTGCAGCGTCGGTCATATGATGAGAAGAAACTGGCACAGTTCTTACTGTCACAAGAGAGCCTTTACTGCTGTTTAACAGACTGCATGGAGTTGCAACAGCAGATGAACAACGTGAAAAACTCAGAGTTCTGTTCAATGTCAAGATTTCATGTGTAGTTAAATTTATACTTACGGGGCTTCATGATACATGCGGTACAGAGTGATCCTGCTGAGGCTGCATTATTCATCTTCACTCCATTCCCATTTCTTTCAAGACATATTACATGTCACTTTTTTCCAGAATAAAGAGTCATAACCCAATATGAATACAACCTATACAAACAAATCATTGTAATTTAAATTATTTTAATCCGCACTGGCACTGATAGTAGACCCAGACGGATATATTGGGCTACTATACCGATACTGAGCTACATTCGTATCTACGTATATGTTGTCAGATTGTAGATTGGTTTTATTTTTCCTTAGTCAACCTTAAATTGTTCAAATTATTATATATATATAACAAGAAGATAAAATAATACAATAACAGCCCCAAAAAAACAGTATCCATCAAGGTGTTATTTTAACATGTGAAAGTATTTCTGGTCTCTATATAACAAAATCCATTGTTAACATGTAAAATCTAATTTAAATATTGAACATATGAGCAGTATTGAAAAGGACTGCATGGACTGACAGTATATCCAATGCCTGAGTGACAGACAGGAGACAGGAGTATTAAATCCTCCTGACAGTGAATGTCTCCTTGTGCTCCAGATAAAGAGGAGGAAGTAAACGGTCAAACCAAGGGTCTCATGACTAAGCACAAGATTTTTCTATCTACGTCATTTTGTTATTAGTGGCACCCCCCACCAGAGCCACAGTCAGACCACAGAGGTTTTACTTCACGGCATCACAATCATGATAAACAACATTTAGCATGTAGGTCAGCTGGTGCCAACGCTTATATTGCTCGCTGAGCGAGAAAAATCCCACAACGGCCTGAGCAAGCTCTTATCTACTCCAGTATCATATCTGATCACTTGAACGGGGTTAAACAAAACGGGCAACAAATGTTTAGATAATTGTAGCATATAGTTTTGATCACGCACTAGCCTCTCTAATGAACTGTCACAGAGTGAACACAAATGACTGCCTGTCTGTGTGAACTCCACAGACGAACAGACACGAGTCCTCCTGTACAGGGACTTTGAAGGCTGTCACAAAAGGCTCGAGACAGCACTGTTCCTCTCATTAATCTCCCAATAGAGGAAATGAATAGACTGGCTGCGCTCGACATTTTTTGTTCTCTCATAAAGAGAAACACAGAAGAGCTCGGAATGAAAACTCCACACATTATGAAAGCTATTATCTTCAGCTGCCAGTCTTGGTGAAAGAGAGAGAAAGCTGGTAATCCAAAACTAATAGGCAGAATGAGAGGTGCAAAAAAGTAGGGGAGTGGGTCAGATCATCTCTCCCTCTCTTTCTCCTCCAATTACTGACAGACAGTTGAGAATATGAAATGAGACTGAGGAATGAGAAATATTCAGATTTTCTCTGAATGGTATTAAACCCTGACAAAGTAAAAGAAAATAGATGGTGGTTTCAATTTTGACAAAGTATCGAATCTGACAAGATATTAAACCGATCTCAAAACACAGACTGTCTGTATCATCGCCAAGACGAAATAGGATGTTCTCGTCTTGGGTCATAAAAAAAGATTTATTGCTAAAAAGACACAAATTGACATTTGCAAAATGACTGCTTCAATCCTTTCCTTTCATCAAATTATTAGGCAAACAGCACAGCCTGATGTTTACAGCGAGACTCAACTGGCACCAATCTTCAGCCACCAAACCAGTGAAATAGCGAGCATGACATAACTCAAACTGCTTGATCTGCAGCCAGTCACTGCAAACAAAATCCCTTTAAATCCTTGAGGACTGCAGGACACTCATCTACCACACACATCCATCATCACAGAGGTTGCCAGAAGGTCACTGATGGATCTAATATAACAGACAACCAAACATCCAGCAGTGTTACTGTGTTTTTAAAATTATACAACATTCAGTTATTGTTCGAATGACATTTTAAATCTAAGCAGGGATGCATGATACTGGCGTTTTTACCAATATCCGAATTGCCGATACTGTCCAACTCATTTTGGCTGATATGATGCTGATATAGATATACGCAGATATTTTCATTATCAAATCTCAACTGTAGTGAATATTACATTTAGCCTGCTCTTATTGTTATGGTCCACTGGCTAATTCAGACATAACATTTTTTCATTGCACAATAAAATGCTGCCAAAGGAAACACGATACTTCTCAAAATTAAATATGATGCTTTTCAAAAGTCAAATACAGTGCTTTTCAAAGTAAAAAACACTTTTCAAAATAAAACGCAATGCTTTTGCTTTTCGAAATAAAATACAGTGCCTTTCAAAATAACATTTTTTTCATTGGTCTTCGCCAACTTGTCATAATGAGCGGGATGACCGCTCTTAAGATAGTAAATTAAATTTGTAGTGCTGAAGGAATGTGATTTGGCTCCCCCTCACATGACCGACCTTTCAAAACTTTCAAAACACCACAGTCATACTATCATCATTTTCGCATAGTTAAAGCATCATCATATCGACAGAAATATTTGCATTTCAAGCTGATACGATATTTCATTTTAAAGCCTTTATCTGTTGATACTGATAACATGCCAATAATATTGTGCATCCCTAATTCTAAGCTTTCTTTATCCATTCGTTTACTATAAATTAATACAACTCACATTTGTGACCGCACGCTTTCCCTCCAAGACTTCACCTATTGTCCATTAAAATAATGCACAAAAACCACACACTTGCATCACCGACACCCCATGAGAAATTTGGTCATACAAGCCTTTTCTCGCTTCCGGATATTCTTTTCAATTCTGGGTACCTCGAGCATCCTCCACTGGATCTACCACTTCAAAAACACACCTCATGAAAAAATCAGGAGGCCTGTCTGACATGTGTCCCTGTGCCCTGATGGCATGCCAACACCAAAGACCAGCATTGATTTTCTGTAACGCGGGGTCGGATTAGCCCTCTGCAGGGATTAGCTGCCTGTGCAAGGCCTCAGGGTTCGCTATAAAACTAATAATTAATTTAAACAGCCGGGCCCATGGAAGGATACACTCACTACACGTTCCCAGCATGAGGGGGTGAGGATGAGTGACGGACTGTCTGGCACTCCCTGAAAGGAACAGCTGTGTGTATATATAGGCCTACTGTATGCTCAACTTTGCTCTGATGATTACCTTTGTTGCACACGATGGCCACAACTATACATCTATAAAAGTTTATATGCTACAGATTAATATGTAGTGTTTATTAGGATTATTTAACCATTTAACTTGGTTTAATGACTTAAATTGTTGCGTAAAGTCATCAGTAGCCAATTAAGACTGACAGTGAGGCATTTAGCTGATAAACTCAAGCTGACAGGAACACAAGCTCCTACAGTCACACCACTCTGAAATCACAACAAAAGGTCATAAAGATACAGTACACACTCAATAATAGCCATAAATGTCTGCAAAAGACCGCAGCCATGCTGTTTCTGTTCAGGCTGTGTGAGGACAACAGGATAGATAATCTAAATGCAGCAACAGCTCTCCCTGAGCTATTAAAAACTCTAAGGTGATTGTGTATCAACACTGTCATTTACTAATTAATTGATTTTTTCACACAGTATCCTGTGATATGAAGTCACAATCAGCAGAGAATAAGAATGTATGAGGCAGTTAAGCTGATACTATAATATAAGAAGTGCTGAATTAGAAAATGTCCAAATTGTTAGGCTGTAATGTATCAAACAAGGTAAATGAAGTAGTTCCTCTTTGGGCCACATAACAAATAAATATCAGCAAAAAGACTTACAATACAGACAACAGGTGTGTGTAGCTATCACGACCACACCTGAGAAAAAAATATACAATGAAAAGATTGTACTGCTACAGAAATGCACCAATACCAGCATCGGGTATCGGTTCCAATGCTGTCCTCATGTACTCATTCTCGTACTCATATAACTACTCTGATACCCCACAGCCAATACCACGTCACAAAAAGTAACCGCTCAACACATCCAATTCAATAAAACATTTAAAGAACCAACATAACAGAGAGGTTTGTTAGTGCTTATCCTCTTGTGCGCTGTCATTAGACTCGTCCCCAACATCATCCACTAATGACCACAGCGGCTTTGGCAACTGTCTGCAGAACTGTGTCAAAGTCCATGTAGAACTGAAACAAACTCACAGAGTGCACGTACAGACTGCAATCACTGTCCAATAATTCCCGCCGGGTGTAAACTAGTTGAATGCTTCGGCTAATTAATCGGAAGATGAAGAAAACATCACAGCAATAGTGTGTAACCCTGTTTTCTTGGTTGTTAGTGTTTTCCAGTCCCTCTGGGGAATAAGCAGGCCACAACTTTTCTTTGTATGCTCTTCTTTATTCTCCCTTCTCCCAGTAATCTTCACCAAAACGGCATGACTTTACAGTTCACTGAAAGTCACTCTTGGGTTCACAGCAGGACGCCATGTGCAACAGTAGTGTTGCACATGGCACCACACTCATACCTGTTCCTCCTAAACAATGGCAGGTAGGAACTAATTAGCTCTCAGGCAAAAGGGGCATGCAGAAGCAACTTAAATACTACACATGCAAATGTAAAATTAAAATATCAGTTAAGGTGGTTTAAATGGTAATGAAATAATTATTATATGTAACACTGTATGGGACAGAAAACTTAATTCTGTAAATCCATAATAATGTTGTGGAATTATTTCTACGGAAATATATAATGTACAGAGTAAAATGCACAGCTTAATAAAGAACATGAAAGGAACGTGATGAAAATAAAACATGTACTTGTACTCATACTCTGTCTCAAACAAAGTGCATCTGTAACTGCTACTAAATAAGGACTTTTCTTTATCCCACAAACAAAACCACAAATCCTCTTGCAATGTTTTGATGTGTGTTACCTTAAAAAGGAAAATTACTCAAGCTATATAATTGACCCTTACTAAGTCCCACCATTTCTTGCTCTGTGCTTCAATAACAACTGAGCAACCTTGGTACCTCAGTCAACTTTCTCCTTTCCTGTTTCCCATATGTGCTATGTTAGGCCCCTGTATGTTGAAAATAAGACTAAATTTTGAAAGTGATTAAAAGATGTTGCTGGGGGACATGTAAAAACCACATATATCCACATGTTAAGTTAGCTAACTGTAGCTAAATGCTATCTAACTACCAAGCTAATCTGCTTCAATCATCTGTTAGCTGGTTAGCTAGCATTTTGCTACCATTAGCTAACTTAAGGGGAAACTTCCAGAAGCTGAAATTTAGAAAGACAACTTTTTAATCTGTAACAATGAATGAGGTGTGTGGGTACAATTACTGTGATGACTGATATTATATAATGATAACTAAATTACTGAATGATGTATGAATATGGTTTCTCTTTTCATCAGTTCACCACTGTGAAATCCTTACACATTTATTTCCTTCAATAATACTGAATGATTAAAATCAAATAAGAAGTGAAACTCCACGAACAGAATGACCCCAGCCTTCTCTTAAAAAATTTTGAAGCAATATTCTTTTGTGCCGTACAGCAACACTGCTGTTTTGTGTGAAATGCAGCAAAGACTCCTTAGCAATGTTTACATTTACTATATTTATATATCCAAATGTGCTAAAATGAATGTGGTAATATTTATTGAGAGTAAAATGCCTTTGTATACATTTGGTTCTATCCAAAACAACGACCCTAAAGCTGTATGAATAAAAATGTCTTAGGACAGATGTGTCTTTGACTTGAAGTGAAACAAAAACAATGAAAAGCATCACAAGTTGAAGCGTTTCACTGTCTGTTATCCTCCCCCCTCCTCTTACCTAGCTGCCAATAAGGGTTGCCATAGTCAGAGAAGGTAAAGGGATTTCTCCTTCTCTTCAAACGACTTTGATCTGACTGACACACAAACGGCCCTCAGATCACAAGTCTACAGACCCTGTTGGGCCTCTCTGCCTGGTCTGCTTGTACATGTACACTTCGTCCCTGTGAGGATTCCTTACCCTCCTCCCATTTCCCTTCGTCTTCCCTTTATCCCCTCTTCTTCTTCCTCCTCCTCCTCTGCCTCCTCCTTCTACTCCTCTTCCTCTGCTGTTTGGTGTTTTGAAACATCTGAGTACAGACATGTTCTGAGCTTTGGAGCACCCAGGGGCCCGAGATCCAGACAGAGGGAGAAAATAAAGAAACTCTACAGTGCCCACGGTGCAAAAGCTATCTCACCATTACCACTGGGGAGAAACTCTTAAACATCACCAAACGTCTGGACAGACAGAGGAGATCAGAAGACTGTTTGGTTTGTTGTTCACATAATCATACTGTCAGCTAATGGTGCACTCGGCAGCTCACAGTGGAGCCACTATGATGGGAGTCAATGCATTTATCCTAATGGATAGACAGCGTTTTATGAGGGAAAACAGAGAACAAGAACACTGTACTACACAGACTGCTGGCCCCAAAATGGAAGGGTTGTTCCTTGTAGTTTTCCAGCACAGACGTGTCAGCAGCATGGACATGAAACATGCCGTCACTGTTTCTTATCTCAATATGTCCCTGGGTGGAAAAGTGAGGCAACAGCTTACTGATGTCTTGCAGCCTGCCTGACCATTAAAACATATTTCCATGCTGATGGATGTCAGATGTAGCCTCAAAAAAAAACATGGCTTGCCCTTGATTTCTGAGCTCATTCCCAACTACAGTTTTCTAAACTTATTCTTCATGCTTCGCAAATGGAACAAGCAAATGTGGACTATAAACAAGTTAAAATAATAGAGGAAAGAGGAGAACAAGAGTGCAGCCGGGTGAGAGCGCAGGGGCTGTTATCTCCCACAAATCTTCCTGTCTGACCAATATCAAGTTCTTGGGATGGTGGCTTGGAAGGACAGTCAGTGGTTTTTTATAAGTGAAAACTGTGAAAGATGTGAGTAAGTTTATCTGAAATGGAAACAGGAAATGAGTTACAGCTGTGCTGAGAATGTGGCACAGCTGTCCAGGGCCAGAGATGGTTTAAGCATTCTACAGGAGTGTAGAAAAAAAAAAAAAAAAGACGTGGACTCACCCACGAAGGCTGTTAGGGGCCTGGAATTGCAGACCAAGCAAATATGATGGCCTGTAGTTTATTGCTTCAAGGGTGGCAAACCATGATTAAACCTGACTCAAATCACAGAGGTTAAAAGATTATTATATTAGTCCCTCATCTTCGCTGAGATGTAACAGCAAATTCTTTTCGAAGCCTTCAAGAGCTGCTATCTATAATAGCAGCTTCCAAAGGTATTTTATGGTCATGGGATTTATTCATTTACTGACAGCATTTATCATTCAGCCCTCTTAAAAAATCATCCCCTAAAATTCAAAACATGGCAAAAACTGCAATCATACTCTAAAATCTTGGCATGAATCACCCGAGTATCTGTCTTCACTTTTCACCCCTGGGCCCTCTAGGAAAGACTGTGGGAGATTGAAAGCCATGAAGCGACCAAAACTGCCTAGACCATACCAAAGGAAGCTCCTTTGTTCCTCTTCCAAAACAGGCTCCAAAATCTTTTTTTTTCTTCTCTTTTTTTCCATTTGGGACCCAGCCGAGGGAAGTAGAAGTATGGCTGCCCCTCTCCATGCTCTGTTCTAATATGTTCCATGCCTTCCAGTTGCTTACATCATCAATCTGGGAGATGGCTAAGTGTGATGGGGTGAACATAAACAGTTCTTGAGTTATGGGCTAAAAGAGACACAGGTTGTGTCTCAAACATAAGTTGGCGCCCTCTTTCCCTTTCTTATGAGAGAACACTCATACGAAGTGGTCCTAATCGCTGGCGGGCATCCCAAATGGCTCTGCATGTGTTATACGCTTTAAAGCAGTGCCACAGAGGGAGACGATTGGAGAGAAGGAAGCGTCTTTGCTAGACTTGAGCAGTATCTATTTTTTCATACCTTCCTGAATTTTACTGGGGCATACAATATTACAACGGTATTTGTGTAAAACTTGTGCAAAATGGCTCAACTCGACTGTAATCCCCCACAAACAGTACTCCTTCAATTTAGGAGCTGACTGTCATAGCGAAACTATTCCACACCTACTTGGGTGCTTTTATTTGGTCTTGAGAAGCTGCATTCACCGACAAACTCAAACCTAAACTGTACGTTTACTGCCACACAGACAACTTCAATGCTCTCTGTTTGACGGCTTACCTTTATCTTCATTTTCTTCCCTTATCTATCTTCAGAACTACTCCCAAACAGGGACAGAAGCCTTTTTCGTTTTTACTAGTTAGTCCTGTAACCATGGTGCTAAATACAGGGGGGGGGGTCTAAAACCCCTGATGATGGACACATGAGACCACTTGAAAGCCTCAACAGCAAAATTTTGAGGGTCTCTGTGGAAAATTGTCACTAAAATGTATTTTAAAAGCTTACTATGTCCAGTATTCATCATTCAAAATGTTGTGATGTTTCATTAAATACCCAGTTGTTTCTGGTATGGCCTTTTCCATGAGTGGTGCTGCTTCAGATGGTCCATAATCCAAATAACATTAACATTTGTCTGTACAACCTGAAAACATTGGATTTTTTTTCTGCTTTGACATCATGATTACACTAAGTTAAAAATACAGACTCAAATCTAATACACTGTGCATTTATTGATTAATTGATTGATATTTGATTTACTGTTTATTGAGTCTGTGTAAGACTTAAGCAAAACACTAAGCACTAGGTTGAGGGGACCCCCTGATTGCCACCTGATATTTTGCACACTGCCTGTAACTTTATCAGTTTAATAGAAAGACGAGTGTGTGTATTTTTGACGGTATTGAAAATCATACCGTCTGGATTTCTTAATACCCTGGTACACCGCAATACTTTGATACCGCCCAAGCCTCGGCTTTACAATATTGAAATTCACCCACATCATCAACATCAAGCGGCAAGCTTGTTATTGACAGCCGAGTGCCAGTCCTAATCATCTCCCTTTTAATGCTTGCTTAAAAATGCACACCCTCATGTCAAAACCTGAGTACACATTAACGCTCCCCAAATCGTCTACTTACTAAACATGTCACTAATGAATTATACATCTGACTTTTTCCCTCTCTCATATTTACATGGTGTTTCGGCAGAATTTGTGTAGTAGTTGTAAAGTATTTAATAAGTGTTTAAATATGTACGAGAGTCAAGATCTTAGGCAGTTCGTGCACTGTACAGTGGATGTTTACGCAATATCAAAAGACTCTGCTATGTCTATCAAAATGAGTAAGACATATGGATGGTTTGTTTTTCACTTGCCAAAACAGAAAGGGGAGCATGTCCACTTGGGCCCCATCAGGTCAAATCATAAAGATCCATCACTGGCTTTGCACTCTGCTAAAACGCCAAGGAAACATATTGTAGATTTTAAGACCCTTTTTATTCAGCCAGACTGTGTACTAAAACTAATTGGATTTCTGTCAATGGAAAAAATATATCCCTGGGACAGCTTTGAACTCAATAGCTCTGACTATCCAACTGCACATGAGGGAGTGGGACCTTGCCACATGCCAAGCACCAGGGAGGAAATTTAAATCGGTGGTCAACATAAAATATTAAAATAGCATGGTATCGAATTCTTGAAAAATGATGTCAGGGCTCATTATGGCCAGCAAGGCAGTGAATTAAGCTATATTTAGTGGGTGATAATTGAAATCATAGCTGTAGTCATTACCACTGACAAGTTTCTAAATAATACCCAATAAATCCCCTCTTTTTAGCAAGGTCCCCATGACAGCTGGCAGTGCTGAAAAATATAAAGTAGAGAAACAGAATCTCTTTTCCTTTTCTTTCCTCTATCCCCCACTGCCTCCCCCAACTCCTCTCTCTCTCTCTCTCTCTCTCTTAGAGCCAATAAAATGTCAGCTTTTATTCTCCTCCTCCAAAGTGTTGGCTAGATGTCAGCAGACCCTTCTAAAGCTCTGCCACTGCAAGCTGAAGGCCTGTAAATCTCTGTGTCAGTGGCACGCCATCCGTCTTGGGATATACAATAAAAAATGTGACGCAGTCATAAAAGGAATGGCATCACTGCCCAGTATATATAATGTGAACAAAAGGAACATAAAGATGTTCCATTCCATTCAGAATCCAAAACCACAAGATGGCCTTATATTGAAACAGAGAGGAGGAAAGCACTAGAAGGCTGATGGCAGCTCCTGACAGTGATTAACTGACGCTTCCCCTGCCATCAGTGGGCTTTTGTTGTGTTTTAACAGAGAGATAAAGATTTATACTATGTGCGTTCTATTGAGGTCAAAGGAACTGTGCAGAACTGAGCTGATATACTGGCAGAAAGGATCAGGATGACAATGTTCTGCATTTTCATTGTCAACGAACACCGTGGAAAGACCAAACCATCAACAATGAATTAATCCTACTAGCAGGTATTTCCTGTGTAGTCAAAGCCTGATATAGCATACTCCTCTATGCTGTAGACCTCTATTGTCATCCAAAAACTATTAAAAACACATCAATGAACACCACCAATGCACCAGTTTACATGCTCCTTTATTACCATGAACATGGGCTCTGCAGTTTATTTTGAATCAATCCCACACACACTCTCCTGCTGCTGTAAATACTTAGAATATCCGGTGTGTATTAATCTCCTGCTGAAAATACTCCCTAACAAATGCCCTTATTGCCCCTGTTTTAACTTCAAACTAGAATGCTGTAGATGCCCCAGTATAATGTCATTTTTGTTTTAATGCGCTGTCGAAGTCAGTGATGTAATACAAGGGTGGGTTCACACCTAAAGGTCCTTTTCCTGAAGCGAAGATGATGCAGTGTTTAAATTTTCCAACTGGTCAAGTTTGCGTTCACAAAGGAAAAGCTCAAACTGTCCAGAAATTGTAAACACAAGTCATGTCATGTGATGGAAAGGTTCCATTATTGGTCATATAGTCAGCAGATAAAAAGATTCTACCTGGGTATTGTACATCATGGAGCACTGTCAGGTTCGCTTCATGTTGATTTCTTCTTAGCATTTGCCCAAAGCATGAGCTTTTCCTAAACCTACCCAAGTAGTCTTGTTTCCTAAACCAAAGGACGTAGTTTTGTTGCCTAAACTTATCAAAGTAGTTTCTTCTTTATGTTGAAAGTCTACCGACAATGCATATTTATTATTGCTAATTTGACTGTGGAGAGCCCGCATGTGCAAAACTGATGCTACAGTGGTACGGACAGCGTCCTAGTATGAAGCGTATAGAGCCACTGATCAAGCTGCCATATTTGATGAGTTGAGAGTGAGAACATGTTGAAAATTACTAAGGCCAGCTGTTGTAGGAAATGACTGATTCTTTTATAAAAGTGAAATATGTTTGTGACCTGATTTTAAAGAGTTGTGTCCTCAGTAGGAAGACATGAGTTTGGGGCTGTCACAGAGAGAGAGAGAGAAAGTACTGAAAGATTGACAAAAGCATTGCTGGTTTTGGTCTTTTCATTGAATTTGTTCATAATTAGAAAATATAAAATAAAATGTAAAATACACAATAAACATATTTTGTATCGTGGTATTCCAGAAAATTTGATCAGCCTGGTAAATATCTGCAAACATGGACACATATCTACCAAGTTTATTTTTATTCTTGTTTGCCTGACACTCTCGACAGCTGTCTCTTGAAAGAACTGATGTGTAACTCACTGTTGCATGTATACTTCTGCAATGCTGTGGGCAACATCGACGACTGTTATGCAGTGTCACTGTTAGTTAGTTTGTTGCCATGGTAATACTTGCCACTTCCTTAAACAAGGCTGGCAGAAGAAGTACAATAATATCCATGAGTGAAAGAACAGCAACCTTGCAGGAACCAGCAGAGCGGACCATTGATTATGTGATCGCTCCACCCAAACTATTCATTTAGCTGTATGTGTTCTTACTGTCGCTCAGGTAGGCCATGTTTTTCTGGATATGGTGTGATTACTATATTTTGCAAAAGGACATGGGCATGAATGATCAAGCATAAAGCTGGAAATCAGAGCATCAAGACCTGATTTTGTCAGGTGACACTTTTTGGTCCTTTTTTAAATTAGTGACTGACAGAAAATGAATATAATATTCATAAGTATGTTTTCATTAGTGTCAAATGAAAATAAGAATTACTGTGTTTTTTCATTACCTTAGAATGAGCCATTTACATCTACAGAGGGTGGAGGTCCTGGTCCACAGAGTCCACCATGTTTCTACAGTAGCCCAAACCAAACACTTCCGCTGGATACAGCCTTTGGCATTTTGCGCAAGTTTTGCAGCCACCATAGTCTCTCCTACAAGCTTGGAAGGACAGGGTGAGATGAGGTGTTTGCAGTCTACAATATTGCAGTTAGCAGCCACTAAATCCAACACACTGGTCCCTTAAATACAAATGTGTTTAGTGTTAATGTAGATTTCAACTGTACATCAGAATATAATATAGAGTAATATACTGAACTCTGTTTGAGTGGTGTTTCCATTTAACACACCCCTTTAATTTTCACTGAGACGACATGGATTTACCAACTGAATATCTAATTCATTCTGTCCCATTTATGCATGTACTTCATATGCATTTAAAATGTGGTTTTACTAAAAGCCAGATTATATATATATATATATATATATATATATATATATACATACATATATATATATACATATATATATATATATATATATATACATATATATATATATACATATATATATATATATATATATATATATATATATATATATATATATATATATATATATATATATATATATATATATAGAGATATATATATATATATATATATATATAGATATATATATATATATATATATATAGATATATATATATAGGAGAAATTCAAACAATTGATTCAAACAAATACTTGGCCTTATAGCATATTGACCACATTTAATGAGATCCACTGGTGTGGACATGAGGATAAAATATGCAGCTCATCTGCAAACATCATCTGCCCCTCAGGCAAATTTTAGCTTAAGTGAATATTGCTGGACAGAGAAAGCACAAAACGAGACAAAATGAAGGCCATATTATTGTGGTTTGGTTGTGATTTGCAGGAAGCTTTCAACCATATACAAGTTGTCCATTTTGACAAAAAAAAAAAAGATTTTAGTTTGCTTTTAGTTACATTGGAAGATTGCTGTCTTAATTGACTTGATGCAGTGAGAGGTTTTGTGTCAGATGCCAACACTGTAACCTTTGACATTACGATAGAGACTGCTCAAATGTCCCAAAATAAAATACCATTAAAATAACTTGAGCCATCACAAATTACGTCTTCACTATGGGACTCTGCGACTGCTGGCACCGTTTTAACTGTCCTCAACAGCGAGGAAAGTATCCGCAGCAATCACATAAAAGAAAATTCTCATTTAAGCTCAAATTGGAGAGATGGAGGAACAAGACAAGCCATCCATTATGCGTAACATCCTTAGCTCCATGTCATCCCATCACTTTCCCAGGAGCAGTACATCATTTGAAAAACAAAACACATCCCTGTGAAAATTAAAAAGGTTTTTTTTTTTCCAAAATCATAGAATGGTACAAAATATCAATGTCCTTGTTATGAATAAGTTATTTCCTGCCAGACCTTGTCCCCCTCATCTGTCTGGTTTAAATCTCTTAGGGCTGGGAGAGCTCTGCATTCTCCTTAATTTATGAGACACAGATCAGGTTATCCTGGAATATCGGCCTAAACAGGCCTGATAGATCGGATATGGAATATATTTCCTCAGCAGGACAAAGTACGTCACCACTATTACCAGACGCACACATACTCTACGCTCCCAGTTAAGTGATTTGAGGACTTCATACTGCCAATGTTTCATATCCTCTCCTCCTAACTGACACTTTATCTGCATACCGGCATCTCTGAAGATTGAACACTTAGGCAAGACAATGACAGGCTCTCTTGCTGTTGTCACTTCTCATTCTAGGACTGGTCTAATGCCTCTTACTGGGCTTCTGCCAATAACAGACCACCCCTCCTTCTCCTTCTCCTCCTCCTCCCCTCGCCATCAAACAACCAGAGTCTACCTAGCTTGGATAGAAAAGGAGCACTTGATGTCTGTGACACTCATTTGTCAATTAGCAGGCCCCTTCCCGTGTTGACACACAGCAACTTGAAAGACAGAGCGGTGCCTGTGACGAATTAAGAGAGACAGATGAGTGAGGCATGAGCGGCGGAGTAATACTATAATGTTCTTTAGATATGAATATAAAATGACACAGCTGACAGGCCATACAAGGTTTTATTTCATTTCTCAGTGTACCAGGCCTCCCTACTTTGTCTTCTTTGTTCTCTTTTCATCAGACCGCTTACATCTCATTTTGACAGCCGGGCGACATTTAGAGCACTTTCGTTTTAAAATGCGAGTTAGCATTCTTGATTTGTCATTAAAATGCAAAACGCCTGCCATCACCAACATAGCCTGGGTGAGCTCATACCCCTTCAGACACACACAGAAACACACATACTGTACATACACACACATATACACAGGTAGCTGAGGTTCATCTGCAATGCAAAAGTCCAATATGGACGCCTCTTTATTAATGGCAGGCTGAATTCCACCTTGAAAGTCTAATATGTGGATTTCACCTGCAACACATGATTCTTACAAGTACAAATGAATTGAAGATCTTTGTGGTAAGAAATTGTTTTCTAATCATTTTATTTGTTTATTCAATCGCAATGGGCCCTCACTGACTGTCTTGAGAGTTAACTAGATAGCTATATTTCATCCCCTACGCAGGTAAATCCACAAAAGAATCAAGGGATTGAATGCAGAGTAGACCATTTGCAACTCTCGTCATGTTCCAATGCAGCTGCCAGAACTGATCGTGACCGCTCTAGACAAGGCTTGCGATTCCACCACAATGAGAAACGTCCCAGAAGAGGCTCTCCGATCTGGGAATCTGAGAATACTCGAACACAACCAGATCACCTTTTTGACTGGAGTCAACTGATTTGCAAAATATCAACTTGGACTTTTCACACTATTTTATCCAATATTTTGCCACAGTGGACCGAATATTAGAAATACCTTCAACACGAGACTACCACAACACAGCCACCAAAATGATCATAGATCCGTATCAACATCAACCTCTCGGAGTCACAAAAAAAAAAAAAAAGAGTAAGCTAAGGTGGGAATTCCTGCATGACTGTCGAATTGTGATAGTTTTTACAGGTGTTCAGCATGTTATGCAACATACTTAAATAAAGTTGTGCTGCAGACATTATTTGTGTAACAGATTAGATGGTCTGTAAAAATGCGGATCTACTGCCATGACAAACATTAACTAAACTATAGCAAACATTGGACTGTTGTTTGTAATGTATTTTACAGGCAGTAATGTGTCCCATGTGTTGACAGGACAAGTGATAGACAGATCTAACTAACTATAGCAGATATAAGTAAATTAGAGCAGGCTTAACTTTCAGGTTAGGTTTAAGGTTTCACAAATGCTGTCACTCCACAAACGTGATTTGTTTATCAAGATGCCATGTCAGATTTGATATGAACGGTTGTCACTGCTCTAACAATGTTAGGATTCTTCCTGTGACTCACTGACACGCGTCCTCCTCAAAACCTCATGTGTCCAGGATAGTAAGACTGCATGTAACAGATGGAGGCACCCAAAGTGCACCCGAGTCACCGAGGAGAATCATGTCATGACAGCACATGCCCACTCACTGCATTGTGTACACACCTGACCTGGAACAAAGTGGACGACACAACACTATCCAAGACAGAAATCTCACTGTGAGCCGCACTTCTCAACACATTGATGAGACAGGCTGACACTGCAGCACACACAGGGAGAGGTGTGGGTGTGACAGCCCGCTACCATAATTTCATCCTGCCATTACCTGCCCAGCCACTCACAGTTAAGCTCACAGAGACAGATGCACAAACACTGCATGCAAGCAAACATGCACAAACACACACAAACATAAACATACGTGCAACACACACACCCAAACGCACAGGACTCAGTTAAAGGTGGTGCCAGTACACTGCTTCTCATTGCGAGTCATTGTCAGGTTGCCGGATGAGTGTTGTCAATTGAGCTGACAGAAATAAGCATATTAGCTACAACAAACTCTGGCAATGTCTCCCTCTCCATTTGAGTTGAGCGGCATGAAGAAGTGCACGATGCTGAAGGCAGTCCACTGACTTTCACTAACATGTGCATCTGTTTACACCTGGTTTGCCTGAGCTGACACTGAAACGAGGTCATGGTGTCAATACACAAATGTCTCTACTACCTGACATGTAGCGTCAGATAGCAGATTCTTGAATGTTGAAGCAAGGAGACAAACAATACATATGATACTGTGATATAAGGGTTACTATAATCTATGATTTTGGACACCATAATATTGTCATCTTTTCTTGACATTTGAGGCTCCATAGGGAGCATTATTGGTATCTAGCAATAACTGCTTAAAAACAACAAAAAATCTAAATTACTGTAATGCCAAACCATAAAATTATCTTACTTATATGATATTTGGATGATTAATTTCTTTACCACACAGGCAAAAGTGTGCCTTTACCTTTATTTTAGTCATAACACACTATGTCTGTTTGAATGTGACATTTAATGAATAATTTTGAATGGATAAAGTTGATATCTGGAATTTTGGTTATCCCCCCAAAAATGTTGCTTCTATTCATTGTTTTCAGCATGACAGTCATCTCACAGGAAGACCCACAAGTTAGAAAAAACAATCCAAGAAAAAAATGTCTGAAAATGTTATCCAAAGTAAATATTGACCATTTTGAAGCTGAGTTGATTTGTTCCAATTTCATTGTGAGATCGCAGACACTGGTATTAACATGAGTTCCTTGGTGACCCAATCACAAGTGGGCAGCTGGGAGTACAGGTATGAAAGCACCCTGGATGTGGTTGTCAGACCACATTTGGAGGCGGGTTGGTGCACATGTGACCACATTCTTTTTGCAGTGTGCACGCAATGTGTCCTGGACCACATTAAAAGACTGCCTGCTCAACTGATGCCCTGTATGCACAACTTTACACCATTTGGTTCACTGTAATGCAAATTGCGTCTTAGAAATCCCTTACCTGTAACAGATGTTTGTGAACCCTCTAGTAACCCAGGACTCCCTTAAAAAAAATGCCATATTTTGAGAGTTTTGAGTGAGCAGAAACTTTACAAACTTTATGAAACACTGTCTACAATAAATTATTAATTAGTTGGGCCTTCTTGCAAGTTTAGCAAATGTTACACATCACTTTATTTATTTCTTTGCAGAATAAAACAGTGTCAGTTTGTCACAGCGTGTTAATGTCTATACCTCTTGAGCCACCAGTTAAAAACAACGGTACATTTTGCAAACCTGTTTATTTGCATAGAGAGCAGTGAAGTAAATGGCTATGGCGAATTCTTAATCGTTCAGGCCGTCTTGTAGATTTTGCATTAAATTCAAATCAATAAGTTGTTTTTTGTTTCTTTGTAAAAAACATTGTGTTGCTGAGAAGAGCAGACAGGAGAGATACGCCGTTATACGCTGACATGCTCCTTTACTCTCTCTGACTCTGTCATTAATGGCTCTCTTTGTCGGCTGTCATGTGAAAACATCAGATTTCCACACAGTCAGAAAAAGCACAAGTGTGCAAACTGTACATAGTTCAGGTATAAAATTCCAGTGCATCATGGAGCATATCTCACAGCATCGGTTTAACCATGAGGCCCATGTAAGCTGATATAAGGGTTTAGTATGGTGATGAAATAAAAGATAAATAAATCTATCTATTGATCTATATTTTAACTTTACATGGTAAGGGACATTCAACTGACAAAACATACTTATCTACATACACAGTAAGGAAGTGAGATAGCAGCTGGTCACTCGAGACACATCTGGAGATGCACTGTAACGCCAGGTGTGAATTTGTGTACTTATGGCTGTCCTCCTGTATTCAGTACACTCAGGACACATGTTAATGCCAGATCTGAACAGGCTTTAGGTTATAGATCAGCTCCACTGGTGAAAACCATGCAAAACACATGATGGTTTTGTGCCAAGATAACCTCTTTTACACTTCAGTAGCCTACAGACTCAAATTATCATGGAAATTATTGGTCATTGGATATTGGCAGAGATTTCACTTTACAGTTTACCATTTTTGAACAGGAAAGGCTTTCCATCATTAATCTGTGAGTCAGGGATCTCTAAGGTGCATATGGGGATCACAACTGCTGGCTATGCCTTAGTAAGCATATAACTTTATCACATGTTGAGCTGCTTATTGAATTACACAGCTCCACCCACCCATGACCTCCTTGCGTTGTCATGTGAGCACCTATCGCAGCAGAGAACAGAGCTTAAGAGAAAATAGTAGATATATAGGTCTAACCATACTGTTAGGTCAGTAATGTATACTTTATAGTTGTAGATAGACATACAGTGTTCAGACACGGACTGGAACTTATTGTATCCAGGCATATCTGGGAATCAGCTTTAAAACATTTTACAAACGTATGTAAAGGTATCTTCACACAACATGCGGTCGGTTTAAAAAGCCAACAGGAGATGAAATGTTTACAACAAAAAAGGAAAATTATCTTTCTAGAGATGTTTTATGTTAGTTTGCTCTACAGGTTTTCAATATGAATCATTCTAACACACAGTCTGCAGAAGAAAAAGATGAAGCACTATGTAACAGATCACTTTGCCCAATAGCAAACCATCAATCAATAGTCCACTGATATGAGCCCCAAATGGTTCGAGTACCACTTCATTACTTCTGCGCTGCTTCTCTGCCCATACCAGCCTTTGAAGTTTAGTAATGATATCTGACATGTGAGATTAGCCAAACTGAAAATTAATAATGAATTAGTAATATCTGAGTCATAAATATTTGATTCTAAACATCAAGTTCTTAATGTGACAGGTTCAAGGGAGAGAAACATAATGTCAGCCTTGATCTCCCTGAAAGCAAAACACACAAGGGTTGTTTCAGTCAGATTTCATAACACTGTTCACAAGACATGGACAGGACAGGCTTTTACTTTCTCTGAGGTGATGCCAAGACTTCTACTGTTCAACTGTCCAGCTATTTTGCACACGGGGTGGAGGGGGATCAATTCTCAGACGGATCGTGATTCTCTCCTGAAAGATTATGAATTCATGTAGAAAAGTCAGTCAGAAATTCAAAACCCAATTTTCTACATTAGGATCACCTGAAACAAGTTTGCCATGCATATTGATTGCAGATCAATCATTACGTGTGATTTACACAACAATGATATCAACAAGTTGCCTGCTGTTAGCTGTTTAGTTATTCACTTAATGTTATAATATGTAACATTTTCAAATTACAGTGTCTGACTACTGTTGAGTTGTGTACATATGTTAACCCAATTTTTTTCAAGAAAGATAAATGCAGAGAAACGTGTAATGTATTCAAGGGAAGGATGCATTTCCTGCACGCCATAGCTAGGTCCTATAATGTATGGAATAATATGGGAAACCATTTGTCAGAAAGTGAGGAGGGAAGACGGCGCCCATGACAAAACATAACACGAATAAAACTTTCACACCTGAATGTTTTACAGGTGCATTAAAGGGCAGCATGACTTTAATGAAAGTGAAAACCCATACGCATTATCTCCCTTACTGCTGGTGCATTGTCAGTTTCCATCAGTTATATAAATACGCATTGCAACAGTTCTTTATAGATGCTGGATAAATTATGCCATCTGAGGACCATTAAACAAAAAATTTTGTCGTGCAGACCGAAATGCTATACAGTATATATATAACAGAAATAAAGGGAGACAGTGTGCTGGTGTTGTTTCACTTTTAGTCACGTATAGCTTCAAAAATAAAATGTTTAAAACAGTAATAATGTTTTTATTTTCATGGCTTGGGATGTTAAGAATTAATCGATGTTAAGAATTAAACCGATCAAAAATGTATTAACCGACAGTATATGTTTTGTGTTTATTTCTAGTTTTCTCACAGTTGGGCTGGTCTGCCTTGTTAGTCTAGAGATTGTAGTAATTGTTCCCCATTTGACACTGTTTTTTTTTTGTTTGTTTTTTTTATGGCAGAGCCATTTGTTGAATAAGGACAGGCAGACAAGAACAACGTAGTTAACAAGGTGACTTTGCCAGACACAGCATAAAAACAAATCTACTAGGGCAAAATGACATTAGTGAAGACAGGTTTTAGACAAGTCAAATTTGACCAAATTATCTAAACAACATCCAGCAGACCTGTTTCATATCCACAGTGCCTTGCTCACTGGAACTTCCATAGTGGATTCATTCATTAATTCATTAACCTCAGATTTTTACAGCTGGTCTGAACATTGTGCAAAAGACAGATTTGCAATGTGACACAATGTCAATCTGTTAAATTGACGACTCAACATTTCCGGCGCAGACAACTGCCTCAAGACAACACTTTTTCAACGAAAAATTGCCTCTATTCAGACAGCTTCATGGCCTGACAGTCATGAAAAAGGTTCAGAAACAAAAGCACCTCATAACCATCATCTCCTTTCTTTTACTTGCCATATCAACTGTGCTAGTCCTGCTGTTGAAATGGCAGCCCCCTCTGAAGCTGCTGCCATGAGGTGTTCCTTCATGTCCTGACAGAAGAATCTTTTCTTCTATTTGCCCCCGAATTAGCATGTCACATTTATCGATCGTGTCTTTTATCCTGCCCCAGCGTGGCATCGGCCCGGCTCTAACGCTCATTCAGCTCTTTGATATTCTGATGACACTCTGACCACCTATAGACCGAGGGCACAAATTCAATTGCACCTGATGTAAAGATGCCTGTCTTCCAGTAAGAGACCGAGAGGAAGAGAGAGACAGAGAGACAGCATATGCATCCAGGTTATTAAACATTAGAGGACTGTGCATGTGTCATCTACCTGAGCTGATTGAAGCTGAGATCCAGCCTTCTTGCGAAGTGGCCATATGTGTCTCCAAGGAAGTCTGGAATGTCTTTACATTCATGTCCAATGTAGGAAATCTTCAAGAATTACAAAAAGAAAGAAAACATGAGAAAACATGGAGATGACTGTTAGATAAGCAGCAAAAATACAACACAGCAATGCAATATGGTTTCAGGATACTCCACCTTTAAAACAATAATGATTTGGAGCAGAGATTTAATTCATTTTAAATGACAGAGGATGCTACATAATGCAGCGGTTAACCCTACAGCGAGGGCGTAGCCTACTGTTAACACCCAAAGGAGAAGAAGTTTGAAACTGAAGTCATGCTCAGTGATGGAAGAAGTACTCGGATATCAATGCCACAGTGTAGAAATACTCTGATAAATTATTAACATCAAAATATAATTAAAGTACCAAAAGTAAAAGGGCTCATTATTAGAGGCTGACCTATATATTGATTGAAGGATCTTACCGGCCTTATTATCGCCCCAGTTATTGGACTATCACATGGTGTCTCCATATATGCTGATCAACATGCAGCTATATGAAAACTCTTTTTTCCAAACAAAACATAATGTAGATTACTTTTATTTGTCTATATTTGGTCATTTTTCTTAATTCAGGTTTAATATATGCACATATTTTGCTCTATTTGTGAGCAAAATATTTTTTATTTATAGTTATTTCTAACTATTAAAAACACCATTAAAGTTTGTTTCAGTGCATTACTGTTTATCGTTAAACAGTAAAATATGCATACATATCTTTATCGGAAGTGTTAACCACTCTTGATGTATAATTGCAAAAACTGTCAGTTGATATATTGATATCAGAAATTCTTTATTCCCTTATATTATTATGGACAAAGGCAGAATATCCAATTTGAATTGTTCATGCATTTATGTGTAAGTGTCACTATGTTGAAGCTCTTAAAGGTGGAGCAAATTTAAACTACTCAACTTCATATCATTTTATTTTCTATTAATAATCTGAACCTGAAGCTGAACTAAGGCTAACAGATAAATGTAGTGGTGTAAAAAGTACATTATATGCCTCTGAAATGTAGCAGAGTGAATAAAAATTGTACTTCTGTTAAGTATTTGAGTAATTGTACTTGGTTACATTCCACCGGTGGCCATGTTATTAAATTTGCAGAGATATAATCAGTTTCTAAATGCCTCCCAGTGATCATTGTACAAACTTCACAATGCTTCAACGGTTTCAGCTGCTCTGCACACAAGACATGTAAAGACATGATACTGAAGTTGGAGGCATGCAGTGAAGCTGAAGGAGGAACTGCAAAACTGAAAGTCCTGACTGCAAGCAACAGTGTGTCACATGACTCACTCGTGTCGAAAAAAATAAACAAAACTCGCGCACATTTAGCGCCGATAAACTCCGCTCTTAAATGCGGTCACTGATAGATCAACGCCAAAACACGCGGAGGCAAAGTCAGACAGAGACAAACTTACTTGAGTTCCATTCAAAGCGACCAGCGACTCGTTATGTGCCATAACTTTCCCCTGAGGATGACAGTCAGTCCAGAGACTGTGAGCTTTTAGACAAGCTGTCTGAGTTTATGTCCACAGTCCTGCTCAGGTCACAAACCCGCTGCTGTCAGCATTAAATGCAAACGTTGATGTTACTGTGGATGAAGCTCGGATACTTTGGAGAGCTTCTGGCGCGTTCCAATTGACTTTACAGTTTCCGCGTGCCGTTTCGATCAGCTGACCTGCTGTTGTGCGGAAGCACGTGGGCACAGTGAAATCTCAGTGCTGAGGGGTTATGTTAGGGCTGTGCTGGCTGTTTATGAAGAGGATGTAATATATTCCTCCCTACATGTGCGAGAACCCACTGTTTCATAAAATAAAAATTAAAATACTTTGAATTAAAGCACTTTCACATTTTAAAGAGGCAGTTCCATGGGAAATTAATTTTGTATAACAAACTGTTCACAGCCAGATAAGACTACCAGCACCTGTTGAAAAGCAAATACACCTGTTTTGAGTGACTATAAAGCACTGAGAAGTTATAACTATTTTGCATTTCTCTTTTGCATCACTCTTAAGAGTAAAATTAGCTGAATCTAATGCCTCATTTTTGCTTATATCAATGGCTTAAGAAAGTAAAGCTCCCTTTTGTGTGTTTGTCCATATAAGCCTGGCTAAAGGTGTAATTTAGGTGAAAAGACCTGTAAACTGCTAAGACAATAATGTTTATATATATATATATATATGTATATGTTAATAATAAATAAATTTCAAGTACCTAAATGTTGTAGCCTCTCCTAGTAAAATACCTGAGAAAATATCACTAATTTCTTTACACCATTGCAAACAAGGTGAGATGTACATTCATGGCTTCTACCCTGGGGGCTGAGAACAACCAAAAGCCCCAGGCAGTTAATTTGATTAATTTTTAAATTTGTTCTGGAAGTGGCACCAATAAAGTAAATTTGCTGGATCCTGCATTATGCTTCATGATAAAATAGAGCTTAATTATTGTAGCATATGATGTACAGAAAACTTACCCAGGTGGTATTCTAGCATCAGAGTGCAGGTTGTTCTGTCAGTCTGTAGGCAAATAATGTAGGTGCCATCTATAGTCTGCCATTTACAGTGTACTTGATGGGAATTTTGACCCAACAGCAACTTTTTGCTCCTGGGAATGTAAACAGGATAATCCAGCCATGTTTACCAGTATAGCAAGTACAAGTATGATATTACACTTTCAGCAGTTTTAGTCGCAGAGATTAGGATGTTGCAAGCAACAGTTTAAGAGAGACCAGAAAAAAGAGAAAGCGTGCAAATTCCAGTAAACTTTAAACAATTTGTTGATATATTCAAATGCATGCATTTTCTAATGTCCTTAACCATGAATTGAATCGGTTATCTGTCAGCATACAACTCTGTTCTGAGGGGACACTTCATGGTTACACTATAATTAATACTTATTTGTTCCACTTAACAAAATAACCCGATATCACGCAAATGTGTAATAGTACCATTGGTCCACCATGACAGCATCGCATTTTACTTCATCTAAGCGTGAACACTGCGTATATTCTCATTCGGCAGCCAAGTTGGCAATAATAAAAATACTATGTTTCTATGTGACGGTCACGGTCTAGTTAGGCTTGGCACTAAAACAACTGGATTAGGTTGAGGAGGACATAACTACTTCCATGAAACATTGACCACTGGTTACATACAGAGACTGAGCTCCAGTCTCCTGTGTGAAAGTCCTGTGTTTGACCCATCCGTCCACAACATTCTCCTCCTTGTGTTGACTTTTTCATTCTTTATACTACGTTTGTCCTTTGCTCCCATCATTATTACCCCTTGCTGGTACTGCACCTTCATACAGTCATGTCGTTTTCAAGCCTAGGCGAGGCAAAACGTGACACTGATATCCTCTTGTCCATCAGCAGGTCTGTTATACACTTTGAAGTGAGGCTACATGTCTTCTTATAGTTCTCAGTGCCTGATTGCAAGCCTACGCTACTTTGGGGAGTATGAGATTTAGGCTTTAATTGTCCCCAAGAGGCTTTTTAAAAGGAATGCAAAATTAAATGGCAGCATATAGAAATACATAGGGGCACAAACTGCCTCTTAACATGGTGGAAGAAATTTGTAGGAGGGATATGCGCCTTTCCTCAGCACAATAATGATGTATGGGCAACAGGTAGGTTTAACCTGTCGTAATCTACAGTCCACAGGCTGATACCTTGCAAATACTGCAGACAAACTTTGTATACATTGGTGTTGTCCTCTTGATAATATTGATAATATTTATGTCATATTTTGTTTATGGCGTTGCTGGCTTGTAGTATAAAAAACTAGTTATACAACAGTGATCTCTGCAGAAAATAATGATGACAATGCTACAACAAGGTACTACTTGTAGTTAGATATTTAAACATATTTATTAATACAGTTTATACTCTATCTATACTCCAACGTGCATGTCTTGGTCAGGATTAAATGTATAGCCATTGTTATTATTGACAGGATTTTTGTCTGCAGTCTTGTCCTGAATGTTAATTATGTTAATAATTCCATATAACTGAATGTATGAAAATCTGATCCTAAATGACCTGAGTTCAAATGGATTATGTATCACTACATTCCTGACTGTAGAGATAACTGGATAAAGATATAATGGCACTGGGTGATCATTAAATAGCTTCTATGGGTCTTAGAGCAATGGCTAACTGGTAATTGAAATATTCTACCATCTATTTAACTCTCACTTATCTTTCTATTCATATTTTGACCCTGTTGCCACAGAATATCCAAGCAGGGAGAAAGAAATCTTCATATATGAGAGCTTTGAATGTAAAAACTCTGCCACCTGACGTATAGCTCAAAGAACATAAAAACACGGCAGGTGGTAATGAGATCGTTTTATTAACCTTTTGAAACAAAATAAAGTAGTTCAGATAAAATATGAAATAATAAACTTGCTTTGTGACATTTTCCTTCTACCCACTGATTTAGTGTTTTTGTCTTTGATGGGGAATATGAATAGAAACAAACCGTTGCAGGTTTGTATTAAGCATTTTATTTATTTTTATTTAGCACTGAGTCACAATCTGTAAACGTGATATCAACTAATCTTTTCTCATTAAATTAATACATAAAAATACAAGTTTTATTTATACACAATCAATCTTAAACTATTTTCTTTCAGAACTTACAAACATGAGTTCTTCTAACTTTAAGTCTTTTGACTTGAAATGATGAATTGAATGAATGTACTGTGTACTGCATTATATTGAGTTTCTGAAGAACCATGATCGGCATATTATCAGACTTCCCAGCATGCATTGCATCTGCAGAGTTAAAACTGAGACTCTTCTTTTTTAGTTTGAAGAAAACATGTATGATGAAACCTGCTCTGTGTCTCTAACATCCTTTTAGATAAGTCATGGCTGCTTATTTTCACAGTAATGAAAACACTGCAAAATGTTTTTGCAAGTACAACTGAATTAATATCAAGTTTATTTGACAAGCAAAGTTTATTTTCACAAAACTACCTCAACTTGTCAATTCAAGTTCATTTAACTTATAATTTTAAGGCAGCTCAGACAATAACTTTTTAAGTTTAAACAAACAGTCTGTTTTTACAGTGTAGTGTAGCTTTGCAGATCAGTTAAATAGATAATTTGTGTGATGGTTTTGCATTAACTGTAATAATAAAGTGGTCTTGTGAAATGTGTCTTTCTTATGTGTTTGCCTGCCTAATTCTTGATCAGGTTCAGTGCCTGTGTAACACTCTGTTTATCAACTTAAATGTCACTTTTAGTATTGAATTTATGTTGTCATTATCATTGTATGGGAATTATTGCCCCTACCCATAATATAGAATTATATTCCCATCGCAGATATTAAATTAGGCTGTGACATATATTAAAGTTGGAGTAAGTGACCCGGAGAAAGGTACTTTGATTGTTGAGTCTTGTTCCCAAGTCAGTCTCAAAACATAGGGATTTGATGACGATGGCTACGAGACTCAGCAGTCAAGAATCTCTCCCCACAGTCACGCCACCGTTAAGGTTTGTGTGTCAAGTAGGGTTGTTGGAATATACCAGTACTGACCAGTATCTTTAAAAAAATTAAATGTTGATATCATGTTATTATAATACACATAATAATGATAATATCGTGAAAATAATCCAGAGCCTTTAAACTCTTACTGTACAATAAACAAAGTTAAAAGAATAAAATGAGATAATGCAATTTCCAAATAACAAACACAAAAACATATAGACTCATATAAAACCTAATCTCTTTCTTTCCTCACTTATGACCCATTGGAAGTGTGTGGTTTTGGCTGTATCTGCAGAGATCCTGCCCTCTGCCTGTATTTCCTTATTTCCTCATTATTTTGCTGTGCTCGGGACCCTTAACCAACTCAAATCACCCTGGAAATAAAACTCAACGATCAATTATTCTACCTTTAGAAATCAGTAGTGTTTTTTTCTTTAGATATCCCAATAGTATTATTACTGTTAATGTCTTTGGCCACATAATAGTGGTGCAAATCTGATACCCTGAGAGCCCTGGCGTTGAGTTTTTTTTGTTTGCTTTAGTCACCAAACCATCTTTCATCCATCCATTATTCCATGTGCCACTGTGTGCATGGATAAACACACACTGCAGCCAAACAGCCCGAGCAGCTCACCTCTCTGCTGCATATCCCTTTGTATTTAAAGCCACTGAGTGTAATATTGCATTGCTGGACAAACCTTCATATTTTTGGGGTCACGATTGCACCCGGATAAGAGTAAAATAAAGTTTGTGGACACCATATTGTTCCTGTTCCTCGTTGTGTGTTGTGTGACGTCACACGGGACCTCCCATACGCGGAAAAGCTCCACTTTCTCCCTGCTGCTCGCCCGGAGAGGGAGAGAGAGAGAGCGAGAGAGAGAGAGCGAGAGTCTGCATGGCTTCAGTCTGAGCTGAGCCGCGTACGGTGCTTCACTTCTGACAGAATGTAATGTTTGGTGTGTTTGAGTGATGCAAAACTGTTTCGTTTAGACAGGAGGACTTCTTAATGTTGTTACAGGTTAATTTTTTTTAATCCTTTTACCACTGACGTTTTACATCGGAGCTTAGTAGGCAATGATTCCAGGTAATGTCGTGCCACGGACTTTCCTGTAAACCTGTCCTTCCTGCTTCCAGTTAAAGAAAAAAAAATATTTACTGCTTCATGCATGCATTTTAATGGGTTTAATCCTCTCCTGTAGTGTCTGTATCCTAATTTATTTGTTATTAATATTTGGAGAACAGCCTGTTTTAAAACGCGGACTTAAGGTCATGTTTGGAATATTGTGTTAAGTAATTAATAGTGTGAAAACGGATTTAGATAAAAAATTTATAACTTTTTAAAAGCTCCAAAATAGTTAGCGCCTAGAGGAAAAAATACTTTTGAATTTAGAAATATAGGTAAGATTAGTTGTTTTGCATTTAGGAAAGTTGTTTAATTGTGTACAATGTATTTTTTTGTGGCTCTCTATATTTAAAAAAAAAAAAAAAAAAAAAAAAATCAAGATTCAAATGTGTTCTTCCTCGCTTCAAAGCAAAAAGTCGGCCCAGCTTGTAGCTCACAGTAATCCTGCAAGTCCAACATATTTTCTCACGAGATGTAAATAGTTGTATTTGCATGCGGAGAGTGATTCATAAACATGTCAGTGTTATGAAATATATGGGGATATTAAAACTTTCTATTTAAATATCATGAATTATGGTCGCAAAAATGTGTTCCCATTTAAGGGGAATGCCGAGTATTTTGGTGTCTGGTGCAGAAGCCCATTCGTCATACGGACAATAAAGAGGGTTTTCGCCTGACAGTGAAAATTTATGGTTGCCCTTCTTTGCCCTAATAACTCACATATTGTGTCACGGACTGACAGCCCTTGCAGAAAACAGCAAGCCTGTTATCAATCACACATCTTTGCATATTGTGAAACGTCCCCCCCTTTTTCTGCCAGACAAAAACACTGCAAACATTTGAAGCAATAGAGCTGCGACTTTTTTTTCCCCCCTTCTTACAAACTCACATTTAATTAAGAGGAACTGCTGGCCTTATTCTGGAGTCGCGGTTTATTTTTATTACACATTATCTCAAATTATGAGTTAAGTATTCAAGAAGAAGATAATTATTGCTTGTTTTAATTTATTCATACACAGTTTACAAAGCTGCAGTCAGTCATGCAGACCAGTGTAGGCCTATAAACTGAAGCTATTTCAGTTTCTTCCTCTTGATCAACACTAAGTTTTATTTCTACTTTTTACCACGTGGATAAATGTGTCTCTTTTATTTTATTCCATTTTATTCACTGTACCCTTCATCCTAAATTGTATTTGCGGCAGATTATGATCTTAAATACATTGTGTGGTTTATTAATTTATCTTAAGGTATATTTTTTTTTTCACCAAAAAGCATATTTTGCCCCTTGACTGTCCACTCCAGGTTTTCTTGCTCTCCAAGTTGACCTGTCAAGCAGATTACCACAGAAAGAGATTAATGGCAGAGGCGGGTTGCAATAATAATCGTTTTGTTTGATGTGACAACTTTGATAGGCGTTGATTTACTTACAAACTGATAGGCTTTTAATTGAGCGCCTCCATCCCGATTGAGATGAAAGGAAAACCGCATTGAAAAGCTGCCCGATTGCCCTGGAGCCTCAATACTGATTAGCCATCTCAGCGGTGAATAGTTCAAGGCATTTTAAACTTCTTTTCTCAGCGGCCTGACAGACCATTTCTCTTCTTTTCTTTCCCCCTGTCCGCTTTTCTACCTCTTAAAGAAAATAAATCATTTTCATTGTATGTAAATAAAATCGAGCTGACATCAATATAAAATGTCTGGATTTCTTTTTTTGTTCCCTGGCTTTGTTATTCTTGTTGCAGATGACAGTCTGCCCGAGGCAGATGACAGGTTTTAACAACACAATAGCAGATGCGTTCAGCCAAAATGGACAAGGCTCAGTTTTGAGAGAGCGTGATGTTTCACCGGCTTGTTACACATGATCATTTCTGAATGTTTACTCTCGCAGATTTATTTGAATTAACTTATTTCGGACGGATAGGATACATTAAATATTGTAAGTAAGCTAAAAGAAATATAAATTATTAACTTAGCCCGAGTAACTTTTTATTTTCTTCGTCACGTTTTTTTTTTCATTGATGATGGTTTTTTTTTAATTTTTTAACTAAAGGCGTTTTTCGTGTGTAAGACGGTGTTTTTCCTGAGGCTTCTTGTTAACACCATAATCGGCCGATTATAGCCAAAGCACTTTAGCACCTTAAAGCACAAACAGCCACACAACATGTGAGCTGGACTGTCTGCAAGTTATTAAAGTTTGATCATTCGTGCCACCTCCGAGGTGTTTGATGAAGAACTCCAGAAGTTACAGACTTTGTTGAATAACCCACTTAATGTAGTTTAGTCCACAGCTTTCAGCACTTCTCCCCCACATTGTCTGGACTGTGGATGTCGGACTATTTGTCGATGCATCTTTAAAAATTAAATCTTAACTCGAGAATCGATTTATATCCTGTGAGAACTTGGTGTCTCTTGCCGAATGTCTCTCTCCCCATTTGTTCTTTTCCTGCAGTCACACTGGCATGTAATCAGCCACAATAGCTGACATAAATCAAGCGGTGGATTGACAGCGTCTGACAAATAACTGATTGATTGCGGTGGAGCAGAATTGACACTTGACGGAGGGGTGGAGATAGAAATAGAAGGGCGGTGTATATTATACTGAAAACATGTGACATTCACATCCCTCCATCACTACATTGGTCTATTCCTGTCAACGCTTGTCTGTTTAGGGAATTCAAGCTGAAGTGGTTGGTTTTATGTTTGCCGGTGGAGAAAAAGTCTCAGCGGTGGACGTGCGTAAAATGCGCACACTTTGTGCGTCCCTCGGGCTACAGACCGTTGGATAAAAACATATAAAACACTTATTAAGATAACGACTGAATTCTGAATAAAATATTTTCTATTAAACTTTGTGAATTAGTATTTTTGTTGCCTGTTTAAAGGCAAAGTAGCAGCAATATCTCGATAATATGAGCCATTTCCACAGAAATAAGTAATATTTCGTGCCATCATAGTTTACATTTGTTTAACACAAGATTAAAATGAACATTAGTCTGTTGTTGATAATCAAAACATGATTTAACTAAGCAAATGAGTTGAATAAACTGCCTTTGATGTAATTTTCAAAACTCGACAATTTTCATATTAAAAATGTTTAAGTGTTTAAATTATGTTATGCCTCTAAAAAAGCAAAGATGTTCATTTACTTGTATGATTCGCAAACTGTTCTGTATCCTGGCGTGCATAGAGCCCGTAGCCCCACGTCTAAAACACTGTAAGCGTTCACAGTAACCAAAATATTGCAGCCTATCTCCTCCCCCGAGCTGTCGAAATAGAGGCGCTTACAAAGAGGAGAACGTCACATCCCCTTGACCCTCCAATCACCTCAGGGTCCCATTTGATTGGAAGGCGGCAAAGGCTTTAATCTCGGACTAATTCAGCTGCTTTTGAAGTGAAAATTTCTACCAGTTCGTACTTCGGGAGTACAGAGCGAGGACCTGCAGACAGACGCACACAAGGCGCAGCGCTCATGGTGCAAGACGCAGCCACGGATCTGCGATAACCTCGCACAGTCTCCTTCCAGCTGCCGCGCCTTGCTCCTTTACTACCAGGATTACCTATTATTGAACCATTTTACGATTCTTTTTTCCCCGAGAGAGAGGCTCGATGCTATTTTGATTTTCTTAATGAATCTGACGAAAGCATCGCCGTTTCATTTCCTGACAATTGGGACATGATCACGTCGCCCTCGGCGTCTGCCCTGAAAAATAGTGATATTTGTGTAGCCTGGGAAAGCAGCAGTTCTCGGAATAGCAGCTCAGCGAGCATCAACAAGCCTTTTCTCCACTCCGCACCTCCGTCTGATCCACTACGGCAAGCAAACCGACTTCCCATCAAGGTTTTGAAAATGCTTACCGCACGGTCGGGACACATTTTGCACCCGGAGTATCTGCAGCCTTTGCCTTCTACCCCGGTTAGTCCTATTGAGGTAAGAAGAAGATTTTAAACACTTAATCTGTTATAAGGTATTTTAGTTTTCGGTGCTTCGTGTGACAAGGTTTGAGAGCATTTTGCTGTTGTCCCGTAATACACCATATCTCAAATGTGAATTCGGTGTTTAGAACTGTCAGGTGTTGTATAAAGTCTCAGTTTGTTTATTATAATTTACAAGATCATGGTTTTGTTACGTAAATGCCGTGCGTAATTACTACATTTTCCGTTTGGAAATGTCAATAAATATTCACATTAAACAGCGTATTCTCAGGTTGCACATTTTGTAATATAAAATAAAGCAGCCGGTGTGCGCTTTAATAGCATTTATAAACACTATTTCATCTTTCTTTGCAGCTAGACGCCAAGAAAAGTCCGTTGGCTCTGCTGGCGCAGACCTGCTCTCAGATCGGCAAACCGGACCCACCACCCTCCTCCAAATTATCCTCCGTGACAACAAATGGATCTAGTGAGAAGGAATCTAAAGCTGGCCCTTTGAAATTGAGCGACATCGGTGTGGATGACAAATCTAGCTTCAAACCTTATTCTAAACCTTCCGATAAGAAGGACTCGGCTTCGGGCGTCTCAAGCGGAGAGAAGTCTGGTTTCCGAGTGCCGAGCGCCACCTGCCAGCCGTTCACGCCGCGGACAGGCAGCCCCCACTCCAGCACTTCAGCCTCTCCCATGCCGTCAGATGGGAAATGTGGGGACAGGGATGAAAAGAAAGAGTCTGATTGTAATAAAAATGGCACTACGGACGGGTCTGGCACCACTAGCCACAGCAGGATAAGCGTGAGTTGTGGTGGAATTAACGTGGAGGTGAACCAACACCAGGAGACGACGCCTGGCACTAAAACCACCTCCTCCTCGGAGTCCCCATCTGTAACTTCTGTATCCTCCGCATCCGTTCTCGGGTCAGGACTTGTGGCGCCGGTTTCTCCTTACAAACCGGGGCAGACAGTTTTCCCTTTGCCTCCTGCTGGTATGACCTACCCAGGTAGCTTGGCTGGGGCCTATGCTGGTTACCCTCAACACTTCCTGCCCCACGGAGGGAGTTTGGTAAACGCACAGCTGGCTAGTTCACTGGGCTGCAGTAAGGCTGGATCCAGCCCTCTGGCTGGGGCTTCTCCACCGTCCATCATGTCAGCCAGCCTGTGCAGAGACCCTTACTGCCTCAGTTACCATTGTGCCAGTCACTTAGCGGGCGCAGCCAGTGCTTCCTGCACACACGACTCTGCAGCTGCAGCGGCCGCAAACGCCCTCAAATCCAGCTACCCACTTATGTACCCGACACACCCCATACATGGCGTTCATTCCTCGGCGCCATCATTTAGCGGACACCCCCTGTACCCTTACGGTTTCATGCTCCCCAACGACCCTCTCCCCCATGTTTGTAATTGGGTGTCGGCAAATGGACCGTGCGACAAGCGTTTCTCCACCTCAGAAGAGCTCCTGAATCACCTGAGGACACACACAGCTTTTACTGGGGCGGAGAAGTTGATATCTGGTTATCCCGGGTCTTCTTCACTGGCCAGCGCTGCAGCAGCGGCCATGGCCTGCCATATGCACATGCCACCGTCAGGAGCCCCCGGGAGCCCCGGAACTTTGGCTCTAAGGAGCCCGCATCACGCGTTAGGACTCAGCAGCCGCTACCATCCCTACTCCAAAAGTCCCCTGCCAACCCCCGGTGCCCCTGTCCCCGTCCCCGCAGCCACCGGCCCTTACTACTCCCCTTATGCACTGTACGGCCAGAGACTCACCACAGCATCAGCGCTTGGATATCAGTGAGGAAAAAAAAAAAGACTTTGAAAAGTTTATAGTACTAAGAATGCAAATATAAAAGACTTTTATATTAACAGCGCTAAACTTATGGGCGGGAACCGTGGACTTCAACTGTATTTATTTATATGTCGGCTTAAAAGCAGGCGATAATAGCTGCAAATGGAAAATATTTGAGCAACTCAAAAAGTGCATTATGTTGAAAACTGAACTCTATAGGTAAAGTGAAAAACACACACATGTTAGAGTACTAATTAAAGTAGGGGTCTTCATTTCGATGTTAATTTGAAATTGCTATGATTGTATTTGTTCTTATTTAATGTCTCATTGAGAAGAAAATAATTTACATGCATGTTTGTTTCTTAAATTTCAGAAATTGTCCACATTTTAAATTGCCGTTATTTTTCAGGTGTACACCTTGGAAAGAGAATTGGTATTTTTTTGTATGTATTCTGGAAAAAATAAGAAACAATTCTGTTCCATATCTCCGTGTGCCTCATTTTCTGAAGTATTAACATTATTCAGTTTAAAATAATACTTACATTTATATTCTACTGGCAGGTTTTAGAATTGGTTTGTTAAATTAATGGGGTGACGAAAACCTCATTTGATCATTTCCGCTTCATATAGGCCAATAGATTTTCCAAGCTGTCATACTTTTTATAACAATTCTTTTCTTTCTGTCTGATCAGAAGTAATTTACACTATTTGCTGATGTACATCTTTTCCCTCTTTCTTTTCTTTCTTTCTTTCTCTTTTACATTTTATTAATTCATATGCCAAAAACCTGAGAAGCTTTAAACATTTACTCTTATCAGAGCACACGAAGTTTAAATTTAATGCAACCTGAATAAGAGTGGGAATTGGTTGTGTGTGTGTGTGTGTGTGTGTGTGTGTGTGTGTGTGTGAGTGAGTGAGTGAGTGAGTAAATGACTGTGTGTGTGTGTGTGTGTGTGTGTGTGTGTGTGTGTGTGTGTGTGTGTGTGTACAGAGTTAAACGGGCTTTATAAATTGCATTTGTATGAGAGAATTTAATTTGGTGGCTGAATTTTGTCAATAAGTTGTTTTTGAAGGGTCTTTTTCATTTTCAGGTGTTGTAGACTTGCTCACTACTTTATTTGCCTAAAAAGTAAAATACGCCAGAAAAAACATGGACAAGGACAGCTGACTTTTCTGTGGTTTTTAAAATTATGAGTACAGCTATTTAATATAAATAGTTAAATTAAAATATCAAAAAATCAATTTTACAACCTTAAGAGAAATAATAATTGAATAACTTGCTGCTTTTCAAGTGTAATGCACTAGAAGTTTTACAAGCGTCTTCGACGCGTCTTTTTTTATTTATGACAAAGCTGTGAGCTAAAATCAACTCTGATGCCTCACCAGGGTGACGTTTCGACAGAGGCCATTAACTGTTTTATATATAAAACTGATAAATGGGTTATTTTTTTGATTGGATGATCATTAAGAGGATGCTTCTATTTAATTTGCATTTGATAATCCCATCCACCTGTAAATCTAATGTACACCACACTAAATTTGTTATTAAAAAAACAAACAAAGATCTGACTTGTGCAAAGTTGTGGGATTTTCACGCTGGTACGAACACTCACAAATCGTGAATGTAAAAAGACGAGGCGCATAATGATTCCCCCTGTTTATATTTTTAAAATTACAAATAACATCCCACATGAACAATTTAATTTTTTCTGTTGTGTCGTTCTTTTTTTCTTGCACTGATAAAGGAAATGATTATACGTTTTTACAGCTGATTTTCTTCATGACATTCATGAGCAACATCATCTGCACAATGAACCTTATAGTTTTAATGTATAGGAAAAAAAATGTAAAAATTAAAAACATATGCATAAAATAAAAACAAATGCATGGGTACATAATTGAGTTCACACAGCCACGATTATCCCAGCCTTGTGTGCTAGAAATTGCGTTTATATACAACGAATGCTCGGTTGAATTATCCATAGTGTATCAATAGTGTAAAAAGGGCCCATGTATTTTACATGTAGCCTATTTATGTGAAATACTGTATATATTATGCTTTCGACTACATTAACTTGTCTTTCAGCTCGTTTGGACACTTTGTTGACCCAGCTGTGTTACAGTTATTATTATTTATTTAAGAATACCTCCTCAGATATGCTGTCCCTTGTCTATCGCACAGCGGTTAGTCAGACGAAACAAACTCCTCTCATAAGGCCCACACGCGTCCTAAACTGATGTAATGACGGTGAAAGGGAGCAATTTCCATTTCTACCCACATCATGGTGGCTGTGCTCGGAGGGTCCCGGTGGAAGGCAATTTATCATGTGCCCCTCCCCCTGGCCCTGTCACTGGAGGAACAGGCAGGCACATGTGTGCATGAATTACCAACCCTCCCACCTACCCAGCCCTCCCCTCCTTCCCTCACTGTGGAGATTTGACACAGAAGAGAGGGAACATGGGGGATTAGAGTGTGCGAGAGTATTAAAGTGCATATTCACTTTGTCCATCAAGGCCTAAAAGTGCTTAGGTGTGCACTGAGCATCAAAAGCAAACAGCATATTACAAATTTGATCATTTCAATATAATTTAAAAACATTTCTTAAGAAGTGATTATTATGATTGTTGTTTACAAAACTGCTCAACATTATTTTTTACTGATTTAATAATTCTTATTAACCAATTGGATTGTCTGGTGAGGGTCAATGAGTCTAAATTTAAGGGAGGTGTAGTGTGTAATCTTGCACAGTAAACATTAACTGTTAGGTCAAGGGTTTTTACATCAGATCAGTGCCTTTTTAAATTAAATTTGGTCTGAATGTGCAATCACTGCACAGAGGAGCAGCAGAGGCAGAAACTTTACTATATAACATCAGGAGTTTAGGGAGTGAACAATTTAAAGACAATTTAAAGAGCTTGTAAGTGATGGCCTCACTAAAGAAGACATTAAAGGTTGAATCGGTAGGATTTGTCCGAGCTATTGGTAAATGAAGCAGACTGATATCTGATTGTTGAATCTCATTCTCAGGTTATCAACTACAGATGTTTTGGGTTAGTAAAGCATCCAGAGCACAGCAGAATAATAAGAAAATAAGGGAATACAGGCACGGAGCAGACACTGGTGGGTGGGTCTGAGGTGATAAGTGAAAGTGATTATGTTTATATGAATCTATATCTTTTGTTTTCTTTTCTTTTTCATAGGAAAATGTGGCATATTATGACTTTAAAGACAATTTAAAGAGGTTGTTCTTACTAAAGAGGACATTAAGTTACGAATTTTCTTAAGATTATAAAGCAAAACTTTACCTTCCTTAAGAATGACAACTGCTTATTCTACAAAATATACTGTGCTTCTTAAGATTCCTGGTCAAGACCTAAAGCAGCCATTTTAGATTCTTGGGACATACTTGCTTCCTCAGAGAGGGAGACGGCACGAGAGAGACACTGCAGGAAACCTGGCAGGACATCTGGCAAGAGGGGGGAGCCCAGGACGTGACTCACACACCTAACCCCATATTCAACCCTACTGAATTACCACCACTAAAGCTGTCATTAGTGGGTGTGTGGCACAATATAAAGACATGCCGTCGTCTGCAGTGGCAAGTCTATAGTTTGGGTAACAGCTGTGTCAATAAGGGGGAAGCTGCTATAATGTTCAACCCCATGCCAGACATAAGTCAAAGAGCGATTATTATCTTTTATGTATGTGTGGTTGTTTTATCAGGATGCGATTACAATATAAAAGCTCCCAGTGAAGGGAAAAAGAAACCTATCAATAATGGCTTTGTTTGCACTGTTTACTTTATGGGCACTTGATATTTCTTACTTGCAATTATGTTTTACAAGTATAGATTGCTACTTTTCAAATGCATTTTGATTATACATCCACTTATACACCATAGAGAACAGCCTATAGGTCACACTTTATTTTACAGTGCTCTAATAAGATGTAACAAGCTGTACTTCGTATTAAATTAGACAAAACTAGAAATATGATGTTCTTTTCTAGACAGTCATAAATTAGACACCATACACCTGATGGTACACTAATAAGACGCAACAAGCCATTCTTTGTATCAAATTAGACAAAAACTTCTTTATTAGACAGTATTAGATAATTTATTAGAATTTTATTAGACTTTACTGGAGAGTAATTTGGGACACGTTGCAACATAACTGTACTGTAAACTTAACTGTCAAAAAAATATCTGCTATTTAAATCACACTTTCTTTGGGTGGTCCCATACAGTTATCTGCCCCCTGAATTAATAATACTATATAATCCTAATATATATTCCTCTACCTCTATAATTTTGGCAGATGTGTTTCACACAGTGTGCTTAAATGGAGAAGTTTTCACTTTAGTTTGCAGCACAATTTGGTTGTAATGTTTCCCAGATTAGCCTCTGACAAAATCTAACCAGTGCAACAGTGGGAAATCATACACTTTAGTTTACAGTGCAGTTATGTTCTAATGGGTCCCTAATTATCCTCTAATAAAACCTAATAAGGGGCTAATAAAGGGTCTAATATCATTGAATAAAGAAGATATTATTTCTAGTTTTTGTCTAATTTAATACAAAGTATGGCTTGTTACGTGTTGTTACGTGTACTGCAAAATAAAGTGCAACTGACTGGTCTTTGTTTGCACCTGCTATTGCATATTACACGTACCTATCTCCATTATGCCTACGCACTAGTAAAAGGTGTCATCTTAGCTGGAACACCCGACTGACATTATCTCAGTGTGTGATTTATGGTGATACGGGCTGTTGAGGTGTCCACAGCTTTGTGATTGCAGTAATGAAGCCATAAACTGAGCAGCATGAAACAAAGCAGGGACTCAGTGGTCGTAACCAGATCCACTGCTTCAGGCAAATCCGCGCTAAATCTGCCTATTATCCAGGAGATTAAAAAAAAATCAACATTGTTGTTGGTCACACGTCATATCCATCAACGCTAAAGCACCCTTTTCCGACAGATTGATCCTAGAATGCAGTCTCACACTGAGAGCCGCACTAGAGGTAATTTGGTTCTCAAAAATCCGTGCCAAGGCAGACAGGAATCCCTCCCAGCTCTTCTACATGTGGTTACCCTCCTCATTGATTTACAAATGCAAAGTGCTCATCCAGGTGATGTGAGAGAAGTGGCTGTGTTGATCTAGCCGTGCCACTCAGATCTCTAACCAGTGAGACACTTTCTTGTGCTTAGACAGCCTAAATGAGGTCATTTCTGTCTGCTTTTGGGATCTACGGTGCGCTGGGGTGTTTTAGTGTTCAGATAATTTGCCCATTTTCTGATTCTGACAAAGAATATTTTATGGAAATGCACCCTTATTCCAGGCACCTTAATGGAGTATGTTGGAGTAGTGTGCAGGCTGATGAGGTTGTTGTCTGTCACTGATAAATGTAAAAAGCGGGGAAAATGTCAGGGATGGGCTCGGCTCCAAAGGGCTTTTTGCCTTCATTTGGAATCAGCGATGCCTAAGCAGTGTATCTTCGGGGCGTTACGGCACACAATCACAAGGTTATTCTAATTGTTTGAAGCTGTGTGAATACAATACAAGCCGTCTTACAGCATGTGTCTTTGTGTGTAGCCACCCAGTGGACTATCAGAGTCATCCAGCTTAATTTGAGATAAAGGCATTTGCTTTCCAAGTTGTTTTTTTGACAGGTTGAGGTTTCAGTCTACCACATAATTGCTGTCTTGTGCTGTTTTCTCTCTTCTATGAGTAAATCCTGATGGTGTGTCACCGGCCTTACATGACAGTATGAGTACATGATGTCATTTCCATGGGTGTGGGCCGCCAATTAGCATGACTCACATGCTTACTAACTACATAAACCCAGGTCTTCTGTCGTACTGAATGAAGATATAATGATTAGTCAATACGTCTTCCAAGGAATGTCCATAATATACACTCCTTTAGAAAAAAAAAAACAGCATTTAAAGCTATAACAAAGAGATTTTAACTGGTTATGAACCAGTCTCGGTTTAATACTGATGCCTCTATATGACCTACATAAGCAAACTTGAAAATCAGTGAGAAGATCGGCTGTTTCTACGTAGTTGTTCTTAATGCCTGCCACTGGATTAAATGAAACAAGCCTGTGTTTACATTTTTACAGTCAAAGTTAGGGCGAGTAGTCTGTTAGCCAGTGAAAAGGAAGCAGAAGGAGATTTTTTTTTTATTTAGATAATTTCTTCTTCTTCTACTAACTACTTCCTCACATTAGTTTTACAGAAATCGGCGGTGGAAAACTCGACCAGGAGCTAGCAAGTGTCAAGTGAAGCCTCTCCTCTGTCTTGTATGTATAGATTATTTTCTGTATGATTTTCTGGCCTGGATTACAAAGTTACTTTACATCCAATTTTATCAGTTGGCCTGCAACATATTTTATAACAGTACAGTAATACAGTATAACAGTTACAATGATCAAAATACATGAAACTGGCATCGCCTCCCCTTATTATTTCATAGATAATAACACTGGTTATTTTGATAATATTATTGACTGGCAAACTCAAAATGTTCATGGTTTTCATTTCCAAAACCTCGTTTCTTTAAACTTTAGGTAAAAAAAAAAAAAGTAAAAGTAAAAAGTTCAAGTTGTTGCTGCAGATTAGGCCTACATTTGAGGTTTCTGTATTAATTACATAGATATCTGCATTTACTATGCACAATAACAAAAGACGTGTAATTTTGGGGTTATTATTAGTGGTGTTCTGTGGCTATCAGCTCTAAAGGTTATATATATGGTATAAAGTGATGTATATGTTCAAATATCTCATTAATTGCTAAAATAACAAAGCGAGTGCTCAAGAATAACACAGTCTTGATTTTTGTTAACAGGCGAGATGTAAAACACCTACTGATACCCATTAAACTGTATAAAATATATTGGTCATGCAATAAAAAAATAATAACATACAGTAATGGTGATAACTGAGTAGAATATGTTTTTAAATACTTACACTTGCACAAATTGTGATAAAAATTTCCAATGAACATACAATAAAAGACAGGGTTACTATATAGAGCAAATTATAAATAATAAGCTCTACATTAAAGCTACTTAAAGTTGCCCTGTGAAGTTTCCATTCCAAACAAATGCAGATTTGTACATGTTGCTGTCTGCCGCTGGCTACTCTGGATATTATTATTTCTCCCCAAACACTAAATATCTATATGTTATTATTGCCGATGAGCACCATTTGCACCACCAACAGTGAGTAAAAGTGCTGAAGGCCTATAGTCACAACATGTGTTGGATTTGACTATTTGGCTTTATGACTTTTTCTTTAGTGGAAAGTCATGGAAGTCATCGTTGCTTGATCCGCCCACGCAGAAAAACTAATGGCTGGATGCAGCAAGCTCAGGCACATTCTCAAAGGGATTTTCAAAGAAAATCACAAACTGAAGTGGGCGTAGATCGAGTCAAGTTGAAGGGAAGTGGATACAACCAAAAGTTACATTACAAGTGGTACCCATCGGGCTCGGCTGAAGGGGAGGATTTGCTGTCTGGGTGGCTAACTTCCCTTGCCCTTTTTATGTTTTCAAAATGTTCCTTCTCTAAATTGCAAATGAAAAGACTTTGCTGTCTAACACACTGCCCTTATCTATCCTTTGGCTGTGAAAGTGAGCTAAATGGTACCAGATTAGTCAAAAATGAACAACAGCTCATTATGGATGGTTTGAGAGTTTTGTGGAGCCTGTTGAGTCCTCACAAAGAATAGTGTTTTGTTTATGTGTTAAATTAAATAATGAAGAAAGTGATGAATACAATTAACACAGTGTGGCTACTGTCCTCACACGCTGAATTGGTGTTTGTGGTGAATTCTGTATTGTCAGTGCACTAAACAATAAGATATGCTACTGCAACCTGAAAAGCACACCTCCTGGCTACCCAGAGATGGAGACTAGAAATCCAAGCTGAAATAGCCAATAGTCATTCTTCCTTGCATCCAGTGACATCACTCCAACTTCACTTGATGCAGGGAGATTTTGCAGCAGAAGCACTCAGTTTTCTCTGTCAATTCAGCACACGCTGAGTAATTTAATTGCTTTAATTGACTACGCTTACTATCAACACTGACTGGACCTCCACATGAAAAGTGCACGATATCCCCTCTAATACAAGACAGTTTTTCAAGTTGTCATTTTTCTTTGTTTTTTTAATATCACAATAAATATATTGTGGTATTATGTTACCGTGAGTTTTTGGCATCATTACATCTCCAGTGCTAATGGCTAAAAAACAGTTAATGAGTAAACACACATGGTTGCCTTTGTGTTTGCCTCCATTTCTCCTTTCAGCAGCTGTTTTTACAGAAACAGAATCAGTCATGAACCTGTAAAGAACCATATGGGGGCATTAACAGTCCTCTGTATAATGGTGGTACTCCATAGGACCATTATCCAATTTAAGGAAGCACTGAAGACCCAGAACTTTCTGTATAAAGAAAAAAAAAGGAAGTGTACACTCCACCATGACCATGATATTCTCCAGAGTTTCCTGGTCAGAGCCAACTGTGAAAAACAGCAATATATAACACTTATGTGATTTATGAGAGCTATATTTATCACGTTGATATAAACTATTCAACTATTACCAGCCTCCACATTACTCCAGCAATTCATTCATGTCAGTGGACCAAACAATTCCCTCCCCTCTGCACTGCCACCCCCAAACCAAACTGCTTCTCTCTCTGCCGGTGCCCATATGACTTTCAATAGAGACTTCTCCAAGGAAATAAGAGGAGAGGGGGACATTTCTCAACTCATCCACATGCAATAAGTGATGATGCTGCGATGTATCACACATTGATCTGAAGCATTTGGGGGAGCCGAGCGTATTAAGAAGGGAGCGCAGTAGACTAATGGGCCTGACTGGGAGACAAATTGGGCCAGACGTACAGCAACACAGCCCCAGGAAATATGGGGGCTCGCATCACTTTTATTGCTTTAATGCATTTTAGTGTTAACTGAGAAATTGAACCTCAAATTACCTACAATCCATTTGTTTTTTCCCTTTTTTTGTTGTCTTCTGCACCAGAGAAGGTGTAGTGAAAACATTATAGGCCGTATGCTGAGCAAGCAAGTTTCTCTGTTTTGAAATAAGTTGCTCATTTAAAAGAGTGGACTGTATTATTGTGTAAAAAAGTTCAACATCAAGTAAGACTCTTTTGTATTTCCTTCCAGATAATGTGATTATAGGGACATTATGTCACGGAGAAAAGGAGAAATGTAACAGATTAAACAATATAACCGCTGCATATTTTTAGGTGATTACATTTACAAGAAAATAAACAAGAAAAAAAGAACAATAATGTAAAATAGCTATAAATCATGTTTTAATTTACCCTGAGTTCCAGTTAGTGATCTCATGTTTTATTTAGAAGCTAACTGATCTTGTCATTAAAATGTGTTACTCCACAACTTTACAGATTAGAGTTAAAGGGATAGTACAGGTTTTTTGAAATGGGGTTGTATGAGGTAATAGCGTATAAGTAGATGGCGATTGGCATGCAACCAGGTTGGAGAAGCAGACATGAGTCCTGGCATGGAAGCTTAGTATTATACTCTTGCAGTGGTGGCCAGCAAAAAAGAGTGTTTTAGCCACCTAAAAAAAAATCTTTTTAAGTGTATGCTTTGTACCTTGCCATTAGACAGCCTTTTCGGTAGTACTTCCATTTTCCCTCCGATAAGACAAACTGAGGAACTGCTTGGGTTAGAGTTGCAGCAGTCTGTGGAAGAAACAACAAATACAAATGTAATAGAAACAGAAAAAAACCTAAATAAGAAAACAAAAATGAGTGAACTGCCATTCACTGTCAAGACAAGAAGATAACTTTATGAACCAGAGTATACAGGACAAGAACATGCACAAACAATCTTTGAAAACTTTAGGAAAGTGAAGTTTGATTTTAATCTGATCTTGCCACTTCCTGACCCAAACAGCTGATCTGCAGTGTGATACACTGCACAGCACAGGCAGGGAGTCTTATGTGTAGGAAAATGGAAGAAAATATAGTGCCAAATACACTGTCGGATAGCAAGGTAAAGCAGTGACAATATTCTAAGTATAGCATATACTTGAATGGATATTCTTTGTTTATGTGGCTTTATATTTTTCTGCTGACCCCATCTGCAGCAGGACAACACTGAGCGTCTGTGTCAGGACATCTCTCTGCTTTTCCAAACTGTGAGCAGCATCTAGTATAGATAATGCACTAACTATGGACAAGTGCCTCCTACAGTTCTGCTTCAAAAACATCTGAACTATCCCTTTAAGTCATGTGTTTGTGGCCACAGTCCCATGCTTTGGGGTCTCAGGTTGGTGACAAGACTGTATGAAAAAAAATCTTCTTGGAAGAAGACCATCGCAGTACATCTGTCCCAATGTGACATGTCCTGTGTCAGATAAAGAAGACCTGAGCTGTCTGTCTTCGTTTCTTTTGGCCAGTCAAAAAGATACTTAGGGAGTCAGACAACCAGACAGTCCATCTTAGCTGCAGGACACATGGTACAGCATCTGCCTGTAACATGTTACCACTGTTGTCTGAGACAGTAATGCAACTACAGAATGAATACAAGCACACACATTTTCAACTGTTATTCAAAATATGACAATATTCTAAATTTGATACAGGTTATGTAAACCGTCCGGTGCCTTTCTGGGTTTTTACTGCAGTTTGCAACACGCAGCGTCTTGCCTGGTTACAGTTAATAACCAGCCAGCATTGTAAACAAACCAGCTAGCCATCTGTTTGCATGGTTGGTTTGGTGCATGCACAAAAGAAAAGTGCACATTTCTGGTCAGAAGGAGAAATACACCTACTTTTAAACATTATCAAAGACTTGGTGTGATGGCCAAGGCCACACAAATGGACAGTTGAGGGTAAAACCATGTACACACTCACCTCACTTCTTTGTTCAGTGCACAGGTTAATTTAATTTGCAGTCAGCCACACCCCAAACAATTCAGGTCCACACTACAGTTTATTTGAGCTATAATTTCTTTATTTTCCTTTAGCTTTACGCTGTTTAAATGGAGTGCACACATTTTCACACTGTAAGGTTAAATTTAGTAATTTTCTGTTGTATTAATCGTTTTTCTTTGTCTTCTTTTGAGTTACCATGCTGGTGGGGGTGGCTTCCTCCTGGACAGGCAAAAGGTGTGGCCAAGGGGTGGAACCTGTTAAATCCTGTGGCCAGCTCATCAGGCCGTACCATCTCCAGCCATGTTATAGGGGGGTTTGGGTAGTTTGGTAGTTTTTCCTGTGTATTAGTTTTAGTGGATACCCATTTTGTTTTCCCCTTTTGTGTTAGTTGGTTTGGCCAAGCCAGAATATATGTTCCCTCATGTTTTGTTTTGTTAGGTCAGTTTGTTCAGTTAACGCCTTGTTTTGTTGCTGTCATTTTGAGTATGGTTATATTCTGGTGATCTCTTTTATAGGCCTAGTTATTAAGTTCCTGGTTTATATTGTTTGGCATTTTTTTGGGTAAATTAAAAACCCTCTTCTTTCAACAAAGTCCTGTTCTCCTCTTTGCCTCACTGCTTGGTCCCTGACACTTGGATATCAACAGGTTTTTGTTTTACTGCTCCAACAAGGTGGGTGAACGATTGAAACAAGGTGGCTGTGTTTGCACGATTGAGCAAATAGTGGAAACTAAAGAAAAAAAAAAAACTTTTGTGCTGCAAGGGAGAATAATAGCTTAAGCAGCTCTGGCCATCCCACTAGGAATTTTTATTAAGTCCGCCAGGCGTGAGCCTGGAGGGGATCATGCGAGAGACTGGACTAACTGGACTAACAGACCTGGAACTTGTCCAGCGCTAATCTCACATACTACTGGAGCCCTTTCTTCAGACTTGGCACAAATAACCATTTGGACTCAAAGATAAACTAATTAGATCTTGATCGTCAAAGGTGACTGTGGCCTCACAAAACACATTTTTCACATGACAAACCTTTACACAAATGTCTAATGGGATACTAGCAGTGCGGAAGAGTAAATAGTTAGGTCAAACTACTCACATGTAACAAAATAAATGTAATTGTAATCTGTACAGTGACTGAGAAAACTACGTAACTAAATTACAGTTACTAATCAAAACGTTGGTGATTACAAAGGGGTTACATTTGAATATTTTCAGGTTGTCTGGCAGAGATTTGCATTCTGCTGGGTGCACTCTTGTATTTGTAGAATATTCATTTTCATTCACCATGTCAGTAGGAATATTATCTTTTTTAGAATAAGGGCAAAAACTGGAATATTTTGTGTATGTAAATGTAGTCAATTTATGCCGTCAGTTTGATGCCCTGTTGCATTGGCATGTCAGGATGACTCCTCTTCACTTTCTAATTACTTATATTTGATTTTATTTGGTTGTAACTGACTGCAGAGAAGGCACTCAGAATAGCAAGCTAAAAGTCACTCATATCATGAATAATGAGAATCTAAACAGTAGAAATTTATGTGTGAAGCTCGACATCCCCCAGAGTTCGGATTAAGTGCGGCTGTTTTATGTGACAAGAAACTGGCTTTTCTCTCTACTGTGTGACTTGAGGTTACAGAGCTTTTTGGAAGCCAAAAGTGTTGTGACAATCATGTGCTGAATTGCTCCCCCTATAGACACACAAAGCTGGTGGTCACACAACAACACACAGGAGTCTACAGAGTGTTTCTGATAAGGGGGTCTCTAATAATTAATTTTCTTTACAATAGAAGCTGGCAAAAGCAAGCTATCAACCTTTAAGGTGTTAAATATTATGAGAGAGGAAGCACACATTTACACATGCACACATGGCGCACACACAAGGAGTCAATCAAAAAACAAACAGATGAAATCTACTGAAAATTTGAAGATAGAACAACTGTCACCGGCATGATTCTCACCACAAAGAAAGCGGGAAAGACAAGTGAAGGGATCTTTTGAAACCTTAGGTAAATAAGAGGAATCAGGCGTTGAACATCCAGGTAATAACTGATGTTAGGACTTGGCATTTGCTCTGACATGCATTTGAGACAGGAACATTAAAAGATATCCACCATTTGACAGGTATCACAGTTCCCCCAGGCAAGAAGGATTCTCATTTTGATGAGTGTGTCAGTCACAGTGAAGCCTGTCGACAAGCCAGATCTCAAGCACTGACGTTCAGGAATAACTCTTGCCTCAAAAATTACAAATGGAATATTTGAATAGCTGTGTGAAGGCAGACTGATTATGGCTAAACTACAAAATGTTTAGTTTCTGGTGTTGAGGCTTCACACTGTAAAAATCAGGAATTTAGTTGAATCATCTCATCTTTTCTCATTAACTTAATGCAAACAAACAAGTATTATTTATTCAGATTAATTAAATTTAAAAGTTCTCGCATTTATTTTCAGAGCACATCAGAATTTCTAAATACAAATTCTGAGAAGTCTTCACTTGAAATGATAAGTTGAATAAATGTACTGTATAGAGTTCAATCAACTCATTAAATTAAGAGAAATAAACATGATTAGCATATTAGCAGACTTCCCATCATGCTTTGTCTGAGAGTAAAAACCTCTCCTGAGACCTTTCTTCATAAAAACACAACAACGTAAAGCTATGACGAAAATTCCTCTGTAAAAATCGAAAAGTTGAGAAAACTCAACTTGAAACTGGAATAGACTTTTGAATTTTGAACCCAACTCAAAATCTTAAGTTCTTCTAACTACTAATCTTTTGTTGGCTTAATTTACTTTTCTTCTTTAGATAAACTTGAATTTTTGGGTTTTACAAATCCTCAGAAATGTGTCTCAAAAATTCAAGTGAATAATGGTTAATATTTTAAAATTTGCATTAATGTTCAGGCATCCATAAAATAACAAATAAGGTTCTGAGCTGATGTGGCCAGTTTTTGAAAAACCTTTTGTTTTTTGAGTTTCTAAAACTCAAAGATTCCATTTTATTTAATGAAGAAAAGTAAGTTATATTAACTAAAGATTATAGTTCAGCAAAACTTTTTTAGTTTATTTCAAAATTTCAGCGTTTGAGTTGAGATAAGCTCAAAAACCTAGTGCAGTAAGTTGCCCTGCCTTATTTTTTTGTTGCTGTGTGTCTCTAACTTTAAGATAAGTCATGTATTGTTTGTTTTCTCATTAATGAAAACAATGCGAATCATGATAAAGGTTTGTGTGTAATTTGTTAATTAAAAGTTAATGAATTATTGGTTGGTTCAACTTCATATCTTAAGTTTATTGAACATGTTTTCTCAGGTGGAACTGAATTAATATAAAGTTCATTTGACCAGAAAAGTTTTTTTTGTTTTGCATAATTACAAACTGACATCAACTTCTCTTTTCATATTCAGTCAATTTAACTTTTCAAGGCAGCCTGTACACTAACGTTTTAAGTTAAAATAAATAGTTTATTTTTTTGCAGTGAAGCATTTCTGAAAATACAGATTTCAGCAAGGCTTTCCTCAATAACCATTAATGCCACACAAAATAGTTCAAGCTCAGTATTCTGTTCATCATACTGTGTGTTTCAGAATCAACATACTTTTCCATTTACATTGCACTGGAGAGCTCCTCTGCTTGCCTCATCCTTTGAAATAACAACGCAGAAAAGCATTGATTTGAAACACAACATAAGCCACCGCTCCCAGTGTACATAAGCTCAATACTCAGCAGAGTGCAATTGTACAAACTCCCAAAATGGATCATTCATAATCAACTTCAATGAATTAGTTGTGACTGAAGTTGACAGGGCTGTGGAGAGATGGCGGACGACACGGGGTTTTAAATGCCACGCTCAGCGCCATGTGTGAATAGTCGCTCTGTATGCATTTTTCACTCCAGCATGTGCCATGTTCAGTATATGACACTCACACTGATTTACTACCCTCTCCCAGCTAAATAATTTACAGGGATATGGCTCTCTGTGCTTTTAATGGTTGTTGTATAGACCTGCTTGCCTTTAAAATGTTCCACAGGCAAGCAGCCATATGCCTGGATGGATGGGAGACCTCTCAGCACTGATTAATAAGCTGTTCAGTATTTCACTGCAAACAGGGTGCCATGAAACACTGCATAACCAGAAGCAGCCGAGGTGCAGCTCAATGCGTTGTGCGCTCTATATGCATTTGTGAACAGGCCTCAGTCCAGGGCTCCACAGGTAATACGAGTAATCTGATGTTGTGTGCGTATAAAAAATAGATCCGTTTTAAAATTTGATGTGTGATTTACCCTCAGTGCGCACATGGGAGCCCTATTATGAAATATGAATGCGTCTGCTTTTTTTGGCAAATGTTTGTGTTTGTCGGTCTAAATGCTAGTTCAAAGAGACACACCGTTGGTCTATTGGTCTGCAAACAAAGCCAGAGAATATTATTCATTACTATGTCACTCAAACTCCATTTCATGCATGCCGCCAATCAAAGGCCATTGTTCTTTTAAATATTACTCTCTGTTAATGTTTAATGTCTGTGGCGGTTCATTGAATTTTGAGCATATTCTTTTGGAAAAGCAGACTTGATATGCAGACGATTAATCATCCACGTATTTACTTTTGAGCACCTGTTGATTATGCCATCTGATAAGACCTGAGCCACCCATTCTTCTGATGAATGCACACTTGTCAACGCACAGTTGCTAATGGCATTAATCTCATTTACCTTTAGACCAGCGCCTTGTTTAAGAGCAAGTTCTAGGGATTTTTGATCACACTCTAATACGATGTAACAAGCTTTAATTTTTTAAATAAAATTAGATGACAACTAGAAATAATGTTCTTTATTGGACAGTATTAGACCTTTGATTAGCTTTTATTAGACTGTATTAGAAGGTAATTAGGGACACATTACAACCTAACTGTACTGTAAACCAAAGTGTATTATTTCCTGTTGTTAGACCCTTATTATACTTCATTAGAGGGTTAAACTAAAGCGTCTAAGTCTATGCAGCGTTGTGTGTGTTTTTAAATGGGGAATTAGCAGATATGTGATTTCACTTTAGTTTACAGTACAGTTCTGTTGTAATGTGTCGCTAATTGCCCTCCAATAAAGTCTAATAAAGACTTTAGGTCTAATACTGTCAAATAAAGAACTTATTGTTTCTGGAGTTTTTTGTCTAATTTTATACAAATGACAGCTTGCTATGTCTTATTATTGTACTGTATAATAAAGTGCACCTTTATTTTTTAGGGGGGCTGTTTAAGAAATGATCTCACACCGACTGCAGACGGTTATACAATTCAGTATTAAATCAATGGCAAATATTTTACCTTATGGGAATTGAGGGGTTGAAATCCTACTGGCTACGGAGTCTGCAGCCTAATGTTTGTCTATCCAGGGTTCTGTGACATGAAAATGTTTGAGAACCACCGCTTTCGACAGTCCAAAACTGCGGGGAGGCAGCCAGCATTTTCCAGTTCAGAGCTCAACACAGCCCAGCATGGTTTCGACAGGTTGAGTGCCTGCATGCTTTCACTCTGAAGCGATAGAACAATATCCCCTTGTTCCTGGCGAAAAAGAAAGAGAATCAATGTGACAGCTGTGAACAAATATGAAGATGATGGGGAAGTCAACCATGTAAGATGCAAAATGCTTTTTTTTTTCATTCTTAAATCTCGTGAACTTCGAAGCTGTAATTGCTAATTTGATCCGTGAGCTGTGTGATACAGTGTCTCATGGTAAAGTGCTCGGCTGTCTGTCAGCGCCTCAGTTAGGAGTTCAAGACGATCACATTTCAGGACAGAGACTACATCATGAATCTAGCTTCACTGTAGGCATCTTCTCAGCTATGGAGACAGAAAACTGCTTTTAATTACAGATAATTATCATGAAAACACTCTGCCATCCATCCAATCATATGTGACTCACTTCTGCATGTGCACAGTCACTACACATCCATAAGACATTATATTGCTCATAAGGCTTTGTAAAGCTATTTATAAATATTTAATAACTGGTTGAGCAACACAAAACAAAATGAAGAGAAAGTGGCATCTCTTTTGAGGTAACATTTTAGGTTTGGGTTCGGGTAACACTTTCTATGAAGGTTGCACACATTGCATTAAAATGCATTCATAAGGCCTTATAAAAACTCTTGCAAAGTATTTTGAATCATGTATGAAAACTTCACTTAAAAAGGTTGTAAAGTATTACAATTGGTGGACATAATTGTCATGTTTTTTTTGTGTGTCTGTTATATTACTCACCACTCACAACCTACAGCTACTTTGCACTGTTATCTACCTCAGGTTGCATAATACTTATACATATACATATTATTAGACACTATGTATATATACATACTGTTATCTTTCATCTCTTAAGTGCAATCGACTGTACATTTATATGTACACTGTGAAATCATCCACTTTCCATGCAACAATATCTTCATACTGTGAAACCATCCTGTGAAATATTTGATGCTGTATCTCTGCAATTATTGTCTTTGACAAGGCAATATTATTTATATCTATTCTGCTGGTGTGTCTCACAACACTTGTGCTATTATGATATAAGTACTCACATATGTCCATATATCTGTATATGTGCGAGGTATATATGCTGAATATGGTTTGTGTGTATAGTCTTTTAATTCATATTTTATATTTTTATTCTCCTTTTTATATTTATTTTATATTTTTTATATTCATTTTATTCTGTAGGTTACTTGTATTTGTTATTTGTATTATCTTATCTCTTATCTTATCACAATGTACTGTAAGTTCAGCATTTATAATGTTTTATGCCACCATGCGAAAGTTTTTGAAAGAATAAGACAAAGAAACCCTGGGTTACAGAGCATATCTACCATACCTTTAGCCAGTTTTAAAGACACGTATAAAGCTGCTTTATTGTATCATAACAGCTTATAAATCTAAATTGTAATAATACCTTATAAACATAAGTAATGTGCTGTAATGTGACTTTATTGTGACCTTAACCAGCCTATTTGTTAAAAAAGAAAAAAAATTGAAAAAATAAAGAAAAACCCAAACCATTCAATTTATACAATATTGACAAGATCCTCCTGAAATCAACTAGCTAATCAACTAAATCACTGTGTGGCACAGTTAGTAACATATTATTGAAACATTTGGCCAATTAGCTGAATTATTATCTGAGGTGTAGCAACGTTCCTCTGAGACATGTTTAGGACAAGATAGGATAATTTTCTAACCTCACGAGCAAGAGACTCTGACATACCATCCACCCCAGAAACTATCAGCAAAAATGCAGAGGGTGAAGTTAACATATGCTAACATTAGCCATGCTACAACTGCTGCTGACTTAGCAGCTACGGGTTAGCACAAATGAGAGAAAATATGCAATATCTGTTGTAAGGGGTCCCTGCTCCGTCTCTCTTTTTGCTCTCTTTATTGCTAATAACATAAAAATATTGCTGTCATTTTACTTAATGCCCACACAGTCATGTTATAGTGTATTATTGATGTTTACAAGACGTTATTATAATCTGTCATGATATGTTAGAGCAGTTCTCTTGGTGTCTTTATAACTGGCTAACATTATGGCAGTTATAATGTGCTATGTAACCCAGGACTCAAATTCTACTTCTGTTGTTGCTTTGGCATGGAAGTATAAAACATTATAAATGCTGAACTTATCGTCCATTATGTCCACCACTAATATTTTTATATATTTTGTTCTAAGTTGCCATGCATTATTCTAAACATTTAATATAAAGGCATGAGAATGAATGTGCTTACAGAACATTATTGACATGACCTTCATTTGTTCTTGTCAATGTCATTATTTTCAACATAAAGTAACTGTGTATGTAAAGTTTTACTGTTAACTGTGATTACAGAGTTATGCATTATTGTGCAGGCAAACAAGAGGCATTTTCCTCTTCATTTTGTTTTGTGTTGCTCTAGCAGTTATTAATTCTACATGTTTTGCATGTTCACACTTGACTGTCTTCTCACAAACACGCACACACACACACACACAAGATTCTGCGTGTCAGGTTTTTAATAAGCACCCACAGGGGTATATCTCTCTTGTCCTATCTTTCCTGATTACTTTCTAGTTCCTCCACAGACACCTCTTTGACTATATTTTGTCTGAAATGCACATTAAAATCCAAGCGAAAGCTGCAGGCTTCATACAGAGTCCACACACAGCGGTCCTTGTATTTTCTCTGTGCTATTTAATGGTTCATCCACCTCATCTGTTCAGCTAAATGTGCTTGTTGAAAACTATCTGAGCCTGGGCTCTGCTGCAGATTTAATTTCCATACACACTGTATACTGTAAGCTTTTAGCTGTTCTGGTAGCTGAGTCTCTTTGGAGTGAAACCTGGCGCTTGGCCACAAAAAGTCTATCGTTTGAGTATCACATGGTTAGTGGTGTTTCCTACGGCTATATTTATGTACTCTAACTGTATCCCCTTTCATTGAAACCCTAACCAGTGGGTGATTTGTCTCCATACGAGAGTGCCATTTACAAGCAGCCATGCTGGGGTGGGACCCCAACCGGAGGACTTGTTAATAGCACACATCCACTTCTCACCAGATGCTGTCCAGAACAAACCAACATACACTGAGAGAGATGTCGAAAGCAATTTTGGATGAATGCTGGACCACAGTGTTAAACTTTTAGGGAGTTTTAATGCGACTTGCATGTTTTCTTTTCCTTTTTTTCATCTGGCGCCATCAGACAGTAAAATTGTTAGTAGCTGAGATGTGCTGTGTAATTTTGAGCCACTTTGGAATTTGTTTTGGCATGATTATTTAGTAGTTAAAAGAAAAACAAGAGATTACACCATGTTATTTCCTAGTAATGTGACAGACATGATGATATGTTTGAAACATTGTAAATTTGGTGCAAATGAATAATCAGTCAAACCAAGATTTAGACTTTCCAACAATCCGCTTATGAAATCTAAGTTCTACATCTAAAATAAAATAATAATAGTTTGATTTAAAGGTCCAGCTTGTAAGATGAAGATAGATTTATTGGCAGAATATTGCAGATATTGAATAGAATATTCACAAGTATGTTTTAATTAGTATATAATCACTTAAGAATTATGTTTTCATTTCCTTATAATGAGCTTTATATCTACAGAAGAGTTCCCCAGTGTTGCCCTGCCATGTTTCCACAGTAGCTCAGGATGGACAGCCACTTATGCTGACTCTAGATACAGCCTTTTACAGCCTTTTGTTTACAATCTGCAAGCTCCAAACAAACTCCAAACAATACATACATAATAAAATAAGTAAATAAGAAAAAATCAACACCAGTATCTCTTTCCAAAAATCATAACGTGGTCACTCAAAATAAGCCACAGACCTTGTTATGAGCAGTTTCATGTAGGAACTATTTTCTTCCTAGTAGAAAGTAAGTAGTTCTGCTCCGTTCTACTACAGAAAGGAAGAAGTCCCAGTAGATTCCACACAGAAAGAAAATAGTTCCTACATGAAACTTCAAGCAACAAGATCCATGGATTATTTTGAATAACTGGGTCATGATTTCTGGAAAGACCCCCTGGTACTGAATTTTATTTATTTATTTTTTTTTTGGCCGTTTATGCACCACAAACAGAGCGCAATCTCGTCCCATTATATTGGGGAGAAAAGGGCAGACATGTCTACAGTCGATATCTCTGCAACTCACACCAAAACAAGACAAAAAAAAAAAACTCAGGTTGGTCTACTGACCAACTAAACTGACTGGCTTGTCTTGTACATTTACTCTGCTGTGCCAAAAACATAGAATTTTAAGGCCAGGAAATCTTACTTTGTGGTTCAGCCAACCACCCGTGGGTCTTTAAGACACTGGCCCAAGAGAGCTGACTTCACTGTTTACCCACAGTCAAATGTCCAAAGTATTTTCCCGTCAACATAAGAACGGTAAAGTCAGATGACCTTTTGACTTTGACGTTTTCAACGGTTATTATTCTGTGCCAATTGTATGTATTTTGCCCTTCCATTTGCATTTATATTACATATTTACATTTCACAGCTGACTATATTTATCTTCCACAGTACTGCTCTTTAGTAGGTTATGGTATTATCTTCTTTTAATGATCTATAATGAGTTTATATCTCTTGATGACTTTTCTGAGAGAATGACAGTACTCTTTTTCAATCTGTTGAATAAATTGCCCCACAGTCATGAAAACTTAGAGTGATTATATTTGGCTTGGTGCTGTAGACTAATACATGTTTATGTAGTTGTAATGTATGTTTACTGGTATATGCAAACTGTGGTGGCAGGAGTTTACATGACATCTGATGGCAACTCAATCTTTCTTTACTCCTACTGTTTGAGTTGTTTGTCATTGTTTCACTCTCTTTGTCATGTATTCATTAGATTACTGACGTTTTAGTCATCACCCAGATGCTACTAATGTGAATTTATGTTATTCTGTGTGGACATGTTTTGTTACCTTCACCTTCAGTGGATGAGCTCCTGACCCATTAAGAGATTATAGTCCATTTTCTCAAATATGTGGGGCACACGCTGTAAATCGGAAGCTTTTTAGATTCACTAAAGCCACTGAGGGCAATCTTTAGATAGACACTATACATGCCACTCTTCACTTCTTGGATCAATTTTGAAAGTCTCCCTCTCTTGATGTAATTGCTCTCCATTTCATAAAAAAAAAAGATTTATTGAAAATCAGATCTCAGGTTATGGGCCCTGATGACAGCAAAAGAAAAATGCAGAATTTACTGTCTGCTTTTACAGCCGGATTTCAGGAGTAATTGTTGCGGGACATGACGGTGAGTTAGCAGTTATAAACCTGTCCTCCATATAAATTACCTAATCAGGAGATCCCAGTGGTTATATAAATTGAGCCACTCATTCGTCTTCAATGGCCTGTGTGTGCATATAAAACCACAACGACCATCATATACTTCACAGGAAAGGGGGCAGCCGTTGCTGTTTACAGAGTTAGGGGGAAATGGATGACTTTTTGCATGCTCAATCAACTGTGAAATGTCCATTTAATCATCCCCAGAAACCCCCCTGGTTTATTTGTGCTGCAGCACAGATTTACATTTCCAAACATCCCCCATATTAATCATTACTTCATCACGCCCTCCAACTGACAAGAAGCATAAACCACCTCAGTGTACTGCCCTGTCGACTAATGTGTGTATGTTTCTGTCTAAGAGCGTGTGTGTATTTGTGTGTATGCGAGCACTTTGAATGTGTGTGTGTGTGTGTGTGTGTGTGTGTGTGTGTGTGTGTGTGTGTGGGTCGGTGGGTTGGTGCGAGGGAAAAACCTGCCCTTTGATTCACTCACCACTCACTGTGTCCAGCAGAAATATTGAGTTTTAGTGGCATGATTGCATTTTTTTTTTTTGTCCGCAGAGATTTTTTTGAAATACAACTTTTCAAGCCAGGGGAAGCCAAATGGGAGTCACTCACATGTACTTTTTTCTTCTCGGGAGGAAATAAGAATGATTGATGTTATTTTTCAGGAAACAGCATCAAAGAAAAACACATGAAGTGAAAATGTCACATACTATCGTTTTTTTTTTAAAAGGGTGAACTGGCTTTAAAAATAGCGAGCATTCAGTTTGACTTTTGGATAAAACACTGTGAGCTTTAACAAAATGGCAGCAGGTCAGATTTTAGCTTGTTGCAGAAGAAAGAGAGCAGCATCCTGCTCTGTCGTCAGCATAAGACAGCTTGAGTGATTTACACATACTGTACTGCAGCAGGAGTACCTTGGCAGAGCCTCTCTACCTGCCGCCGTAATGAAATTCAGTACGTCTCACCATCAACAATGAATCCTTCATAAAAGAGTGAAGTATGAGTTTATCACCCAGGATGAGAAGCATGTTACATTTGCCACTTTAAACAAGATGAATGGGTCACTCAGCCATTTACATTCTCATACATTTTTATGACTCTGCCATGAAGTGAATTTGATCTATTGGTAACAAGATAAATGATGGGCATAAAGCTTTGGCAGTTCTGACTTTAAACAATCTTTCATTTGATGCCAGTCTTTTACTTTTACATGACGCACCGTCTGTCTTCACAACCTTGTGCTCAAATAGTTGGAGAGTAAGGAGGAATGGCAAAAGTCTGCACACCCAACACAAAGATTTTAAAATAACGGAGAAATCTGTTGTATATTTGATGTAGTAAATCATTGAATGACCATGGTATCATAATCAGAGATTAAGCAAACATGCTAAGTTGAAATACTCGCTTGTCTGTGAACAACAACTCCTTTGAAATTTCTATCCTGGCCAGTAACTTGTGTTATTGTTTGCCTGCTTCATGTTAATTAGAGTTGGAATTAATGTCAGTTATTAGCTGAATGAGTAAGTGTCTGTTTGTGAATCATACGAAATCATTAATAATCTTTTAAAAGGTTGTAGATAACAGTTAAATTGAGTTTGGCAGACATTAAGGCAGACAGTTACTGAACTCAAACTCCAGAGTGTGTACTTTCAGAGCAGTGGGCTTTTATTTTCAGGATAACAGGTGTAGCCTTCCATTGATTTACAACTGACAGTTATAAACGACTGATCAACTTACAGTACAGGACTCTTCGTCGCTTGTTATTGTCAAATTACAGTATGGCACACATTTTGTCTTCTTGCAGTGTTACTGCAGCCTGTCTGAGCTTCCTTGAGTCTGGGGAGGATATCAAACAGGATTTCAACCTATTTAATATACTGTCTATGGCTCCAACTTGCTATTTGGACTGCAGTACTCATTTTTGGACGAACAGTTGTTACATATTGCTCTTTTCAGACCGTATATTTTGTGTGTTACATGTGTGCGTGTTCGTGATGGGAAACAGGTTAACCTCCAAGGTGCACAAAGGGATGTTTTGTTCAACTTGGTCGATGGACACGTTCAGCCAACCGTGGGAGTTCGCTATGCAGTAGCATGAAAAGCAGCTGAAAGCTTCACTTTGCAGTTGCTAGCGCCTTTCCAAGTTTTTTTTTTTTTCTCTTTGGAATGATGCACGTATGTGTACATTTGAGCGTGGAATTTCAGTGGCAAGGAAACAGAGGTGGGCCGCAGGAAATATCCCCTGTCAAAGAGTGATGGAGGACGGTGAATGGAGCTGTCCGAGGGATCAGAGTGATGGAAGAAGACATCGTCTCTGCTGTCCTTCGTCTCCTTCTCCCCCTCATTCTTGTTGTCCTGTTATTTTGCCCATGGTATTGACTGGTTGCATGCACCCATTGGAGACATTTCAACAGAATAATCCGTCTCTGACTGTCACGTAGATGAACCTTTTAGCTGTATGGACGGCAGATTAAAAATGTTGCCGTCAGAGCACTGTGGATCCTTGTGGAGACCTCAGCACCTCTGTGTTGTAATTTGAAAACAGCCCAGGCCCATTTAGTCACTGGCGAGCGAGGGCGTTGCAGCGCGGACAGAATGATGTATCACCTGGTCTGGCTAAATGACAATTTTATTTCTCACCTCCACTTTCACTGCAAAATATTACCAACGCACTTTTCTCCATGGCAACTCTTGATTGAACATAGCGTCAATCAAGCTAACTAGCTGACGTCATCCTCTAGCACTGATTTGTTGAGTGACAATACTTTCTGAAAAGTGATGGCTCCTAAAAGGCTCACTGGTTCTACAAAGATCCATCACCAATAGAAAAACCTCTTTATTCAGGGGATGGTTCTTTGTTCTTTAAAGTACTACATGTACTAAATGTTAATGTTTTGAACTGCTCAAAGGAGTTTCTTTACTGAACCAGTTGCAGTCCAAATTTTAAGTTACTCAAAACTTTAAATAACTCGATGCTGAGTTTTGGTTTCACACAGGACACCTCTTGTTAAAAGGTTTTTGTGGAGCTAAAAGCAGTTCTTCTATGGCATCACTCCGAAGAACCATTTTTGGTTCCAGCTAGCACCTTTATTTTTCTATGTGTACGTGCCAAGAAGCACAGACAAACGAAACGCATTTGGGCTGTGGCACATGCATGTCACTATGAGTTTTGGTAAAGTAAGGCTGAAGTCATTTTTCGTAAAAGAGGCATGGAGAAGGCCGCCGGGAAGAGAAACGGGAAGTACAACAGACGGCCTTTGTTTGGGTATCTACGTCGAGGCCTGTAATTTACACCCTAATAGGCGACGCCATTGCCACCAGAGGCATCGGCACTCTGAGGGAGTCAGGGAGGGAAGAGGGAAAGAGCTCCATCATGGAAAAGGGAGCTCCTGTCTGCTGCAGTGGTCCGGGACAAAGCTGAGAGCTCCCAGACGCCCTGTATGATTAATGACTTATGGCCACGCTGTGTGGAAGCCTGGTAATTAGCTACAGGCTGATTAAAGACAAGTAAACTTCTGCTGATAACCCGATTCTGTTTCTCCCCAGCGCCGACACTGGCATGTGGAAGCTCTTACTGCCAGGGTTGCAAGAAACAGACCAACATTGAGTATGATGAATGTAGTCTCCAACAGGCGTATACAGGCTCTAATTTAAAACTATTTAGCGTGTGACATATTGGCATTGTGCTCTCTCTGTCTCCCTCCGTTCATGTTCGTGGTTTGTGACGGCGTCCAAGTTTCAGGGGGCTGTTGTTTTGAGTCTACGCCTGGCATATTCATGAATAAAGTTTTGTGCTGGCTGCCTCCCTCCGCTCCCCCCAGGTCTTTTCCCTGTTCATAGATTTTCCTCCAAACATTTGCATTTTCTATATTAGCGAACAAGGAGAGTGGCAGCCTGCCACAGGAGTTCGTCAGCTACCAGATTTTACAGTTCTGGCTGTCCAGAAACAGACAGGAGAGCTAAAGCTGGGCCAGAAAGTGGACAGCATTACACTGGATTTACCTTATGAGACAAAATGTAAGCAGAGTTAGCTTAGGCATGAAAAGGATGAAAAGGCCTCCAAGAACTCCACCAGCAGCCAAAGTCCTGTCTGTATTTTCATGAGGTGGGACTATTCCCCTAAAGTAAACAGATGGAGCAAAAGAATAATGGATCGCAGCATTAAATAAAGCTGATGTCAGTTGTTTTGCAGTCGAGCTTAGAGAGGCCCACAGATACTGAAATTAGCATCAGTGTTACTTAATAAATACAGTGCACTGTCATCATCCTGCTCTGATGGGAATATAATGTCATAACAAGATGTCATGCAACAGATGTATTCATTTCTCCTCGAAAAATGTAACATTACAGAGATGGGGGCCAGTTTTGCAGTGGATAGTAGCCGAATACAAATATGTTGCTGCAGGAAACCCCAAACAGATAATTCTTCTTCACAAATATGCTTATCATTATTCAGGGACAACAATTATGTCCAAAACGTAATGCAGTAACATTAAGAGTACTACTTTTTACTTTTACCCAAGTAGATTTTTAATATAATATTATTAAAAAATATTATAATATCAATCTAAAATTCTGTAATAGTAATAAAACTTGAAAAGTACAGTATAGTGATGTGGAAGTATATTTCGCAATTAATTATTTGCCAATGTTAAACTTGATGCTCTCATGGTACAACAACTGCATTGCCTATGAATATTAGGTTTGAAAATACAACATTTGCACCATTTAACATAACTTCCAGTGAAAACCACTCCTACTTCCGGTCTATTGAAATACACAATACATCATCATATTTAATTCAATTACTGGCAACCACTGGCTTCCCGGGTTATAATCACATTATGTAAGTCATGTGACAATACACATATGGTTAATGTTGTAAAATGGTCGCAGTTTAATTAGGTTTAGGCATAAAACTACTTGGTTGGGTTTAGGAAAAGATGATGATTTGGGTTAAAATAGAGATGTTACATATGTTGTGCAACAACACTGTAATTTACTCAAAACTTCTCCTGTCATATTTACTATGTCCACTAGGGGTCACCGCCTAACAACAGACATTTCAGTTGGAATAAGCTGCTTGAACTTGTGATCAACATGGACATTTTTTCTGGCGAGGACAGGATGGACCTAACGTGATTTCCTGTATAAACCATGCCCACTTCTGGTCTTCTATCCGAATACAGATAGAGAGACAGATAATAATGTTGGTTGCACAGATACTGATACAAATAATGACGTTTCTGTGCACCTCTAGTGGATAGTTTGCTACAACTAATCGAGCAAACCAATTTGTCTGTGGCAAGTGAGAAATGGGCCCTCCTCGAAATGAAATACAGGCCTGTGTGTGTGTGTGTGTGTGTGTGTGTGTGTGTGTGTGTGTGTGTGTGTGTGTGTGTGTGTGTGTCAGGGTCTCTGGTAAGGAAAGGACAGTGCCACAGGGCAATGGTAGAATGTGTGCGGAGATGAAATGCCCGGCCACCCACTCCTCTCCTTTTATCACCCCTCTCATAATTAGGTTGGTTAACATACTGCCGTGTATGCAGTCATATTGACTGGGAGCTTAATCATATTAGTATTGAGTTCCCGTCCCTGCTCGCCCCAGGTGACGCTTGTAAGTCCAGAGTTATGGCCCTAACCTATGGGAGGAAATTAGCTGTGGACACAAGTTTGTTCTTGTTCTCCACCCTGTGTGTGAAAATATTTAGCAGGCAGGGCGGGCGACAACACTGTGAGAAATGGAAGGGGAAGCACAATGTTCTACATAGAGCGCCAGTCTGAGGCATGAAAAATGCAGGAAGAGCAGAGAGAGGTGCAGCGTGTGTTCGTTTGGCTGGCAGTCCATTAGGCCTGATAGACATTTCACTTACCAAAGTCAAATATAACAGTCTAGCATTCATTAATATGAGGAAGGGTCTGGGGAATCAAACCCACCATCTGGTTAAGGCGACAGTATAATCTACAACTCATGATTAGGTCTAAGGAGTGGAATTTCACTTTAATCTTTTTCAGGGCTTGAAATTTCCATCTGCACTGTGCGGCACATCATTTTTCTTCAAGACAAATGTGCTGTTTTTCATGTTCCAAAATTAGATCAGAAGAAAACGATTAATCATGTCATGGCCTGGGAAAGGAAACAAAGATCTGATTTTCCTCTCTTCCCTCTCTCGCGCTGCACCCATGCCCCTCCCCTTTCCTCACCTCTTCCTTTTCTTCCCCCTCTAGCCTCCTCTCATCTCCCCTATAAGACCTCCCTCCTCCTCCGCCCCCTTCCTGTATCTCTTATCCCCTTCGCTCTATTTTCACCCATGTTCTGGACAGCGTTCCCTGAGCCCTATCTTCCTCCCTGTCGTCGTGTGAGACAGAGTTATTTTTCTCTTCATCGCTCGGCCCTGACTTCAAAAGAAAGGATACGTAGGCTTGATGATTAATACGAGATGACGAGGCGTCTTCAATTAGCATAGCCTTCCCCTCTTCTTCTCCTCCGCCCTCCCTATGGCGGTGAACAACAGATGGCGGCCTGTTTGTATGTGACACCACAACCAAATCTAAACCGGGAAGAGTGCAAGTCACTGGGACTGCAAATTAGTGAGGCCACACAACTGTCAGGTGCTGGCCTCCACTGACAGTTGTAGCCCATTACGGGAACATTGATGTTTTCACAGTGTGACAAAAAGGATTCCTTTTTTCTCCCTCCTTACAGAGGACCTGTCTGTCAGCCAGCTCTCAAGTCATAACAAATCACTGGCACTCAGCTGAGGCTGAGCATTGGGAGCGTCAGGGGAAGATAAATGACCTGCAGGCCTTTGAAGTGCTTTGGCAGTTCAGATGGCTCGGCGGCGCTGACAGAGAAATATACACAACAGCGTAACCAATAATGAGAACATTAAACATTCCTGCCTCCTGACAGGCTGACAGGAAAGCCCAGCCTGGCATCAATCATCTTCCGAGGCATAACCTTGACAATTAGTCTCCTCTCTGCCTCCAGCTCTCACCCTGCGCTCTCCAGACTCCAATACCCAGACTGCACTGGCTGGCAGGCTTAAAGCGGATGGGGACGGCGGGGTGAAGATGACAGCAGCAATGCAGAAAGAGATGAGGGCCACAATCAGTGGACCAAGACAGATTCCCTATCTGTGTGTGTAGGTGACAGCAGATGTGGGCCCAAACATCCAAACATGTCAGGGCATCACGTTGGATTTATAGTGTCATCATAGCCAGGATGGCAGTGAATACTCTGCCTTCTGCTCACTTCTCATTCACTCTGTATTCACCACCTCCTGCCTGTCTGTCTTGGTCCCACCAATCATCATTTTCATGTTTTAATACTACAATTTGAGGTTGCACAGTATCAGTTTGTTTTCTACGGATATATATAAATTCAACATTATAAAGTATAGACTAGACCGTATTATGAAAAAAATGTAGTTAATGTAATTTTTTTTACGTTTAATATTCAATTGAATATTTATTTACTTTTTAATCACATTTGATTGTGCCACACATATGATGTTCGGCAATTTAAAGGTATAATATCTAACACTTCTGCATTAAAATAATTAAAAACCCCAAACTTATGTTATTTATTTTGTTGAGTAGTTTACTTGCATTATCCAGAATGTTCAAATCCAAAGAAACAATAATTTATTCAAGGTAAAAGTGTGTTTTCTGCTAGCCATTGCTAACTGGTTGCTATAACCTCCAGGAAAACACAGGATATGTTGGATACGTCAGAGAGTGAGGAAAGAAGTCAATGCATGTGACTCAATGCAATGTAAAAACTTTAATATTACCTCATCCCTGAAATGTGATTTCGATTGAGTTGATTTAATAGATTTTCATCAGTTGTGGTGGTTGTTTAAAAGTGAAAAAAAACAACTCCCATGATCCAGTGCCACTTCACGATGTCATCAAACTAGATCTTTTTTTTTTATTGTCCTAGTGAGACCCCTAGTGGCAGAATTTACATATTGTGTGTTGAAAGATAATTTTACAAGTCAAGAAAGCCCCAGCTTGTCACAAAAAGGGATTTTGCTGCTTTAATGAGTCACTAAAATATTTTACGAGTTTTTGGTATGACTGTGACCAATTGTATCTTTTTAGCCATTTAAGAGCTAATTGTACGGCACTTTGCATATTGCCTTTTAAACACGATTAGAAAAAAGCAATAAAAGAAACACAACTGTGTAATTTATATTTCTCATTTCTTCAAATTTAACTAAGGTATAGTAGGATAAAACATACTCTGTAGCATTTTGTCTTCATTAGTATCAAGTCAAGATTGCCTGCAAATATTTGGTTTTGTTATCCAAATAAGTGTATTTAGTGTGACAAGGAAACTGTAATGCATTTCATAGCTGTGCAGCACAATCCAAACATGCATGTCTCGCCAATAATAGGTACTGAAACAGCAGGAACAGCCAAAGTCCCCCAGCCATACAGTTACTGAGTACAGTATTTCACTTGTGTTTCCTCCATTAGCCATCCGCATGTAAATCAACACAGACAAGCTGACCCCCAAAATGTTTATGTTCTCCAGTTTCCAGCACTTGCGCGCTGAACTGGCCGAACATTTTGTTGCCACACCAGAAGAGATGATTTATGTGGAATGAAGACATTTCCCCTTTGACTAGCACATTTGCGAAAAGGTATGTCAAGGATGTGAGGTGCCTGGTACAGGCAACCTTTCAAGAGAGTATTTTTTACCCGCTTATTGGAAGAGCAATAAATATCTGGGCGACAGGGCCTTCTCATGGTTACAAAGCTTACCTGCAACTGAGCTGGATAATTAGCAGGCCCTGAAGATGATGTATGACTTTCATTACCCTTTGGGACGGGGCAAACTAAATGAGGACACAGCTAATTGCCGTGCAAAGCAGTCTGGCATGATGGGGAAAAATGCAGGCCCTGCCTCTCGCTCTCAGTCCTACTCTCTCTGTTGAAAAAAGGAGGCCCTGTTGCGGTTGTGGGGCTGTGATCTCCCTCTCCTCCCTACCTCGCTGCCCGCAGGAGTTCACTGACTGTCCATAAATCAGGGGCTGCTTACAGCTGAAACTACCCTGAGTCATCAACATGCAATAAGCTGAGTGACAGATTCCACCCCGACTACATTACACCCTCAGTTCAAACAGTCTTGTTCTCTACTCTGCTTTCTTTTCCCTCTCACCTTAACGCTGTCTCTCTATCTCCCCGTCTGTCTGCCACATCTTGAACTTCTTAGAAATCCAAACCCATCCCGGCACGGTGAGGATGAAAACAAAAGCTGGTATAATCATAAGATCTTCTTCTCTGCCAAGTGTTCAGTGGGAGAGAGAGGGAGAGGCTATAAGCGGACCGGGTACGAAAAGTGTTTCCAGAAGCAGTCCTCTCAGGAGTTCCAGTGGTGGAAGCTAATGTCTAAAATGGTGGGGTTAAGTATGTTGGCATCCATTACAACGACAAAGCTCTGCTCTCCCGCTGACATGCCAGTTCAATTCAAGCAAGCCCTCTCATTTATTATGGGACAGTGGAAGGATTGGCTAGTGATGGTTGGGTTTGTACGTGGGGGGGGGGGGGGGGTGGCATATTCTGAAACTAAATTCAACCTCCCTGATGGAACTTTACATCTGCATTAGTTCAAGTGAAGACAGTTGAAAATTTTAACGTGATTAACAATTTATCTACTTGCACAACAACTACTACTTGACATGACACATACACGCATACATTAAAGTGTGCTACAGACTGGTCAATTACAGAAATATAGCCTGTGACACAAAAACTGATGATCTTTTAGACCTCACCCAATGTCTCAAAGTAGGCTTTAAGGGGAGGTCATTTCCTTTTCAGGGAAGCCGAGCTCCCCTTAGCTCCCCTGTAATCTGATCAATGCATATATCTGTTTTACAAGCTGCGAGTCTGCTGCTTATCTGATATTTTCACATCAAACTCTGTGAATTGAAAAGGGATTGTTATATTGACCAAACCATAGTTGGTGATTGTTGGACCAGCGGAAATACAAACCAAGACGTTTGATGAGTTTAATTTGTTTCTGTTGAGTTCGAATTAGGAAGACAATGCTTACTACCTAGCTAACGTTGCTTATCTAAGACAGTTAAGTGATCATCAAAATGCTCAAAAACACAATCTACAAACCAACGCTAAATTCTATCAACAATATGTACCAAGCTAACTGTGAAAAGTGAAGTAACTAACTTCAGGATGAAAAATTACCAAGTTTGTCGGTGAAACTAATGTTACCATAGCACTGATAGGAAGAAAGTACACATACAACATTGTAGAGTTAATGCTCAAGTGACCTATGAAATTATAGACCACTGAGAAAATATAATGCTGAGAAAATTGTTTGTAGTAGGAAATAGTTATAATCCATGAATCTGCATTAATTGATTACTTTGGCTGCTTGGGGGCAGCACAACAAGCCATAACCACAAGCACTGTTAAGTTTTTTGGCACATCTTGCCACCTGTCTAATCTAAGTTCACTTCATCCACTTGTGGTTACTGGTGGTTTCAGCAAGTGTGTTTCAATAATACAGATCCCAGGGGTCTCGACCACGCCTTGAACAGCTGCTTTGTCACACATGCAACAGAAGAAGAGCAACTTGTATATCTGATTACAGTGCATCCAAACAAACTGGGTTGACAGGATTCGTCACGTCGCAATGTCTACTAAAGAAGAAGACTAAAGAGGACTGTCAACGATGTCACCTGACACGGTAGTCCTGAAGTCAGTGACTGGCCTCACACTGAATATGTGCATGCACCAGCTTTTGTTAACCAGATGTTTTTTTTAAATACATCTTATGAAAGTTTCACAGCTGAACCTCACTTGGCATTAATAACTGATTATTGTAAATGCAACATTATTTTAATTGTTCATCTGTAAGTGTCAGTGTAGTTAATGTGTGGCCTATTTGATCAGATTTATACTTTTTGATGTGACACCTCCCCAGCGCTTTACCCTCAATTAAACTAATTTTCATCATTTTACTTTCTAACAGGGGTCAGTCCACACATAACAGCAGCTGCCCTTTTCGTCAGGAATGCCAAAGACCTATAAAACACAGAGAAGCAGCTCTATCACCAAATGATTTTGTCAGCCATGAACTTAATTTACTTCACTTGAAGCAGCAATCTGGAGCCTATTAATTTCCTTTCAGTGCGGCGAACGAGGTCTTTTTGAAACTATTTCACCTCTTACTAATGAAGCAATTGTTTCCTCTACCATGTGTCAGCCCGCGGAGCGTCACTAACCTCAGACAAACACAGAAAGGCTTTTGAGCTGTCAGGAGGGGTTTTGTTTGTTTCCGTCAGTCGTGCCGATCTGAGACTTGAAAGGTACAGCTTGGTTTAGATCCACATGAAACAGGCAGAGTCCAGTGATGTGAGGGTGTGTCTGCTTATTGCTCCAGAGGCACTCGCACAAGTCAAACCACCGGCCTGTACCTGCTCTTACGTTCGGCTAAATTAATAATTTGGTTTTGATAAAATTTCAAGTTAAGTGAGACATTAATTGTCCCTAAGAGCAAAACTAAAGTAGTCTAAAATAGACTACATGACATTTAGAGCTTCACTAAACAAAATACTTGGATGATTTTGTTGTGTTGCAGAGACCAAAGCTTTTCTTCAACTATGCAAACAAGTTTATGACTTCTTTCTGTCTTTGATTTGTGCTTCAAGTATCTGTTTTATTTGTTCTATTGATTCCAACTTTGTCTCCTCATCTACGCCCACAGACGTCAAATCCCATTACACACTGCTTTGTCAGAACTCATTGGAGCTGATTTTTTATTTATACTGACAGTGGGTGAACTCCACTGTTGGTTGAATTCCTCGTTGTCCTGGATGGAACTGTTCGCCGAGCGCAGCAGGAAGGGAGCAGGCCTCGGTGATGCCTCTTGTTTATCTCAAGGTGAGAATTGTTTTTGTTCTCACAATTCTCACAACATATCTCCCTTCTTGGCCTGCAGCTCCAAGGGGCACATATGAAGAGGAGGCGAATGATTCAGATGATTTTCTGTCTGTGTCTTGTTTTTTTATGTGTGCATTTTATATCTGTGAAGAAATGAAAAGTCTTTCAGGGTCTCATATGTCCATAGTACATCTGGTCTTAACAAAGGTGTATAGTTTGCTTTCGGCTCATCACTTTTCCTGAGTTCTACGTATAATTTTTACCTTAGAGGATGCCTTTTGTTATATAACATCACAGTAAAGGGTAGCACAACACAAACTCTATCATACCTTGTAACACAATGTACAGTTCAAGTGCGTGTACAGCAAGAGCGTAGGTTTACATATAGGCAGTAGGGAATATTTTGGTAGGAACATTTAGAGGACAGAATTGTCCCAACTAATGTTTGAGGGCAGTTGTTTGCATTATCTTTGGAGAGAAGTCATACTGGATAATAAACCCAATTTCTCCTCCCTACCGGAGAAAGAGATGAGTCTCCAAGATGACCAATTTAGGAATGCTATGCTCGTGTTTGACTGGCTGAAAGGGAGGGGATTTGAAGGCTCATGTCACAGGCTCAACTGTCAGACATGGAGAATCAGTGTGCTAACATTTAAAAAAAACAAAAAAGCAAGCATGAGTGAAATTGCATAAAAATGTTTGTGGTTTAAGAAATTCTATTTCACAGAAATACTGTACACCCTGCTATATTTTTATCTACAGGTGAAATGTAGCACCACACCACACTACGTTTTCTTTCTGCCTTCTCCATGGATGTATTATGATAGAATGGCCATCTCTCAAAAGTTTGATGTGGAAGTGTGTGACTGTGTGCGGCTGCATGCCTCTTAAGTTTCTACAGTCATGTGACACAGGCCAGGTAAATAAAAATATGTCAGGGCTGTTTATGGTACAAACATTATAAGAGAATATTAAAATGCATTAGCTTGTGAGAGAAGCTAAATTTATCCACCCATCTTTACTTTTCACTTCCTACTAAATAACTGCTGTTAGTTAACCATGTAAACTAGCATTAACTAGTGAGCTAACCCTGACGTCTGCCATCTGTAGCCAAGCAGGCAGGATGCTGGCAAAGGTTAACATAAAATCGATGGATAGTGACTGTTGCTTAGCTGTTATTTCAGAAGGGGCGTTCTTGGTTCACAGTAATTCTGTGTACTGCATATTGAAGTTGGGGTCATTCGGGTCCTGTCGGGTTTGGGCACAGATCTCAAGCTCCACTGCAGAGCTGGCTCACTCCTGTTCAGCAGGAGTATAAGGGGAGCCGATTGGTGCACCATTTTCAAGACATTTTGGTTTTGTTCACACAACAACAGCGTTTTGGGGGCCTGAAAACGCAACCTTTTGAAACCAGACTCTAGGAGTGTAGCCTTGAAAATGCCACCCTTACTGTGGACTTGTAAACTAGCAGCGTGCAGTTCCTGTAAAAACGGTGATGTCACACGCTTGTGTATTATGTTGTTAGTGAAATAGTCTGCTGAGAAAAAGATGGATTGTCAGAACAGTCACATGAAAACCTATGCGACCTTTAGAAAAAAAGCAACCTGCAAGCAATTAGCGTCATGTTTTTGGAGGTTTTACATTTTATATTTGTACTATCTGTTGTAAAAAACAGCTGTGTGAGAGGACTGTAGAGCCTTTAAACCTGCAAAGGGAAATACAATTAGCACATAATGTTAGATTTTGTAAGTAGATTTATCATTTATTGAGGTTACTTACATTTTTTTGACCTGGACTTAACGTTAAGCTTTTTTAGACACAAGGCCTTCAGAAAAGTATAAAAACAGACAAAGTGACCTGGTTAAGAAAACATTTTGCAGGTTCAAAATCTAAAACATACAATCCTAAAAAGATATTTATATTGGCTGAGCCTGGTATCAGCTGCTTTGCATCAATGACAGTATTTCTTCATGATCATTTTCACGAGGAACAGACTTGATGTGACAGCGATAATAATCTCTAAGAGAAATTAAAAGTTAACTTATAATTAGGACTATATTTACAACAGAATCGTAACAGCTTGAGCTGACCCTTTTATATTCCGAGACTTTTAATCCTGAGATATTTCCTCCAAATTTGAACCATATGTCGGGTTAATATCAGTGCTAACCTTTATGTTTCCAGACGACCAGAGGCAGTAGATTTAATGATGCTTGCTGTAGGAACAAAACAGCTTCCTAACAAATCCTTCTGGGATCGGCGCATAATACATAACTGCTGTCTCTGATCAATTGTTAATATTATGTTCCTACCTGACCACACTGAACTTTAAACACTGTCTGAACTTGGAGGGATTTTGACGTTTTCCATCAACATTTCCATTACAAAGTGTTTCTCGACTGATATTGTATTCTAGAACATTTCATTTTATTGTTGTTGGCAATAAAGAAGTAACAGGAACAAATGAATTACAGTGAGGCACCACTCAAATCCAGCCAAGGCTGTTATGTAATGAGGTACAAATGAAACTGTATCCGCACATCGCCCAACTTTGTTTATATTTTTCATAAACTCTGGACCTGCTGCTGAAATAAAACTGGTGGAGTTTTGAATGAAACCTGACAAGCACCAATAAATCACACTAAATCATGAATCGATAACAAATGCATTCCAAATTATGAATAATGGCCAGGCAGTCATAAACTAACACAAGCACAACTCAGCAGGTCATTCATTTCATGGCAGCACAAAATAAACAGACACATTTCTTTCACGGCACTAATAAATTTCCCTGAAAAACTCAAAGAACAGTCCATCTGCTTCGAATAATTTTTAATTTCCTTTTCTGTCCTGTCCCCATTAGGTATTCCACGGAGATATTCGCAAAATTCTTTCATTTACCTCCTCCCATATGCATCCAATTACCTTTCTCCCTGCACTGGGCCGGTGCCTGGTCTCTCTCGAGTATGGCGCAAAATACCCCCACCTGTACCTTAAGCAAACTTTATGCTTGTTTTATTATCTGTGAGAGGCTGTGAGTCATTCAGCCTGTGCTCTGGTGGATTTGGCTGGGGTCTTTGGTTTGATGTCTTCTGGCTCTGGCCTGGAACACCTGCACCTCCTCTGCTCTCTCTCTCTCTCCTTCTCTTTCCACGCTGATCTATTAGCTGGCTAAATGGCCCAGCAGATGTTCGCAGGCCAGCGAGGGAATCCGCTCCTATCCTCGTGACCGCTCCAGCAGCGATGCCGAGAGGATTTACACATGGAGCGGAGGACGATGACACATTTGAGTTCATTTATCACTAAATCATATTTGGGTAAACAATTCCATCGGGTGTCATCAGTGCTAACTGCATTTAAATCGACCCCACATTTCCCATGGAAAAGATCATGCCTGGCTCTTTTAAAACAGTTGATCTTGATGATTTTAAGAGTGCATGTAACCTGTGCCAAGACCATGATGGGGATATCAAAGACTACACGTATTTTTATATTTTTATTTTAAAATTAACTTTTTGTACTAGTTCAGACAAAGAACGTGTTTTATGCCTAATATAAGACATAGTTCTAGTGATGCTGACAACATATAGCAATTTATTTATTTATCTCTATTCTTGCTTCTCCTGTCTTTACCGTAAACATTAAAATTGATTTTGACTTTTGTGTGTGTCCAAATATTTTCAGTTTGATTGTTTCTTTATAACTGTGTGTTTCACATACTGTAGTTACCGTCAACTAAAGCATCAACTATAAGGTAATGGAAGTCTTTGCATGTAAATAATCTCTGAAAACATGTCACTTCAAACTCATTAGTATACAAAAAAGTTAAATTCTATTTAATTTGTCACTGAGTTTGGGTTCAACCAATTTTGAAGAAAGAAAACATAATATACTATGTCACACACGCTACAACTGGAGGTAAGTGAGAAAATACATCTAATTGTAATTTGGGTTAACCAACCTTTTGAAGTTAGTTGTGAAAAGCAACTGAAGAAATGATTTATCAGTCAGTATTATTGGAGGAAATGTAAACTAGATCATTACTACTTACAGGCTTGTCTTAAAGGGGCAATGTGTAAAACACAGCCACCTGTTGAGGGTAACTTCAGACAAATAGGGGGCAGCATATCACCAGACTAAGTGCTACATGCTGCTCACTGTACTCTCAGCTGTAACTATACTAGACTCTAGCTAGCCTTGTAGCTGCTGTTAGCTCAGTGGCTAGAGGCTCTCTTATGACTTGAGTCTGGCCGCACCTGCAGCTCAGAGTTACACCACAGGCAACAGAACCAGGCTCAGCTGCTTTTCAATGAACATGGGTGAACACAGCCTCCAAGACTGACGGAGGCCCGCTTGACAACAGAGAATACTATACCAAGGGAATTTAAAGTGGCTTTAACCAGGACTCTGACTTCCTGAGTGATGAGGACGGCAAAGTTGAAGTATGCCTTCACCTTGCAGCTTTTGGTCACTGTAATCTCTGAAGTTCCGACTGTGCGAACTGCAGCTGAGGCCAAGCTGGTTGCATGGTGATCTCGTGTTCACACAATGCCAGTCCTTTCCTTCACACTTTGCCCTCATCCTCAACTGACCCTTAGGTCAAACCCAGCTCAAAATAGCCCCCGGGTGTCTGTTTTTACCACCTGTGTTGTGACAGGCTGGACAACAGGATGTGACAGTTAATGAGTTCCTTTGAGACATTAAGTGTCTTACTTAAACAGTGGGAAAAGTGGATGTCATCTCGAGAAGAGAGGGCAGTGTGAAGGACACAGGCCCCTTTCGAGAAACAATTACTCTCCTACTCAAACTGATAGGCATGGGGTTTGATTGATAAGTTGATTTGGCAATTGCTGAGCCTGTAGATTTGGAATATTTCCTGAGGTGGAACATATGGTTTGATTTACTGAACAGTTCAAGAGGACAAGCCTGACAAGCAGAGGTAGGGATTGAATGACATTTTTGGTAAGAGAGCAATAATTTATGTTTTCCCATGCCAACTATTAATACCCAGCTGGCCCCAGCACAGCACCACTTATGTAGGTCTTAAAGGCCAAGTAGGACGTGTTGTCACTGGTGTTTTTATAAATCTTGCCCGCAGGAACGCAGCTCTAAACAGGAGACTGGAAACAGAGCTGTGAGTGATGTGAGTATGTGCGCAATGTGCATGTGTGTACGCTGTCAATATAATCTACAGCACCCTGCTTTATGACTGTGATTTCTTGTGGCACCCTCAACTCTCATTACACAGGATCACAAATTTCACTGTAACTTTCGCAGGGAAACTGGGCTCAGGAGACGATATCAAGACCAGGGTGAGTTATCACTGTTGTGAGCTGCAGAGATTTCATGCTGAAATGAGGGCGAAGGAACAAGAAGACTATGTACTACCATGTGTCCATCTCTTTCAGGATGTTCTCAACCAAAATTACACTGAAAGTAAGTGTCACATCATCCCCGGCTGTTTAATTAATATGTCTCTTAAAGATTTACAAGAGGAGCTATTATATGCATGTAAGTTGAGAGAAAGGGGAGGGCTGAGATAGCTGTCAGTGTAACACTAAAAGATTGCAGTAAAGAAGTCTCTGCTCTTTAGAGAATTTACTGGCACAGCAAGGGACGAGGAGACATTAAAGGGTAGATGCCTGTTCCCGGACCTGACAGTTTGATGGTCGTGTGAAACTCAAGAAAGGCCAAGCTGGTTTGTTTTCAAGCCGTTTATAAACTCCACCAACATGCACCCGGCACACTGGAGCTGCTAATTCATCGCTGACTTTAATCACTCATCTTGTAATCGCTCACAGCACAGCTCAGTGGTGGGTTTTCATGTGTTTTACAAGCTTTGTGTACATATGCGAGTATAAAGTAGCACACGTGCTAGCACGCATGCTGTAGCAAATACTACAAAGTGCTTACTATGGCTGGGTATCGCCACTGATTTCCTGATCCAATCTGACTTCTGATTTGATTTGATTCGATTCAGTATTGATTCAGTTACGGATATTTCAATTTGCTTGGATATTAAAGACATTCTCAGAGAACTAATGCTGTAAATTGTACAAATAACTCTCTAATCATGTGTAATATTACAAATACTAATGTTTCCATTGAGAATTGATCCTGTGGCATTTATTGTCACCAGCCAGATGATCAGAACTACTTTGTGAACAGACAGAAAAAAAAGATTGTTAGATAAATTAGACAGATTGTAAATGACTAGGAAGCAATTATCATAGGTTAGCATAAAATCCAGAAAACATCATTGATCATCTTTCTGATATTGAATAAATGAAACTCTATGGTGGCCCTGCTGTGTGTTGACGCCTTACTGGTAGCTCATGGGGATCCAAATAAAGAATAAAGAATAAAAGTAAATGCACTGCAACCTAAGAAAACACTACAGTTGGAGGTATTTCACTAATTTGGTAGTACATGCACATCATTCGGGGAAAAAATACTCAAACAAATACAGAAAGACTTTGCAAAGACCAGATAACAGCATGATGTTGGTTTATAGATACATGTGATAATTAGTGTGCTAGAAATAGCCACAGCCATGCGTAATGGCCATACATATTGACAGCTGTTTTAGTGCAGTTGGAGAACCTCACCGATGCGACACAATCAGGAAAATTGCACTTCCTCTTCTCACTGACAGGTCTAATGAGTGGTGCAGAGGACACAAGTATCGATATGAAAACTGGTGTTTAAGGGCATTTCTATATCTATTTATGGCTCCTGGACTTTGACACTTGCTCCTTCTACTCACTGGCTTGACTTCCGCTAATGACCGATTTGATTTCTAGTAAAGTCACACAGCTCAGATAATCCTTGTCATTTAATAGATAGGAATAATATGCTACTAAAGAGCTACTGGTCAAAGACAGTGATTGCATTGTGACCTTTATGTAGCACTGTTTTTTAGGTTTGGGAGACAAGCAAATCAGCATCCACATAAACAACAGCAAGACATTATCCATTTGATTCTGATGTGTACCGAAGTCCTTGATGGGACAGGCAGTCTTGACCATTTTTAACCCACATCACTCCAAACTGTCCTCGAGCTCACAGCCCACAGAACATCCTCATCGAGGGCCACCGTGCTAATCCGAGGTCCCAGCATTCCTGTTTGGTTCACGGGAGACTTGTCAGCTCCTGGGGGCACAGATGCTTGCCTGTCAGAGCCACTTCAGGGCGATGGATGGAACAACAGGCCGCATAGTGCTTCCCCTCTGTTCAGTGTTAACTTACAGTGGAAAATGCTAAACACCTCTGACCCTCCGTCCATCAGTGAGCTAGTTAGATGTCAGGGAGGTTTGGGAACAAGACCTTTAGATGAGGAATTAGGTGTGTGATGTGTTGATGGTTTAAAGTCCGGTGATGGTCTTAAACATTCATATAATATTAACCTATAGTAAAAATGCGGCACTGAGGTCTTTGCTTGTAATATTGAACAATCTAACTAGCTGCCTCGTATCTTAAGGGGAATTCAGGTATTTTTTTTTTACCTGTTTTTTTTTCCTCAATATGATTGTTTGATCATGGAGACATTTTACTCACCATCTTCATTGTAGAGATTTGGGAAATGGTGCTTTGGCAAGAACAATGTTGAGCTCAAGCTTCCCTCAGCTTTCCAGCTGTCAAACACTTGTCTTTGACTCTGACTGAAAGTAAGAACAGAAAGTTAGTCCCCTTGACATCCTTGTAGTGCTTGTAGCAAACTGCACCACAGTTCCACAGTGGACCAACTAGCCACAACTTTATTATTGAATAGCAGTCAGTGAACACTGTGTGTTTCTTGTAATTTTACTTTTGCGATTCAGACACAAACCAATTCTTGTGCTTGCTACAACCTCTCTACCTGAAGGCATGAAGATATGAAAACAACAGGTAAGTTGGTAAGTTGACCAGAAAATAGATCTGCTATGCCAACTTTCAATTACTTTTTTAGAATGGACAGATTTGAAAAAAGTTAAGTGCCAAGGGACCGGACATTTATACCCTCTACGTTTCATCTGTAAATTTGGATTAAATGTGGAAAACAATCAACCTTTTTATTTTTTTCTCCTTTATTTGTTTTCACCATTTGAAAAGAAACAAAATTATGTACAAAGGTACAAGTAAACACAATAAATGCACCTTTTTAATCCCAGACTAGAATAAGGTTATTTTAATAAAAATCTGTCTTTTTACATTTTTTTACAGTTTGACTCTACTAAATTGCCCCTGCTTAAAAAACCTGAGTTAAAAACTTTTTAAAATAGTAAGTCTCTGTGCTTAACAGCAGACATAAACATGAATCGGCTAATTAACCCATGAATAAAATGACAATTGCCTAATAAACAATGTAAACACCCATAAACCTAGTGTGTTAGCAGGTTATTTCAACAAAATCACTGTAATATAATTTTTTTTTTCATATTTATCAATGATCAAAGGGCAGACTGAGGTTGTTAAAGTATTTGAAATGATTCTTGTTGAAATCAATTGTTTGGAAAGCTGTAGGAACCTCAAGCTCCCTGATCAACATTGTTCTTGATAATGAACAAAATATGAATTACTATTCTGACCAAATCAGCTACGAAGGGTCTACCCCCTGCTTTTAGGCATTAAAAATGTCAAAATTGTAAAAAAAAAATGAGAATAATAAAATTAAATATTATAAAACATTCCAAGTTTTATCGATGTGTTTTCACTTGTCTGTTATCACTGATTATGTGAACATAAATAACAGATTGTTGAAGTTATGCAACCAGTTTAAACCAGATAACGGAGAGTGCAGGGCCACTGCTTGAGCGATTTGTGTTGAACAATATAAAAAAATAAATGTGTTTGTAAGCTTCTACAGCTTAATTACGTTTAAAATGACTTTATCATACCAGTAACCTGTGTCAGGACGCTGCGCTTCCTATCCTCCTCAGAATCTGTAACTGATCTTCATAACATTAATAACAAATTGTGTCACTCTAAATGATTCTATTTTAATCTTTCTGACATAACATGCTTACTCCCACCTCCTCCAAAATTTCACTCATTCTCATCTGGTCACCCTAAGGTTGACAAATACCGGAATTCCCCTTTAAAGTTACAGCGAAGGGGGCAGATATCCAGTTCCACGGACAAGTGAATTAATCCAACTATTACGAAACCAGAGACAAAATAAAAACATCATGTCTTCCTTTTCCATTTTATGTGTCTGTTTATTGGGATTTAATTACCGCTCTTGGCCAAGCTCAACACACTGACTGTAATCTAAAGTATCAGTCAAAATAGCACTTGGTAAGCACCAGTTGACGTGGGGCTTCAGAGACACCAGGGGCACGGTCGTCCCTGAGGGCTCCGGTTTCAGTGCTGCATGATTGAGGCTGCCAACCTGACAGGCCCACCTGCCCAGTGGCTACAGCCAGCTGGCCCAGACAATGATTAACGGCTAGCGTAAACTTACTCAGCAGGGTCTCAGACACATTTGCGCATTCACTCACACGTAGGAGTGTTACATGACGCTAAAAGCTATTACAGAGCGGGGGCCCAGACCAAGGCAGGAATGACATCCATAAATGTTTAGTGGGACTGCCCTGCACAGTTATCACTTTTCAAAAAGAGAGACTCACTCTTGTCAATAGAAGCGTGATTCCAGAGATCAATGGAGCAGATTTATGCACTGTGGTATATGGGAGATTACCCCCAAAACCTGGATCTCATATCTGCCTCGAGCTTTCACCCCCTGCTTCCTCCATAAAAAGAAAATGACATCATAAAGCGTAAACTGGGCTTGATATCAGACTCCCCGGTTCTAATCCCTGGGAGCTTTTTGATACCTTTGATTTTCATTTTTCAAGGGCGGCGTACTATGAATCTTTTGGTGGGGTGTAAAATCCAGCTCTGGGAAAACTGTTCAAAAAACCTGCAAGCTCTCCACTGAAGAGCAAGGTCTTTGACTGGAACATTATCAATGTTACAAAATGCATAACACTCCTCATACCTCAGTCTCCTTGGAAGGGCTTGTTTGGTGTGAACTAGTCGGTGAGTAAACAAATAATTTCAGGGGCAGGAAAGCAGCTTACCTTACTTTACCTATGCTAAGTAATCTGCAGCATTTTCTTAAATGCCAAACAAACTCCACAGCAATAATTTGGGTAACATAAAGGTAATTCAACCTATGCTTCTAAGAATCTGAACCTACATTTCACTTGATTCTTTGCTGATGGCACAACTTGTTGAAGTTGGAACAATCATCTTGATTTAGATAGTTATTACTTTTTGACAGTGACATTATTCTTTTGACTTACGCTTTACAAATAATGTTTGAAATCATTTTCAGCTTGTAATCATAGCGAAGCCATATTAAAGTGTATAATCATCTGAAAATAAGAACTGTTATATTTTTGTTACCTTAGAGTGAGCTGTTTATATCTACAGAAGGCGCAGGTGCTGCTCCATGGAGGCACCACCATGTTTCTACCGTAGCCCAGAACAGACAAACCAAACACTGGCTCTAAATACATGCTTTTGCATTTTGCGCAGATTTCACAGACACCTTCTCCTACACACTTGGAAGGGGAGAGTGAGACAAAATGTTTGCAATCTGCCAGCTCACCAGCTGCTAGATGCTACATGCCACTCAGTGATCCTTTAAATGCACAATATGTTCTGCTGCTAGGGGTCTCTCTCACATTGAAACAGTAACAAAAGATGAAGTTAGATGACATTTGAAGAGGCACGGGATCATGGCAGCTGTTTTCTTCTTAATGTTAAAGAACCACCACAGCTGCTGAAAATCTCTCTGATGTGACTCAGGCAGAAATCATGTTCATGGACAAAGTTGAGTTTGGTTCATGTTATGTTTAGTCATGTTTGCTGACATTCTTCCTCACATATTTTTTCCTGGAAGTTATAGCAACTAGTAGCTATTAGGAAATCCCTTACCTTGAATAAATAATGGATTTCTCTATTTGACCACTGTTAGAGACATTTGGGACAATGTAAGTATATAACTTAGGAAAATATTATTAAAATATAATTGTAAAATATGTCTCACACTTTACTTTATATGTAACTTTACGTTACATATTATAGTTTTAAGTGATTTATTAAGGCAAGCTTTGAATACTGAACAATGGTGCCTTCTCTGGCATTATTTTGGGCATCAAAGGTTTGTTTGGAATAAAAATAAAATTAAAGAAAGCATACTGGTTGGAATGTAAACAACTAATCTGTTTCTTTAGCCATCAGATGTGACATCAAATGTTACAGTTTGGGCCACACTGTGTAATTGTTAAGGTATTTTTTGCATGAAGCTTTAAGTCATATTTGTTAGAAAAAACTGTCACCTTACAAACTTTATCACATTTTTGTTTTATCATATCAGACTGCAATTAATTTGAAGCCCCACTTAGCATAATGGGATTCGTATTACAAATTTTATAAATGATGAATCTAAATAAATGAATATGGGAAGTAGATGTTGACAGTAATTCTATAAAGTCTAGTCTTATGACTCGCTTAAAAGACAGATGGTACACTGATGGTATTGACCATTTTTCAAAGAGGACAGAAGTTAAACCATTTGCTTTTAATTTCATCCTTGACTTTGACTTTAATCATTGCTTTATATTTCTTATGCACCTTCATTACAGGGAGCTGAAATTGTGCAATATAATAAATAGTTTTTGATGAGCTATCACAGGCCTGCTGATACATCCTGTATGAAGCGGATGAATCTCACGATCTGCAGCAGTGACTGTTCTCCCCTCATTCCCGAGCTAATGATGTACTAGAACCACGACGGATTATGTATAGAGCCATGCCTCCAAACGGCAATAAAATGAAACACTTCACAATAATTCCTGATGCACATTATCACATCTTTTAATTTCAGAGTGCAAACCTGCATTCGGAAGAGAGGAGAAGCAGGAGCCCATTTTTTAGGCCAGCCATTTGTTAGTTATGTAGATATCGATAAGGAAACTCAGCGTGCAGAGGATAGTTAGTATTCTGCATAGGGCTCTTGGAATAATAGGCTGTTTTTTATCCCTCCCGTGAAACACCGCAGGCCACACCATTGCTCCAACTCCAATTAATTTCTACACCCCATTCATATTACTCTTCTATGTAAGTGCAACGTTTTCTAATTGCATTCATCACCAAAACCCTCACTTAAGTTCCCCCAGTATATTTATTATCACGCTAACTGGGTCTAAATTATTAAACCTTAATGATGTGGGCTCTGAAAATATGTTGTCCTTTATTTTCCCCACAGAGAATCAATGTTACACATTAGCAGTATAAATTAAGTAATACTTTACCTAGGCATGTTGCCGCCTTCAATATTCCCTCTCAGTGAAATGTATTCTCACAGTCCGGTGGCTCGCGGCTGCCTCTGGGGAGGGGATGATATAGTTCATTCTAATGAAAGAGCTAGGTGCAGCTAATGGTTTAAATGATACATTTGTGCAAGAACAGCAGAGAAAATACGTATGAGAGATCCGGCGAAAACAAGATAATTCACACTCCCGCGGGGATATGATGTCATCGGACACATAGTGTACGCCGAGGCTCCTGGGAGGCCTCAGATGCAAGGAAGGGCTGCATATTCTGGTGTGATATATGTGGGTCAGTAATAGAAATGGGCAATATACGATAAAGTCCATCACACTTAAAGGTTAATTACAATAGCTACAGTAGTCCTACCTCTTTATGACGAAATTGGTTGCTATTAATCAACTTTAGAGTGCCTTCTAACATTATAAGGTGTGGGGAGGCATAATGGGCTGACACAATGTAATCTCTGTCTTTTTAGGATACTTAAATAAGCCCTTTATTTGAAAATTATTGCAGAGAAAGTGCCAATTAACAAACCAAATCAAAAATTCGAATAAGCCGCTATAAAAGTCTGCTTTTGCCTAATCAATGCAGTAAAAACTGGTTGTAGATTGAACCATTAACCTAATTTGAAATAACTGATGTCTTTAATTTAAAACCTTCTTTATTATTATCTTTTCAACAAATCTAAATGGATTTCCGTGCTGCCTCTCTTTTTCAAGGTGGGCAGTAGCCTCTAGATAAACGGAGATTAGGGAGCATTGTCTCATTGTGAGAGCGTCATCCATAACACGTCCCCTCAGAGTGACTTCAATTACATTAGCAAGTTAAATGCTAGCGTGAGAGGGCATTTGGGTAAAAACACAGAGGGCCGCTACAAAGGCAAAGCTGGTGACTGATGACACGCAGGTTGAGGAAATACAGAAGAAAGAGCACATCCGAGCGAGGTAGCCTTGATATTTGCCAGACAGAGAAAAGGACTAAGCTCCTCCTGCCTTCTGTCTCCCGCTACCAGGATAAATCCCCACTGATCGCTAATTGTGTGATTCTTCTTTTCTACATCAACTTCAGCCCGACAGGTTATTTCAGCTTGTTATCGGGAAAACATTTATCCACTTGGAATTATTACTGTGCGAGGGCCTCTGGTGAAACACAAACAGTAGTGAATCTTGTAGAGTTATGGTAAGGCCTCTCCTCATTAGATGGCCAATCGACTGGCGGAGCGGAGGGCCCAATCCCGGCCCTTTATTGAGTGTTAAGGAGACACAGACTGACATTTACATCTCTTGCTTCTTCATGACTGGCTAGAGAGAAAATGGCTGCCATAGATCGTGGCTCTGAGGAGCAGCGTGTAAGGTCAGACAGTGAGACGCATCTTCATCTCTGAGCAATGCTTCATGGACGAGATAGCACATTTGCTACGCAGAAGAAAATGGGATGCAGGCAGAAAATAGAATACAGTGGCTGCTTGGTAAGTAATATGTCATTTTGATGAGTGCGCAACTTGGTTGCATAGAACAAACGCTGTCCTCTCAGGGCAACAGAACTGCCCCAAAACAAACCTAAAAGATGTAAACAAGACAAGTCGCCCAATCTCATCTTGTCTGTATTGACTTATTGAGCCGAAACAGAGGAAAACACTGCTGTGGATAAAGCACCCACATACCCCCCGACAAACCGCAACGGCCCTCCACTTCTGAGGTGCTCTTTTCATTCAGTGGCAATTACAATCCACACCTGGCAACACAGAAGACATCCCAATGCCTAACAATGTCGCAGAGGAACTCTCTTCCAAACTACCCTCCCAAATTGGCTCTGTAGCTTCGACCCAATTAGGGTTGAAATATGGTAACTGCATCAGCCATTACGGAGCCGTGGAGATTGTGCTGGGAGAACTCTTGAAGGTTAGGAGGGGGTACGCTTCAGGAGTGATATGTTGTGTGGACTTATGCTTACACAGCAGAAAAAAGCACCATGACGAGGGGACAGCAGAAAGAAGCAAAGGAGGGATGATAAATAAACACTCCTGGATAGATATCCCGTGGACATATATTAGAGTAGCGGAAACCACAAGAAAGATTTGTGTTTCGGCCATAGACGAGACTTATTCATATCAACCTTTCCTCTGCATCTTACTATAATAGGGAGTCTTATTGTTAAATGCTAATATGGTCTGTTCAGTGCCTAATGTAATGAGCCATAGCCTTAGCATAATCTTGCTGAATTTGCATTATAACATGCAGTATATTTCCGATTTATTATGAAAGATTTTTTTTTTTTCATTTAAGAGCCAGTTCTAGCCACTACATATATAAAAATAAAACCACATCTTTGTTTCTTAAAAGCACAGGCTCTCAGCCTGGTGGCTGGGACCCCCAAGGGTGTCAGAAGCTAATTTCCAGGGGTTGGGGGAATACTGTAAATAAAATAACATATTGTGGCAAGCAGCATGGAATGAGAGCCAGATAGTGTCTCTCAGCGATGTCTGCCCAATATGCAAAATACGGCTGGCTTTAAGAAAAATAACAGCCACATCACGAAAGGTTAAAACTACAAACCCCAACATCCAAAAAAAAGCTGGGATGCTGTGTAAAACAATGAAACAAACTTATATCCAATTAATACTGTAATGTTATTGTTATTGTTTTTCATATATATGGATACACTCATTCAGAATTTGATGCCCACAACATGTTCCAAAAAAGCTGGGAACTGAGGACACTAATTGTTGAAGTTTTGAAAATTCATGGTTGATATACAACTTCAGGTACTCAACAGTTATAGGCATAGTCTAAACTCTTTCAAACTCTTTCACTATGAAGCCACACTGCTGTGACATGTGGAGAATGTGACTTGGCCTTGTTTTCCTGAAATGAACAGGAATGTCTCTAAAAAAAAGATGTCATCTGGATGCCATCATATGTTGCTCCAAAACCCATATGAGCCTTTCATCAATAATGAGGCCTTCACAGATGTACCAGTGATTAATTTGTCCATTGACCACTGTTCAACCTGACACCATGGAGGAGGACCTGTGCCCTCTATACATATAATGGAAACTCGACAATTCTTATTTTCAGGTGATTATACACTAATGAAAACATGCTTATGAATATTATATTCCATTTGTGCCATAGACTGTCAGTAGATCCCCATAAATCTTACACACCAGACCTTTAAGAATAAAATAAAACACAAATTGCAAAAGCCAAGGCCTTAAATATGCTTTTATTATGCAAAGAGGAGAATGATGTTTTACAGTAGCTCATCAATATCTCAGGACATTTTAGCAGACCTGCATAAAATAACAAACCGCCCTCCCCCTCTTTCTTCCTGGATGGCTGGCTGTGGCCTACATGTGCTCCTGACACCAGGGTAACTAATGTTCCCTGTGCCAGCAAAGGATTCTGATTTGATATAAGCATTCAAACCTGTCTGCCTTGAGATATGGCGTCTGTCACCCTCCGCTACGATTGATTCCCCCTTGCCCTTAAATGCAGTGCTTGCAATGCAAGCCAAGGACACTCGCCTGCCTGGTCAAGTAATGACAATCGTCTTTAAGGAATAATGGCCCGAACGCTGCTTTTGAAAAGTTACCAGGCCGCATCCAATAATGAACTCCCGGTCGATGACACATTGATAGATTCCTATTCTTCAAATGGGACACTGTAGCTGCAGTTTAATTGACAAGAAATGAATTCAGGAGGTTGGGAAGGAAAGGCAGGGATGAGATGGCGGGAGGGAGGGAGGAAGCAAGAGGGGGACTAAATTCTGTGTGATCAGCAAGGTTTCAAACAATCATTGGCGGAGTGAAGTCTCTGCCATATCTATAAGTCATCATGTTTTATAGACCATTAGGATCTCCAGAGAAGGGCCGCGTGGAGACCGTGGCTTTTTGTCGAAATTAAAATGTCAGAGAGGAAGAAATAGAACAAAACAGGGAATCTGCAATTAATTACCTGGCCATAAAAATTCAATAATCGGGAAGCAATGCTGTTTTCCGCGCAGCAGTACTCCTGATCACAGCAAACTGGAATAGAATGCATTCATCTCCCCAAATTACATTTCTAATCTAAAAGGGGGATATACTAGAGAGGAAAAGAACCTTCAGGGTGAGCAGAGTATTATACACAGCCTGTAGCTTACTGTCCTGGGTGAGCTTAACAGCAGACAAACCTGCGAAAAACCCAAATATCTAAAGAATCTGGTATTCTGCAAAATCCAAAGGACTAATGAAACAACGCACTGCGTAATCTACTCAGAATTTAAAGACAGAAATTATATTTTAAAAAAATGTTCACACATACGTTGAACTTTTGGCCAAATTTGAATTTGTACTGAGATGCAAAAGAATGTAGGACTCAATGTTTTTCCCCACTGGTGAATAATATATAAGAGACATTAGCCTGAGGTAATCGCCAGTGATTTTCAGAATGATACATTCCATCAGCAGATCAGCCAATGGAAATTCAATAGTATAAGTGTTGTTAATGTGAGAGAAGATACAGTGTAATGTAAGTTTCATTGAATTATTTGTAAACTGAAGCGAATAGAAAAACTACTGCTAACATGGTGCTCACAAAGGATAATAATAAACAGAGAGAAATTCCTATTGAGATAATGAATATGTCCAGTCAGTCCTGAGAGTCTGTACAGTCCATTAAAATATAATTAATATATCACTCTACAAACACTTGAAAGGGTCTGAATGGAAAACTCATGTGACAACAGATTGAAAGTAAGCATTCACACTTGTCATCATCATCACAGTTTTTATATTTGTGACACTTTCCTCAAGCTAAATAAAGCCATTTAAAAATATGTGACGTCAGCACAATGGAAAGACTATGGGCCAAGCTAGAATGTGCTGGCAGGGGCAAGAAGGAAACACTACTGCACATGTTCAGTGGGCCGTATAACCAGGAAGTAAACCCGGAAGCTGGAAAACTTTTTCGGTTTATATGCCAGGTGAGCAGCTCTCATTGGACTGAATGGGTGCCATTTTTGCATTCGCTATCTAGCTCATTGGTTTGAACTTATCAACTCAATTTCTCTTTCATTCTTAACACAACTATATCTAGAACATATCTGTGTCAAACACCATAGATGCCTTCCAGAAAAGATTGTTCCAAAGTTTATACCATTATTGCTATAATTGAATGATTATCATATCTTGCCGTGTGTATGACTGCTGGCCTTTTCCCCTTTGCCTTCGAGTGTGGCTGCTCTGCACACTGCACACACCTACTCAGCTGACATCCCCTAAGTACACACAAAGCAGTTGTCTGATTTCTGTTTGGCTCACTGTAATGCAAATTACATTTGGGCTCTCTTATCTGCCAAAAAGATCAGCAGCAGATGTTTGTGAGCACGCTGTCTGTTTCAACTGATTTCACCATTGAACTCCTAACCACAATATCCCCCACATGTTAATGCCAGGTGTAAACAGCCTCTTACTGTAGTTTTGTTTTTTCTTAAAGCAGGCTTGGAGCTTCTGGTTGTTCAGTGGAAAACTGGTGTGAGAAAATGGCCGCCCATGCATACTATGTTTGCTCTAAAATGATGTCAGGCAGAAAACTTTAGCTTACCTGGGCTCTGGATAAGTTTTACTGTTATCACACTGTAAGTACCTCTCTTAATATATCCATAATTGTAACAGATGTAAGCTACTTGTAGCTGGGAGCTACTTGTAGACGTTGCACTTGTGCAGGTATCTCAGCTGCAGTTCACCATTGACAGACTTATTCTAACATGGCAGAAAGTCAAAGTCCGATGATTGAAGATATTTGATGATTAAAAATAGTCATCATCAAGGGAACAATGTAGAAAATGGAAGAAAGGAAAGATGAGTGAAATATAGATACAGTGTCAAGGGCCTCTTTAAAAATTTGATGACTAATTGCAAGTTTGGTGCGGGGATATTGAGTGGGGGTGTCTGCTGATCGGATTCCAAACCAATCAAGACTTTCTGTCATCAATCAGTATCGACTTTATCAAGTCCAATTAATTTCTGATCCTCAGCTTATCATAACTCATTGCACTCTGGAGGTGGTGTCTGGCATGGGGCCACAAACTGATTGACCAATTGAATTTAAGTATTTTAGAAGTACTTTTTTATCTTAAAACACAGTCATGCATCTTCCACCATAATGGTTACTGTTGTTTCATTTGCTATTATCTCATCTTTACATACAGTATATGTCAAGTTTTGCACACAAAAGCATATTCAACACCATCCACAGTTTCCATATCGTGCACCTGAGCTGAACCATAAACTACAGCAGATGCTTCAGTTTTTTAAGTATTTCGTCTCCACTCAGAAGTTAGTTATTTTTCAAGGTGAGAGAAGGGTAAGGACACATGGGCAGAGTCTTCAGGACTCCTTCCAGACATGAGACTCAGACTCCCACAGCAGAGGGTGGTCTGAAGGGGAGGAGGAGTGGTTTTAATTTAAGGAATGCAGTGGTGCTATATTTCACCCTCTGCTGTTGTCTCACATTATCTTGGTAAACATCCCTGGTACTAATATGATATATTTTCGAGCAGGCGGTGTTTCATCCTGCTCTCGGGGTGATTGATGAATGACGGAGGGATGAAACAGGGACAGAGATTTATGGTGCTCCGGCGCATAGAATATGTATGATTATCAGCTGTGTGGTGAGAGCGGCTCGGTTTGAGTGATAGGCACATGGAGAGAAATCTACTAAATGACTCCATTCCCCCTGAGAAGTTGCGGGAGGAGGGTTTTTATCTCTGTCTATCTCATTCTGGCCCTCTCTCAGACATTTGTAGGTGTGTTTCTGAAGATGAGTGGAAAAGCTGTGACGAAAATCTACAAAGCATCTCAGAACAGAAATAAAGGGATGCATATTATGCAACACAGGCCTATTATTACATACTTGACATGCGTTTTTGATGTTTAAGAGATCACCAGAGAGGCAGAGTTTTCTTTTCAGCTTTGATGAGTTATGCTTGCCTTTAGATCATAACATTTAACCGGTTTTACTGAGCTAACAATTCTTGATTTATGGAGACAAAACAAAGTGACTTTCTCCATCAGCAGACTGTGCTGGATCACACTCCCTTCGTCTTTGTCTGCACTCATAAGCCTCTGAAAAGGTGCGACAGTAATTGTCAGAGTGAAATGCCGCAGTTTATCTTCTGTTATACAGTGATTCTGTCTAAGTTCTGATTTAGTTATAATACCCATTGGCACCTCTGAGTGCCTCAAACAGTCAGCACCTAATTGATCGATAGGACGTCATCATAAATCCCAAATCCTATGCACTTTATTGATCCTTCCGGAGCGTTTGCTGCTTCTCTGAATATGTGATTGCCTCAGCCCACACACATGCCAAATATCAGGCATATTTTATCCAACAGGAGCATTATCATATGCAGTCTGTATTGTTTTCTGCATCCTGAGAATTACTGCTTGCCGGTATGACTTGAATGACACCCCAGAGAGGACTTCATTTCCTATTCACCTCAATTTATAGTTACATGAGGGTCATAAATAACGCTAATGCACCGAGGCGGTTTGGTCAGAGTAAGTGTTTATTTGCTTCCTATCGTGGACTTACTTGACAATATTGCTAATGAACACTTCAATATTTAGAGTGACTCATAAACATATGTGAGAACTTCTCTTTTATGTACTTGTCCAATTCCTTCTTGTATGTGAATGTTTATTCAAATGTTTCACCTCTGTTAAGCTGTTTTCAAAATCAATTTTTAACTTATGTCCAGTTGAATTCATGAAATATAATCAATAATAATTTGTTGGGAATATTACCACTCTTAGCTGTCTAACTAGCTTAATTAGCCTAGCATGACCAGATGTTCCCATTTTCTTTTAACAGTCCCTGTTTTTGGTGGCATGTCCCTGGCTGCAGCTCTCCCTAGAAGTACCCCAGTGGTTTTTTTCCTGTGTGTTAAAAACAGACTGCAAAGTGGCAAGTAAAACCAGTTGACAACTCACTGACTCCCACCCTTTTTTCTTTGTGCTCCTGTAGTTTAGCAAACTTGGTTTCTCTGTCAACATTCTCCTTTTCCTGTAAAAGTGACGTACAGATTACATCTTAAATTAGCTAATGTTAGCAAAACACTAGCTAATTATTAATGTAGGGATAACTTGCTAGTTAGCACATGTTTGGCTAACATCAGCCAACTTTGGATGCAACTATATGCTGCACAGGTCCCCCAGCAATGTCTTTTAACCATCATCAAAAAATCTGGTTTTCTTTTCTACACAGATGAACTCAGCACTTAGCATATCTACATTCAGGAAACAGGAAAGGAGAAGCTAGCCATGCATACTTAACTGGGACATGAGAAGGTTCAATTGCATTTTATTTGCTTTGCCCAGCAGAGGGGGCTGCTCATTATAGCAGCTTCATATCACTTTACTTGCTTGCGAGAAAACGTATAAATATATACCACTAATATCTATATGAAAACTGCTGTGGGGAAATGCAGCCAGAAGATTGAAAGTTTCAAGTGAATCCACAACATCACCCCAAACATCTTACTGTAGTGTAGTCGAAAGGTAGGAGAGGAGGCAGACTGGACAGGAAGAATGAAGAAGATAGAGGAGGAAAGTAATCATATAATATGACTAAACTTAACTATAATTTTCTGTCATGCTTTAATTAGGGCCCGAGCACCGAACCGGTGCGAGGACCCTATTGAAACTGTAAAAATTATTCTTCTTATTATTTTTCCTTTTATCCTAAGGTCGCATTTTTGAGGGCCTAAACGTGCTCAAAAAGTCCCAGTTTTTTGCACACTCGTCAGGTCTTGTGAAAAATTCAATATTTTATGGTCGTTACAAAGGGGCGTGGCAAAATGGCTCAACGGCGCCCCCTAACACTTTTCAAAATCGAAGCCCCCAGCTTTAACTTTGCCCTAGGCGTACGAAATTTGGTACACCTATGTATCATGTCGGGACGGACAAAAAAGCCTCTTGGAGTGACCCCCTAAACCCAACAGGAAGTCGGCCATTTTGAATTGTATTTTCAAATTAAGGTCATTTTTGGCCATTTTCACACGTCGTATTTTAACGAACTCCTCCTACACGATTAATCAGAACAGCTTCAAAATCACTGTGTACCATCTAGACTACTTTATGATTAAAAGTTATTAAAAGATCGCGCTATCGTTAAAAGGTGTGGCCGTGAGGTGGCGGCGAAATTTGACTTCTCGCCATGAAAAACAAAATTGCTATAACTTCAGCATAAAAGGTCCAATCTGCACCAAACTTCACATGTTTGATAATAGTCCTGCCCTGAACAGATGTCTATGAAAATATTCCATAATTGTCACAGCGCCCCCTGGTGGCAACAGGAAATGTCATGTTTTACAGTTTGAGGTACTGTTCCCACCACATTCACCATATCTGACTCAAATTTGGTGAGTGAGGCCTTAACAAGTTGGTAATGCTATATTGTGAAGATTATGACGTATCGTCAAACGGCGTTGCGCCGAGAGCGCGGCGAAGTCGATGTTTCGCCAAAACGCAGAAAAGTGGCCTGAACTTCAGTGTCCTTGGTCATATCTGCCTGAAACTTCACATGTGTGTTAATGGTCCAGGTCTGAACATGTGATATGAGTTTTGTTGATGGGCGTGGCCAAATGGCTTGGCCACACCCCTTAAACATCAGCCCCTGTGGCACGTTTCACCGACATGCATGAAACTTGGTACAGATATGTATCACATCCAGACGCACAAAAAAGCCTCTTGGACCCATTGGCCAAACCCAACAGGAAGTCAGCCATTTTGAATTTTGCGTCCATTTTTGGCGTTTCTCACGTGTCGTATTTTAACGAACTCCTCCTACAGGATTGATCAGAACGGGTTCAAAATCACTGTGTACCATCTAGACAACATTGTGATCAAAAGGTATTAAAGATTTACGCCCTCATTGAAGGGTGTGGCCGTCAGGTGGCGGCGAAGTTTGATGTCTCGCCATGAAACACGAAATTGCCATAACTTGGGCGGACATGGTCCGATCCCCACCAAACTTCACAAGTGTCATAGAAGTCCCGGTCTGAACACATCCACGTGACAAGCAGGAGACATACTCACAGCGCCACCTAGCGGCGTCAGGAAGCGACGTCGAATTCCTTAAGGGGACGTCAAAAGGCCGTGACAATCACAGAGCCTCTTCGCCCGGGGCGAATCCTGCCACGAGGCCGCGGCCGCCGGCCCCCCGAGTGGCGCGGGGGTGCGAGGGCCCGTAAAACGCTGCTTGCAGCTTTAATTCATTAGTTGGCCTGCACATGGTTAATTACAGTACAGCAGTTACCATGATCAAAATATGGAAACTGTACACATTTTTTAAATTTAATAGATAAAAGAATTGGATATTTTAATTATATATTGACTGGCAAATGAGAAATGGCCCCAGTTTTCATTTCAGCAATCTGGTCACCCTACTTTAGTGAAGTAACCAGAGGATTTACCCTCTGTTACACGGTGAGACGTTGTGCTATTGTGGGACATTTGAAAACATGGCCTGCCTTCCATCTAACGTGCCCGCAAAATAAGATCCTGGCCCCGTGCGCTAGAAATTTGATATGAGGATGTTCCTATTTGTGCCTCATGAGTGTGTTTGCCTGACCTGGGGGTAAGTGATTTGACTCACCCACAGCTGCAGGACTGAACTCTCTGTCACCCATACAACGCCACGCCCTCCTACGAGGTTGATGGAGATAAAACCTGAACAGACAGCTACTATTTCATGGATAAAAGGGCAGATGGCAAAGTTAATAATTTGTTACATGGACCAAAAAACAAATCAAACAATCAACTAGTGTCCTCCTCGTTCTCCTAATTTTTGTTTTAACGGGCTAAAAAAACTAATTAGCTAACTAGTTTGAAACCATACAGGTAGCCAGTAACCATCTATTTTCACTCTGTCCAATAATGTAATCAGCAGGACAATCTTAAAGCTGGATTTCCCCCACATTTGACTGGTTCTCACCACAACACTGCTTCACATTTGTCCTCTCTCTGTTTGCGCCATGCCTTTGAGAAAGACCAGTCCACAGAAGCATGCTTGTAGCCTTGTGAAGAAACCCTTTCATACCAGACATTTTGACCTGTCAACAGGAAAAGCACAGGTGCCACTAAATCATCAAGTGTCCCAGTAAGACAGTGAGTCAACTTGTACAATACCGGGACCCTGGAATTGCTTCACCTTAGTGGAATGCAGATACCATTTAATTACACCTGTGATTGTCTGACGCACTGGATGTAGACTGTGAATATAAGCCTTCCGTTGGTTGTCTGTTTCAGGCGGCATTCCCCTAACCATCTGCTATCTGTGTGTTACCTTTTTCAAAATCCACATCGCTGTGGGAAAAAAAACATCCAAGCGAACAACATACATGCCAGTTACTCTCACCTAGTTGCAAAAGGCTGATTTATGCCAAATGTTAGATACGCGTATGGATACACATGAAGCCTTCTGTCTCTGCGCTCGTTTCATCCATATTCCTGCAACAAAACAGAGCCGAGCCACTGGTAGTTGTGGGGTCAGTGTAGCAGTGTAGCCAATACTTCATGCTATACACTATCACAGGTCAAGTTTTGAAATTATTGATGTTGTGTATATGTATGTATATATATATGGAGTCTTTTTGTGGGGCTTTAACCATTATAATGACAGGGTTGTCTCCCCATGTGCACCATCGCTGCATCCTGGTCTTTGCTACCCCTAAGACAGATTTGTTTAAAGAAATACAGACAAGCCAGAGTTATTTCCCCCTATAGCAAAATGATAATGTGTGGGGCCAGACCCCTTTCCACAGCGCTGTGGAGATACGTGGTGATATGCAGGACTACACCTGTGCTTTTCCTTCTATAACAAGTCAAAATGCTGTGAAAAAGGTCCACTATAAACTGTCTTGTGGCGCATTTACCTAACCAACCTCTGAAGGTGGCTGAAAGTGAAACTATCAGTGATGAAAATAAGTCACCTACCAGACAGTATCGCAGAAATATGGTTTAGTCTGAGAAAATGAATTTGCTTTTCTTACAAATCTAATTGTCTTCGACATAGCATGTACTCACTTCATATTTCTCCCAGCAGCCGTGTTGCTATGGAGGAAAGACGCCAGAAGGGTAAAGACCCATTCCTGAGAAATGACTCACCCTGCGTTCATGTGACAGTGGCACGTGTCCAAGCACGGTCCATAAGGTGAAACAATGAGAGGATTTGTCGTCTCATAATTGTAATTTAATAAAGATCTCACATGGTATCAGCGGAGCCTGACAGGCAGGGCCTTCCGGCGCTTGTTAATGCAATTGTTCTGGTCAGACGGTGCTGTCACAAATCATGCTGAAAGTTGGGTGACAGGTAGCAGAGCTCATGGATACTTCCTGTGAAGCTCAGACAAGTTTTGGATAGAGGCCAGGGGACTGCTGCAGATACTGTTATTGTTGTCTGGCTGAAAATCAAGAGTTACAGAGTATTTGTTGAGGATTGAGGAAGAGATGTGATTTAATTTGATTAAGAATAGGAAACATTGCTTTTTGCATGTTTTAAGAGGCATGATACATCAGAACTAGTGGAAATAATAAACATTAGAGTATTTAAAACTGAATATGAAGGACACAAAGTGATAGAAAAGTGAAGTCCCTCTCTTTCTGGGACCTACCTTTGGGAACATGTTAATGCTCATCAATCATGAGAGACAAATCATTTTTTGATCCCACTTGAACTGTGCCATGATTTACACATATGAAATTTGTCAAGTAAGAAGCTAATTTTACAAGTCAAGGAAGTCCCAGTTTGACATAAAACTGTTGAGGAATTAGACTGGGAAGATATACATATATACATTGGAGAGACTACACACTCTGAAGTTGCATAAGTGACATCGTTACTCCCACCAAAAGCTAACGTTAGCCACTGAAACTAAGATGCCTCTGTGTTTTTGTGCTGGAATGTAGTCACACAAGCAACAGGTTTTGCTGGTTTCAACCAGGGCTCAGTGGATAAAAAACATCAGGTAAGATGGCCCACACTTTGGGAATCACTAATCTAGATGGAAAAATAGCACTTAAGGCAAGACAAAAATATTTATTTTTGATTTTGAGGTGAACTGTACGTTAAAGTTGGCTAACGTTAGTAAAACACTTGCTAACTAACGAGCTACTCTACATCAGTCTTTAGCTTGCTTGTTTGCGAGGGTTTGCTAACATTAGCTAGCTGGTTAGCTAGCATTATGCTAACATCAGCTAACTTAAGATGTGATCCAGTATGTTGCCAAACAAGATGGCTGAGGTATCAAAGTTTGCTCAACTGTCATTGGAGAACAGAGCAAAAGGGGCGGGGCTGAGGATCGGTCAATTATCAAACCTCATCTAATGTTCATCCCTGAAAAAATATGAGGTGTTGACACTTTGTGGGAAACCATTCTCTGAAATGGAGGCTCCCGAGGATTAAACAATGCCCTCCCTCGACACTGACACCAGCAACCTCCCTCTGCTGCTCTTGTTTCACCTCTCTCTCTCAGTGCTGATGTATGGGTGATGTGTGACAGGGAGAGCTCCAGTAAAACCCCGCATACATGCCAAAATACATTTTACAAGCACTGCTCTAATCAGCCTGCAGCCAGAGGCTCATAAATTGCCTCAGTGTGTCTGGAGCTGGGGAACAAACGCAGCTTATGGTCACTGCTGAGGGTTGGATATACAGCAGGCCACGCTCTCTGGGCAGAACTGACTCTGAGTGCTGCTGGTGATGTTTGTGAGTCAATTCAATAGAGGGAGGAACAACCCAGTGCGTTTATATCAAAAAATGACAAGGAACAATAATTTATGCGCCTGTTTAATCAGCTGAGTGCATGTAGGCAAATGTTTGCATATTGCTGCATGTTTTATGTCAGATGTGAGTGCATGAGCACATGTCCCCATGCCTGGATGCTCTCACTCATGTGGAAAGTCTCAAATATGTTAAAAGCTGTCATTACATGCATATTTAGGGACCACTGGAGGATTCATCAAGGGTTCGTACACTTCTGAATTATCAAAATGAGCAGGTAGAATGTGTCACCGCTCCAGTTGGGAGGTTGTTTTGTTCTTTTTAATCTCAGCCGTAACCTTCAGTGTCCTCCGCTGACAGGAAATGCAGTTTATCAACTGGGGATGACACCGGTGGAGGTGATATATGCAGGACTGTACTTCCCCAGATAACTCTAATAGTGTGAAGCCCGGTTCCTGCTCTGTTCCTCGTTTTCAACCAACAGGGAAATTCCTGAAGTAGGAGAGGTTGATCAAATGAAATGATACTTTGAAGTATGCGCTTGAGTCCCACGATGACTTCGCCAAGTCCTCAAATGACATCTCAGAATTAAATAAAGGCAGCTTGTCATCTCAGTAAAAAAAGGGGGGGAATGCAGCCTCGATCTCTGGTAGGTGTTGTCTTTTGAAGAGCAATTTTTAGATGTTTTTTCATGCAGTAGTTTTATAATTGAAGGTGTACCACACATACACATATACACACTCACACACATAGGCTGGGGAAGTGTGGACTGACATTATCTGAGAGTGCTGCTTAGAAAAAGAACAGCAATTCTGTGTGTTATAGCCAAGGCCAACATGTGTCTGTTGGCCTCAGGCCATGAGTGCTTGTGTACAAAGGTTGAACACATGGCAGAAGTATGTGTCCTCTACTATACAGAGGCAGATGTAGCTCCTACTGTATGCACCACACTGGAGTTATTGTTCAACAAATATCTCATCTGAGAAGCTCCTTTATTTACATTTCTGTTGTATTTTAATCCAGTGAATGTCTGGGTGAGTTCAGAGAAAAGTCTGGAGCTTTTATTTTTAACCCTCGACTATCTCCATTTGTATCATACTTAATACATACGTTCCAACATCTACAATACTTTCATGAAAAACCCAGTGTATGTATTTTATGACATGTCGTCTGTTCTCTGGTAGCTCACTGCAGGCGGCAGCCAGACTGTGAGTACAAAATCCAACATGTTTTTGGCAGGAAAATCTACACTAATGTTGAGAAAGTTACAGTAAGAATAACAAACAACATAAATATTTATAGCATTGAAGCAACCTATACTTACTTAATATCCTTAACCTTATTTTACAGTAAAATTCTGTTTAAAAATTGTGTATTAAATATGATGCATCAGGTAAAAAAGAAACATTATTCTATTGAATTTCATAGTGCAACCTGCATAATCTCAACCACAATCACAAAAACAATGTTAAATGGAGACTGAAATGCCATCATTTTCAAATAAATTTAGAGTGGATATTTATAAAGAGATATTTATATGCATTTTTTGTACATGCAACCTGCTCTCATTATCATTTGGATGCTGAACATCCACATTGTCTCTATAAATGATTTTCACTAATATTATGTCAATAATATACAATATATAACATATCTTATTGAATAATTCAGATTATATTGACCACAAGGTGAAATAAAAAGGTTCTTGTGTGAAAAAAAGTGAACCAAACCATCAATAAAAAATATGTTTGTTTGTTTTTTGTTTGTTTTTTGTTTTTTTTCTAAAATAAAATCTTGAATTGAAATTTCTGGCAATTGGTTAATATGTTTATTTTTTGTTCATCTACTGAATTACATTTTATACAGCTGGGATCCATTGGGTGGCAGCACTGAGCATGACCTAAAATTGGCAGAGTTTCTATAAAAATATTGGAAAAAGAGCTGCATTACATTCACAAATCAAGTGTGAAAGGATGGAAACTTTTATTTTAAGTAGCCAGTAGCAAGACGAGAAGAAGAGGAAACAAGGCTTATGGCAGGTTCCTGTCATATGTGAGTCAAATTAAAATGTCATTCTTTAGATCTACATTGAATAAAGACAGATTTTTTTTTCTGTTGAAAAGTGTGCAGAACACACAGCTTTTTAATGACACATTTATAATGAAGTTCACCTTCAACATTTCCTCACTTTTACATAGCTGTCGAATAAAACCCCTGCAGAGGAAAGCTCATAACCGCTCTGAGAGTATAGCCTGTGTCTATGAAATCCAAGATTTGTTGCCTTTTATTCTGAGTGAGAATAAGGTTGGGTTTATACACTCACTCACACACACATACACATAGACACCAACTTCTGCCTGAGCAGTCAATAAGCAGACTGTGGCTTTGGCAGTGCTCTATCTTATTTACAGGACGTTTGTTGCACTTGACATTTATCGTGGCTCCGGGGCCGTGAACTTCATGCAAACGCCATCGAGGCATTCAATGCCAAGGGCCCGGGGCCTCCTGTCTCGGCGTCATCACAAGTCTTTTCACGCTAAGATAAATCACTTCTACTGGACCCCAAGCATGGAGAAGGAGAGGGATCGAGGTGGGGGATGAGAGGACAGAGATGAGGGGAGGAGCAGGGAGAAGGGCAGGCAGAGGGAGGGACTGAGGTTCAGGGCGAGGGGTGTTAACATCTGAGGAACACCCGGAGGTTAACGCCAGCCCCGTTTCTCCCTCGTTAATTGTTGGGTGCGTTCACACAAATATCACTAACCATTATGAAGGCAGCATATGGTTTGGGTAAATGCTCTTTAGATCTCAGAGGGATGTAAATACTGTCACCACATGACTGTCCTTGGTCTCACGGCCACAGGATATGAAAGCCCTCGTTTGTCGCCATCTGATACATGCAGCATCATGACCTGGAGGCTTGGGTGGAGGGGTGTGTGTACTTTTCTAAGAGACTAATGCTTGTAGCTATTACAGTTCAACTGTAATTACATAAAGAAAATCAAGTCAAAGATTTTTAAAACAGCATATTGTGTAGAGTTCTTGAGGATGTTGACTGTCATGCTAGCATGGTGCCTTCTCATGGCATTGTATTTTTAAACCAGTAGGTTTAAACTGGTTTATAGATTGTTAAAAACTACTTGAAATATATCCTCATAGTAACCCTTTAAACACACACACTTATATTATGAAACTGGAAGATAGACTCCAAACCACTCTGCACAAATGACAGATATCATGCAGCACCTGCATCCACACAAAACTGAATTCTCATTGAAGACAAATTCTGCAGGATCTGGCATCAGTAACAGTGCACTAACCTTTCACACAAACTAGCCAAGTTTTAATACAAGTTAATTCAGCACAATTGGCCTGTATGACATCCATTTATGCCCCCCATTCTTTTTATATTTTTTTCCTTATTAATCTTGTCTAAATACATTTCCCTGTTGTCTATATTTGAAATGTGGATGCATGAAGACTATTTTTAAATACTCATTTTTATTTATTTTTTTATCTATTTTTTAAACTTTTTTTTTTATTTTTTATTTTTATATATATATATATTGGCACTTTAAGAACTTTTTTCCTACTTTAACTGTATGTATAAAAAGCCCAAATAAAAAGAGTTGTACTTCTACTCCAAACCAGGAAATATCATACTTTTTGTTCCTCTGCATTTGACAGTTATAGCTAATATCAGATTATCAGATTTGTTTCATTTTAAAAACAATTTTAGAAACAAAGTGGTGAAATAATTATTTTGATTCATTAATCATCTCATAATTATTGGGAGATTTACCTTGTGACCCACTGGAGGTGCTTGACCCCCAGTCCATTAACTTTAATAGATTTATACACCAGTTTCTTCTTATTTCACTGCATGTTCAATCCGTGAATAAACACAGAAATGTGCTTTTAAAATTGGCTATGTCAACTTTTTAGGTGATATGCCAGTGGAAGGGGTTAAAAATAAAATGTTACCAATATTCCTAACTAAATCAAAGAAAATAAAATGGAAAATGGAGCATGGATGTTCGTTCTTGACCTTGGGAGTAGTAGTTTGACAAAATAACTTACTGCTTTTTCTGGAGGTTTCAGTTGCATCTCCTAGTCTTCGTCAGTGGATTAGGTTTTCTTCGGATTTTGTTTTGTTGTTTTTAGAGAGAAGACCAGCTCTGGAAAAACCTAGTGAGTGGAGACAGATGGTAGTTGTCACATATGTATTCAATAAAAGAAAGGAAAAAATGCATAACATGAGCCAGTTTTAGGTTTGATTTTTGACAGATTTCAAAGCAAACCGCACTATAGAAACTATAGCTGAGAGAAAGGCTGACGGTCAGGAGGCAGTATATGGTCCTATTATAGGTAGAACAGTACAAGACCTAATAGTGGTACACACTAAAAAATGGTTTCAGTATAGAATGATGAATGTGCCTATGGAGCCCACCAAATCCTCCCAGCAGCTCTCAGGGCCATATATCCTCACACCGTCAGCCCCAAATTATAAATCAAACTTCTCGCAGGTCCATATGATTCATTACAATTTATCGACAATAATTTACAGAAGTGGTTTTCAGATGCTTTTAACTTTGCCGCGGCAGTAATTTACAAACTGAGGGGAAAAAAAAAAAAAAATGAATACACCGCTGCTGTATTTTTTCTGTTTGACTGGCAGTGCTGTAGCTAAGCGATATGGAGGGGTAAAAAATTAGATAGCTGATGAAGGCTCATTGATTCAAATGCTTGATGTTCTTGGAAAGGCAAAATGATGACACTGAAGAATTTGCTTCAGGCTGCCTTCGGAGTGTCTTACAGCCGCAGACTGCTACAGAGGTACTCTGACTCAGATCCAATGCAAAAATGTGATAATCATTTCAGCTAAAACACACCCAAGGCAAACAACTAACAGACAGCACAAAGCACGCTAAAAAAAAATCATACTCTCTTAGAAGTAAGGGTTCTTCTTGGAGGGCTGAGATTCTACCCAGAACCATTTTCTTCTAAAGACAGCTTTTTTTGAAGAAAGGGTTCGTCAAAGGTTTGTTGTAAGACTAAAGGTTCATCTAAAAAAACTCTTTTTGAAAGAAAGAGTTCTTCACAGATTGTCGAGTCTTTAAAGAGGTCTTTCATCAAGGTTTTATCAAGGGTTCTTAATACCATAACAAAAAAGGGTTCTCGTAGAACCCCAGCACAGGTTCCAGATAAAATGCTTGGGCTTGCCCCAGATGAGCTCTAGATAAAAGGAGGGTTCTTGATAGAACTCCAAAGGAGGGGTCTGAATAGAATTCTTGGAATATAAAAGGGCTCTTGGTAGAATCACTAGGATGAGTTCTAGATAAAACCCATGAAATAAAGAATAGCTCTTGTTCTCCTATGGGGACAAGCAGAAGAACCCTTTATGGTTCTACTTAGCAACTTTACTTCTAAGAGTGTACCACCAAAGCTCAGTTTGCATCACCTACCTGCAAACACAACAGACCAGCAGACATGGCACACAGAGGGTTTTCTGTCTGATAATTTCTGTTTTACTGATTGCAGGGTCACACAGACATGGTGTCACTGCTGTTTGTGTCTGTTAAGCTTTCCAACATTCGACATGATATTAGGATTTTACATCATAATCTGTGTTTACTGTGAGTGCTCATTATGACCGGCTCTTCCAAAGCTAGGTGCCGATCTCCACAGAGAGGCTATTTCTGGTGCCGTGTGACACTGATGATGTTGACAGCAATTGCCTTCCCACATCACAGCCACCGCAAAGGTCAGACCAAATGAAAGGGATGTGTAAGCAAGGCCTGTCCTCCTACAACAGCCCGATCTGGCCTCAGGCACTCTGGCTGATGAGGCCTAAACATCAGCACAGGGTCATTATTTCAACCAGAGAAGCACTTAACTTCTTCACTCCCAGCCTCTGAGGACACCGCTGCAGCAAGGTGGATGAGGTAAGACAGAAAGACGAGGGCACGGTGGCGGGTTTCGTCCCCAAAGTATGCGGAACAACTCTTTTTTCTTCCTCCCTAGTCTCTTGGTGAATGCAATTCCTGCACACCCTGGGTGAATTAATTAATTACAAAGCTGGCTGGGTATCAAAGGTAAATGATTTAATTATATTCCCTGCGTCTTTGTTAAGAAGCCAACTGTCAGCCAGTGGTAAGTGGGGCTGTGGCCCTTTGTCGTGCCTGAGGGGTGTGTGTGTTTGTGTGTGTGTGTGTGTGTGTGTGTGTGTGTGTGTGTGTGTGTGGGTGTGGGTGTGTTTGCATATTTGTGTTTTTGTGTATGTCCTTCTACATAAAAAATAAAGAAAATGAAAACAGAGTGGCAGAGTGTATCTGTTGTATACTTAATAGAATATACATGTCACAGTCACGTAAGTGTCATATGGTTTTTGGATGGCTTTGACAACCAACGTATTTTATTTTTCAGGATAAGAACTTGTTGACATATTTCACTTTCTGATCGGTGCTGAATGAAATATCAAAAATTACTGAAGATGGGCCGCTGGTTTCTCACAAAGTAGAGGAATGAATACAATGTCTAACATTTGCAAATGTATGCTGAAGGTCCAGTACATATGTTTTATAGGGATTTATTAGCAGAATATGGAAAAATTGAATATATTAATTCATATGTATGTTTTCATTAGTGTCTATTCATCATCATCATAATGAAAATAACAATGGTTATATCTTTGTTAGCTTAGAATGAGCTGTTTATATCTACTGAGGCCGTGAGGCCATGTTACTAAAGAAGCCCAGAGTGGACAAGCTAAACACTGGCTCTAGATGCTTTCTGCGTTTTTATGCAAGTTTCACAGTCAACGAGGTTCTCCTACGTGCTTGGAAGGGGAGCATGATGCAAGATGTTTGCAGTCTGCAAGCTCACAGCTAGATGGCACTAAATTTTCTGGTCCTTTAAGTTTTATTTTTCTCTGACCATGATACTTTTCTTTATAACAAAACTCATGTTGAAGGAAATGAAAAACAGTTATCTAGTTTGCCCTTTTATATGTTTTTGACATGTTTGCATGCACAAGTGTTTTGTTTGTTTACAGGAGAAAGGATTGAACAGATGATGTCTCCTCTTCGCGATCAATCAAGAAGTCTGATGTGAATGGCTCATATTGATGACTTACTGTTTCCAGTACCTTGCTCAAGGGTAGATACTGCAGAGAGAACAGCACTCAGGATCAGGTCATGTATTTGGTGACGAAGTATCTGAAAGCACACACAGGCAGAAGACAAGATTATGTTCTGTCTTCAGGCCAACAGTTTATACTGAAGATAAAGCCTCCATAATGTGGGGACAAACACTGACACACATCAGCTGATTTTGATTTTTATCTAACAGTGACGCCTTCATGATGTCACAGATCACTGTATTGAGAAAATGACTAACAACGGGAGATATGTTCTTAATGACAAGAACGGCGCTACAAAAAAAAAATCCTTCTATCCACACGGCTGAATAATTGCTGAAGAAGCAGGGCGCTGGATTCAAGATAAATAGAGCTGTTACTGAGGTTTTGTCACCACACAGAGAAGCTGTTTATAGCACACAGGCCTCGGAAAAACCATTTTCTGGCCAAACAAGGTAAATGAAGCATAATTGGAAGCCCATTACCAAATTGAAAAACGGGTGGCTTTTGTTTTAACTGTGTTAGAATCGAACTGAGGGCGCCTCTCCTACTCTGTAAACCTGCATCAAACTGCAGGGCTCAATAATTATAATGTTCAGGATCCTTCTGAGGGGCGAAGAAAATCAATAGACTAAGGACAAAGAACCTATAGCCATCACTTAATTCTCTTATCACTGTGATTTAGGGGAAGAGGAGGATGTTAAATAACTGTAAATCTTCTGCTATGACTTTGAGGGTGCTTTATGGCAGTTCTTACAGCGTCTCCCAGACAGAATGTCCATACCTTCCGCAGACCACACAATTTATAGCTTTATTACCCTTTGTCTTAAAGAGCAGGGAGACATAGCAGGGAGGAAGGAGATAACAGCCCAGCACAGGGGCGGCTGGAAGAGAAAAAAAAAGAAAAAGTCGGATGCCATCATCGACAGAGACATATCTCTGTGACAGGTTTACGGCTCAGGAGCGGGGCTTCCATTTGGGGGTGGAAGATGAGAAAGCGCGGGTGTCCCACTCCACCCACCATCCCTTAGCTCTCACCTGTGCATCCCAAACTACAGCACGTGCCCCCCCTGTGGAGGAAGCAGAATTCAATTTCGGACTTATCCCCTGATGATCAGATTCTGCTCAGTTGCCACCCTGCCGCCACGCCCTCCCAGAGGTCACAGGGAGGACTGTCAAAGGGGGAGGGCTGCGGCGAGGGAGGGCAGACAGAAGGAGGGAGGCGGAGCGCTTTTTCACCACAGAGTCATGAGTTCCTCCGGACCGGGCAGATGCTTCCTCATATTTTCTAGCTGCGCTGACAAGTGGCTTATTGTTTCCCTTGATAAGGGTACAGTGTTCCCGGTAATGGGAATTAGAGGGAGGCGTAAGTCACCGAGACACAGGGTGAGACTGAGTCAATAGATAATGGGAGATTTCTCATGGATGCAAAAGGCACGTTTATTCTCAGTGGTGTTTAAAAGAGCGAGGCCTCTTATTTGTCTCCGAGCTACACTCACGGGTAGTGCGAAGGCTAGAAATAAAAGTTACACTTTGCTTGAACCCTGTGAAAGCGGTTTCACAGTGTTTCCAGACAAAATGCCTTAGACGTCATGTTCTAAACTGTGTCAGCTCATGACGGACTGACATTCTGTATCTATATGAACAAAACCTCATTTTTAGTGTGAAATGGAAAAATGCCCCAGTGCAGTAGGACTGTAAGTCATGATGAATCTTGATTTATGTTTCTCAGATAATCTGATTTTTACTAATATTAGTTGTCAACTTCACAAAGGAACTCATGATTTGTGTTTGATTACAGGATATTGCAAAAATGTTTAGAAACAGTTAAATCAGGGAAAAAGGACAATTTTTAAATATTTGTATTGAATTATGAAATACAAATATTGCAATATTGTGGTGTTTTTGTCTGCTTGGAGGCAGCGGAGCACTATCTGTGAACACTACGCTGACGTATCATCACCTTTAAGGTGCAGAGTGTAAGATTTAGGGGATTTTTTGACAGAATATGTCAGGAGTGATCTATAATAATCATAAGTATGTTTTCATTATTGTATAATCACCTGAAAATAAGAATCACTGTGATTTCATTACCATAGAAGAAGAGTCAGCAACTTACAGCTCCAGAGCTTCAAGCAGCACTTTCACCTCCAGCGGCTCCCTGTCACAAAAAAATGCATGGAAATGAATCAACATTTTAACTTTCATTCTTCATTATTGTAGACCCAAAGCAATACTTAGTTTTAATATTTATTTTCATCTAAAACGTGCATCATAGCTTTTATCTAAGACTTGGCACCTTTTCATTTAAATTTAGCCAGTGGCTGGTCCCCCAGAAAGAAAAGCCTCAGAGGAAACTAGAGATTTTTTTTTCCTTTTGACTCCTTTGAGAGTAAAGGTTGCAGATCCCAGCTTTAGACTAAGAAGTTTTTATCTGCAGTCTGCCATGTTTGCTGTTCCCACTCTAGATACAGCCTTTAGAGTTTTGTGCAAGTTTCATAACACCATAGTTTCTCTTTCTCACCAAGAAGGGGAAGGGTTGTTGCAATTTACAGCCTCACCACTAGATACCACTAAATCCTACACACTGGTTAATTAAGTTGATAAGGCATGCAAACAATTGGCAATTTCCACATCCAGATGATAGAGACCAACACTAACATTCATTTGAAATTGTGTTTCTTATCATATGATGAATATAAGTTACATATTCGTTCTCCTTTCAGCTCTGACTCGCTCTCCGGGGTGGGGTGGGGGGGGCTTCTTAGGCAGCTAAATGCTCCAATGTGTTCACCACCTATTGTCTAATTTTGACAGTGATGTGAACCTGAAAATCCGTTGATTCAAGACATTTTATATTCATATTTGAGCCAGTGGTGCACATGCAGTGTACCTGCTACACAAGAGGAGACACAAAGCCAGGACACTGTCAGGAATGTGTGTTTTTTTTTCGGCACAGAAATATAAAGAACATTTTACGTACACACACGGTCCACAAGTTTGCAACACCATGGCGAACTGTAGCTCTGCTTTCCCTCATCCAAGCTGCTTTCTGCATCAGCAGATTCTACGTCTAGTTCGGAGAAGCTCCTTGAGGTAATTTTAAGTTCTTTTTTGTCATGGGCTCTTTCATGCTAATGAGGGTCTAACATTAAGAACAGAGGGTGATGTAATCATACAGATTTTAAAGCCCCGAGTCAAATTGTGATATGTGGTTTTAGGCTGTAAAATTTGACTTGACTTGCTCGTTATCTTACCTGAATTGCAGATATGCATCGCTATTAGCCATAAATGCAAACCAGTTATGTAACACATTATTTGCATTATTTTCTGGACCTGTTTGTCGTGCATAAGTTGCTGTAATGTTACTATCTGTGACCAAGGGATGTCAGCACCCGCCTTTATTTAAGGACTTATGCTCTTTGTGACCTGTGAGAACAGTAAGGGAGCACTCCAGTGATGTCGTTCCCAAAAGCAAGTGTTAACTAAACTCAGTGACCCTGACAAATGTGCTTCACGAGATGATTCCGAAATATTCCAGAAGTAATTAGAATATGTTACTTAACTTGAGTAATTTAACAGAATATGTAAAAAATACATTTCAGGGCACATATTAAGTTGTGTAAGTGGGATATGTCATTAAAAGTAACTCTCCCAACATGGTTAGAGGAAAAGCAGACCTATTTGTAAACACAGTTTGACCCAGTTTTTGACCTTCTCCCCCAAACAATGCTGACATCAAAGGGAGAGTTTGTATTCTCCTGCTTGATAAGTTATTGTCAACAGCTGCTCAGACAAGAAATGACTAACCTCACACTGAAAAGCAGACAGGAAGTCAACAAAACAATAGTCTTCAAAAGTGATAAACACAAATGTTTGATGGCTCAGACTTCAAAACCAGCAGCAAATGTATTATCGCTTCCCCTTTCTAAAGAAGCAGGTGCACAAAAATAAACAAATGTAAAACTTCTCTGACTGTCTCTGCAACATTTGGATTTAAGAGGAACCGTAATAATTGTTGTTCCTCTCAAGCAGGAGCAAGTATCTCTAATAAACTTTAGCAAACAACATAAAATCTACAAGTTAACCGTGGGAATTGATAAGCAGGAAAGAGGTTTAAGAGGGGAAAAGCGCAATTACATACCCTCAGAGAGTGATTTGTGGTTGTGTACTGAGAATCCTGAATCCTGAACCATCCAACATGGTCAGTGAGCAGAGCAGCAGCAAGGGTGTCCTCTCCCTGACAGCTCCCCCTAGGGCCCTGGAATACATTAACCACTGTGGTCCACAGGGGTGTTGGGAATAATTACTCACTCCTGCCATGTGACACCCTCGATAAATTAAACTCCCCCTTTAAGTTTTAAAGGCAAATGCATATTGTGGCCATCACTTAAAGGCTGGCCCGTCCGTGCTCGTGCATAATTTGCTGTAACAATGCGTTACCACAAACTCGGTAACTCGACCCAGCAGCCAACTACAGATGAGTGAGCAATGTGCCGATGAAGTCAGAGGGAAAAGAGGGAAGTGTTGAGAAAAATTGCATCAAAGGCTCGGCGTATTTGTCTTCGTAATTAATAAATTCTAGTCCATCAAGCTGTGATCTAATTATGAAGTATGCCTTCATCTGCCATGAATCATTTCTGCACTTTGTTAGCTAAATTGGGGGAAAGAATCCAGACACATCATTCAGATTTAAATGATTTTTTTCTTTGTGAAAAAAGCGCAGAAAAAGTTAGAGGCCTAACACAAAATGATTGTTAAACCCCCCTGTAGCTAATGGCCTCAAAGAAAATGTAATTATGATTTAATAATTGACAAATTAAGCCCAGGGTGCTTACGTTTTTTGGCAATGGCCGTGATCCATAAAATCAGTTTTTCTAACAGCTGCATGTCTAAAAGAGGTAATTACATTCTCTGTAAACACATATAAAACCTGAGCAAACACACCCAGCAGACGGCTGTGGATTGGGGGTGAGATGGAGATGTCATCCCGTCCTCGCCGTGGCACATCTGGAAAGATAACTGAAAAATACAGCTGGTGATAGGTTCCTTCAATAAAAAGTCTCTCTAAATAAATTTCCAGTGTGCAGAAGTTGCAGCGGCGGTGACAAACTCGCAGAGTTGTGCTGAGGAACATCAACACCTCAACTCAAGAAAAACATGACGACCTCGAAAAACTAATTACGTGTCACAGCGAGCTTATATTGTGATGATTTTACTTGCTTCAGCGCAATATGATCTTATTTGTGGAACACTCCAGAAACAAGGAAATACCTTGAAGATAATCCTCGCAAAACAGCTCAAAATAAGTCACTCGCTTCACTTTTTTCAACCACTGTGGATTATTTTTGTTTTGTGCTGACATGTAACAATACAGCAACATTTGTGAACATCCACGCCAGGTTTCCTCCTACTCTGTCCAATGAGGAACTTGACAATTCCCGTCTTATTAGAGCCCTCTGAGCCAATGTTCTGTCATTAGACAAAGAGACCACCAGCTTCAAGTTGAGTGAAACTTTATATTTCCCTTCTGTCGGTGCTCTTTTCAACACGCACTAATGATCTCGATGAGCAACACCAGTGAGACAGAGAGCGGGCGAGAAAGCGAGACACGGAGCAGATATAGAAACCAAATGTAATGTGCGAGATGTGTAACATGATTAGTCGAGTCCCCAACCAAGGCCCTTCAGTCAGAGGCAGCAACGGTAAAGATCACAAGGCACATTAAGAGACTCTCCGTCACGATGTGAAAGAACATCTGAGTTCTCAGCTGCCGCCATTCATTTTCATAATGACAGTGAATGCAGTTGAAAGCAGTGGGATCTCTGAGTGGCATTAAGCTTTCAACTTTGATTAGGTGACTCGCAGAAGATGAAGAGAAATCATTTAGGGGAGGATAAGTGTGTCAGGAGATAATGGCTCCACAGGTTGAGCATCGTGAAGAGACACTGCTGAAGCTGATGAAACACAGCAACAACCTGAGAAATCCAGGTGTGCGCGTGTCTGTGCAGATGTGGGCTTGAACGCGCCGTGCAGTTTGTGTGAATCTGAATGTATTTGAATTATTTGTGCACATGATAGCACAAATGCAGCCCGTCCTTGTGTTGAGTTTTTCCTGAAGGGCTGAGGTTCTTCGCAGAACCATTTGCTTCTTAAGGGTTCTCAAGGGTTCTTTGGAAGACTAAGGGTGAAGAACCTTTCTCATTCTAAGAGGCCTTTTTGGAAAAAGGAGTTCTTCAAAGATTGCTGAAATCTTATGTTAAGGGTTCTTTGTACCACAATATAAAAGAGTTCTCAGTAGAACCACCTTGCCTGGAATATAAAAAGGTTGAACCCTATGGGTGGGTTCTACATAAAACCCTTGGAATATAAAAGGGTTCTCTGTTGAACCCCCTGGGTGGGTTCCTGTTCGCACCCAGAGGGAGGAATTGTTCTGGATAGAACCCTCAGAGAGCGTCTGTGGTGAAACTATTCTCTTTAGAACCTCTCATAGGCAGTTCTAGATGAAACCATTCTCAAATTGGAAACCCTTTTCATCCAAAGAACCCTTCTTAAAAGAAAGAGTTCTTTTAAGGATCGATCAGATCCTTGAAGACCTCTTTCATCAAGGGTTTGTCAAGGGTTCTTTGTACATGACATAAAAGAGTTCTCTGTAGAACCTCCTGGATGAGTTCTAGATAAAACCCTTGGGATATGAAAGGGTTCTCTGTAAGATCCACTGTGTAAGTTCTAGATAAAACCCATGGAAACAAAATGGGTCTTGATAGAACCCCTGGGTCAGTTCTAGATATAAGCCTTAAAATATAAGAACATATAAGTAAAAAGGAGTTCTTGATAGAACCCTTGGATGGGCTCTATATAAAACCCTTTGGAATATAAAAAAGTTCTCAGTAGATTTCCCCAGGTTCTTAGTGGCCTCAGGGAGGGTTCTTGGTGAACCATCACATCACAGAAGGGTTCTCCCATTAGCGATTTTCACTTTGAACTCTCTGAAAGGGTTCCAATTGGATCTTTCATAAAAGATTCTACAGGAACAGTGTTCTCCTATGAGGACTAGCCAAAGAAACCTTTATGGTTCTAGTTAACAACTTTATTTATCTAAGTGTGTGTGTGTGTGTGTGCATACCTGCCTGCCAAAGATCTCACATTCTTTGTGTTTCATGTCAGGAATCTCAGTCTCGGTGACAGCGCTTCACACTGAGGTGGCGTGTCTTGGAAAACAAAACTAAGAAGGCTAAATATTTCCAGTAAATACTTTGTCTCAGCATATTTCGCCAAATTAATGTCAGAAATTAATTACTGCTTGATTGCTCACACGGAAAATTGTCAGCCTTTGAACTCGAGAATTCTCACACAGAAATATTTCTATTTAGCCATCACCTTATGCTTAGGCTTACACCCAAAAACAACTAAAAACCAGTGTAAGGGACTGAGTACATCACCTGGAGATTCAAATTGTAGCTGTGAAAGTACAAAATCCTTCAAAATGTCTTTTAAAACTTTACGAATGTTCTCTGTGCCCTGACCAAAACAAAACATGATGACAGGTGCCAGTTTACGACATCCCTCTCTTTATCTCTGAGTCTCCTCAATTTCCCCCGACAGAGAGAGAAAAGACAGAGAGTGAGGAGGGGGGGAGGGAGAGGAGCGCAGGGGACCTGAAGTGTGTTTAGGAGGAAGATGGCTGTCAGTAGCTGTCAATCGTCGGCTTTTTGATGCCATCGTCTTGGCACAGGCCTGTCTGTCTCACAGTGTAACAGCTATCAAAGACTCACTCACAGCAGAGACAGGCGCTAGGGTGGAAACGCGCAAATCCACACATTCTCTCATTTACACCTGGCATATAAACTTTGTGAAATCTGGGTCTGTGAATTATGATGGAGCCGATCATTCTCACCTGGCCTTGAAGCAGAAAAAAACACGTTGAAATGATGTGGCAGTCGGGTTAGTGCATTGCATTGGTAAATGTTTGGAAAAAATCTGTTTTGACTGAGATTGCATTCCATTTTATTCTGCTTATTTTCATGCTTTTGGTTACGTGGTGCTGCACTCTGATAATGCATGCTTAATAAAAGGTTTAGAAGTTGTTACAAATGGTGTCATTAATGGTTAAATCAATAACTGATAAATGTCAGTCAGCATATCCCCAGAGGCAGAGAGGAGTACCGGCATGGAGGCTATGAAGTGAACTGCTGTCAATGGGGTAAGCAACAAAAGGTATTTTAGACACTTAAAAACGGTCACCTGGGAAAAAAAACAATAATTTATGTGTATGCTATATTTAAAATGTTTCCACTGCTTTACTTTGCCATCACACAGAATTTCTGACAGGAAACCACAGTTACAAAAGCCAAATTTCACTCTCTCTAAACCAACCAAACTCCATGGGCTAAATCTGTAATTTTACCTGGCAGAAAATGGAAGTTGCTGGTCTACTGTTGCCTCTATTTTTCAATATGTTTGGGTATTGTGTCACTTTTGTGAATCCATACGCTGATGTCATACAGTAACACAATGAAACTAGAACATCGAGGCAACAGTAGACCAGCAACTCCTGTTTTTTGTGAGGTACAATTACAGATTTCACCTATGGAGTTTGGTTACTTTGGAGAAAGCGATATAGTTTCATAACATGTCTCTTCTTTCTTTCACCCCCAGTTGATAATTCTGCAACAAACTTTTGTCAAAGGAGAAATTAAAGCTTATCTGCTGAGCCATCGTGTTAGCCAACTGACTTTTTAAATAGAAAGCAAACAATATAATGTTTTGTTTAGGAAAACAGAGGTCTTTGGGTCCCGACAACATTCAAATTTATTAATTATTTATTTATTTCAGTTTGAGCAGGCACACGTGTCTATATTGATTAAATGTATTTGTTTTTGGTTTACATCACTAACCTTGGATTTACTAAAGGGAAATTAATTTTTAATTGTGCAACAGAGCTCTGCTGCTGAACTCTGATCAGAACTAATCCTAGATTAAATTAATCTTTGTTGGTGCAACCCAGTCCAAGTGTTCTTCTTGACCTCTTATCAGTGGTCTGTAAACTATTAATAAAAGCCTTATTAGAAGTTGGTCCCAGTTACATTTATGTTAATAAGTAAAAGTTCTGTGTAGACGGGTGAAATTGACTGTTCCGAGTACAAACAACAGTCCTAAAGATCTGCTTTATTTGCTTTCCTTTGGTCAATTTTATCAGCTCCAAATGACAAATCATTCTGCAGTACATGCTTGGCAGGTTAGTCATGCATCCAGAGCACTTCAGCTGGGGAAACGTTTCAATAGAGAACAGCAGAGTCGTGTATTTCCAATGGTCGATATGATGATTGATTGGGCAGTGATCTGTTAAAAGAAAGTCCCACTCTGGTTGCCTTTATTTTCTTATTGTTGCCAGCACCAAAGCATTTCGAAGAGAGTGTGTCACCATACGCTGCTTCGGTGATAACATCAATCTGTCCTGCTGTCCTTGGTGGACTGTCTGCTTTTCATCTTGTTCGAGACAGATCACTTACGTGGCCCACAGACAACATCAGCATGACTGTGTCCAGATGACCAGATCACAACTGGACACAGAAGGCGGAGGAGAAGCTGTTGGCCTCTCCTGCCAAATATTTACGTTCTGTTGGGCTTGTGGTTGCACTTCACTCTGTCCATTTGGCAGGTACACATGGAGACAGAACAACAAAATATGACAGGATCCCTACTCTAGCACACAGCTCAATCTGTGGTGTGTATCTGCCTTCGGGAAGTCCTGTCAGCGCTTACCATTTGGCCTTGAACCTGTGCTAAACTATTGAGTTCATCATGCATAAAACATTAAAGATGTACATCCAAAAGGCTGTGGCTGCCTGTTTATTGGCACTCGCAGCTCCATAAACCATTTTCACCCCTTGCAGGATGAGACACACATGCTCCGCAGTCCTATTGATGGCGTTTAACACAGAATATAAACCATAAAACACAATAATAAACATAAGCAGAGCAAATAAATCAGATTCATAATAACCCTGAGGTGGGATTTATGTAAGCAAAGATAGAGTCTTTGTGCAAATTGATGGTACAAGCTCTATCAAAGCACCAGTGAGACACTAATATAGTCTTATAAACACACCAGCAACACTCTAAAGTAGCTTCATCTCTCCTCTTTGGCTGGCCTAAGTGCTTAAGTAATGTATTGCTTTCATAAGTGTGCAACTTCGTAGCACTTTCTCGGGTGGAAATATGTCTCCATCCTCTGGGTAGTGTGATTAAGAATAAAATACAAAGAGCATTACTATGGAATAAATTCAAACAGTGACATAAAGCAGGAAAGTGTTAGCAGCACTGAACTGAGGAGCAGCAGTTCTCTCTCTGAGAGGCCCCTGTGACACCAGCAGGGAGCTCCATCACCGGCGCACACTGTCCCCCTGGCACCCAAGCTAATGTATCACCTCTGGATTACAGTAATGTCCGTCTGATGGATGTTTCCTGAGAGGAGTTTTATGATACGTCTCTTATTTCTTTCACTCCAGTTGATACTTCGGTCAACAAGTTTTTGGCAAAGGAGAAATGTGCTTCTCTGGTGAGCCATAATATAGGCTAACTAGCTAAATAACTTTTTAATTTGCTAGCAAACAACATAAAGTTTTTGTGTTTTTTGTTTTTTTTTAGCTATCTGGCAAACAATGTAATATTATGTTTGATTTTTAGCTAGCTGGCAAACAATGTAATGTTACTTTGATTTTTAGCTAGCTAGCAAACAATGTTTGGAGAGCAGCCAAAAGTCATCTTGACAGCACTCAAAATTATTTTCATATATTTAATGAACTACTAACAGCATTACTATGGAATCAATTCAAACAGAAACATAAAGGCTAACTAGGCTAACTAACTTGCTAGCTAGCTGGCTAGCAAACAATATAATATTTAGTTAACTTCTTAGCTTTCGAGTAAACAATGTAATGTAACTTTTGTTTACTTTTTAGCTAGCTCACAAACCATGTAACATTTTTCTTTATTTTTTAACTAGCTAGCAAACGGTATCACCTTTAGTTAACTTTTTAGCTAGCTAGCAAATAATGTAACATTGTGTTTATGTTTTAGCAAGCTAGCAAACAATCCAATGTTTTGTTAAGGAATATAGAGCAGCCATACTCACTAGATCCCAATAGCACTTATTTAGTTATTTATTTAATAAAATATAAAGGGCATTACTATGGGGGCATAAAGCAGGAAAGCGTTAGCCGTGCTGAACTGAGCAGCAGCAGCACTCTCTCCGAGAGGCCACTGTGACAACGGCAGGGAGCTCCATCACCGGCACACACTGTCCCCCTGGTACCCAAGCTAATGTATCACCTCTGGATTACAGTAATATCAGTCTGATGGATGTTTCCTGAGTGGAGTGGGCCACGTGTACCCCAGGCAGGAGCCTAAGTCGCTGGGTGTAGCTCTAAGGAGACTGGGCCTCTGCTCTTGGAGGTCCGGTACACTTCTATCTCCCTGCTCTCCAGAGCCCGAGTCCTGAATCCCGCACCTCCTCTCAGCCCATTTATTGTGCCTTTTCTTCCCATTCTTCAGCTTGTATGTGTGTCTATGTACATGCCTGCTCACATGTGTTAGTCACAGGCCTCCACTGAGACGCCGACTGCCATCCTGGGGCGATGCCTGAGTTCCTCCAGTCAACTTTACTGCCTTCATTTGGCCTGATGAATGGCTAGCTGCCTTATCAGTCCCTCTGCCTGCAATCTCAAGTGGTTCCCTGGAGCCTCACATCGCCTGCAGGTTTGGTCGCTCTCTCCAGCACGCGCTCTTCCTGCTTCTTTTACATACACACGCTCAAACAGAGGCGCACAATTACATTCAGATAATACAGTTCAAAAAACGACATGCACATGAACAGAAACAATGCACCAATTGTACTGTAGCAGCCAGCACTCTGCAGAGCCCCAAACACACACACACACACACACACACACACACACACACACACACACTCTTACGTACAAGGCACACAAGCATACGCACACGTCAGCTAGCAAATCCATCATCTTTATTTCTTCCCCAATGTGCTCATATTTTTCTTGTGGCTGCAGCATGCTCACAAAAATATTTATTTTTGCTGATTTTTTTTTTCTTGAGGAAACACAAAAGAAATCACACCTCTCTTTCTCCCTGGCTCATGCCAAAATAATCAATGCTTTCCAGAGAGGGACTTGTGGCGCGACATGCGTGGAGGGAAGGCAGAAGGATGCAGACATAGCTCCGGGGCTCTGGTTGTAGATAATAAGTGAGGAGCAGTCCTTGGGTATGTTTTACAGCTATCAAGACTCATCATATTTGACATGCATTCTGGTGTTTACACAGTCTCCTCCGTAAAATCCTCTCCAGCTATAGAAGGGAACAGGGTGCAGGGAGCACACACAACGCAGCACGTACACATTCTGCACACACAAGCGCTTAGAAAAAGAGGAGCCAGTTGTTGCCTTTTCCTTTCTCTCTCTCCCTCTTTTCTCCATGTCCCATCTCTTATCCACGGCACAATTGGCGGCGTTAGCACCTGTCAGCTGACTGACTTCTTGTTCCCGGTGGCTTATGAAAAAATCATGGCTGCTGGGCTTCAGAGGCTGCTTTCCCATCAATATGAATTCACCATGGTCTTCATGCAACATTAGGCCAGGCCCTGTTTTCATACAGCAAGCCACACGCTCCTTCGTCTGTAATACACAAGAGGAAATGAAAAGAGTAAATAGTCCTTTTAGAATGTTGCATTCGATCATGGGTGGAACCAAGTCGCCTATGAAAGGGACCAGTATACTTGGCTCTCAAAAGCACATTTGCTTTCCATCCCCAGATATTACGGCACTGTGCTCCATGTCCCTTATTAGTGTGTCCCGTTTTACTGTAAATGAAACAGTACAATTCTCAGCGCAGCCCTGATATGCTTGTCCCCCATTGTTATATTCTAAACAAACGTTTCCACATTCAGATGCATAACTCCATTTATGTACTTTTGGTTTTAACGCTAAGGCAGTATGTCGTGTGGGAGAGTTAGAGTACGGTATGTGAGGAACCAAAGCATCCTCAGCACAATGACATTGGATAGACTAATGCAGCTCTCGGTTATAAGATGAATTATGAATCTAATTTTCACTCATATAAAGAAAATATACACAAAACTGTTACCTGTCTCTCTGAACTCTCTGTACTCTAAATCAAAATTGTTTATTCAGAATCTAAAGAATCACAGCTCAGCTAACAAAAAGGTGGAAATAAATCTGGCTCCGAATTTAACAAAATGGAAAAATATAATTCAAGAAGTACAATTAAGGGAGAAAGGGACTACTTGGAAAAAATTATTTTTCAAAATTATTTGAAAAAAAAAGGTTAGTTTTAGATGATAGGAAATTATAAGTAATTATCAGAATGACTGCAACTGACCGCTCTGTGTAACTACTATATATGTATATATGTGGCATGTATTGGTGTATGAATATATTTATGTATGGCTAAAGGTACAGATATATAAATAGGTACAAGTATAAAAAAACAAATCAGTAGTTCCCAACTTCTTCAAGCACACACACAGCACAAGATGTCTCTCTCAAAATCCGTGAGGTGTGTGTTATTAAATGCAGTGCATTTATATTCCCTCTACAAACAAGTTGGATTTTTTACCAAGCAGTTCTAATGCCTGTTTTTTTAACTTTTCTTTTTGTTGACAAGCCTCTGAAGTGTAACCTTACAACAATAAAATGTATCGGAACATTTACATTTATTGTTTCATTTCTTTCTATCCATGCAAATTAGCAGAAAAAAGACATTTCTTATGTTAACAAAGAATCATTTTTTAAAAAAGTTTAAATTTATGTGGTAAATGTTTATATATTCATGTTTAACTCATTATAGCAATTTTATACAACTTAGACTCCAGAAAAGAAATAATGAGTGTGAACTTATGATTTTAAAAAGACTACTAATGTATTCTTTAATATGTCTACTGTATCCTACTAAGATTCTGTATTAAGATACACTAAGAGAAATAATCAAAAATTTGTGCAGGATTTTTGTTTTTTCTTGCAGCTCCCGCTCTTATTCTGACTTTACTAGAAAATTACATGGAAAACCGTTGCCTTAAACCATGTAAGATTTTACACAAGGTAAAACTAAATAGGCCAAGTTCTACTATACTCACGTCCACACAGGTCTTTACACCTCTAGAAATGATTCTGAGAAATTAAATCACTCTTCAAATGAACTACTCACAATTCACTGACATGCACCCTGTGATGAGTAAGGCTGGGTATTGTTTATAATTTTTCTATAAAAGTTCCAGTCCGACTACTAAAAGAGTGTGTTGAGATTCGATGCCCAGCTGTTCTACACTGTAAAAAAAAAAAAATCACACAGGAATGTAATGTTTCAGAACTTATAAAGAAACACAATCAGCATATTAGCAGATTTCTCAAGGAAATATATATGATAAAAAACTTATTGTGTTTATAATACACTTTAAGTCAACAGTTGTTTGTTCAACTTAATATCTTAAGGTATTTTAACATGTTTTCTCAAGTACAATTGAAGTAGTATCAGTATGTATTTGACTAGAAAAGTTTACTTTTCAATCATTACAAAATTACCTAAACTTGTCTTTTCAAATTAAATGTTTAACAACATTTTTAAGTTGCTCAATTTTGTAGAGATGAACGTAAAATGATGCACAACACATAGAGGATATTTGACTTTCATTGAATAGTGCAGATAAAACAAAAATGGAGTCTGAAAATTTTCACACACAATCCTACATTTATGGGGAAACAAATGGTAAAAAAAAAAAATAGTATGTTAAGAGGTTGAAATAATACACCTGGTATGATGGTGACTCAACTTAGTTTCTTAAGCTTATATTAAGGTTATTGAACATGTTCTCTTAAGTACAACTGAATTCATATCAAGTTTAATTGACAAGAAAAGTTTATTTGTTTTAAATCATTACAAAATTACCTCAACTTGCTTTTTGAAATTGCTCATAGACATTAGTTTGTATTAATGGGTCACAAGCAACTGATCATAATGATGAGTAAAATAACAGTAAAATGGTCAAAGTTACTCTGAAATGTTGATTTCAACCTGCTTTTACATCTGCCTGGCTGGACCTGCTGCTTTCCTTGGACTCTCTATCTCTCTTAAACACGCTGAAAGTCAATTAACTACGCCACTTCTCCCTGACATCATCGCTCTAATACAAGCTGCTCTTGACCTTATGTTTGTGTGTCTTGTCTTGATTGGATTAACTTCAGATGTGGTGTGTGTCGGGGTCTATTACAGAGGGTGTGTTGTGATTTTGAAGCCCCCCACAAGCCCTCCTCTTCTTCCTCCAGCCACTGTCCCACCCCGTTCTTTCTTTACACCTCCCTGAAGGTCTGCTCTCCCAACACGCCATCTCCCAACACCCCCCACCCTCCCACACACACATGCACACATATGCCTCTGCTCATGCCTCCAAACAGTCATATCCCATGCGAATCTTGCACGCTGATGGAATGCCTGAAGAAATCCACCCCTGCATCCACACCCTCCGTCGCTCTCTGTTCCCTTTTTTCCAAGTCCGGAGGGGTCATCTCAGACAGAGGGCTCATAATCAACTCAATTAAGTGAGTCTGATTGCCGTGGCAAATTGGTCTGGGTTATAACATTATCATTAGCGCCTCAAGTGCGGTCACAATGGGACACGGCAGTCAGATGAGAGTGAGACTAATAGGGAGGGAGGAGGCAGTGACTCTGGCACAGATTGAGTTTATCTTTGCAGATATCAGCAAATAAAAATGTGACTTTCTGCCAGGGGTGAGAAGTAACTGAGTACAAATACTTTTTTTAAATTTATTTTTCTGACAACCTCTTACCTTAAAGAGATGGCAACTAAATGGATGGCACAATGACACATAGAAAAGATGATTCCTCGGTGTATGAGTCAGTCTATAAAATGCACAACAAAAAACAATGTTAGAAAGTAATGAAATGGTTGTAGAAGATAGAACATGACAAAAAATACCTTAAGACAAAAATGACATAAAAGATGTGACAAGAAAATAATAACATAGACGACGTAACAAAGTGAAATGACTTAATCGGGAAAAAATGACATAAAAGATGCAACAAGGCAAAAACAATGTAACAAGACATAATAAGAGGAAAACAACGTACCATGTCAAAAATGATGTAACAGATGTAACAAGACGGAAATGACATAAAAGACGTATCCAGTCACAACAAGACAAAAAGGATGAAGACGACATAAAAGACCTAACAAGGCGAAAAAGATGTAACAAGATATAATAAGACGAAAAAACGTAACAAAATGACAAAAGCGAATTAAAAGACGTAACTAGATGAAAATTATGTAAAAGCTGTAACAAGACAAAAACAACGAAAGACAGTGAAAACGACATGAAAGACAAAACGTAGTGAAACAGACAGAGAAGGAGACTTGACTGCAGACAAAAGGTGAAGTTCAGTTTGCTTTGCACAGAAATAACTGGTAGAAATGTCCTTCAGAGGGCTATTTTTGAGCACATCCCAGAGACTGTACTTTTTCACTTTGACTTGTAAAGAAGTTGAATCAGTTCTCCTGCTTTTACCAGAGTCTTTTCTTACACGAGTATCTGTACTTGAGTAAAGAATGCGTGTACTTTTGCCAACTCTGCTTTCTGCCCACAAAAACACCAGAAGAAGAACATTATGTAAAAAGGGAAGGGGGCAGTTAAAATGTAAGTATTCACCACAAAGAGAGAGCATCTTTCCTCTGGCACAGACTGACAACCACTGGTGAGATGTTGTGGGAGCAGAATGATATACATAGTTTCGAGACCTGCTGGCTTGAAAACCAGTGGTTCACCCAGTAATTGTTTCTGAGGATTTGACATTTGTCTCTTTTTGTGGCTTGCTCAAGGTGTCAACACCTTTCATTTACCCAAGGCTTTTTTCACTGTGGCTCACGTGCCCTGGAGCAGCCTGTTTGATCTTTTTGAGGACTGTCAACTTATTGCGTGACTCCATGGAAATTGAATTCTGTATTTATTTACACGCCGAGTTAATAGTATAGATGCCTGGGTGATTTGAAAGTCAAACAACCACACCTGCCATTCATTTCTGCTTTTTTTCTCCTGAAGCAGATCCTCTGTTTTGTTCTGCACGGCTCGAATACACAAAGAGAGGATGATAATGAATTGAATGGCTTATCCTCGACATTCGCTCTCCAAAATACACTGTAGCTTAACACGGCGACGATAAATCCAGATTTCCATGATTGAAAAGCAGTTTTTGAGGGAAATATTTTTGTCATATCCGCATCTAAATTCTGCAACTCTCCAAGTGGCCTACATAAACTGCTCTTTGTGTGTCGAGAAACGCTCGTTTGGGTCTTGCGCGCCAGCACAGTGGCCCAGTTTGAGTAAAAATCAGTGTCAATGCATCTCTAATCGCGTGCGCACATGTGCGAGCCTCTTTCCGGAAGCTTTAAACAGACTTGTCATGTTTGGAGACGCCGCTGTCAAGCACAGGATGAATCTGAGGATGTCAATTGAATGCTGAGGAATGTCTGTCAGTCGTTTTGACGTCGGTCTCTCCATTGTGATTAGCATCACTTAATATTCATGCGCGCTTATCTGCCTGCCGAGACGATGCCAAACTGACTGCTGCTATTAGGGCGCGTCGAGGAGCGGCCTCCCCGCGATAAAAACACAGATGATGTAACAGCCATGTGGCATTACAAGCATGTCAATAAGTGTCACCCTGTGTGTACTATGTGATGGTGTCAGAGGTCAATTCAACAAGAGGAAAGTGATATTAGTTCCCAGACAGGGGAGTGAAGGCCTGGCTCTTTGTGCCATGAGAGAAGACTGGATTAGCTAAACAACACTGCCACTTGCTGTTCATATTTAGGTACTAAACAACAAAATAAAGGGAAAATGCAACTAAAAGTATATTTTTATGGACTTATTCCAGGAGTTTTGTCTCTATAGTTAAAATCAAATACAGAAAAGCACATGAGTTTAGACGGGCTTGGTTTTAAATCTTCTACATTTCCTTCTCTGCATGGTTTGCAAAATTTAAAAGCCCTTTTTCCAGATGTACAGTGTCTTCCCCTCCCACGCGCTAAATGCATCAAAACAGGAACCTCTTGAATTATTTTGTTTCATATTAGCAGTTGTACATGTCAGTTTTGTTTTCTTGTTTCTCCACCGCATAGTTTTTTTCCACCTCCGAGAGAGTGTGTGTGAATGTGTATCATTGTGGCACTCTGACAGTCACGGCCGGGAGGAGGAACAGTGGCGCGCTCGCTGCAGATGGCAGCACACATTTTTTCATTCCTTAAACAGACACAAAAAGCAGCTGAGGGACCAGGGCCTGTCTGTAGAATGTGCTGGGGAAGAGTAGGTACTTGGCACAAGTAGCAGAAACAATTAGCGTCACATAAGCAGAGGCCTGAAGCAGCTGGAGAGAGGGAGAGGGAAGGAGAGGGATGGTGGAAAAACACGGTATCTCATTTTCACTGAGAGGACCTCAGCAGAACTGTGCACACTCTGAGACGTCCCCTTCCCTTCCTCATCACAACTTCGACATTTTTTTTTTTTTTTTTTTAGAGACAGTTTGTGTCACGGCTCATTTAATTGATGTGTTCTTGTCTGCGGCGTGTTTTTGTTTGTATCTGTGCATTCTTAATTAGGGAGCAGACAGAGGAAGCTCCGCGTCCTTGGAGAGACCTCGCATCCCACTCACATCCCCAAAATTCCTTTTTGAACATTCCTGGCTACCGTCTTTCCCTGTTCCCGTTTTTTTGAAGTTGCAAGACGAGATGATCTGAAGTGTGGCTCATGAAAACACACAACCAGTCTCGCTCGACAAAACATCGCTCGGTGAACTTTGCCTTCTTCAAAGATGAGCTCACAGAAAATCCTAAACGTTGAAAAACACTTGACAGAAAGAACTGAATATATACTTCCTGTAAAGCACAAAAGCACAAATTTTTAAAGCACAAAAAGTCTTAATTTATCACTAAAACCTCTATATGACCTACATAAGTTAGACTATCAGAATGAAGACTGGCTATATCTGTATAGTTATGCTTAATGGCTGCTATCAGGTTGGATTCTCCTTGAAATCAGATTAAATGAGCCTGTTTGCATTTTTCCAGTCAAAGTTACAGTAGTACATTAGCCAGAGATTTTTATTTTGATATTTTTATTTTTATGGTTATATTGTGTGATTATTATTCTAGAAAAGTTACCATTTTTGTCCACAGGGCCTCCAAAATCAACACAATATGAAGGTTCCTCATAGCATTAAAGTCTTCATACGAGTCGCTCAACTCTGCTCTGATGTCAGTACTACCATTTAATTTACTTCTCTATCTCCTTGACTTTCTCTAGTCTTTGTCACTGTGGGCAGTTTGACAGAATAAGTGCCTGTGCTGACTTCCACCCGTGTATCTGTGTCCAGTTTCTGTATTAAACAGGGCATAGCTTTTACCACAAGAGGCAATAGTCGTATATATATAGCACAATGTTTAGTAGCACACAGTAGTACATGCAGAGATTAGGAGCATTTGCTTGAGTAAAGATACTTGTGAAAATACTCCACTACAGGTAAAAGTGCATTCAAAACCTAACTAAAAAGGTCTGCAACATTTTCCTAAGAAATCAATGTGTAGATTCATAAAAATAATCCCTTTCAATCATCATTCATGACCCAACAGAAGTGTGTGGCAGTGGCCATATCTGCAGAAATCCTGTTTTTGCTATGGGACATGTCACCATCCCAGAATGTCAGTATTTGACGTCGAGATGCATTTACAAACAGCTTGGAAAAATCTTACTGAGGCCGACTTTAAGTAAAAGTATGTAACAAAATTCTTTAAGTATCAAAAGTAAAAGTACTCATTGCACATTAAAATGTTCCCTGCTTAACTGTAACTACATTATGTGCGATTGGGTAGTTTAATCTATAGCCGTGCTTCATGTTCTTTAAGATCATCATGTTTGTACTGTTGTTGTCCCATGACATCTAAATATGAGCTCTCTGATAAATACAGCCCTGTTTTCAGCTTTGAGACCATGCATTTTCCAGCTGATCCAAAATTGGTTTTTAAATGCTTCATTCATTCTAATAAGTGGGGCAATTTTCTCAACCCATAAAGGAAGACTTCCTTGTAAAGTTTATCACAAACATTCAAAATCACCAAACTTGGAGATATGTGGTTTTCACTGACAACTGTAATCTGAAAAATAACTAGTAAGTAAAGTTGTTAGACAAATGTAGCAGAGTCAAAAGTACAATATTGCAAGATGCTAGATGCAGTGGAGTAGAATTGTAAGGTTAGCTAAAATGAAAATACTCAAATACAAGTACCCAGAATTTGTATTTAAGTACACTAGTTTCATACTTAGTTACTTTTCAACACTGAAGTCAACTGACTACTGACAGCTTCACCTGATCTACAGTCTGTAGCTAACATTAGCCACATTATGCTACTTGTCATGCCGTAGTCTCTCTTCAAGGCCTTCTTTTGCATCTGAGGTCACTTTTGTCTTGAGTCCTCAGGCTGCACTTACTAGTTTGAGTTGTTTGTTCACCTGCCTTTGAAATAACACTGCTGCTACAGTGATGGAAGTAGTATCAGATCTTTTAGTAATACAATGTAAAAAAAAAAGTAAATGGCCTGCATTCAAGCTGTTAAGTAAAAATACAAAAAGTATTAGCATCATTATGTACTTAAAGATCCAGTGTGTAAGATTCATTGGGATCTATTGGCAGAATATGGAAGGCATAGAATATAATACTATCTATATACTATCTACAGATGCCATGATACACAGCCATCTTTCTGCAGTAGCCCAGAGCACAAAAATCAGAGTTCAACAGTTCTAGACAGGGCCTTTCACATCTTCCTAACCCTCACCGTTTTTTTCCTGTTACACAGCCACCATAGTTTCTCCTACAAGTTTGGAAGGGGAGGGTGAATGTAACAGCTCAAGTAGGAACAAAGATGCAGAGAAACTCTTGAGGGACAAGGTTGCATTCAAATATGCAAAGTCTTCCCGGACAGTCCAAATGGTCATGTGTGGACAGACAGTCCAAAAAAGGCAAACAATGCAGACAGTGAGTTGGCAAAAATCCATAAACTTGGGAACCTAGGAAAGTCAAAAACCACAGATGGAATCACAAGGAATAAACCTTTTAGCTGTGAACGCATGGGGGAGCAAAGACAATCTGGCAAGGAGGTATGGGAAACAGGTAAGTAAATATATGCAGGGATGACTACGGGGATGATCAGGGGCAGGTGAGTAATTGGTAACAGATGTAGCTGATGAAGAGCGGGAATACACGAGGACAGGAAACTGCAACAACAAGAGAGGTTAGTCCTACAAAATAAAACAGGAAATATGTATAACACATGGCAGAGAGTTGCACTAAAGGAAAGTGTTTGCAATATGCAAACGCACAGCTGGATGCCACGAAATCCTACTCTTACTTATGGAAAGAAGGTAGTTCTGGTAGATTCTGCTACAGAAAGACATAAAAGTGTTTGCATTAAAATGCTCAGACAAGGTCTGTGGTCTTGAGTCTCTTGGTCATGATTTTTTAAAAGAGACCTTAGTTTTGAATTTTTCAGAGGTTTCTTTTGTTTGTTTGTTTCTTTGTTTGATGACTTCAAAACTTCAAACTTCATTCCACCAACTATATATGATAAATAACACCACAGCCCAGAGAAAAAATATATTTTTTTAAATTTGGGGCAAACTGTCTCTTTAAAGTACCAACAGTAAAAGTGCTCATTATGGCTCATTTTGCATTATTAATCTAAATCTGCAAAGTAACTAGTAACTAAAGCTGTAAAATAAATGTAAAATGGAAATAATCAAGTACAAGTAGAGAAAGATAAAAGTTTTCATCTGATTGTTGTACACACATAAGCATTAATTGTAATGTCTGTGAGAACAGGAATTAACATGAGTTCTTAAATTGACAGCACTCTTCTTTCCTGCTCTTAACTTAGCTATGCTTTGCCATGAAACTCCAACAAGTATTTAAGTGATGCAAGCACTTTTCATGCAGTCTAATGTTAAAAAAAAAAAGCACAGAAGACTACACCAAACAAACAAACAAACACCATGAATAAGACACCCCTTTTCCTCATCCTCTTCTACCACTAGGTGGCAGTACTGCGTGGCAGTGATGGACTGATAAATAAGGAAGTTGTGTCTGGACCCCAAACACATCTGAATTGTCTCATAATGAACTGTGCACTCTGCCACCCAACCATCCAACCACATATAGACACTTTTTAGATACTTTCTAAAGCATTTATGAACACTCAGTGAGAGTTGTAGTTTTTCACTTTCAGTGGAAAACAATTTGTGTCTTTTGTGGTTTTTATTTTCTCGTGAAGGAATTTACACAGTGAGAAAAATGTTGTCTTTTGAAATACACTCACTCATGAATTGCAGTGATATACAGTATTAAGTAATAGTGTACATACAGGAGGATGATAAGAAAAACAAACAGATAAAACTGTTCAAAGTCCTTTTTTGGATTGCAAAATAAGTGACAGACTGTGATATTTTGAGATTTACGGCTTCAGCAAATAAAAGGAACAAACTCTACTAAAAAATAATGAGGTCAGTGTTGGTGCCTTTTCTTTTTTCTTTTTTTTTTAAAGGGGGACCTTTGTCCTGGACGTTTTCACTGATTCGATCTTACCATTGTGACTGTTTAAAGCTACTACAATGAGTTTGTAACTGGTTATAAAACAATTTAAATTTATTACTGATGTCTCTGTATGACCTACATAGATTAACAAGACCTTCCACAAGAAGATTGAAGATGGCTCTGTATACTTTTCCTTAATGCCTGCCACCAAGTCAGATTCTCCATGACATCAGATGAAACAAGCCTGTGCTTACATTTTCACAAGCAAAGTTGCAGTGAGTAGTACGTTAGCCAATTAAAATGAAGCAGGAGGAGATTACATTATATTTTGTGGTTATCACGGTGGTTATCGTGGTGGTGGAAAAGCCAAAAACGGCACCACTTTCACAATATTCTCAAGTCAAAATCAATAAGTTGAGCCTCCCTCTCAAAGGTCAGGGAAAACAAACACAGACGGCGCTGTACAAAAAGGACTGACACAGAGATCCAGTGGATTTAAACTAAAGCTGTTGAACATTTCTTCGGCAAAGCCCAGAGACCGGATCACGATGGCTACTGATATTAAAATGCTTTTTTGCATTGGACTTGCCGTTGCACTAACAGGTATGAGATGGTGATTTTGCGTTTAATCTGGCAAGTGACAGACACTTCTTGGATCAGTGGTAATTGTAGCTGCGGTTGTGTTTCTTGTTGGTCAGGTGTGGGAAAGTCTGCCTTTCTTGGGAAGACCCACAGCAAAGGGAAGGATGATCCTGTGCTGCAGTACGTTGTTAATAACTCACTGAGAGAACACCCAGTCCTCACCAAACTCAGACTGGTAAGAAAGTTTCTAATTCTGATATAGAGAAGGCATTAATTTCACTTTGATAACACATTGATTATTGTAATTCCCTCATCACTTGTCTTGTGTTTAGGTGTGAAGCTGCTCTGCCTCTGATCACAGCAACCAAAAGAACCCATGTTCCCCCAAAGCTGATATCTTTAAATTTGTTCCCTCTGAAATTCTTTTGATCACCTTTAGCTTAGCATGGACAGGCACCTGCCGACATTGATCAACATGCTGAAGCCACCAGCAGGTTATTTAGGTCAGATCAAGGCTGGTTGGTCATCTGGTGCTCCAGGCAAAAAAAAAAAACTAAAGATGACTGTGGCTTTGAAGTTGTTCCTACTAAAGTTTGGATCTAACTGCCACTGGATTTATCTTCAGTGAACACTCTGGAAACTTTTACAAAAGACACACCTGCTTGGAATACAATTTGTTTAGTCTATGTTTTGTGTCACAATTAAATTATTTTATTTACTTTCTATACAACCACAATAAACTAATAATACAGAATATATGTTCACCACTACATATAACTTCAGGCTCTCAGCTGTATAATTTTTGACCACTAGAGGGCGGCACAGTGCAGGAAAACTCTACACGACCACATACAATCTAACGAGGAGCACCAGGAAATGTTTATCCATTTAGTTGGACAATAGAGTGACATATGTGTAATTCTTCCATATTTTCATTTCAGAGAACCCTTGAAGACGAGTGGAGTGTCATGTTGGTCTCCAGTGAACAAGCACAGTTTATGGCAAATCTCATTAAACTCATAAATGCAACTAAAGCTATTGAAATCGGTGAGATCAAAGAGGAGACTATAGAGGTTAAAAAAAGGACCAGAATAATTGGAATTTCAAAAGCAACTGAAACCTTAAATGTAAAATTAAACCGCATTTGTTCAATGTTGCCAAATATTTGGCTTGTGTGTACAGTTTGGTCAAATTTAGTACTTTATATTTTTTTATTTCTTTATATATATTCTATTTTATCCTAATTCTGTAAGTATTCTATTGTCACTCAGGCCCTTTTCTATCTGTACTACTTGAGCTGCTGTAACCACCAACAGGACAGAGATCTGATCTATATAATTCATTCAATCGTTATTTATTGCCAGGACTTCTAATATTTCAAGGTCCAATTTTTAAAAGTTTTTATATCATTCTGTAACCTCTATATTCAAGTCCAAACATTCAAAGTTTGGCCAAAATACATTTTTCCCAAGCCCTTCTAAAAATGTTTTCCCTCGTGACCTGACGTAGGTTTCTGCATGACGACACTGCTAAATGTAAACCCCTTAAGGGAGGGCATCAGCGCTCTGATATACGTCACTGCTTTTTGCTTACAGCTGAGTGGGAATCTCCATTTGAAAAACAAAGAAAAGAATGCAGATGGAGCAGCTTGTTCAGCAATCGAATGCGAGCAACGGGATGTTTTCTTAACTGAACTCCAAAATTGTTGTTACAGATGGTGTTTAACTGCTATGAGCAGTATTAACAGGTATATTCAGAGTCCAACTTAAGTATGGATTAAAGTTTAGAACAAGGTTTTCAGTTGCTTATGAGATTCAAATCCGTATACGACCTTTCTTTGCTTTGATAGTCGACTCTCATATCTTTTAATCTTGTTGTAAGCACTGAAAATCTCATTCTGAAGTGATGCACATAAAATTATATTTATTCTGCAGGGATGTACACGGGGTACAATGCACTGAGCATGGCTCTGGCCATGCCAGATAATGGAAGTGTGGTGGCTTGTGAAATTGAAGAAACCTATGTGAACATTGCCAAACCATTTTTTAAAGAGGTGAGAGAATTTCTTTCTTAAGATATTCTACACATGATAAAAAAAAAAGATACTGTTAAATCCATAATACTACACATCAAATTAAATAACCTGGCACTTGTGCAACATCTGAATTTTGCAAGTTGAGTAAGATTGATTGTTGCCACTGTCAGAGTGAGATTGTGCAGCAGACAGCATACTGTACATCTACTTTCTGTCAGTATGTCTTCACAAAATGCTGCCAGCTGGAGAGTAAAAAGCTGTCTGCTCAGGAGACTGGGTCACGTAAAGCTGCAACGCCAAGCAGTAAAATCAATCTCTGTTTTAGCCTTGTCTAACATTCTCTTTAAAAACAATTAAAGAAAGAAGAAAAAACACTTTAAATCCCTGCACAACTCTCAATTAATACAATTTAACCTTTTGTACAGGCTGGAGTTGAAAATAAGATAGATGTACAGCTTGAAATGGCCATGAAGACACTGGGTGAGTGCTTTTTAATCTCAGTCATGATTTCTGTTATAAAATCATTGTTGCATTCTAACTTTCACCTCTGTTTCATCAGATGCACTGATAGCCGCTGGGGAAGCTGGGACATATGACTTTGTGTTCATCGATGCTGATAAATCCAACTATGACGGATACTACGAGAAGTCCCTCGAGCTCATACGAACAGGTGGCATCATTGCGATCGACAATGTAAGTTCACCTTGCACAAGCATCTGTTGAGAGGTGTATGGGGTGCTCTGACTGTGAGCAGAATGAAACAGCTCTGTTGTGACTGTGTTTGAAGGTGCTGTGGAGCGGACGGGTCGTGAATCCTGCTCCTGAAGACGTCACCTCCCAGGTTCTGGATGCTCTCAATAAGAAGCTACACAAGGATCAAAGAATTGATCTGAGCATGCTCACTGTGGGCGACGGACTGACCATTGCCATCAAACGCTAAAATCTCTAGAGCTAAAAAGTTACATGCATGTCTTAATATTGCTTTAGTTTTGATATTAAATAAAACATAGACTATCACATATGGAGTATGTTGCCTTTTGTACACTTTATGGTAAACATTGCAGCTGCCTCTTAATCATAAAGATGCAAAAAGCCAAATACACAATTTCGAGTGTCAAAATGACCTCGTTCCAAAATCAATAAATATCACAGCGCTGCAGCACAGGATCAGATAAGCACTTAACATTTTGCTTTTCTTTGTAACAGAACAGGAAACATGTAATTTTGTTGGCAGTATATATGATTTGTAGATATATTACACTGTTAACACAACAGCTCACACATCAAAATAGCAAGTGAAATGAAATTAAGGGAAACTAACAACTTTTAAAGGACCTACAGTTAAACTCTTTATTGTGAGATTAATGCAGAAGCCTTTATTTGTGTATGTTATTACACTGCTACGTGTCTTAAATTGTTGTGTGATTGCAATGTTTTTTATATACATAACACTTTTTCTATTACATTATTGAGCTGGATTTGAAATGGTAAAAATTCCACTTTACCCACAAATGAAAACACTTAGGTACAAGTAGGTTATCTCAAAGGTGTACCCATGTACAGTACATGAAACTGGCATTAAACTGAACAAACTACACATACATTTTTCAAAGTGAATCCTACACTAATGGAAGCAACCCAGTTACTTAATTTAAGGCTATATTTTCAGTGGTTCTTGCTTCCTCTTTTCATGAGTTGAAGTTGAAGATCTAAGACTTCTTCTGGGCACACAAAGGTTTTTGTTTTTTTTTCTCTCAGAATTTGTTCAGATCTGTGTCAGTGAGTGAGTGAGTGAGTGAATGCTCACAATAAAAGGCCAGTCTAAATGTGCCTTTTTATCTTGTGAAAGGACTTTTAACAGGCACAGAACAATGGCTACTTCACACAGGGCTACAGATACCATTTTTTTTTTACCAGGAGGGCAAAGTCATGATCTGTCCTACTCTGCCTCTGATTGCTTACCCTGATATTTTTACGCTAACACTAACCAAACACTCCTCATGCCTAAACCTAACCAACCCAACCAGCAAAAGCAACAGATATCCAATCAGAGCCAGAGTTTAGGGGTCATGACTTTGCCCTCCTGGGAATGACAGGTATCTGTAGCCCTGTGTGTAACAGCCATAGTTTAGTGCCTTTTTTTTTCAAGATCAAATTCCTCGTTTTAGAGCGGCCTTTTATTGTGGCCAGTCCAAGGCACACCTGTGCAATAACCTTGCTGTTTAATCAGCATCTCTAAAAGCCGCACCTTTCAGATAAATGGATTATCTTGGCAAAGCAGATGTGGTCACTGCTTTTCTATATTTGTTGAGTATAATTGGGCAAATTTAAACTCACATTTTGTTGAACTGAAAATGTAGCTTTTAAGTAACTGGGTTGTTTTCAACATTTCCTTTGTAAGATGCTCAGGTTTAAGCCAGTTTTATGGCACATGTAGGCATATTTTGGAGATATCTGTACTTAAATGTTTTCATTGTATGCTATTGTAGAGCTCTTATATACATTTTGGAAGCAAGTGATGTACACTACATCTGTTTTTAATGTAATATGTCAGTAGCATTTGGGATGCAGGGTTTTGGCCTTTTTTCTTTTACTTTTTTACTTTGCATAGAGAAAGTCTTAGATTCAGCTAATGAAAAATAGGAGCAAAAACAGAAGTGTTGCATTTATATTTTTGTTGAGTGTAGTTAGTAAGAATGCTTGTACTGCATATAGAGCTGAATATCTAATTGCAATTATTTTGACTTATACTGCAATTGCGACACGATTCGCATCTCTGCCTCAGGACATTCATTAATTTAAAAGTTTTTTGACAAATATTGCACCTCCTGCGATTTAAAAATTGCAGAAAGTCGTATTGCGATTTCGACATAATTTCGGTTAATTTGTGCAGCCCTGCTGGCACGTGCTGTTTAAATGACGTCATCTGCTCAATGCAGTGAAGCAGGTTGATAGATGAAGAGTTTCTCCAGAAACGTAATAATAATAATAATAATAATTATTATTATTATTACAATAGTAATAATAATAATAATAATAATAATACCATTGTTTTGAGGCTGACATTTATACTGTCAGCTCACCACGTCACTGCTGCCTGCGACAAACTGTAGTGTAAGCGCAGCTCTCATTAACCATCAGCTGATGCTTCACCTTTTCAGCACCGCGGACAGCTCTGTTCTGCAGACCGAGCAGATGGCGGCGCTTATAAAACCCCGCATGAAGAGACTCTGCAGCGGAGATTCACCAAGACACCATGACTCACAGCATGGATAACAGGTTCAGCTTCCCGCACAGAATCACCACCGATGATTATAAGCCGAAGCGCTCAACATTAGATACGAGTGTCGGGATTAGAGGGACGTTCACGGGCATGAATCTCACCACCCCGCTATCTGGAAAGTTGAACGAGAAGGAGCTGATGCACGGCCTGAACGATCGCCTTGCAGGATTCATAGAGAAGGTGCACCAGCTGGAGCACCAGAATCATCTACTGGAGAGGGAGATCCAGGAGATCAGAGGAAAAGCGAAGCCCGCATCCTGTCTGGAGGAGGAGTATGGATCCGAGCTGAGGAGACTGAGACAGCTGGTCCAGGACATCACTCATCAGAAGCATCAGATCGAAATCGAGCATGAGAATTTAGAGGTCGAGCTGTCCAACTTGAGAGGACAGCACGAACAGGAGGCGCGCAGCAGATCAGACGCAGAGAGCAGAATAGTGCTCCTGAAGAAGGACATCAACGACGCGTATCAGGCTAAACTACAGCTGGACAAGAAGGCGCAGGCTCTGGTGGACGAAATCCACTTTCTGAAGAGAAACCATGAGGCCGAGGTGTCGGAGATGTGTGACCAGATCCAGGAGGCGCAGGTGACTGTCAAGGCGCATGAATTTGGCAACCCTGGCGTCACTGCGGCACTCCGGGACATCAGGGCGCAGCTGGAAGGTCACACCGCGTCCGACTTCCAGCAGGTCGGAGAAACTTTCCGATCTCAGTTTGCAAGATTGACAGAGGCGGCTGAGAGCAAGAGGGAGGCGTTAAAGGCGACGCAGCAGGAGATCCAGGAGTACAGGAGGAGACTGCAGGCCAAGAACATCGAGCTGGACTGCGCCAAAGGAACCAGAGAAGCGCTGGAGAAGCAACTACATGATGTGGAAGATCGCCACAAGGAGGAAATCATTCATTACCAGGTAAGACTGTTTCTGATAAACCTTCATGGTGCATGAATTATCATGAAGCATGGAAAAGAATAAAGTCATTTATGTAGTACGTCATGAACTATTAGGAATGCACAAGAATTAATCACATTCCTGTTTGTGGCCCTTCAACTAAAGTGGTGATCTGGTCCATGTCTAAAGGGACAGTTCACCCCAAAATCAATTTATCCATCTTGATCGTTTTGGTGTGAGTTGCTCAGTTTTGGAGATTTCAGTCGTAGAGATGTCTGTCTTATCTAGAATAATATAATAATGAATAATGGGACTATGTAGCATGACCTGGTTACTCCCAAGTTATACAATACGTTTAATTTCACGTCAGCATTAATCATATTTTATTTATTAGTGCTATGCCACAAACATGAAGGAGTAATGCTTAGCTAATCATGATAACAACAACAACAGAATACATAAGGACTGCTGTTAAGGGGAACTTTTTGACCTGTCCCTTTAATAGCAGACTTACTTATAAAGAAGACATGAACATTATTCATTAGTCAGAAATCATGATGATTGAAATACCTTTCTTGTTGCATTACTTAACATGTTTTTGTATTAAGTCATGCATGAGATTTTTGTACATCCCTACCTCATTAAGTCATGAATTCTTTTTCATGGATTACTTAGCACAAAGTGTTACCTTTGTATAAAAAGCACTCAGTGTCAATATGCACATGTTGTCCAGTGACGTGTGTTCTCTTCTCTCTTCCTCCAGAACACAATCAAAGAACTTGAAAATGAGCTCATAAACTGCAAATTTGACATGTCTGGTTACCTGCGGGAATACCAGGACCTGTTGAACGTGAAGATGGCTTTAGATGTCGAGATACTGTCTTACAGGTAGGATGTGATGTAACCATGTGGACACAGCCCTCAGTATTATTTCCAAAGGAATCAATGGGGGGTAAATCGATGAGGAAAAATATCAGTTTTCTATAACTTTCGTTTTTGACCACAACCTTTATTATCTATTATAAATGCTGCATTTAACTACAAACACTCACAATCAAACCTTGCCTTACATTATTTACAAGTTGAAAAAAACAAAAGCTGCGTTTAAAGTATGGCTGCAACTAATTATTATTTTTTATTAACGATTAATGTGTGAGACAAAACTCAAAATCGAATTCATGTCATAAGGACTATAGTATTTTGTAGTAGTTATAGTGTAGTAATGTGTCAGCGCTGTACATTAGCCATTGCAGATAAAAATCTGTCTCTTATCTTTCAGGAAGCTTCTCTGTGGTGAGGAGGCCCGGCTCTCCACGATGTCAGACACCAACATCTCTTTGCCCTACATCTACCACCAGTCCCCCGTTTACACCCTGCCCTGCCTGAGCCGCCCGGGAGGCCCGCACAGACGGGCCGAGCCGCAGTACAAGTTTGTAGAGGAGATCATAACGGAGACCACCAGGGAAATTGAGATGTCAGAGTTTGAGGAGACAGGATCGGAGGAGACGGAGGTGGGAAAAGATGAGCAGGAGTGCACAAAAAGAGACAGAGGGGGCAGTGAGGAAGAGGAGGATAATAAAGACGGTCGAGAGGACGATGGTGAGCAGGTGTCTGACAGTGAGCAGAATCAAGTAGGGAATTCAGCCAATGGAGGTGATGATGGGGGTCCTAGTGAGGTGGAAGATGGTGAAAAAGGTCAGAAAAGTAAAAAAGAGTCAGAGGAACTTGAAGCAGTTGACAATGAAGGGGAAATTGGTATAGATAAAAATACTCAAAACAAAGTGTTATCAAGTGAAAACCTTGAAAAGGATAAAAGTGAGCAACACCAAAAGGTAGCTGAAAACACAGAAGATGAGAAAGAAGCTTCACTGACAATGGTGGCAGGTCAGAAAGATCTCTCTTCAAACGCAACTGATTTAAAGCCAGAAGTCACTGTGAACAAGGAACATCTGAAAAAATCTGATGATGCTGTTGCTGAGAAAGATCTAGAGAGCTCTGTCTCTGCTGAAGCTAATAGGCCTGTTGATGCTGATGAGACCTCAGCCCAAATGTACAAAGTGTCAGACAAAAGTCAAGAGCTGAACAGTGTTGTTCAAGTGCAAGATAAGATTCATGCTACGGCTTCAGAAACAGCTGAGAAAACCACAGATTTTACAGTGGAGGTAAAGAACGCTCCATCTGTAAAGACAGAGGAGCTTTCAGAAAAGGTTCAAGTATCACCAGCACCAAAGAGTGACAAAAAGGAAAACAGTCATACAGAGCCAAAGGAAATCACTACAGTCGAAGCTGAAAAAGGTGGGGATAAAGTAGAAAAAAGCATCCAAGATGCTAAACATGACAGCAATAAAGGCCAAGATATAGAGTCATCTCTTAAATCTCATACAAAAAGTCTTCCTGAGGTGGAGAATCAGAAGCCGGTGAGTGGTGACAAAACACAACTGGTCCAAACTGAGTTGCCAAAGGAGAAGACAGCTGCCAATGCAGAAATCAAAGAGTTACATCAGGGGGCACCAGAAAACAGCCAGGTTCAGCAATCAAAGCCATCTGAAGTTTCAGAGAAAATAAATGATCTTCAAGGTAAAAGTGAGAAGGGTGAGAGTGGTAAGTCAGAGAAATAAGAGGAAATAGAGGGTAATACCTGCAGAGGAACATTTCCACCTTAAATTTAAAGAGACAGCGGGTGATGGGCAAATATTAGGTATTGTGAAGCTGAAAATAGAGAATGGCTTAACTAATGCACAAATGTAAGCCTCGAGCTCAGCCAAGCAAAGAGAAGAAAGCACAAACTTGTAATTTCTCTTCAGAATGACCATTTTAAAAGGAGAAAGCATGATTCCTCTGTTTGCAGCAGCTTTGCCTTGAACTTAAAATCAACTTGTGATGTATTCAAAGTAATGCAATCATGAATGTATAAGAATGTAAAAATTGCATTTGAATTTCTGTCCATCTACATTTGCTTTGGTACATGCTGACAAATAAATGCAACATTGAAAAATCCTCTGAATATGCTGCTGGTGTTATTGTGAATTAAACACTCGTGTCTGCTAATTCACCTGCCACTGCAAAGTTGTTCACCTGGGATTTGAAACCGCAACCTTATAGTTTAAGAACATGTCTTTAGACCATGAGACCATCAGGACCAGGTGCAGATGCTTTGTTAGTGATCTCTCTGAAAATACAGATGTTAACTGATTTTTCATATTTTGAAAAATATAATGACAGACTTCTGAATGGACCACAGGTTACAGTGAGGCCAGCCTCTGTGACAATTCAGCAGATGTGGTGAAGAAATTTTAGCTCTGTAGGACGTACGGCTGATTTTTACTAGTTTGCATTGTGAAATGTCTCGAAATTTAGATTTGTTGTATTAAGTCCCATCCCTTTTAATCAATTATCAAAATTCTTGCATCGACTGAGTCATGGCCAGAGTCATGATCATACAAAACAAATTTTGTACAAGTCCATACAGGCAATAACAAAATATATACTTTTCTCATAGTGGCGCCCACAACAGGTGAAACAATGCACATTAATGGGTCAGCCTAATGAAGACAATGTGTCAGTTTTCACGTTGATATCCCAGTGTGCTCATGAGTAATTGCAAATTTTTGAAAATGAGCGATTTAGGTTAGAAACTGAAATTAATTTGATAACTTTAGATCAGCAAAGTCTGTAAATGATGCTGACTCTGTTCTCAAAAACAGGACTTTCTTAAAATTGAGAAAAAAAATCGTAAAAGTTTAGATTATTCAAGTAGAAGACTAATTGAATAAAAATGCAAATGAATTGACTGATCAAGATGGCAAAATAATCTTTAGTATATGTCAAGCCATTTTGAAGATAATTGCAAAAACATCAACTTAATTATTACAACACAACATTTAGTTTAAAGAGTGCCTTTTTTGCCTGGGTAGTGGGTGAAATTTGCAACCCACCTGCCAATTTTGGTGGGTTTTTGTCCTTTGGTTTTCACTGCACAAATGCTTCTAATGAAAAAAATAAAATAATCAGAACAAAAACAATAAGGGTCCACAGCAAGTGAGGCTGCTTGGACCCCTAATTAGCTGTCAAACACAAAATGTGAAAATTACAGGTTAACAACTTAACATTTGTTGTTGGTCTGATGATGGGACTAGACAAAAACACTAAAGGATCAGTATGTAAGATTTAGTGGTATCTAGTAATGAGCTTGGAAATAGTAAACCCTAGCCTCAGCCTCCTCTTCCAAGCACATAGGACAAATTACAATGACTGCAAAACGCCAAAGTCCACATCTACAGCTAGTGTTTGGTTTCTGGGCCACTGCTGAAATATGGCAGTACAGCATGGCAGCATCCACTGAAGAGAACTCACGACCACTGTAGAGAAACGGCTCATTGTGGAGTGACACACTTATTTTTAGGTGATTATACATGAATGACAACATTCTTGAAATTCCATTTCTGCCAATAAACCCCCATAAATCATACACTCTACCTTTAACCAAACTGAGTTGTTGTTGGCACTTCAATATCACATAATAACACTGCATTTTGTGGAGTTCAAAGACTTTATTGAAAACTCATACATACACATAAGGACCTCCAAGACTTCCTGTGGGCTCCGCCTCTGCCCAGGACAGGGAAGAACTTTCCGAGTGTGCACACGAGGAACTTTTGAGTTACACCTCTTCCGGACAATGATAGTTTGGCATTACTGTGAACATTAATTATGTGCCCCCAGTTGTCTGTTAGTACAGAATGAACAAAAATTTGCTTGGTCGGCCAAGTGTACAGACTTTTCTCAAGCTTGCAGACCCAGCTTTAAGCAACCCAAAAAACTGCCCAGTTTAAAGGGAGCTTTAACACAACATCACAAACCCTGATGGCCGACGCAAAACAAGACATTACAGAGCTTTAGTATGTCCTTGTGTGCATGAACAGAAGGGGTGCAGCAGTATTTAAATAATAGCAGAAAAAGCCTAGTGTACTTAACATGATTGGAAAAGAAAACTGTAGATGACAAAGGAATATCAGATGGTTATGATTGTAAAATCAGAGAGAAGGTATGAATACACTCACCATACAAAACCATAAACCATAAAGTGATGTTCTCACAGAAAAATGGAGTGTCTGGGATTATCACAATAAAGCCACACAGACATGATGACAGGCAAAGGGATTGTATTGGATTTCATTATTATGGCAGTACTGGACACGAACAATGACATGATTTTTTAAATAATATGCCACCAACCGTCTCTTGAACAGATGAAACTACAAAGTTAAACGCAACAAAGGTAAAATGTACCAATCATTGAAGCACCAACTTGAAGTGGTGCTCGACAAGTTAGAGTTTGTTGTCGTAGCCTTTGAACCGATCTCTCCAAGATATCCCCTTGCTGGTTTGAGTTGGACATACATTTAAGGCCAGATTCTTCTGATATTCCCTAGTCCCTTGCAGTATGAAGAAAGCTTAGGCTTCCAGTTCCAGGCCAAGACCGAGCTTGTGGCCTCCTGCATTGATGTTCTTGCCATCGACCAGGCCAGACAGAGTGAGTTTCACACCTACACAGGTGAGAGGAACCAACATCAGCTAGTAGACATGCAAAAATCACTTGTCAAACCTGTGATCTGAGAGTTTTGACAATGAAGGTTGACAAGAACCTGTAGGCTGTTAAAGTTGTGCTATAAATGACTTCATTCTAGGTCAAGTCATTTATAGAGTTTGCTAAAAACTGAGGTGCTGCATGCAGGACCTAGTCTGGCACCTAGTGATATTAAAAAAAATACTCAGTACTCAAACTTCTGTTAACTTAATAAAGATCCTTCAGCTGTCCACTAACCTGTAGGAAACCAACTTACCTGGTCTAAGTGTCTGGGTGTACCCAACACCAACAAGGCTATTGTTGTTCACTTTAGCCTATGGAGGGGAAAACAGGTATTAAAGTCAGTTGGTGACTATTAATAGTGACATTTTGTAATTTTGTCTCATCCACCCCACTCTGAAAGCCTCTGCTGTACTACTTACACTGACGGAGGCATCCTTGTCCAGCTGGTATTTGGCTGCAATACCGAAGCGTGTGCTGTTGCTGCCAGCAGTCCAGGCCAGGTTGACTGCCGTCTCCAGCTTGTCGCTGACCTTTTGGTAGATGGAGCCTCCAAACTCAGCTCCATCATTGCTTTACAGGAGGAAAAGGCAAGATATTTACTGTACTACATCATAAAATGACCATGGCCAATTAAGGAAAAGTTGAAATACTGGCTTCTCTGACAACAGTGCAGTAGGTACAGTTGACATTTCCAGTCAGGAATACCAGGTTTTGTTTTCTCATCTTGAGCTGGTTTAGATTCAATGATACTGCATCTTGCAGGCAATCTGCCTGAGCTTGAAATTTGGAGAAGGAGAGATGGGGGAAACAACTTGCTTCAATCATAGATGGTATGTTAAATATGATTTCAACCCATTTAATGTAATGAATTTGGCTCCAACTTGCTCTCTGGACTGCTGTAAACATTTTTGAATGCTAGGGTCTTGCATGTTGCTCTGTTAAAGATCAAACAAAATTCAGAATTTCTAACTCAAGGTGTTAAGGTGCTGGAGGCCTTGATGTCAGCTTGAAGAAACATCCATTCACTTTTGCTTTTTATTCATCATTCAATACCTAACTTCTGTGTGGTTTCACAGAGTAAGCTTGGAATAATGGAATACTGCTTTCGCAGGCAACAATGTTTTACTTGTGATATACTGATGAATTAATTGGCCACAAACAACTTTTTTGTAATGTGCATTTAGCCAAGAATCAATAGCTACAAGACCCACTGGGATTGGTAAATAAGCTTTAGTTTAGGACAAGTGGTTCCACTGTTGGCATTTTGTAGGTTGAGTTTTCTCACATGACGTTTGAACAAGCAGTGATAGCATATGACTGTTGGACAAATTAAACAACCACCACACATTTTACTGTTATAGCTGAAACTCTGACAGGTAAGTAATGTTGGACATCCTGTTGGCATTGCTAAATTAACATGCCCATCATCTTCCGCACAGCTTACACAGCAAGGCCGTTTTCATTTGGGGCACCCTGGTAGCTCAGTTGGTATTGAGGACATGGGTTCAATTCTAGCCTGTGGCTCTTAGATGCACATCTTCCCCCACTCTTTCTCCCCTATTCCTGTCATATCTTTAGCCTTTTTATCAATAGAGCCAAAAAAAAAAAAAAAAAGCCCAAAAATGTTTAAAAAAATAAAATAAAAATATTTTCTTTAGCCCCACCTATTGGGATGGTTACCATGTTTGATTAATTTATAGAACACAGTAGTTAAAATCTGTGCTCATAAAATTGTCCTGACATGAAGCATTTATAGAATTCGGAAGAGCTAATTCTAGATCAAGTGAACTGAATCCATAACTAGAATAACATTATCAGACTAATCTTCATGAGAAAGGCATTCTACTTACACATTAGTGTGCAACTGGAAGTCTCCCGTCTTGTAGCCGATGGCAAAGTTGTTCTGGGTCATCTTGGATTTGGCAGTGTCAAAGCTCATCTGGTAACCGGCGAGCCATCCCTCATAGCCAACAACAGCAGCGCCATGGATAGTAGGGCCAGCGAAGTCAAAGTCAACATCACAGCCCAAATTAACATACTCGCGCTTGTAGGCAGTCTTGACTTTGCCGCTCTTCTTGCTGTTGGTGAGAAATGCAGCTTTGGTTAACCTTTACTGAAAGCCCAACCTAGTCAGATCAGGCATAACAAAAAAAAACAGAGTCAGGTTACATTTCCTGCAGTAAAGTGCTACAAGGCCTTTAAATTTATGCATTCTGACATTTTATCTGACAAATATATATAACATTATTCTTGCATAATGTTACCCCGACACAATAAAAGACACAGCATTTATCTAAATGCTCCAAACTGTCACACCAAGTTTATTATCTGTATGCAGTTCAGTCAGTGAGAGAAAACATATGGTCCCAAGTTAAGCAGACTTTGTGCATTTATTGTTTTCTTATCTTGTCTCACACTGGGCGTTTTAATTGACCTTCCTGCACAGCCAGAACCTGTAACCATCATGGTCGCACTATGAGTCAGCTCAACAGAAAAACATGACTGCTCACAATGAACATAAGCATGGAACTCGGGCTGCTTTTTTCTACTGGCAATTTCAATAAAGCTTATTCTAACAGGATGGCTGCATCTTCAACAACACTGACAGAGAAATGCAGCATTACTTTGTGCAGTTTTACTATGATGGAGGTAAAAAGAGCATATGGGGCCAGAGATGGCTGTAATATACAGACAACATGTAAAACAAATATGTAAAACACTAATATTGAATCAAGCATCTTACAGTTTATACTGTTTAACAGCAACCTTATAGGAAATCTATGATCATCAGCCTAATCATTGGTCATTCAATCAAGTTTTGTGACAAATTTGGGACTAAAGTATGGAAAGTGTCTGCACAAACAACTTTTCTTAAACAAGAAGCCTAAATGAAATGTGTGTCATGGGTCATCTATACATTTATTATTACTGCCACCAAGGGGATTATGTTTTTGATACCTTGTGTCTGTCTATCAGCAGGATTAAGGAAAAACATCGAGCCCAGTTTTCATTAAACTTGGTGGAAGGGTGTATCATGAACCAAGCAAGATCCTTGAATTTTAAAGCAGATTGAATCATGAGGCAGATAGAAATTCATTTGTCTAGACCAGCGTTTCTCAATCCTGGTCCTCAGGGACCACCGCCCTGCAAGTTTTAGATGTTTCCCTGCTCCAGCACATCTGATTCAACTGATCAGCTCATCATCGAGCCTCTGCAGAAGCCTGATAAATACCTTATCCTTTGAATCAGGCGGTCATTTAAAACATGCGGGGACCTGAGGATCAAGATTGAGAAACACTGGACTAGGGGCAAAAGTGAATTCATTGCGCATGAGCGAACCCATTGTAATTAAAGTGAATGGTTTGATTTCACAAACAAAGAAAGAGCTACCTCCAACATCAATGCAAAAACAAAACACACTGGTGGAGGCGTGTGATCTCTGAGTGCCACTCTAGTTTATGCCAGTGCTGCCTTATCTTTTTAAATGTGGTGAAACATTAAAAAGCAGCACATTAAAAATAGAAATGAAAAAATCTTGTGGTACCCTTGGCCCTTCTTCAAAGCACCCAGGGTGCTGTGACACCCAGTTTAGGAACCACTGCCACAGACGTATGATCTCCCAGAGATGACTAATACTATGTCCCCTGCCAACTGTCAGCTCAAATAACAAACTGGATGAGAAAATAATTTTTCTTCAAAGGACACATCTCTGAACACTGCAAAAATGATCAGCTATTTCAACACAAACCATCTTTGATTGGTCACGGCTGACTCATGGGTCCAGTTTGCCATGACACTGCCAAAAATCCTTCTCTGTTGTTTTAAACCAACATTTGGCTCAGTGCTGGTGTTTACTTTCCAGTCTGTGCCACATTACTCCGCCCTCACCAACTCCTCCACACTCAATATTGAAACAGGACACGCTTCGTCTGAGCCATGGCCCATATCCCTCATGTGATTAAACACCTCAGAGAAAGTAAACACATTAAAGATTGCCAGAACATCTGGGCACACTTTGATTCCTCCCACAGAACAACAAACTGCAAAACATAATTGAAGCAGACGCACAAAACCTGGCAGCCAATCACATTAATGTGTTACAACAGACCAGTTCCATATTGGGACTGGGGTCACATGGACAGCAGCTACACTTGTCACAAGCATGTACACGACAGATCAGGTTACCAAAATTACTTGTGTAGAGAAGCAACAGGCAGAGCAGTGAACATTTGTCAAGTACGTACAAAATTCAAAAACTAACTTATGAATTATTTATTATAACCATCATCTTACCCAGTGTTTGGTGAGAAGGTTGTGTCAAAAGTCAACTTGAGTCCCTTGGCAATCTGTCAGGAGGAGAAAAAAACCCCACAAAAACCATTTGACATTAAAAGAACTGAATGTTGGCCTGCCATGCTCATCAGGAAGACATTTATTTTTTGACACCTGTTAAAATGTTTGAATATTCTCCCAACCTGATCTTCAACAGTGATTTCTGTCCCCAAGGTGTTGTCGGTGTTCCACTTCTCAGTGAAGGTCAGGCCGTATTCTGCCCTCTTGTATTTAGTTTCCAGGCTGCCTGCAACTTTGCTGGTGTCAGTGTTGGAGGACCCAGCTGTTTTGAATTCCTGCAAAGGACAATTTAAGGGAAATGACAATTAGAAGAAAAGTTTACTCTAGAAGAAACTACAAATGAAGACAAACTCAGCCCCAGATTTACCATTTCTCTTTTTTGGACAAGAATACACCGTTTTTCATTAAAAACAAAAATTGTGTGTAATCTGACAGCTGAGACAACTATTTTTACAGAAGAATTAGCATTTTTTTATATTTGATTAAGTAATTCACTTAGCAAAAAAGGCCAACAGTCACAGGTTTTAGCTTCTTAAATGTGGGGCTTTACACTTCTGTTTGGTATCATTATAAAGTGATACCACTGGACTTCAAACACAATGTAAATATGTCACCTTGGGCTGCAGGACCATGTGAAAGGCATTTCTAATACGTTTTGTATAAAAATGTGTCTGACAAAGCCAATAGTCTTTCTAAAAACACAGCAAGTAGTGTTAGCATACACTGGTGCAAACTTTACTTTTATATTGCAAAATGCACATCATTCTACGAGACCTGATGTGCAGTTTCAGTAGTTTAACAACCATGCAGTAACTTGATTTTCTATTCTTAGTCCACAAAGAGAGAACCTTACCACTCCACTGGCTGACTTTGTCTTGACATCAAGCTTCACCAAGCCAAATCCTGAAGAAAACAATTGTTTTGATTAAATAACTTCAACGCTTGTCTACAGCATCAACTGGACATGGCAGTATAGAAGTGTTAACATCACAGTACCACTCTGTCAAACTGTAAAAGACCATACCATAGCCTTTGTTGAAGATGTCCTTGGCAGACTTGCCCAAGTCAGCATAGCAGGGAGGCACAGCCATTGTATCTGCAGACAGAAGCAAAACATCACACTCAAATTATATTCTTCTGACCTGATGTTAAGTATATTTCAACCAGCTTGTGTCAAGTGATAAAGAAAGCCCAAAATGTAATGACGTAGACAAAAAAAAGATTAAGTTTTTCAGATTAAGTCTTTCAGTGAACTGGTTAAGTAGCAAGCTACAGGGAAAGAAAGTCTTTAAATTATGTAAAGGGCACCAATATTCACACAATTGTTTTGTAGTATGAGGTTACAGTATACCAATGTCATGAGCGTATTGACTGAGAATCGCTTGTGCAAAAATTCTATGAACACGCTACATATCTATTAGGGATGTTCCTGGCAACCAATTTCCCTGTTGATTAAACACAAATTTAATTTAGAATTGTTGACTAGTCTAACAATAAAAACAAACAAAAAAAAAACACTCAGAACACAATAAAGCACAATTTATTCATTGATAATGTTATAATCAATACGGCGTGTATTAAGAGCCATTTGAAGCTGTTAATCGCAGTCTATAATCACCAAATCGTATTTTAAATGCCGCTGAAATGCGTGCCACTTTGTGCTGTGCAATAAACACACTGCACATTAACCTACAAAACATGACAGCTTAGTAAATGCTTCACCTTTTCAGACCAAAGAGGATCACAGTGTCTGCGGGTAAATGACCCAGAGCTGACATTAAATGCCAGCCTGCTACACAGTGTGGCACAGTCTACATTCAACGTTATATCCATTCTCCATTAAAACACAGTCAAACCGCACTGGTTTTACGAGTTGTCATCTGTCTAACTTTACTGATACAAACATCCAGGGTTGCCTGGGCCATCAGGGCATATGCGCTCATGGCGTATGGCGAGGGGCCTGCTGTTTGATCAGGCCACATCCCCACTTGTGGTGGGCGGCTGCATAACATCTTAGACGCAATAGTTAACTGGCACTGTGCATGAATAAAATACTGCTAAATGGTTTAACTGACTAGCATTCCTTGTGTCGACTAGCAAGGGCGTCAACATTTAATTATGTAGTCGACCAATCAAACACATCCCTAACATCTACCCCGGAAAGGAACTAGCTCCTAGATGAAACTGCTCAACAAAGCATGGATTATCTTGAGTAACGAGGTTATGATTTGGTGTAGAGTACCACAAGCTGAGTGCCAATTAATCCCATTTTATTGGCGAGATGGCAGACCTCCGTACTAATGATATCTCCAAAACTCAGCAAATCACACCAAAACTACCTTGATGGATAAATAGCAGTAGAGTAAGAGGAAAAATGTGTTTTTATTTTTATTTTTGGATGAACTGTTCCTTTAACGCAAAACAAAACACCGGATTCACATGAGGATGTCAGTTATTACAGTATCTGTTATTGCTATGGTTGGCCCACCTGTTGACTGGAAAGCTAAACCTTGCATTAGTTGTTTGAATACTCATATCTCACTACTTTGCTGTGGACGATCAGATGCATAGTATCCCTCATTGCACAGACTGACCTGTGTCTACTATTTCAGTCAGCTCGTACTGTAAAGCATTGAGATATAGGCTACAGCCTTTGCTGCATATAGTCAACCCTCCTCCATATGGCTAAGTTCCATATGACCGAGTTCAGGGTAAAACCGCTGTCTGAGACAAGCACAATTTTAGTTTCACTTTGATTTTTAACACCTCTGGCCCAGTAGCAGCATGACAGCGCTGCAGGTAGTCACAGCAGTAAAAGTGTCTGACAAGGTTACAGAGTGGGAGAGGAGCCATTTTGCCGCACTAGAGTGCCTGGTTCAGGCCTGGTCTTTATTAAACTACTCTTACAAGTGAACTGGCAAAGACAGCTAGGCGTGGCAAGGCACATGTCAGCGCCAATTATCGGGACGTGTTAATTAGCCAGTTCACTAGCATTATCAGCCAGCTACCTCCCTGCTGCTAACTAGGCCAAAGCGAGGTTAATCAAATGACAGCTAACGTTTAAATCAACTGAGCTGCTAATATTTTCCTCAAAGCGTCTTTGAAGAACACCTGCCGCTTCCTCGGCAGTATGAGACGTGTGATATAAAGCAAAACTGCCCTGCTTTTACTTGACATGTGAGACGCAGCATGCCAAGTGCAGCTAGCTTGGCTAACTCTGCTAGCCTGCAGAGCACCGGTTTGTGTAAAGCACACTCAAACACACATTCAGCATACTTATGGAGTTAATCAACAGTGTCAGACTGAATAAACGGCTCTCTTACCAGTAAAAGATGGGGCTAGCGGTAAACTAAAGTGACTTTATTGGAGATGTTCCTCACACCGCACGGCCAAGGCAGGCGTCACCGGTTGGAGGGCGAGCTGAAGGAGACTGTACTGCACCGAAATCCAGACCTATCACATCCCAGCTCAGGACCCGGAGCGGCCACATATTTGCCTGAGTGAAAAACGTTTCACGTCACGACATTTGGTTGCGTCACCGTGCTAGTCAGCTTTCTGTAAATCTTACACACTTGACTTTGAACCCACTTTTTCCGATTACAGCCTGTTGTATAGCTTGCTACCTTAAACCTTCCAATGAAGAGTTGCTTCCAGCTTCACCAGCTACAGTTTCAAAGTAGCTTCCCCAACTCTGCAGATAATACAGGAGCAAAGTCAGTGGACCCAAAATTTCAAATGAAAGGAACAGTTCTCACAGTTTTCTGACTTTTAGCAGTGACAAAAATGGCAAAATTGATTAAAGGGTCTTTCTGCATTCTCAGTCTACTACACAACACACCCACTGTGGTACTGAGCACCTGCAAATAGACCTACCTGAAATGAATGGAAAAAGATGTAGTCTTTCTATCACCAATAGTTCAGGTTCAAGATCAACTTTATTGTCATATGTACAAAGAATATAAACAATTTTTTTTGCGCTGGTTCTCTTTGCCCAAACATAACAGATAATATGAGCACAAACACAACAATGTGAGTGACTACATATTCAACTTCCCATACATTTCAAATAATAGTAATGAAAATAAGGTTTTATCCACATCATCCTCCTTTCTATAACTCTACAGTACACTGACAATACCAATTTACATGCTGCTCTTTAATTTCCAAATGTTTGCTGCTTCACAAAGCTGATGAAATAAAATTATTTTGTACTCTATGCACTGCAAGTTCTTTTTCTTTATTCAGTTGCATTTAACAAAGCTACTTGCTGACATGTTCAGCCTTTTTTGTAATGTTTTGCGGCTATATATGGAGGAGCAGATACAAATGCATAGCAAAGGTGAACTAGAAAAATCAAACAACTTTGGAGCTGGAGTTGAAAAAAGTCTTTTCAGTCTGTACAAGGACAAACTAAAGATTAAAAACAATTACTCAATTAAAGGGCAACATCTTTGACTTGGTCAGACGACCAATAAAATCGTCTGCAGAAAATACAGAATTGTTGCAATTCAACATTTTCGCACTGGTTTTTGGACATTTTAGTATTTAACCCCTGCTTGCTTGATCCACAGAACTTAATCATCCATGTGAACCTCTGCATTGAAACTCTAGGTAAAGAAAGAGAGACAGATAAATAAGTTTCAGCTTTTGATCAATTTCAAATTAATTTGTTTCATTTAGTTACGGCTGTGGATTGCAAAAACAAGCAAACAAACAAAACCAGTTAAATGTAGCATGCTTCTGATGTGTATTATGGTTTTATGGGTCAAGTGTTACAGTACCTGCCCTGATGTATTTCTCATGTATCTTACTGCCACTTCAGCCTGTGTTGCAAGAGAAAAACAAATGTTATTTACATTTAGACTATACTATTTTACCAAATTCCATCAATCTGACCACCTTTACAAGACTATGTTTTATTACTTTAACCACCTTTACAACCTAAGATGTTCTTGCTGTGAGGTGACAGTGCTAAACACAGAGCCACGGTGCTTCTGTGGTGTAATTCAGCCTTCTCTGCTAAAAATTACATCAGGAAATGAATAAGCATTCGTCTAGCCTCCCCAGACTAAACCAGATTCATCTTGTTCCTACGCTAAATCACCATATTTTACCGTTGTTGTAGCTGATGATTCTTTGGTACGCTCTAAAAGAGAGACAGAGAGACACCCATTATTGACAATAATGCAGTAGTATGCATAGTCCTCATTTCAAATGAAATATTCCAGAGCTGGATTTTTATTTATACATGAATTGATCAGTTTACCAGACACTTACTGTGTCTTGACACCATAAGCCAGATGAAAGAAGTCACCATTACAAAGAAGATCAACACACTCAGACGGATGATGAAACTTGAAAATTTAAAGCACACAATATAAATTAATTTTAAAATCATCTGGGTCATACACTGCACTACAGTTTAACAAAATCCTATATTGCTAATTAGTTTCAAAACTTATCTAATATAAGTAAAAACACAGATGAACAAGAGTAGTCTAAAGGCCACTAACCTGTGTCCACCTGTAGAGGTGTAACTCACATCTTCAGCTGTGGGTGACAATACATAAACACGTTATTGCTGTGGGTGTGTTTATAATTTAAATTAACCTCATTATTACCTTTGTAATATGACCATAGTTATTTCTAATATCACTTCTAAATACAATCATTTAGAAATTCTTGTTGGCAAGTATTTATCATTTCAAATTACTTCTAGTACTTACTAGTAGTAGATTTCTCAGTAACCATCACATTCACTGGCATCTGTAAGTCTCCGTTGACACACCAATACCAGCCGCTGCTCTCTGTCTTCAGTCCACTCATGGTCACAGTGGAAACATTGGAGACACTCGTATCGATGGTCACTTTTGTTCCTTGTATTGATCCAGACGACCCCATCACACAGGAGCTGCCCAGCCTGCACCACTTCATTTCTCCAGAGTTATTATGGTAACAACTGACGGTTATATTATCTCCTTTAAATGCTGTAATCTCCTGATGGTCCACGTAAAGACTGGGTGTATCTTAAGGGAAAACAAATTCAGTAGAAACTTGTGGTCTGCACATCAAACAATAAGATCCTCCTTAGAGCTTTTTCTCCAAACTGTTAAAATTTTTACAAAGAATTTGAAATGTGCCTTAAGATGTTCTAAGGGCTCTTACCTCTGGTGACTGACAGGTGAAAAGGCCCTCTGATATCCAGCCGTCCAATGATCTCCACAGCACACCAGTAATCAGTGTCCTGAGCCGTCAGATTTTTTATAGTCACAGTGAAGATTCTTTGTGTTTTATCATCAGAGATTGAAAACTTCCCTGAACTTGGTTGGTTTGTTTTAACTGCATATGAGCAGGAGGTCCAATAATATCCCTGACACAAGTATTTAACATGGTCTCGGTATTGTGAGTCATAAAGACATGGGATAGAAATTGAATCTCCAGCTTTCACTGACACTTCACTGACTGTAGTTATTCTGTGAATTCCTGCAACAAGAACAAATATAGTATTTTAATGTTTACATTCACTAACAATAATCTTCTTTCATATTCGACAATGTTTTACATCAGGGGTGCCCAAACTTTTGTTTTTCATTATAATACACTTATGGTTGTAAGTCACGCCAGTGACATTTGTCTTTCATTATCATGATAAATCCAAACATGGTTTTATCCTAAAACTAACCAAATAGTTGTTGTGCTTAAACCTAACCAAGCAGTTTTAGTTTATAAACTTAACCTTCCTCTAGTGTTAGGGTCGGCACTGACCCGTTTTTAGTTTTAAATGCATAAAAATACTGCATAAATTAAATAAATCAGACTTTTTGACTTTGTCAGGAACTTCTATTTAAACAAAATAAAATTAAAACAAATCAATTTTACTAAATTATAGAATGCTCTGGTGAAAATTATGATCCTTGTGTTGTTAGGGTCAGTTTAGACCCAGTTATAATATAAGATTATAAAACAATAATAAGTGCCAAAACTGAAATCATAAACACTATCAGCCAACAGCCCACAGCCAGCTGTTCCTCCAACCACTTGAGCTTCAGTTAGGGGCTTCTCTCTTTGCTTGTTTGACCGAACAAACAAAGATGGACATGTTGGACGTAAGGCCAATTCAGTTTAGAGTTGGTGACTTGCAGAGTACACATCTCCAGTTTACAGCATGCAACAATGAGAAGAAGATTTACTGTAAGGACAGAAAGACAATCTGCAAAAAATATCTCTGCAAAGAACACACTAGTGTCACTTTTTGTCACACATGCATCTAAACACACATGCATGTTCTTGCACAGAGAGACTTTTTATGGACCTAGTACAAATATAGACCTAGTACAAATATATTGTGCCTCTACTGCAAAAAATAGCTCTGCAAAGAACACACTAGTGTCACTTTTTGCCACATACACATCTAAAAATACACAAATATACATGCATGTTCTTGCACATAGAGTTTTTATGGAACTAGTACTTCATTTATGTTTGTTTGATTTGCTTAATTGGTTGTTGTTTGTTTGACTTTGCAAATCTACATTTTGTATTATTACTAGTTCTGCTTTTCATTTTGTATTTGTATTAAGTTCTAATTAAAAAAAAATAGACTTATTTTTTGAACATTTAAGAGATGTGTTCTAATACCCTTCAGTAATAGTCAGGTAACATAACAACCTTTTATTTATTTATATAATTCTATTTATATTGAAAACGAGGGGTATGCTGTCAAAAGAAAGGCCTAGGTGGCCACAACAAAAATATTAAAACCAATCTTTTCATGGATAAGGAAGCCTAACAAAGTAACCAAGAGGTAAGAATCAAATTGGATGATAAATAATTGTTTTTAGGATATTTTATGGCTGATTCAAGACACGGGTCAAAACCGACCCGTTAACATAAGAGATAGTAACAGAAAGCAAGCAAGCAACACAAGAGGAAGGTTAACTAAAGTGTGTGTTAACAGGGTGTTTTCACAGATGCCTCTTGACTGCATCAGATACACCAGCCCAAGGGTACATTCAGCCTTAGTATGAAACGCAGAGTGGTGGTGACATTTCATCTGTGTGTGACGAGTTGGGATGAGAAAGCATTGATCTGTGTTTCTACTGTGTACTTGCAGCTTTGAGTCTAAAACAGTTTTCCTTGTGGGACAATAAATTAAATTTTACCCTTATTGCTAATTAGTTTTAGAACTTATCTAATATAAAGAAAAAACACATGTAAATATGGACCACAGTTTTTTTTGTTTTCTTTTTTCAAACTGGATGTTAATGCAAAGGCTTATTGTGTTTGACAAGTATTTATAATATCAAATTACTTCTAGTACTTACTAGTAGTAGATTTCTCAGTAACCATCACATTCACTGGCATCTGTAAGCCTCCTTTGACACACCAATACCAGCCGCTGCTCTCTGTCTTCAGTCCACTCATGGTCACAATGAAAACATTGGAGACACTCGTATCGATGGTCACTTTTGTTCCTTGTATTGATCCAGACGACCCCATCACACAGGAGCTGCCCAACCTGCACCACTTCATTTCTCCAGAGTTATGATGGTAACAATTGATGGTTATATTATCTTCTTTAAATGCTGTAATCTCCTGATGGTCCACGTAAAGACTGGGTGTATCTTAAGGGGAAACAAATTCAGTAGTGGTTAGCCTAATAATAGTCAGCCTCCATAGCAAACAATGAGGCGCTCCTTAGTGTTTTTTTCTCCAAATTGTTACATTTTTACAAAGGATTTGAATAAAGATGCTTTAAGGGCTCTTACCTCCGGTGAATGACAGGTGGAAATACTGTCTGACATCTGGCCCTCCATTAATCTCCACAGCACACCAGTAATCAGTGTCCTGAGCTGTCAGATCTTTTATAGTCACAGTGAAGATTCCTTGTGTTTTGTCATCAGAGATTGAAAACTTCCCTGAACTTGGTTGGTTTGTTTTAACTGCATATGAGCAGTGCTTCCAATAATATCCTTGACACAAGTATTTAACATGGTCTCTATATTGCAAGTCATAGAGACATGGGATAGAGATTGAACCTCCAGCCTTCACTGACACTTCACTGACTGTAGTTATGCTGTGAATTCCTGTAATAAGAACAAATACAGGCTTAAAATTAAATGTTGTTCCATTAGAAGCATAAACATTCATATCAACAACTTGCAACATGAGCCGTATGACTGACCTGTTAGTCCAGCAAGGATGAGAAGAAAAGTGAGATTAACAGCCATATCAGCGAATGAACAGACTAAGACAACACAACACGGACACGGACACTGACAGACTAATTATGTACTTCCTGATTTTCAGAAACATGCTGTTGCAGCAGTTGCCATCTCTTCCTATTTTAAGGCAGTTATAATTGATCACCTCTCAGGGTAAGGTTTACTTGGGGGTAAGGTCCAGTGAAGACAAAATATTAAAACAAACCCCAGTCATATGAACTGGAATGTCTTAATTTATTAAAACAGGGTGATAGCACCACCTGCAACCTTTTAGCCCTTTAACATCCAATAGTAATCAAAATAATAAAACTGTAACAGCGTCACTTCCCCCTCCCTTCAGTACTTCAATACAACACATTTTCCTGTTCAGAAGGCTGTGATTGTTCTAAGTTAATGAGTCTAAAGTTAATTTAGGATTTTCAGAAGTGGTGAGTTTAATATAGCAACCTGTTTCAGGTCTGAGGAGAGTAAGTTCTGTTTTCCTGCTTATCTTAGGACATAATACACTCTAAGTTTGTCTTTTTAGCCTTATTTAATTACATTTAATAATGCTTTATTTTCTAACCATGCAACCATAAATTAAAACACAGCGTAAATAGAATCTAAGTTCCAGGTCCCACAAATATATGGATTACTTACCAGTGTGAGGCTTAATACAGACATCAATGAAACCAAGTTTCATGTTCTTAATGGACTTGCAAACACTTGGCAATCTTAGAATTTAAGTCTCCCTATAATTTTCATAAATGTACACTTCATCTATTATGAATGTCTTCTGAAAACAATAATGATAAAAACAACATCATGAAAGTGTCATTTCAGCCAAAAGCAATGAATACATTAGATAAAAAAGAGGAACGGGAGAGTGATGACAACATAAACTGGTAGATCAGTTGTGGAAAAAAATATTTTATTATTAATGTTTATGTATTTTAAGCACAAAAAAAACAGACAAACAGACATAAAAAGCGAACAAAAACACATAGTTTTTGGTTCCTTCCTTCCTGAGTTTCTTATGATACCCTTTTTCTGCTCCTATTAGGAGCCACTCCTTGATCTACAACCATTTCTAAGAGTGTAGGATGTATCTGTCAATTCTTTTAGGATGGATTTTATGATTGTTTTAATTCTAAGATGCTTTTGGGAAACAAGGTCCAAATCACCACTTGTTCAAAATGTTTTGTAGCAGAGGAGGATCAAATAGTAGGAAGAAGTGTAAACCCTCAAAATAAAAAAAAGAAGGATGTTATGAAACAGACGAAACATATTACAACACTCCCATTTCAAATAAATTACAGCACTATTGTTTTAAAAAGACAGTCCAGTGATAGACAGGTGGTGAAAAACGGTGTGGTTGGGACAGGCTTTCCTGGTGCTAGGCCACAGTGCTGTATGTTACATCCTCTGCTTTTGCTTCAGGCTGTTGGAAAACAGAGGAAAAAGTGACAATTAGGTAGAAAGATTAAGAGTAAGAGTCTATAACAATAGTAGCAGCTTGGTGAAGCTGTACTACAAACATAACATTTGCTTTGCACTAAATGCAAAGCGAAGCTGAGGCTGATGGGAATGTCATTTTCTTTGCAGATATTTGCTCATAAACAACAAATTAAAAATTTAATAATGATGGCGATAAATATAAAGTTAAAGTTGTTAGGATACATATGGCATAATAATCATTCAACAGCTGCTGTGATATTTCAGTTCAGTGGTGGACCGACCGACATCGCCATCCATCCTGCTAACTTGGCTAAAAAAATGTGCAAAAAAAAGTTTACGTGAGAAACAGTACGAGGGTGAAATTTACCCTTGATACGGTTCCCCTTTCTACAGTAACCACCGAGCTGTACATCACGTCCGCATCAGTCTTCATCTCAGCATCTGTCTCCTGTGTAAACAGGAAGAGACAGACAAGAAACAGAGATCAGTCGAAGATTGATTGAGCTTCAATGTTTGTGCCTTTTGCTTTATTCAGCTATGTGCCAACAAATGTGTATGGTTAAATACTTAATTCTATTTAAGTGTTACTTATGTGTCAATACAAGTTATGGATTACCTTGCCTGAAGGTTTTGTCGCGTGCTTAACATTACTGTATGTTACGTCCTCTTCAGCCTGATGAAGGAGCAAATCAAATATCATTACCATAAAAGGCCATACACAGTTTAGATTGCATTAACCTGACAATGATAAGCATGAACCAGATGTTATCAGAGTAATTACCATAAGAGTTTACAAAAACCTTAATTTATACACTTTTTGCAATTACATAGTTCAAAGATGCAGACGCCCAACCCCCCCAAAAAAATAAAAATATAAAAAACAAACAACTCTTAAATGTAGTGCTATTTATCCATCTAGATTGTTATAGTGTGAGTTGCTGAGTTTTATGAGCCATAAAGATGTCTGTTTTCTCTCAAATATAATTGAACTGCATTGCACATGGTTAGTAGAGCTAAAAAAAACCCAAACAAACAAACGAACAAACAAACAGTTGAAACTCAGCAATTCCAATTTCCAAAAATGATGACCTGGTTACTAAAGATAATCTGCGGACTTTGTTGTGAGCAGTTTCATGTAGGAGCTACTTTCTTCTGAACATCACCACCTCACCATATCACCGTACAGAAAGAAGTCTCATGGACGGGAGGTTACAGCTGAGAGCACCATTAATATTTACGTCCTGTGCTATCATGAGCACGAGCTTCCATGAGTAGATGCACATTTCCCTCTAGACAGTCATACAGCAAGTAGAAAGTACTTCCTACATGAAATCGCTCATGACGAGGTCTGTGGATTATTTTGAGTAACCAGGTCATGATTTCTGCAAAGAGACATTGCAGTTGAGTTTGTCAGTGTATTTTTTTTTTTTTTTTTGGCTGTGTGAACACCACAAGTCAAGTGCCATTTATCTCTGTTTTATGAGGGAGGGCAGACATTTCTACAGCCTACATCTCCAAAACTTGCCAACTCACCAAAACAGTCTCAATGGATAAATAGCACTACAAGTACAAAGAAAAATATGCACTTTAATTGAATTCTGGTATATTTTACAAAATAAGCATATTTGATGGTGTCCTTTTTAAAGCTCTTATCTTTTCCAGTTGTGACTGCAATATGAACAGTTTTTCCATTTCACAGAAGAAAATATAAACGGTTGTTTTAAAAGACGAGAAACAAACAAACAAAAAAAGTTTCAGCTGCAATCATTTTCATACAGTCCCTTACCTGCCTTGAAGTTTTTTTCTTTTTCTTGACAGTATTGCATGTTGCTTCATCTTCAGCCTGATGAAGGGACAAACCAAATATCATTTGCAAGAGACCATACACTGTTTGGATCAGATCAACATGGTGATAATTAGCATGTACCATGTCATATAAGTACTTCCCATTTAAGGTTAACACATCAGAGAAATAACCACAAGAGTTTACATCTACTTTACTCTATACCATTTTTTTATCACATAGTTTAAAGCAGCAGTAATGTGTTGTTCTGGACTGTTGGGGTGACCAGGGAGCTGAGCTCGAAGGCAGAACTCTCAATTTACCTGTCGATCTATGCTCTGACCCTCAACTGGTCATGAGCTTTGGGTAGTAAGTGAAAGAATGAAATTATGGATACAAGCAGCTAAAATGAGTTTCCTTCATAGGGTGGCTGGGGTCAGCTTTAGAGACAGGCTGAGGACCTTGGACAGCTGGGGGGAGCTTGAAGTAGAGACGCTGCTCATTTGCGTTGAAAGAAGCCAGCTGAGGTGGTTCAGGCATCTGATTAGGATGCTTCCTGGATGCCTCCCTTTGGAGACCCAGAATCCACTGGAGGGGCTACATATGTCATCTGGCCTAGGGAACGCCTTTGGATCTCCCAGGAGATGCAGCAAAGCGTTGCTGAGGAGAAGGATGTCTGGAATACCCTGGATCGCCTGCTGCCACCGTGACTCGACCCCGGATAAACGGAAAAAAGTGGATGGGTGGACGGATGGATGGAATGGGCAGTTCACTCTTAAATAAAAATAAATATTTTTCCTCTTACGTTTGGTGTTATTTATTTATCAATGTTATTTTAGTGGTAGTTGCTGAGTTTTGAAGATATCAGCCTTAAAGATGTCACTGATGATCACTTTACAAAAATCATAACCCAGTTACTGAAGATAATCCACAGACCTTGATGTAAGCTTCGACTAGAAACCAACCGTATCACTGTGCAGAAAGAGTCATGCATCTACACATAGATGAGAGGTTACAGCTTCACCAAGGGTGGTATTAATGTTTATAACCCACGCTGTCATGAGCACAAGCCTCTCATCCCTGAGTAGATGCATGCTTACTTCTGCAGGGTAATGTAACGGACAGGGGAAAGAAAATAGTTTCGACATACAACTGCTGGTCTGTGTCTTATCTTGAGTAATCCATCATGACTGGTGTTGAGTTTTTCGAATGTACATTTGTATTTTTTTGGTGCCTTAAGCACCACAAGCAGAGTGCCATCTAGTTCCCTCATTGTTGAGAGACATCTCTACAGCCTATATCTCTAAAACTTTGCAACCCACACCAAAACGGTCTAAATGGATAAGTTGCACTACAGATAAGAGGAAATATATATATGTTTGATTTTTAGGTGAACCGACCCTTTAATTGAGTTCTGCATTTGTGCTTTACGTAATAAGCATATTTGATGCTCTTCTTTCTAAAGTTCTCTCCATTTTAAACTGTGGCTGCAATATTCACAAATTTTCCACTCAACAGCAGGAAATATGAATAATTTTGCCTTTAAAAAACAAAAAACAAAAAACTACAGTTTCATACAGTCCCTTACCTGCCGTGAAGTGTTTTTCTTTATCTCAACAGTACTGTATGTTACTTCTGCTTCAGTCTGTATTGCAGAAACAAACCAAATGTCAGAGAACAGAAAATGAATGGGGAATATGAACCAATCAGTATTCATTCATTCATTAAACCTATTACTATAATTGTGGTTACAGATATGTTTTAATTTAGGTTATATCTGTTAATGCTTACTGTATTCTATTACGATTACACAAGAGTGGTGTTCATGATTAAGATGTATTTTATGTAGTGTAATTATCAGATATTCATCTGCAGTGATACTGCTGCAAATGGACAGTACACACTAGTCTGAATGTTTTTATTCTTGATTTCTCTTGGCATCACTGCAGTGTTAGGTTAAACAAATTGTCATAATAGCACATCCCTTCTTTGAACAGGGAAAGGAATCACCATATCTTACCAATGTTGCAGCTGATGCTTCTTTTCTGCTCTGCTCTAAGAGTGAAACAGTGAAAACTAGTTTGACTGAATCATCGACAACAATGTACAATAGTCTACATTTAAGTAAGAATATTTATGAATAGAATAGATTTGGCGTGAATGAAATTCCTCGGTTTTCAGCACAAACTTACTGCGTCGTTTCAGCATGAACCAGATGAACAAGGTCACCATTACAGTAAAGATCAACAAACTCAAAGGGATGAGTAGGGCCTTTAGGTCAACTTTAACTCTGTAGAATACATTTAAAGCATAAAATGCAAATTCATAAATGTAACAGACTTGTTTAAACAGTCCAATAATGTAGTTGCATGCAAATGCAAAGTCGTCTGACCTTTGCTTTTGACCTTCAACTGGGGTTGATGCTGTGTCTGCAAAAACAGAGGTGAAATTTGCAGACTCAGGAGTGGGTGACAAGCTGGTTAAATGGCTTGTTGCTGTAATTGTCAATATAATCCAGTTAATACTAGAGTGGTGTGACAATAAAGAATTCTATTAAAATAATCTATACAAATGGCTGTACTTTACAAATATTTATAATTTACAATTTAATATTTAGAATGTATAATTACCTGTCTCAGTGGTAGATTTCTCTGCAACAATCACATTCACTGGCATCTGTAAGCCTTCTTTGACACACCAATACCAGCCGCTGCTCTCTGTCTTCAGTCCACTCATGGTCACAGTGAAAACATTGGAGACACTCGCATCGATGGTCACTTTTGTTCCTTGTATTGATCCAGACGACCCCATCACACAGGAGCTGCCCAGCCTGCACCACTTCATTTCTCCAGAGATATGATGGGAACAATTGATGGTTATATTATCTTCTTTAAGTCCTGTAACCTCCTGATGGTCCACGTAAAGACTGGGTGTATCTTGAGGGAAAACAAATAGTATTCAAGGGAAAATTGTGGGTAGCCTTTGGTACGTGCTGTTTCAAAGTTGTAAACAGTTATTATAACTGATGGATACATGCTTTCCTCAATATTTTCATTATTCTCTTTACTTTTGACTGAAAAAGTAATTGTCTTATAATGATGGCAACTTGTACCCCAAGCAAACAATGAGACCTTCTTCAGTGTTTTCCTTCAAACTGTTAAACATTCAAAAAGGATTTGAGATGTACATAAAGATGCTTTAAGGGCTCTTACCTCCGGTGACTGACAGGTGGAAATACCGTCTGACATCTGACCCTCGATTAATCTCCACAGCACACCAGTAGTAACCAGCATCCTGAGCTGTCAGATCTTTTATAGTCACAGTGAAGATTCCTTCTGTTTTGTCATCAGAGATTGAAAACTTTCCTGAACTTGGTTGGTTTGTTTTAACTGCATATGAGCAGTGGTTCCAATAATATCCTTGACACAAGTATTTAACATGGCCTCTATATTGCAAGTCATAGAGACATGGGATAGAGATTGAACCTCCAGCTTTCACTGACACTTCACTGACTGTAGTTATGCTGTGAATTCCTGTAATAAGAACAAATACAGTATTAAAATTATATATTCATAATATTATTCCTTCATATGACCTGCCTGTTCATATTAGTTGCTGTTTCACGTACTGGCTCATTAAATGAAACAATACAGTTAATACACTTGAAATGCCTCCGTTATGTCTGCATGGTCACATTGGACCTTAAAACAAACACTGGGACGTGACTCAACATCAAGCCTTTCATCAGGGAGTCAGGAGGTCAGGAGGACATTACTTGACACTCATCATTATTATCTTCTGACAGGACTAGTAAAAGAATAAGTCGTGCATATTTATAAAATGATTCTTGTGACTGACCTGTGAGTCCAGTGAGGATGAGGAGAAAGTCGAGATGAACAGCCATGTCAGTGAGTGAGCAGAGAAAACAGCACAAACCACTGCACGGCTAGACTGACCATCTACTTCCTAATTTTCCTAATTACAACAGTTCAAATTTGTCTTCCGCCTTCTGAAAGGAAGTTGACTTACATTGGTTAACAGGGTGAATAATAAACATATATCCAGAGTGTATTTTCAGAATATAGTTTACTGTAAACTATTTTAAAATAACCCCTGTGACTGGCCTGTGGCTCCAGTGAGAATGAGACGTGCTAAGACAAGCAACACGAATTAAGGCACTGATACTTCTGTGCAAATTTTCAGCTTAATTTACTTACTTTTAATTTTATTCTTTGTTCAAGTGTTTTTGAATTATTTAGCTCATAAGGATACAGAAAAAAAGAATGAAAAAAAAATCAATGTAAGTGTGTCATCTGATGGTCAGGAGTCTTCAAAGCATCAGCCATTGAAGACCAAATGATGTCCCAGTTAATGTAGTCCACTCCATACTGATCAAGGTCCGACATTACAGTTTTTTCAGTTTTACTATAGATTTACTGGAAGTTCTTTATAGCTATATTACCAGAGTGAGTGAAAAAAGTACCATAAATATTTGAAATGCTTAAGAAGTTGCACATTAACTGGAAGTATCCAACACACAGAAGTTGTTAGGAAATACTCAACCTCTACCAGCTGAAACATTAAAAAGTTGCTAAAAAAAACTGTACTATTTAAATTTGTACATTAAACATAAATATTTTTCTCTGGACTTAGAATATCAACGAAATCCTTCAAACATGCCTACAAACAGTGCAGTTTCTTTTTCAAGGAATTGTATGTTTTCTTTAATACTTGAAGAAATTTTGTATGTTTATACTTCTGTGCTTGTACTTGAAGGTGAGCTATCAAATTATTGGAGCGAGTTGTTTCCACCTTCCCCCTCCTCAGGGACACTGAACCTACACAAACAAAACGTACTTTGACAATAACAAGCAATGCTGAGTCCTATACTATAAATTGATCTGGTGTGTGTAACTGTCAACTGTCTGTCAATGTAAAGCTAAGCCCATTATCCCACAAACAAAAGCCATAACCATAATAAAACCATGATAAAAATGTACTCCATCATTATGATTCGGCAAAAATTTACCATAATTCTTACTTACTTAGGTAAAAGGTCTGAGTAAGCCTGTTTGTTTACTCACTGGTGAGGAATTGGTTAGTTTAAAAAGGTTTTTAAAATATGAGTAATTGAAACAGTAACAAAAAAAACAAAATGTCCCCTGTATCTAGAGATACGGAGTGAGTGGTTCTATTGAAAGCGATAGTCATTGACCACTCTAATTCTAATATAAATAGGAAGGAAATGCAGTTGTTCTCTGTTAGAATCTTTCTTCCTCTTGAGTGAGGCAGTTGCATTACATAAATTGGCTGATGAAGTAGTTCCTGTCGGCACATGGGGTTTTGCAAAATGAGCACCACACTGGCTTGTGTCATCAGAGAAATCTTGGTGGCAGCAGCTAACCACCACTGACCTCTTCTGCGCAAGTAAAACAACTGCATTTACTGATGCAAACTGCTTTTTGAAAATATGTAGAGATTTGGAGAGATTTTCTGTGGACACACGAGTGAATTTTCTCCTTCAGCACTCAGAGAAAACTAGCGATGAGGAACTGACCATCAAGGTTGTGAAATGTGCAAAATTTTAAGTTTACCCAAACAAGAACTGAATTCCCCCGGAATTTCCGTGGTGATTTGCAAATACACTGAAGGTGGCTACATAATGTTATCTAAACACCTTTTCAGATTTAGGGGGCTCTATTGGCAGAATATGGCAGGAATGTGATATAATATTAACTGATGAATTTTCAGCAACATTTTGCATTTATTTAAATTATTTTATATTCTGTTTATGTACAGAAGGTGTGGGTCCTCTTCAACAGAGGCTTGCACATTGAACCAATATCCCAGAACAGAAAAACCCAACACTTGCTTTAGATAGAGCCTTTTGTGTTTTGATGAGGTTGTGGTCGCTGTAGTTCTTCTTACAAGCATGCAAGGGTGAAGCCACAAGCAGGCCTCCTCAGTACAACCTCACCACTAGTTGCCACTAAATCCTACACACCGGTCCTTAAAATGACTGCTATTTAAATAATGTGCACAAAAATAGTTTTCATGTTGAGATATAACAAATTCATTTCATATTTAAATTTTAGTTGTGAACCTAATTTGTGTTTATTTCTCAGTCATGCCATTTTAACCTTAACCAACCATGAGGCAAATGACTCTGAAAGATGGAGGACATCAGGGCATTAAAAACAGAAAAAAACAAAGTGCACGAAAAATGCTCTGATGTCATATCCTTCCAAAAAATTGTATATTTTACATCAGTAATTTGTGTAGCTTTAATGTTTGCTGAACTCAGACTTTTCCACTTCCTGAAGCTTTTTCACGCGAGGATCAAGACTTGAATAATTATTGTGTGTCAGTATAATATGGCCAGCACAGTACAGAAATATTAGCCACAGCACACCCTGCTGGCATGAATCATTTTATCATGAAAAAGAGGACAGAACAACACAATCTCAGTTGGAAACAGTGAGTCATAGCCAACCAGAACATTTAGCTATTGTTAAAACAGTGTAATAGTTAATTAGGGATGTTGTATAGAACACCAACTCATTATTGTACATTACAAACAGGTAACACTATAAAACAGTTCATCTCGGGTAAGGTCTAACACGAGTTTGGGGATAAGGTTAATAGTTGCTCTTTGAGGTACACAAAGGTGGCCTTTTGCCTGACCATTCTGATCACATGAAATATAAACTTTTGTTTAAAAGCAGACAAAAACAATATGATATAAATGGAGAGTTATGAAAATATGAAATAATTAGAGTAGATGGTTTGCAGGTTCAGCCTGTTTGTGTTTGTATGTACATATCCTGTGAAAGCCCAACACTTGATTTGACAGCTGTCATTTTAACATGTAAATAAGTATTTTTAGGGTCTTTTCATGCTTTTACCACAGACATTAGAGAGATTAAATGACAAATTCCCCAGTGGGTGCTGTTACAGTTCATGGCCTCTAAGTCACAGTGTTGTGACCATGTGCAAAAGTTTATAGGAAGTTCATTTTTTATCTATTTACACCAACTGTTGCATGGTGTGTAGAAGTGCAGTGGAAAACAGAAGAGTCTTTGTCACTGCAGTTTGTTTATTCTGATGTTTTTTTTATTATGCTTGACTGCAGTAAACTTGAATGGATACAGCTCTCTATGAATGCATTACATGTGTGAATCTAATGTGAGCTTTAAATAATACAGCAGTAAATCCATGATTTGTGTTGTCAAACAAACAGAACAATGGTTCTATGAAAACAGAAGAGGGTAAAGTAGGTAGAAGTTACTGCACAACCAAATGATAAAATCAGACAACAACAAATAGATTAAAATATAGCCATACAAACAGAGTGATGTGTTACACTGTGCTGTTGTTAAGCCAAGGTGCTGTATATAACATTATCATCATTTGCTTTGACCTGTTGGAAAAAAACAGAAGTGAAACATTCAAATTAGGAAGGAAGAACAAAAATAAATTCCATGTTTGAAAAATAACGAAAAATGTGGCATCTGGTGACAACAATAACTAAATGGCGGGGGGGTTGACTGATCAAGCATGCAAGCCTCATTGATCCTTACCTTTCGTACGCCGTTTTGCTTTGTGGCCACAGAGCTGTACAACACATCCACATCGCTCTCATTATGTGTCTACAGGAAGAAGCAGAGGCAGAAATAGACAACCACTTTCAGTTTTTGCTTAATTTCAAACAGTTTTAGCTGCCATTGTGAATGCTGAAGTAAGATTTATATTTGATGTGTTCTTTAGTGTACTTATATTGTGAAATATAAATGTTTTGTTGGTTACCTGGCCTAACTTTCAGTCACCAACATTTTGTCTTTTAAGTCCTTGTCAGATCCTAAAAATTCTGAACTAAATTCTAATAGTGATTACTGTTTTGTCTTCGCAACAAAAATCCACAATGACAAAGTTGCATATTTATTAGTGTTTTATCCAATAAAATAAAAAAAGAGCAGAGAGCAGATCCTATTATAATCCTACACATTTTACAATCTTTTCTTGATACGTCTGCAATTATGGATTACTAGTCTTGGAGTTTTTCTCTCGAGAGCAATGGTAGTGTGAGCCACTTCCTCTTCAGTCTGTGCTGAAGGTACAAAGCAAACGTACACAGAGCAGAATTTCATCAACATAAACACCAGACAAACATTAAATTTCATACCCACTCGATTTCAAGTTTGCGCCCTGACTTGACCTTTCCACTTAATTATTGTGTTTAAAATGTGCAGTTGTTTTGGACTGCACACATAAAATAACTTTCTGAATTAAAATAATAAAAGAAAAAGTTATTATTATCATTTTCATTATTTTTATAATTGCAGCGATGACCCAGTCACATTTCTGTCTTTATACTGCGGATCCTTACCACCTTTTTGAAAAAATGTTAAATAAATAACATATAAATAAACAGCCTCATACCGCTGTCATTGCTGCTGCGGCTGCTGCTCCACTTTGCTCTACAAGTAAAACAGTAAAAACTTCTGTTAACTTAGTCTGTATTAAAAAATAACTGGTTAAAAATTAGAAACATGTTTGGTGTGAATAGGATTTATCAAGACTTACTGTGCTTTTTCAGCATAAGCCAGATGAACAAGATGACCATTACAACGAAGATCAACAAGCTCAAAGGGATAATGAGGCTCTTTAGGTCAACTGATTTGCTGCAGCATAAATAAACCACACAATGCAAAGTAATTAAAATAAACAGAACGCTTTTTCAAACAGTGTTATAGTGTAAATGCTATTCATCCTTATTACAAACTACAACCATCTTATAATAACTTAGTTATTACCAATCAGTGTTATTTATCATATAATACGTAAAACATATATATAGAGATTCCTTCACAAGTTTTGTTTTATTTGATTATATCATTAGGGGGCCAAGCCCGCGGGGCCTGGGGACCGCGAATGCAAGGCATACGCGGTTCCCAGGACCAGCGGTGCTGGGAACCCTATTGTAATTGCTCAGATTTTTATTAGGGGGCCAAGCCCGCGGGGACTGGGGAACGCGGATGCAAGCATACGCGTTTCCCAGTACCAGCGGTGCTGGGAACCCTATTGTTTTTGTTCAGATTTTTATTATTATTCATCTTTTCTATTTTTATTCTTCTCCCGATAAAACTCATGCTGCAGCCTAAACCGTACAAGTTTGGACGATGAAAATTTGAGGGCTGGCCCACACCCCCGCACGTACCTCAGACGCCAAAAATTGCACATGTCCGCCTGCAGGGGGCGCTACAAGCAAGGACAACGCGTTTTGGCCTATAACTCCCACACCGTATGTCGCACATTCAAAAACCTTATATCCCCACATTCCTTGAATAGAGCTGAGTCACTTTGCAATTGGCCACGCCCACTTCCGCCTGGACGTCTTTTCCCGAAAAATCGCAAAAACTGGAAAACCTACTTTTTCGAACTCCTCCTAGGGATTTTGTTCGATCTGCACGAAAATTGGCCCGGACACTCTTCTGCTCCTCCTGACCTAAAGTTATCAAAAGATTTTTTTTGGGTTGAAAATTCCGCGAATTATTAACGAACAAATTTCTGTAGCTAGCCGTAAAAATGGAAAATGTTGCATATCTCGGTCAAAGTAAATGCTATCGACCCCAAATCAGAGATCCTTGGTTGGCATGAGACTGGGAGCCTATGAGCTGAATTTGGCGAATGTTGGCCCATAGGGGGCGCTAGAGATATGGGAAGTTTATATCTCTAGAACGGCTGCACCGATTTCGACGAAATTTGGTCCGTACGACGTAGGGCCGGTCCTGAGGCCATATCTTCAAGGGGGTCATGACAGGTCAATGTGGGCGGGGCTTATTACAAGATAAACAAAAAAATTTAATTTCTGCCAAAGTATAATACTTAGGGTTTTGAAATTTTATGGCGACATGTAAAATAGGACTCAGATCCCGCCTACCGAAAATCGCGTTCGTGCTCCACTAGGGGGCGCTATAACGCATTTTTGCCTATAACTTCCACATTTTAAATGACACGTTGAAAATTCTTATATTGCCGTATTCCCCGAATAGCGCTGGATTTTCTGACGTAGGCCCCGCCCACTTTCGCCGAAAATTCCCGTCGCTAAGTCGCCACATGTCCGAAACCTACTTTTTCGAACTCCTCCTACAGTTTAAGCGCCATCTGCGCCAAACTTTGCACATACGATGTCTAGACGTGTCTGATCTAAAGTTATCAAAGGAATTGTTGAACGACAAAAAATTCGCTAATTATAACCGAACGATTTTTTGGCTAGCTCAAAAAACGCATGTTGTGTCATATTTCGGTCAAACTAAAGTCTTTTGACTTCAAACTTAACACGCTCGTTCCAGAGGTCATCCGCAGACTCTGTGCCAAATTTGGTGCGGATCGGCCAATAGGGGGCGCTACAAACCCAACTAGGTGGCGCTATAACGCATTTTTGCCTATAACTTCCACATTTTAAATGAGACGTTGAAAAATCTCATATTGCCGTGTTCCCTGAAAAGCGCTGGATTTTCTGACGTAGGCCACGCCCACTTTTGCCGAAAATTCCCGTCGCTAAGTCGCCAGATGTCCGAAACCTACTTTTTCGAACTCCTCCTACAGTTTAAGCGCCATCTGCGCCAAACTTTGCACTTACGATGTCTAGACGTGTCTGATGAAAAGTTATCAAAAGAATTGTTGCACTCCAAAAAATGCGCTAATTATAACCGAACGATTTTTTGGCTAGCTCAAAAAATGCATGTTGTGTCATATTTAGGTCAAACTAAAGTCTTTTGACTTCAAACTTAACACACTCGTTCCAGAGGTCATCCACAGACTCTGTGCCAAATTTGGTGCGGATCGGCCAATAGGGGGCGCTACAAACCCAAAAACATCAGGTTTCCCAAAAGTTGCTCAGAGTCGTCCTAAATTCGCTGTGCATGATGTGGGTTCCCTCCTGAGGCCGACCGCAAAGTTACCTAATGATTGGTCATGAATACCGCAGCTCAGACGACAGCGCGCGTCCCCACGATCGCCCCGAGCCCCGCGACCCTCGGGGCCCGCAGCGGCGGGTTCCGAGGGCCGCTGGGACCGGGTCGCGCGGGGAGGCTTGGCCCCCGTTCATAACTGCTTGCAGTTCTAGTTAGGGGGCCAAGCCCGCGGGGCCTGGGGACCGCGAATGCAAGGCATACGCGGTTCCCAGGACCAGCGGTGCTGGGAACCCTATTGTAATTGTTCAGATTTTTATTAGGGGGCCAAGCCCGCGGGGACTGGGGAACGCGAATGCAAGGCATACGCGTTTCCCAGTACCAGCGGTGCTGGGAACCCTATTGTTTTTGTTCAGATTTTTATTATTTTTATTCTTCCGTTAATAAAAGTCCTGCTGCAGCCTAAACCGTGCAAGTTTGGACGATGAAAATTTGAGGGTTGGCCCACACCCCCGCACGTACCTCAGACGCAAAAAACTGCACATGTACGCCTATAGGGGGCGCTATAACCAAGGACAACGCGTTTTGGCCTATAACTCCCACACCGTATGTCGCACATTCAAAAACCTTATATCCCCATATTCCTTGAATGGAGCTGAGTCACTTTGTAATTGGCCACGCCCACTTCCGCCTAAATAATTTTTTCGCAAAATCGCGAAAACTGGCAAAACTGCTTTTTCGAACTCCTCCTAGGGATTTTGTCCGATCTGCACGAAAATTGGCCCAAACACTCTTCTGCTGCTCATGACCTAAAGTTATCAAAAGATTATTTTTGCGTTGAAAATTCTGCGAATTATTAACGAACAAATTTCCGTAGCTAGCCGTAAAAATGGAAAATGTTGCATATCTCGGTCAAAGTAAATGCTATCGACACCAAATCAGAGATCCTTGGTTGGCATGACACTGGGAGCCTATGAGCTGAATTTGGCGAAGGTTGGCCCCTAGGGGGCGCTACAGATGTGGGAAGTTTATATCTCTAGAACGGCTGCACCGATTTCTACCAAATTTGGTCCGTACGATGTAGGGCCAGCCCTGAGGCCATATCTTCAAGGGGGTCATGACAGGTCAATTTGGGCGGAGCTTATTACAAGATAAACAAAAAAAATTAATTCCTGCCAAAGTATAATACTTAGGGCTTTGAAATTTTATAGGTACATGTAGAATAGGACTCAGATCCCGCCTACCAAAAATCGCGTTTGTGCTCCACTAGGGGGCGCTATAACGCATTTTTGCCTATAACTTTCACATTTTAAATGACACGTTGAAAAATCTCATATTGCCATATTCCCTGAATAGCGCTGGATTTTCTGACGTAGGCCCCGCCCACTTTCGCCGAAAATTCCCGTCGCTAAGTCGCCGCATGTCCGAAACCTACTTTTTCCTACTCCTCCTACAATTTAAGCGCCATCTGCGCCAAACTTTGCACATACGATGTCTAGACATGTCTGAGCAAAACTTATCAAAAGAATTGTTGCACGACAAAAAATGCGCTAATTATAACCGAACAATCTTTCAGCTAGCTTAAAAAACACATGTTGTGTCATATTTCGGTCAAACTAAATTCTTTCGACTTCAAACTTAACACGGTGGTTCCAGAGGTCATCCACACGCTCTGTGCCAAATTTGGTGCGGATTGGCCAATAGGGGGCGCTACAAACCCAAAAAATCGAGTTTCCCAAAAGTTGCATGGATTCCTACGAAATTCGCTGTGCATGATGTGGACTCCCTCCTGAGGCCGACCGCCAACTTACGTAATGATTGGTCAAAGTGGGCGGAATTTATTACAACAAATCAAAATCGCCACGCATTCTGCCTTTGGCACTAACAGTGCACACCCACTACAGTGAATACTGCAGCTAAGCTTTGTCCTGTGTCGTGACAATTGCCCTGAACTGGAAGGCCGCAGCTCGGACGATGGCGTGCGTCCCCGCGATCGCCCCGAGCCCCGCGTCCCTCGGAGCCCGCGGCCGTGGGTTCCGAGGGCCGCGGGGAACGGCTCGCGCGGGGAGGCTTGGCCCCCGTTCATAACTGCTTGCAGTTCTAGTTATTATTATTATTTTCTATTTTTATTCTTCTCCCGATAAAAGTCCTGCTGCAGGCTAAACCGTGCAAGGTAGGGTGGTGCAATTTGGAGGGCTGGCCCAGACCCCCGCACGTACCTCAGACGCAAAAAACTGCACACGTCCACCTGCAGGGGGCGCTATAAGCAAGGACAACGCGTTTTGGCCGATAACTCCCATACCGTATGTCGCACATTCAAAAACCTTATATCCCCACATTCCTTGAATAGAGCTGAGTCACTTTGCAATTGGCCACGCCCACTTCCGCCTAGACTTTTTTTCCCGCAAAATCGCGAAAACTGGAAAACCTGCTTTTTTGAACTCCTTCTAGGGATTTTGTTCGATCTGCACGAAAATTGGCCCGCGCACTCTTCTGGTCCTCTTGAGCTAAAGTTATCAAAAGATTTTTTTGGGGTTGAAAATTCCGCGAATTATTAACGAACAAATTTCCGTAGCTAGCCATAAAAATGGAAAATCTTGCATATCTCGGTCAAAGTAAATGCTATCGACACCAAATCACAGATCCTTGGTTGGCATGAGACTGGGAGCCTATTAGCTGAATTTGGCGAATGTTGGCTCCTAGGGGGCGCTAGAGATATGGGAAGTTTATATCTCTAGAACGGCTGCACCGATTTCTACGAAATTTGGTCCGTACGATGTAGGCCCAGTCCTGAGGCCATATCTTCAAGGGGGTCATGACAGGTCAATGTGGGCGGGGCTTATTACAAGATAAACAAAAAAAAATAATTTCTGCCAAAGTATAGCACTTAGGGCTTTGAAATTTTATGGGTACATGTAGAATAGGACTCAGATATCGCCTATCGAAAATTGCGTTTGTGCTCCACTAGGTGGCGCTATAACGCATTTTTGCCTATAACTTCCACATTTTAAATGAGACCTTGAAAAATCTCATATTGCCGTATTCCCTGAATAGCGCTGGATTTTCTGACGTAGGCCCCGCCCACTTTTGCCGCAAATTCCCGTTGCTAAGTCGCCACATGTCTGAAACCTACTTTTTCGAACTCCTCCTACAGTTTAAGCGCCATCTGCGCCAAACTTTGCACATATGATGTCTAGCCGTGTCTGATCTATAGTTATCAAAAGAATTGTTGCACGACAAAAAATGCGCTATATATAACTGAACGATTTTTTGGCTAGCTTAAAAAACACATGTTGTGTCATATTTCGGTCAAACTAAAGTCTTTCGACTTCAAACTTAACACGGTGGTTCCAGAGGTCATCCGCAGACTCTGTGCCAAATTTGGTGCGGATCGGCCGATAGGGGGCGCTACAAACCCAAAAATATCGAGTTTCCCAAAAGTTGCTCGGATTCCTACAAAATTCGCTGTGCATGATGTGGACTCTCTCCTGAGGCCAACCGCAAACTTACGTAATGATTGGTCAAAGTGGGCGGGATTTATTACAACAAATCAAAATCACCACGCATTCTGCCTTTGGCACTAACAGTGCACACCCACTACAGTGCATACTGCAGCTCAGCATTGGCCTGTGTCCTGACAATTGCCCTGAACTGCTCCTCCTTTGGTTTAAACCATTTTAGGTGTTGCTAACCTAATCTCCACTTTTTTTTTTAAAAACTACTCAAAATGTGACTGGCATTTGAGAGGCCACCTGAAGGTTGCTTTCAAAAAAGATGGCTTGAGAAATCAAGTGACTCTCTGTGCCATATGTATATACCAGTGCATACTTTACAATTTTTAAACAGAAGACCTTAATGTGTGTGAGGAAGAATCAGTTTCATTGGCCAAGTATGTGAACACATACAAGATATTTGATTCAGTTTTCTTCTTGATTTGGATGTACTTAAACATCAACACGAACATACATAAACATAACTATCACATAACCAACATTCAATTAGAAAGACCAAGGAAAGTAAATAGATAACAATATGTTAAAGAATGGTATAATAAGTAAAGTGTCCACAGGGTCAGTCGACTATATATATGTTTAAGTATATATTTGTTACAGTGAGGATTTATGTTGTTCAATTATGTATAGGAAGTATACTGAGCATGTTAAGACATGACAAGAAGACAGTGTCTGTATATGTTAAGTTTCTGCCTTATAAGGATTACCGTATCTTTGTGTGTGTCTTTCATGACAGCCAGTTTCAGATTCCTTCATGAGTCCAGCACCTGACAAAAAATACCTTTGTACCTTTTTTCCCCAATTATGTTGTTCAATTATGTATAGGAAGTATACTGAGCATGTTAAGATATGACAAGAAGACAGTGTCTGTATATGTTATGTTTCTGCCTTATAAGGATTACCGTATCTTTGTGTGTGTCTTTCATGACAGCCAGTTTCAGATTCCTTCATGAGTCCAGCACCTGACAAAAAATACCTTTGTACCTTTTTTCCCCAGCAAGATAGCTGATGATACAACCTCAGGGGAAATAATTTCTGTTGTCCATGTAGCAATATGTATGAGTTGTGAAAGCCGTGGTTGTAACCAACCAAACTCTGTGTCTATTATGTTTTCAGTTTATTACAGCCAAGTATTGACGTGCTTGTCTTTTATATGTATGCACCACCATGTGGTGTTGCAATTAAAAGAAATGCATTTTTCCCTGTCACTATTTTTAATTGCAATTGCAAAAAATGCACAGAAGGCATGTGAACCTAATAGTCTGAGCATCATGTACATAGACTTTACACACATACACTTATATATGTAACATAGTTAAAAAAGTTCAGGTTAAATGGTGCTAAATGGGACAACTACGCCATCTGCTGTCACAATTTATACCTGCATTAGGGAATAACAGAACGATTATGTGTAATCCTCAAAGTAGCGAACTATCTACTGTAAAGGGAACATGCCTAGTAAGGTGTGTGGGCAATACCATGCTAACTATCCTAAGAGTTGTGTTAAAGTTAACTGGTTGTATTTACTTGTATGTCTCCTGGATTAATTGTGCCATGTTTTATTGCCAGTAAAACTGTAACATGATGCCGTCTTTTCGGACAGAGCATGTGCTGTTTGACCACAAGTGAACACAACTGTACAGGTCATCTTTAGTCACAAATATATATATGATATGGGGTAATCCCTAACAGAGTGTGGTAGTAATAAAGGCATACAGGTAAGTTCAATTTCTTCTACACACACACACACCCATCCACCACTGTATAATATTAATCTAGTAGTTATATAATACTACAGCAGAAAATACTTTGTTTTTACAATGGATGTATAACATTAAAAATATTAGGAGCTGTAAGGACATTGACTGTTTTTATTTGAGATATGTACAGTTTCATAGCTGAAATTATTTTTCAACTTGCACAAGTAATATCTAGATAAATATATACAAAAACAGCAGCAGGATCAGGTTGGTTTATCTATGGCACTTTATTTACAACTGAACAAAAGAAGGATATTTGTTTTTTGGATTTTACACCCACAACACTTAGAACTCTTGGAAAAGAATCTGTTATAAGACTCGTATAAAATTAATAAATGTAGTTACACAAAAAGTAAAGAAATTAACTGTAATAGAACAAAATCATCAGGGCAGAGATTAACAATCGTTTGGCCTGACAGCATCACGAACATTGTGCTGCCCCATGAAAAAGTTCATAAGGACACTATAAAAAGACATTCAAATAAAGACAATAACATGTTAATAATTAAAAACGTCCTCTCTACAATCAATCTGTAATTTACAGAAGCCAAATGTCTCCAACAATAAATCAGACATTTCCCTTTTCAAATGGTGAATTTGTAATCATTGTTCTTGAGCAGGAGAGGCTGCAGAGTCTCTATAGTCCTTGTTGTTTATATTGTCATTTGTTGTTCCTTCTTCTCCTGCATGGGTCACATTTGCTGTTCCTCCCAGGACATCGTTTTTCGGTTCAGCTTCCATTTAACCTGTTCCCTCCATGGTGCCTCACTGTCCTTGGCCCTGCATTTTGGGGTGAGAAAGCAGTTTTCAGTGGCTGATAGGCATTACAGTGGATCTCTCACACAGATGTTTGGTCACATTGTTTTACATACCTTTCAAGACAGTGGACCAATTATCTCTGCCTCTGCATCTCGTCAGGTTTATTCACATCGTCTGGGACTCCTCGGCCTTGTCCCACCCTGGGCTGGTCAGCAGCCTCTCGCCTCTGCTCCAACTGCTTGTTTTACACCTGTATGTGGACAACTCAAAAACACATTCTCACACAGGTCCTGAACTGTGGAACAGTCAAGGATCAGTTAACATATCTGTCATCACTCTCACCAACATGCAGTTTAAAAAAAACAAAACAAAACAAAAAACAGTCACAGTCAAGTCAGTCCAGTTGTGTTTGAAGTGATATGTAATGTAAAACATACCAATTCTAATAACCCCTTGCAATAAAACAAATTGGTAGGAGCATGTGCATCAAGTTGAATCCCTAGGATAAAACTCTACCATGCTATCTACCAACTATAAAAGAGCAGCATTACAGATGAATAGATTATAATGAATGAATAAATAAATAAATAAATAAATAAATAAATAAATACATTATTAAAATGAATAAATAGATTAAAATAATTGTGTGGAGCAGGCAGCAGAATTTTGTCTAATAAATAAATACATTATTAAAATTAATAAATAGATTAATAAATAGATTAAAATAATTGTGTGGAGCAGGCAGCAGGATTTTGTCAAATAAATACATTATTAAAATGAATAAATAGAATAAATAGATTAATAAATAGATTAAAATAATTGTGTGGAGCAGGCAGCAGGATTTTGTCAAATAAATAAATAAATACATTATTAAAATGAATAAATAGAATAAATAGATTAATAAATAGATTAAAATAATTGTGTGGAGCAGGCAGCAGGATTTTGTCTGAATAATACATACAATATGAAATGAATAAATAGATTAATAAATCGAATAAATAGATGAATAAATATTAATAAATAGATAAATAAATACATTTAAAAAATCATAAATGAACATCACTGAGTGGAGTAGAATGGACACTTTACAGTCACTCTGGGACATTACATAGCTTCAAATGCCAAGCATGAAAGGCCACAGAAATCAGGAATGGTTTGCATGTGTTTTTGTTTGGGCTGTAACACTCCTAAGACTGAAGGCTTCTCTCTTGCGGTGCTGTACCCCTATGACGGAAATGGTTCCTCAAGTGCATGACGAGTCTCGCCATACACATGAAAAAGCTCATAAGCTCACTAAAAGAGCCCCCCCCACGGTAATACAGACTTTCCACCTTCAGAGGTGAATGTTGCAGGCCCTATTTAAAACGCATACAAAGACATTCATGATAACTGTAGTATGTTGATATTACTTGGACATTTACAGTTGAGGGATCAATGTCTTTAATGTAAATATGATCAATTAGTGTCCCATTTTCTGTTGTGGGAGAAGTTACAATTTGACTGTAACCATGTTGTGTCATAAAGTTTTCCATAGATTTTGAAACAACTGCATTATCATTAAAATCGCCCATTATTATTTTACCTCCTGATAAGTCATTTAATTGATTGACTACAGCAGTTAGGTTTATTTTAAATAGGCTGATTTTGTATGATGGTGGTCTATACAGCACTATGTAATTATGGTTCATAGGCTGAACATTAAACATTATGGCTTCCAAGTTACTACATTGCACACTGATCATGTTGCAAATGATGTGGTTTTTGTGATAAAAGCCAACACCACCATGTTGTTCCTTCTGTAGACTGGAAAACGTTTTCAGGTCACTATAGCATTGGGATCTAGCTTTATAGTGAAATGTCCATCCTTCCATAGTTATGTTACGGTCTGCTGCATTGTGTTGTAGCCATGTCTCTGACAGACAAATCAAATCAGCATCCAACATCCTGCGGTCTTGTTTTAGGTCTGCTATGTGTGCGTCTAAGCCTTGAATATTAAGTAAGCAGACCTGGAGAGAAGCATCTGATCTTGTTAATGGAGTTTCAATGTATTTTTCCATTGCCTGCAAATTTTCATCAACATCACTTTTTCCATAAATAGCGGTGGCTTTAAAATCCTGAATAATAAGATTTTCTATGGATGTTACACGGCTTAAAGCTACGTAAGCTTGGCCAGCAGAGAAAATCTTTTTAAATGACACTACTGCTTTGTCTAAAGTTAAGCCTTGCACTTTATGTATTGTGCAGGCCCATGCTAGACGTAAGGGAAACTGACGTCTAACACCACCTCTGTTGGTTACTTTGTCTTCATCAAGCCCAATCGGTGTGGCATTTTGAAGACCAGGCACTGTAGTTGGGAACTTAGCTCTACATTTACTTCCAATCTTTTCATCATCAAAATTGACATAAATAGTTTTTGGGAGTTTGGTAATTTCATTACATTTTACAAAACAAACAGTGCCAAAAACTCCATTAACAAGACCATCTGAAATGTCTATGTTTTTGATAAGCATAACACGAGCATTTGGACCGACACTCAACAATTTACTTAAATATGTCTGTTTGTCAAAGGTATGTGAAGTACTGTTTTGTGAAAATCGTCCTGTTTGAGGATTTTTCTCAAAGTCTTGTGCTTTAATCTGAACAATATCAGAACATACCTTGTGTAACATCTTAAAATTATGGGTTTCAACATCAGCATTCGTTGCAAAAATGTGAAGGTCCTCTGTGTCATCACCCATGCCCGTCTCACACCGTTTTAAAAGTTTTTCATCGTGGTCATTAAGTTTGTCTCCCTTTTTATGTTTTCTAATACGATTTAGTGTCACAGCAAAGTCTTGATTTTTCTGTCGCACTATTTCTGTTAGTTCTATGTGGCTAAACGTATTTCCCCATAGGTTGGTCTCTGTTTGATCTGTGTAAAGAGGCCTTCCTTTAACTGGTGGAAGTTGATAAAAATCTCCAACAGCTATTATAGACACATTACCGAAGGGAGAAAAATCAGCACATTGTTTAATTTGCCTCAGTCTGCCATGGATGTAAGTTAGTAGTTTGTGATCAACCATGGAAATTTCATCTATGACTAATATTTGGAGATCTTTCAGACTGGCTCTTAAAGTATTTACTTTTTCCTCTTTTAGTGGCTGATACGGTAATGAAACATTATTACAAATGGCAAAGCAATTGTGTATTGTAGTAGCATTAATGTTATAAGCAGCTACACCAGTAGGGGCAGTAAGTAAAACATGAACATCATCCGGATAACCTGACATTCTTGCTAACAGTCTTGTTGCCTCATAATACACAGCTTTAATCAAGTGAGATTTACCTGTGCCTGCTCCACCAGAAATAAACACATGAAAAGGTGCAGGATTTTCACCATTAACTTTATCCAAGCACCACTGTCGTATTTTATAAAACACCTGCGACTGTAGCTCATTTAGGGATCTCATAATAGCTTGGGCTTCAGAATGATTAATTTTCTGTTTTGGGAATTCTATAGACACAGATGTCTTTTCTGGTTGCAAATCTGGAATAACGTCCCTTTCTGTAGGAAACAAATCTTTGTTAGCATTCATTTCCTCTACACTTTCTAATCGTTCCAATTCAGCTTCAGGACAAAGATCAGCCCAAGCATCTTCTTTAAAGCCTACATGTGCTACAGCTTCTTCGCAACGTTGTAATTCTTCTGCTTCTTTTTCAAATTTAGACCTGTTGAAATCCACCACCTCTTTCACAGATTTAATTTCATTGCTACTGTTAGTGAAAGAACCAGTGTCGTAAAACTCTTCAGAACATTCAAATTGTGGGGGTTTCAACTGATCATCTGAATAATAAGGCAAGAACAGCTGAAGCAAGCTTTGATAGTGCTTTTCAGGATGTTGCGTTGGTGAAAAGCGAGCATATCTCACAACAGCTTCATCTGTCCTTGTCCTCTTTTTTACAAACCCACAATTATTATGTAATTTAATCACATCACTTCGACCTTTTTCACTTTTGGGTACATTTCTATATTTTGAGGCAAAACTTGCTAAACACAGGTCTTTAAACTCATTAGTTTTAGGTCTATTTTTGTAACGGTCAGTGATGTTTGTCATCCAGATTTGGTCTTTGTTTGTGTCTTGTTGTTCTGCTCTCTTCTGAATGACATTTAGAGGAAGACTCATTCTGACAATATTGTCTCCAGTTGGAACAAATACAACTTTTCTGGAGCACTCCTTTAATCGCATGTTTGTCAGTCGATACACACTTTCCTGAGCAGATACTTCTCTGTTATGCAGAAACACACTTCCTAACTTCTTAAGAGCCTGTTTTGCATCAACATTTCCTTTACTTTTAACTTCGTTCTGTGCATGTTTGAGTAGCAAACCCATTTCCCTTTCTGCTTTTGAGATGTATGAGATAATGTATACTACACATGCATACGCATCACATACAAACTGAATGTCCATATTCGCATTCCAACAACGCAAGAGATCTTTGTTGTACTGATTCACCCAGACATCGTTTGTATTTCTTTTATGAATGACACTAATTTTCTTTGCAGTTAATTGATAAGCTTTTTCAAAAATTGACTGATTGATGCCGATGGAACTCAAGAGAGCATCAACACTGTCAAATGTTGCTTCTTCATTTGAAAGAGCTAGTTTAACTTTAGTCATTATTTCTTTTGCTTTTGCTGTAGCATCACATGTTTTTACATTACTTTGCTGCTGGTCTGTTTTAGGTTTTTCTTGTTGCTGCTGCTCCTCTGTTTTTGGTTTACAGACGAATGTTTTGTTGCTTGGAGGTCGCGGAAAGTTAAACCTGCACGGAGTGCCCTTCTTTTTACAGCTCTTGGAGTGTTTCTTACTGTGCATTTGAACGTGGGAAACAACCTCATGCAAATCATCAGTTTCAGGCGGGAGATCACACGTTACATATTTGTCAATGAAATTTATGACCTCCTGGTCTGTGTTTGTGCCAATCTTTGGTGCATTCTCAACCCAAAACAAACAATGTGTATGTGGTGATCCACGCTGCTGAAATTCAACACGATAAAAATAGTCAATAATCTTGCCTATTGGCTGAGCAGGGGACAGGATCACATCTTTTAGAAAACAATGAAACCTATGATCGAACATCCTCGCTGCCGTCACAGGATTCGTTTTTAACAAATTACATTTTTGAGACCAGTCCATTTCATTTACATTGCCTTTCAAATTTTGCACTTTCATAAAGGATTCCATCAATTCTGTCCAACGTAAATCTGCAGATGAAAAGGAACAAAACCAAGTAGGAATCCCAAGCTGCCTGACCATAGCAAACAAATCTTTTTGTACACTTTGCCAAAACACAGGTGTTCCGCGAATAGGCTTTAAAAATTTGTAGCCCATGTCACACTTTAACACATCCTTGACAAAGTCTGTACTAGCAAGCATGGAGGGTGTAATCTGGGTGTTCTCTCCTCCATGATACCCTTTTCTTAATGCTATGGAAACATTTGACACAACTTGATTAATCTCTGACAAATACTGTGCATAAAAGATGTAATCCAAGTTACTGCCAAATCGACCGTCAGCATTAAGAATTCTAGCATTAAGATACCGACTCAATGTTAACCTATGCTGTCTTGCATCATGAAAAGTACCAGTTCCCTTTGGGAAAAGCACAGGAAAACATCTAGCCTCATTGCTAACGTCTGTAAGTAAACGGACAGGACTGCTGCCTTCTGCTGGAGCTACTGATAACACACTGTCAAAATGCTGATCCAGTACCTCCTGTGCAACATCCACAGGCTGCATACATGTGTCCAAATACATACCATGCTGTTGTTTATCATTAATGTGTTCCTCTTCAATGTCATTTTCCTCTTCACCCTCATCATTTGTGTCACCATCATCATTTGTATCTTTTTCAAGAGGATTTGTCCAATCTCTATTAATTTGAACATCTTTATACCACTTATTATGAGATTTTAAGTGTTCTAGTGCACTATGAACTTTATTTGTGTGGACATACTGATATTCGTAATGCCCTTTGTAGGTAATTTTCCTCTTTAATTTAACACGAATCATTAAATCCTGATTTTCTAACCTAGGAAGCACATTATCAACAGCATTGTTGTTAGAAGGAACACATGTTACAGGACCATGGACACCATTTTGTCCTCCCTTTGGCAAAGCCAATACTTTCATGAAGGGAATATGCTGTGCAATTAAATGTTGTTCTAAGGAGTTCAGTGTATTTAGTTCTTGTGGAATAGGATCTAACTGTAGGTTATTAATTTGACTTTCCTCAGGTACTTTTCCACCAAGGATTTTTCTGTGGCAGGTATAACAAATCCACAATTGACCAACATGTGTCAATTTTAAAGTGCAGTCAGCAGCACATTTATCACCACATTCATGAAGATATGTGGAGGTTATACATTTATCTGCCAATGAAGCTGCTAAAGATCCCTTCTTTCCATATTGTTCTTTTTTACATTGAACTACCTGATGTTGGAATAACAATCTATGACATACACAGCAAACATATTCTGGACCCTGTTTAACCTTCTCTTTAAATTGCTGAATTACGACATCTATGTTATGTTTTTTCAGCGTTTGGTTATGTTTTTTTTCCTGGTTTCGTTTCTTTATAGACTGGGCGTAAACTGGGTTAGATTTATACTTTTCTACAGTATAATTTATCACATGAGCACGATGATCAGGAGAACTGGCATATTTTTTAACACTGCTGCGTTTTACTTGAGCTCTGAATTGGTCAGCTGAAGCATATTTTTGTACACTGCTCTGTTTTACTTTAGCTCTGAATTGGTCATCTGAAGCATATTTTTGTACACTGCTTTGTTTTACTTTAGCTCTGAATTGGTCATCTGAAGCATATTTTTGTACACTGCTCTGTTTTACTTTACTTCTGAATTTGTCATCTGAAGCATATTTTTGTACACTGCTCTGTTTTACTTTACCTCTGAATTGGTCATCTGAAGCATATTTTTGTGCCTTGGCCTTTTTTGCTTTTTCTCTGAACTGACCATCTGACACATATTTTTGTACACTGTTCTGTCTTAGCTTTGATCTATACTGCTGATTGGTAGAGTATTTCTCTTTAATCGCTTGTATCACCTTAGCTTTGTGTTCTTCATTTGTAGCATATTTATTAACACTAGCATGCTGTTTTGTTTGTCTATATTTACTGTCTGTTGAATATCTGTGTTGTACTTTCATTTTTTTATATTTCCTAAATTCACTGTCATCTGCATATTTCTCCCTCTTTTTCCTCTTCTGCCTATCAGAGTCTTTACGAGGTGAAATGGCATCAATGGCATTTGCATGATTAATTTCACACAGTGTACTTAAACTATAACATTTACTAGAGATGTTATCTTTCACACATGCAATGGGCTCATAATGACATTCATTGCAGTGTTTAAGATAAATCCCTTTCTTTACCGCTGTTGCAACACTTGAGCTATACTTTAACCATTTCTGGCGACTATACGTATAAATATCTACATTAAACAAATTTGCAGCAGCCTGAATTTCAACCTCTGTAGCCCAAGTGCCAACATATTTCATGCGTGTATTGGTAACATACTGCTGTACAGATGTGAACTCTTGTCTAATAACACTGCAGTACACATCAGTACTCTGTTCAATATGCTCCACAACAGCCACGCGAATACGCCTATGATTAGACTCTAGTCCACTAACAGCATGTGACAGAGATCGAAAGAAACAATTACCATCTGGCTGGATATCAATGGTAGTACATGGTTCTGGCTGTTCAATATCTAAATAATCAGCAACAACATCCTCATGATTTAAACTGGGCACAATGCCAAGTTTGATGCAGATGCTCCTCTTATCAGCTAATGTTAAACACTTAAATGTAACATTGCTGGCATTTGTCTCAGACACTAAACAAACGTCGTCAGTGTCATCTGTCCCTCTCTCTGTCTCAGACTGCTGGTCACAGTCTGTCACTGTCTCAGACTGCTGCTCATGTACCCCTGTGTCATTTGTTGCACAACGTGGTACAACAGCAACAACCTTAACACCAGTGACTTCAAACAACTTGTCCCTAGCATGTGCATCATATGCGTACAGTGAATGGACAAGGTTGGTGATGTGCGTGTAGAGTGCGTCAAGACTATTGTAGTAGGCAACAATGCTTGTACCATCATGTTGCCAACCACCATCATCACCACGTGCATGTGGATCAAACACAGCAAACCTGGACCCTTGCCTAAAAACTGCACACATGTTCTGCCTAATAGTCAACAAACAAGCATCTGCCTGAAACATGGCCCTCTGGAAAGCAATATCCAGAGGCATGGCCACATCTTGCAGAGCAGAGTCAAAGTCCTGTACATCAATGTCTCCAGTAAATGTGTCCATGTACTCTAATTTAAATGTGTTGTTGGACAACACATGCTGCCTAGGCAACTCCTGAACAAAAATGTAACCACTACGACGAGCATCACTAATCATGTGGTTTTTCCTCATGTACGTGTACAAGTCGTTGCCCCTGACCAAAACATCGTCCACGTCAGTCGTAGTCCAAGTCCACACACTCTTTAAAACATTGGTCATAACTGCAGTGACGCTGTTTGTGGCACACTGCTTCTGCCTGTTACGACCAAAACGCTTGTGCCCCTGACTGAAAGAACCCCGAATAAAAGACATGACATGGTCATGACTCACGTGATCCTGGGCATCACCGGCAGCAGCGGACGAAGCAGGAGCACCGACGTCGTCCACATGTTCGACTGCCGTCCCCTCTGCGTCACAGGGCTGATGAATCAAACACACAAACAATTAGGCATCAATTAAAGTAGCTGTAGAACATTTAAACCAAATCACAACAATTTGTATACACATTGGCAACGTAGCAATTAAAAAATGTGTCAAATGTTTACTGTAATACAAACCCAATTGTCTTTTACAGACTCTTAACTCAATGTTCTGGAGGAGAATACAAGTAACCTGTGTGGGCAACATATAAAAATATGCTTCCACGGAATAAAAATGTGCTTAAACAATAATAGTGCCATTATTTCAGTGTATGAACAAATAAACAAAGATAACAAACCTGCTGCACATCCTCCTCCTGCTGCACATCCTCCTCCTGCAGGTCCATGGCACGATCCTGTAAGAACAATTTTGCAAACTCGATTCAAGATGATGTAGGTAGCTTAAAGGTAGTGCTCCACAAACCATTTAATACATCCATAATTTCACACCCCATGACTGTCCTATTCATAAAATGTACATACCTTCCTGGGGTCTCCCAGTGACTGATCAGAAGGAGGTGCGCCGACCTCCTCCCTCTCAGCCACTGTGGCAGCACGGGCAGGAACCGGGACGGGAGATGCCTTGGCCGCCACCGCAGTTGCCTCCTCCTAAGAAAAAAAAGACATAAAGACATGAAAAAACACCATGTGACCTGCAGGCTCCTTTGATAACTTCACACTTACTACATGTGATCAAATATGGAAAGAAACTGATTAGCCTAAACTGATGTAATAAAACTTTTCAAAACAAGTGAAATATTTAATATACAAAGACATACCTCTGGCTGGACCACCTTCTTCTGGGAGGCAACAGGTCTCGCGCGACGATCCCTCGTAGTCTTCTAAAATATGAGAAACACAAAACAAACCATTTAATACATCCATAATTTCACACCCCATGACTGTCCTATTCATAAAATGTACATACCTTCCTGGGGTCTCCCAGTGACTGATCAGAAGGAGGTGCGCCGACCTCCTCCCTCTCAGCCACTGTGGCAGCACGGGCAGGAACCGGGATGGGAGATGCCTTGGCCGCCACCGCAGTTGCCTCCTCCTAAGAAAAAAAGACATAAAGACATGAAAAAACACCATGTGACCTGCAGGCTCCTTTGATAACTTCACACTTACTGCATGTCAACAAATATGGAAAGAAACTGATTAGCCTAAACTGATGTAATAAAACTTTTCAAAACAAGTGAAATATTTAATATACAAAGACATACCTCTGGCTGGACCACCTTCTTCTGGGAGGCAACAGGTCTCGCGCGACGATCCCTCGTAGTCTTCTAAAATATGAGAAACACAAAACATTTTTGAAGCCATATTTGGGGCATCGCTCAGTTCAAACCAGATAAAAACAGCATTGCTTGTTAGCATTATACATTGTGTCTGAAATCATCAAGCAGATAAAACAAAATGACAAAAGTTACCTTCTGGCGCGCTGCTACCGCTGTGGAAGCAAGAGCAGGAACGTGGACGGTGCCATCACCCAACACATCCAGAAGTTCCTGGCTAAACCACACGGGGTTCAGCACAACAGAACATTCCTTCAGTACCACGTTCCGCTGACAATAAAAAAAACAGTTGATTAGAAAACATGTAACCAAACCAAGTAGAGTTAAAGTTTAATGAATAATTCACTGTATGTAACAAAGATGACAAACCTCCCGCTGAACCTTCCTCTTCTTGGCAGCACCGGGCCCGTCAAGGTCAGCTGGTCGGGTCGTCTTCAATGACAAAAAAAATAATAATCTTAAATATGTGAGTCACTTCAATTACTTAATTTCAACCACACAACTGTAGTATTCGGATTCAGATTCAGAAAACTTTATTTATCCCCAAGGGGCAATTCAGTTTACAACTGAGCAGAATAAAATAAGAGTAAGATAAGGGTAAAAAAATAGATGAGGAAGGAAATAAATATAGAATGTACATTATTTACAGAGTATTAAATAAAGTGAATCAGTGGGTAATACAGAGTACTAAATCAAGTGACTCAGTGTGTAAGTAAGCAGACAGATGCAGTGTGCTGCAGTCTGTTCCTGTTCTAGAGGCTGAAAGAGTGGAACCAGCACATTACCTTCCTGCCTGGTCCAACGATGTTCCACTCGAAGGGGTTTGAGAGCGTTGGCACCGGGACCTCTCCTCTCACGACCACCTGGGGGCGACGCCTGGGAACAGGGGGCGATGACCTGGCTCGAACCTCTGGCTGTGGCTCTGGCTCGCTCATCTCCACCTGCTGGTAGGCGGCAACCCACAGCAACTGTGACAGGATAGGCATCCCGTCACTGTCGCTGAGGTGCACCTACAAAAAAAAATACATAATGTTGAGTTTGGTCAACAACTTCCTGATTTAAAACGCGCATCTGCCAACAAGTTCACATAACTACAACGGCTGGCACAATAACAAATGTTACTTACGCCATCCCTGCACCACAGCTCCAGGTGGTCCAAGGGGAAGTGGCTGGCAGTGGCGATGTAGGGGACACCTGAAAGGAATAAAACAGCCATAGAAATATATGGGTTCAACTCCATTTCTGTGAATTGCAAAATCCTAATGAATAATACAAACACCGTTCCAATTTTTTTTACAAACTGCTTAATTAAATATAATCCATCATACATCCAGCTGCACATAAAAGTAAACACATTTGTCTATACATACTCATCTGGGCCGCAACACGATGGTACGCCTGGCTGAGAAGCTCCTGCTGGTCCACCTCGATGTTCAGGCGCCGGGGGAAATCCAGGACAAACAGCTGAGAATAAACATAAATTGTTGTTTTAGCAATCGTGCAGCTGATGCATTAGCACTGACACTATCAGACATAATAAATGTGCTAATAACTAAATAAAAAAAATAACTTGCCTTCGGCCAACGGCGAGAAATCGAGCTCAGGAGCCTCCTGAACTCCACTGCGGCCTCGTCGACGGTCCGGCTGGCAGTCAAGTCATTGCTAGGAGCCATCAGACAGACTGCCTCTGGGATCCGAGGGAGAAAGGCATTCTCAACCTCGGTCCTCAGCTGCGCTGCCGAGGCCCCCGGCGTTGACATGAAGCCAAAGGACATCCTCCCCTCTGGCATCTGGACGAACCCATCTACGACAGCGCGTAGATGGGAGTCCCCGACAATCAGAACGAACTGTAACAACAGAAACATTTTTTTTTTTAAGCACAACAATCTACAATGATTAATCCAAAATAGAATAACACATTAAATAATGCAACAATAATTACCTTCTTGTCTGGGGACTCAGCAGGAATGACCAACTTGTGGCTCCTGCCCGTGAACGTTGAAGTTGGCCAGGCCCGAACTGCATGGCGATACCCAGTACCGCGGCCTGTATAGGAAACACAGACAATACTATAATAAGACTTAATTCACCCTTACAAAGTAGCAATTTTAAAATAAGTGGAAAACACGTCACAACCAAGCGACTAACAATTTCCTATATTAACTTAACAAGTGACTACTTACGTGCAACAAAGTTGCTGCGGGGGGGTTGCAGTTCCACGTCCAGGGGTCGCGCAGTCATCCTCATCCTGGCGGCCTGGGAGCGACGGTAGCCCTTGCCACGAGGCATCTAAAAGTGGAGGAAAAAAAACACACCAAATGTGAGCACAACTACATTAAAACACACAGACACAACTGATGAAAATGTGTTATTGTTATGTTCTCTTACATTATGTTAGCCTACCATTCCCTGGTAAACACAATTTCAAAGTACAAAGCTATAACACATGAACACATCACATCTTCACCACAAATGCAAATGCGTATTGAAACGACCCTATAGTTCATCGTTGTTGTAAAAACTCAAACATTATGTTCTGCATTCAAATCAGACATACAAGTACTTTATGCCGACTTAACCAAAATTCACTGAATGAGTAGGGTTTCACATGCACACCAAACTAGAAATTTGTTAAAATATGAAAATGAAAAAATACTTTCATAGGCTATAGTCATACAAGATATTTATCAACTGCACAAAGCTATGTCCTTACAGCGCAATGGAGAAGTCCCTAAATTTACTTTATCAAATGGTCGTGACCGAGCAAACGCACCGCAGGGAAGGACTGCGTAGGAAGGACTGCGTAGTTAGCTGTGATGTAGTGACCAAACAGCGAAAATTCATTCAATTCAATTCATTAATTCAATCAATTCAACTATCCACAGACACTAAACATAAACAAATAAACACTAGCAGCATAAGCAGACAGTTTGCTATAGCGAACCATGTAGGCTACTAGCTCACTGCTAATGCTAGCAGCGTTAGCAATACGTTAGCCGTATGCTAGCTTAAACACCACACGAGCTCTGGCATTAATGAAAATTAATTATCCACAGACGCTAAACATAAACAAATAAACACTAGCAGCATAAGCAGACAGTTTGCTATAGCGAACCATGTAGGCTACTAGCTCACTGCTAATGCTAGCAGCGTTAGCAATACGTTAGCCGTATGCTAGCTTAAACACCACACGAACTCTGGCATTAATGAAAATTAATTATCCACAGACGCTAAACATAAACAAATAAACACTAGCAGCATAAGCAGACAGTTTGCTATAGCGAACAATGTAGGCTACTAGCTCACTGCTAATGCTAGCAGCGTTAGCAATACGTTAGCCGTATGCTAGCTTAAACACCACACGAGCTCTGGCATTAATGAAAATTAATTTAATAAACTTACCTTAGGAGCTTAGTCGCTTACCAGTTCGATGAAAACCTGAAAAAGAGAAAGAGAGAGACAGAGAAGAGAGAAGGAGACAGAAGGGGAATACTAGAAAAAGTTTTGTTAGCGTCGAAAAACGAAGAAAATGTATCCTTTATAAAATATAAAAATGTATAAAATATATCCAAACGATGTCGTCCAACGATGAAGTCCAAATATCCGGCAGGTCAGGGTCCAAAAGCTGTCGAAAAGCTGTCGAAAAGCTGTCGAAAAGCTGTCGAAAATCTGTCCAAAAGCAAGTATCCCACGGCAATCCAACAGTAACTTCGAGAAGCGTCTGTGAATCAAGGCAATGGGTGCCGCCCCTTTGTTGTCGACCCAATTTATACGCCTAGGCGTGTCAAGTCTCGACCAATGAGGCCGAAGACCCCACGTGCCGTATATCAAATCAGGTGCGCCAGACAACAACACACAGATACGTCACAGCTACCTACGCACTTAGGAAATCCCCTCCCTATCTTAATGATTGTGACGGGTGCTTGGTTGCTAGGTCACGGTCATTCACAAAAGTAAACAGGGGATTCCTCGACACTGCTACCCCCGCCCTGTCTGTGTTTTCAGTGTTTGCTAGGTCACATCCTGCTTTCTCTGTGATAGATGTAAATAGTGGAACCTGTTTTGTACACTCTATTGTGTAGATAAAGTGTAATTTAAAAAATAAAAAATTAAAGACACAAAAAATAATCATAAAATGAAATGGAAATAAATCGTGCGTGACAGGAAGTCGCGCGCAGAAATAAAACATCCGGTCATTTTCAAAACAAAATACAACGTGTTCACGAAGGATCAGGATCCCCCGCACTACACTTTAAAAACGTCATGATGGGTATGTAGGCAGCCCTGAAGTGAACAGGTCAGAGGTTTAAAAATATTGTAGTGCTCTATAGGGTCTCATGCATCGTGGGCGATGCAGAAGCACTCTTTTTACTAATATGCTCAGAACGCCGCAGTGCTGTGAGCTAGAGACTTACTTTCAAAAGCAGCTGAAAGATGACGACTGCGCCTTGAACTTCAGTGACTTTTTGGAGTCCCTGCCCTTTAAATCCTTTAAATCCCCCATGATACTGCACGTTTTTTATGATTATTTATCCATTTTTCGCGCTGAAAACGGTCATTGTTGTCCTTAGCTTCGTTGTTAGCGTCATCCCCATAATGCTTTGCGTGTCTGTCGACCAATCAGAGTGGCCATGTGGGTCATGTGACATGTAAAGGTCTGTAAATGTCCAGGTATCCAAATTCTCTGTGCCCTGTGTGAGAACTCGCTAGATCACCGCGATCTGTGTCTCTACTGTGTTCACTGGACTGCTGAGACACTCAGAGTAAGAATAGAAGAGAGTATATCAAGTAAATAATGTGCAGATTGATATTTGTGCACTTAGAGGATATGGATAGACGTGTGCCCAGGACGTATGGAGTATATCATGGATATGTAGAAGCTAGTCGTTTACATCGTGTTTGCTTCGCGGATCGGCCGACGACAGGTAGCCATGTTTGACCTACTTCTGACGGAGCGACAGCGCGTGTGTAACTGCGTCCCAGGAGAGAGAGAGAGGACACACGATGGATAATGGCGTCTTCATCACTGTGGATGATCCCTGTGACCTGAGAACTCCATTATCAACAAACATTTGAGTATACCAGAAACCCCTTCCTTTGATGGAAAACATGATCTGAAATGGCTTTGTTATTTTGTGTTTTACTTATTCATAGTTTACAGTGTATTTCCATTTTCTTGGCTGTGAATAAAATGCTTTATTTTAAGTATTTTGTTAAGTTTTACACTTAGCAGTAGAAGTGTGATGGTATTATTATGTGTGGTATTAGAGAAATACAGTATATCATGGTGGTCAACAAATATCTAAGGTAACCTTTAAAAAAGACTGTGCTCCGTCCAACTGATAACACGTCACCTCTGTAGCTCCTCAAAAAAAAAATCTTTCTGCTCCATAGGTTGTGTAACATTTGTTCACTTCTGACATATGCAAGACAAATTGAGAACAGTGTGTGTTAAGAGAATGTAGGCCAACATACTAATCAACATAAAAGCATTTTTCCCAGTAACTCATTTTTTGTTGAATAATGGAAGTATGATAAAACAATACTGATGTGGGTTCCCTCCTGAGGTCAACCGCAAACTTACCTAATGATTGGTCAAAGTGGGCGGGATTTATTACAACAAATCAAAATCGCCACACGATCAGCTTTTGGCGCTACCGACGCACTTCCCGCTACGACGAAAGCCGCGGCTCAGACGACCGCGCACATCCCCGCGATCGCCCCGAGCCCCGCGTCCCTCGGAGCCCACGGCGGTGGGTTCCGAGGGCCGCGGGGACCGGGTCGCGCGGGGAGGCTTGGCCCCCGTTCATAACTGCTTGCAGTTCTAGTTAGGGGGCCAAGCCCGCGGGGCCTGGGGACCGCGAATGCAAGCATACGCGGTTCCCAGGACCAGCGGTGCTGGGAACCCTATTGTTTTTGTTCGGATTTTTATTATTATTATTATTATTATTATTATTTTTATTCTTCTCCCGATAAAACTCATGCTGCAGGCTAAACCGTGCAAGGTAGGGCGGTGCAATTTGGCGGGTTGGCCCACACCCCCGCACGTACCTCAGACGCAAAAAACTGCACACGTCCACCTGTAGGGGGCGCTATAACCAAGGACAACGCGTTTTGGCCTATAACTCCCAGACCGTATGTCGCACATTCAAAAACCTTATACCTCCCAATTCCTTGAATGGAGCTGAGTCACTTTGTAATTGGCCACGCCCACTTGCGCCTAATTAATTTTTTCGCAAAATCGCGAAAACTGGAAAACCTGCTTTTTTGAACTACTCCTAGGGATTTTGTCCGATCTGCAGGAAAATTGGCCCGTACACTTTTCTGGTCCTCATGAGCTTAAGTTATCAAAAGATTTTTTTTGGGTTGAAAATTCCGCGAATTATTAACGAACAAATTTCCATAGCTAGCCATAAAAATGGAAAATGTTGCATATCTCGGTCAAAGTAAATGCTATCGACACCAAATCAGATATCCTTCGTTGGCATGAGACTGGGAGCCTATGAGCTGAATTTGGCGAATGTCGGCGCCTAGGGGGCGCTAGAGATATGGGAAGTTTATATCTCTAGAACGGCTGCACCGATTTCTACCAAATTTGGTCCGTACGACGTAGGGCCAGCCCTGAGGCCATAACTTAAAGGGGGTCATGACAGGTCAATGTGGGCGGGGCTTATTACAAGATAAACAAAAAATAATAATTTCTGCCAAAGTATAACACTTAGGGCTTTGAAATTTTATGGGTACATTTAGAATAGGACTCCGATCGCGCCTACCTAAAATCGCGTTTGTGCTCCACTAGGGGGCGCTATAACGCATTTTTGCCTATAACTTTCACATTTTAAATGACACGTTGAAAAATCTCATATTGCCGTGTTCCCTGAATAGCGCTGGATTTTCTGACGTAGGCCACGCCCACTTTCGCCGAAAATTCCCGTCGCTAAGTCGCCACATGTCCGAAACCTACTTTTTCAAACTCCTCCTACAGTTTAAGCGCCATCTGTGCCAAACTTTGCACATACGATGTCTAGACATGTCTGAGCACAACTTATCAAAAGAATTGTGGCACGACAAAAAATGCGCTAATTATAACCGAACGATTTTTCGGCTAGCCTAAAAAACACATGTTGTGTCATATTTCGGTCAAACTAAAGTCTTTCGACTTCAAACTTAACACGGTGGTTCCAGAGGTCATCCGCAGACTCTGTGCCAAATTTGGTGCAGATCGGCCAAAAGGGGGCACTACAAACCCAAAAAAATCGAGTTTCCAAAAAGTTGCTCGGATTCCTACGAAATTCGCTGTGCATGATGTGGACTCCCTCCTGAGGCGAACCGCCAACTTACGTAATGATTGGTCAAAGTGGGCGGGATTTATTACAACTACTCAAAATCACCACGCATTCTGCCTTTGGCACTAACAGTGCACACCCACTACAGTGAATACTGCAGCTCAGCGTCAGGCTGTGTCCTGACAATTGCCCTGAACTGGAATGCCGCAGCTAGGACGACGGCGCGCGTCCCCGCGATCGCCCCGAGCCCCGCGTCCCTCGGAGCCCACGGCGGTGGGTTCCGAGGGCCGCGGGGACCGGCTCGCGCGGGGAGGCTTGGCCCCCGTTCATAACTGCTTGCAGTTCTAGTTATTATTATTTTTATTCTTCTCCCGATAAAACTCATGCTGCAGGCTAAACCGTGCAAGGTAGGGCGGTGCAATTTGGAGGGCTGGCCCTCACCCCCGCCCGTACCTCAGACGCAAAAAACTGCACACGTCCGCCTGTAGGGGGCGCTATAAGCAAGGACAACGCGTTTTGGCCTATAACTCCCACACCGTATGTCGCACATTCAAAAACCTTATATCCCCATATTCCTTGAATGGAGCTGAGTCACTTTGCAATTGGCCACGCCCACTTCCGCCTAGATAATTTTTTCGCAAAATCGCGAAAACTGTCAAACCTGCTTTTTCGAACTCCTCCTAGGGATTTTGTTCGATCTGCACGAAAATTGGCACGGACACTCTTCTGGTCCTCATGAGCTAAAGTTATCAAAAGATTTTTTTTGGGTTGAAAATTCCGCGAATTATTAACGAACAAATTTCCGTAGCTAGCCTTAAAAATGGAAAATGTTGCATATCTCGGTCAAAGTAAATGCTATCGACACCAAATCACAGATCCTTGGTTGGCATGAGACTGGGAGACTATGAGCTGAATTTGGCGAATGTTGGCCCCTAGGGGGCGCTACAGATGTGGGAAGTTTATATCTCTAGAACGGCTGCACTGATTTCTACCAAATTTGGTCCGTACGATGTAGGGCCGGCCCTGAGGCCATATCTTCAAGGGGGTCATGACAGGTCAATGTGGGCGGGGCTTATTACAAGATAAACAAAAAAAATTAATTCCTGCCAAAGTATAATACTTAGGGCTTTGAAATTTTATAGGTACATGTAGAATAGGACTCAGATCCCGCCTACCAAAAATCGCGATTGTGCTCCACTAGGGGGCGCTATAACGCATTTTTGCCTATAACTTTCACATTTTAAATGACACGTTGAAAAATCTCATATTGCCTTGTTCCCTGAATAGCGCTGGATTTTCTGACGTAGGCCCCGCCCACTTTCGCCGAAAATTCCCGTCGCTAGGTCGCCGCGTGTCCGAAACCTACTTTTTGGAACTCCTCCTACAGTTTAAGCGCCATCTATGCCAAACTTTGCACATACGATGTCTAGACGTGTCTGACCTAAAGTTATCAAAAGAATTGTTGCACGACAAAAAATTCGCTAATTATAAACAAACGATTTCTCGGCTAGCTTAAAAAACACATGTTGTGTCATATTTCGGTCAAACTAAAGTCTTCCGACTTCAAACTTAAGACGGTGGTTCCAGAGGTCATCCACACGCCCTGTGCCAAATTTGGTGCGGATCGGCCGATAGGGGGCGCTACAAACCCAAAAAAATCGAGTTTCCGAAAAGTTGCTCGGATTCCTACGAAATTCGCTGTGCATGATGTGGACTCCCTCCCGAGGCCAACCGCCAACTTACGTAATGATTGGTCAAAGTGGGCGGGATTTATTACAACTACCTGAAAATCACCACGCATTCTGCCTGTGGCACTAACAGTGCACACCCACTACAGTGAATACTGCAGCTCAGCGTCAGGCTGTGTCCTGACAATTGCCCTGAACTGGAAGGCCGCGGCTCGGACGACGGCGCGCGTCCCCGCGATCGCCCCGAGCCCCGCGTCCCTCGGGGCCCGCGGCGGCGGGTTCCGAGGGCCGCTGGGACCGGGTCGCGCGGGGAGGCTTGGCCCCCGTTCATAACTGCTTGCAGTTCTAGTTATTATTATTTTCTTCTATTTTTATTCTTCTCCCGATAAAAGTCATGCTGCAGGCTAAACCGTGCAAGGTAGGGCGGTGCAATTTGGCGGGCTGGCCCACACCCCCGCACGTACCTCAGACGCAAAAAACTGCACACGTCCGCCTTCAGGGGGCGCTATAAGCAAGGACAACGCGTTTTGGCCTATAACTCCCACACCGTATGTCGCACATTCAAAAACCTTATATCCCCACATTCCTTGAATAGAGCTGAGTCACTTTGCAATTGGCCACGCCCACTTCCGCCTACACTTTTTTTCCCGAAAAATCGCGAAAACTGCAAAACCTGCTTTTTCGAACTACTCCTAGGGATTTTGTTCGATCTGCACGAAAATTGGCCCGGACACTCTTCTGCTCCACATGAGCTAAAGTTATCAAAAGATTTTTTTTGGGTTGAAAATTCCGCGAATTATTAACGAACAAATTTCCGTACCTAGCCGTAAAAATGGAAAATCTTGCATATCTCGGTCAAAGTAAATGCTATCGACACCAAATCAGAGATCCTTGGTTGGCATGAGACTGGGAGCGTATGAGCTGAATTTGGCGAATGTTGGTCCCTAGGGGGCGCTAGAGATATGGGAAGTTTATATCTCTAGAACGGCTGCACCGATTTCTACCAAATTTGGTCCGTACGACGTAGGGCCGGTCCTGAGGCCATATCTTTAAGGGGGTCATGACAGGTCAATGTGGGCGGGGCTTATTACAAGATAAACAAAAAAAAAATAATTTCTGCCAAAGTATAACACTTAGGGCTTTGAAATTTTATGGGTACATGTAGAATAGGACTCAGATCCCGCCTACCTAAAATCGCACGTGTGCTCCACTAGGGGGCGCTATAACGCATTTTTGCCTATAACTTCCACATTTTAAATGACACGTTGAAAAATCTTATATTGGCGTATTCCCCGAATAGCGCTGGATTTTCTGACGTAGGCCCCGCCCACTTTCGCCGAAAATTCCCGTCGCTACGTCGCCGCATGTCCGAAACCTACTTTTTCGAACTCCTCCTACAGTTTAAGGGCCATCTGCGCCAAACTTTGCACATACGATGTCTAGACGTGTCTGATCTAAAGTTATCAAAAGAATTGTTGCACGACAAAAAATGCGCTAATAATAACCGAACGATTTCTTGGCTAGCTTAAAAAACACATGTTGTGTCATATTTCGGTCAAACTACAGTCTTTCGACTTCAAACTTAACACGGTTGTTCCAGAGGTCATCTGCAGCCTCTGTGCCAAATTTGGTGCGGATCGGCCGATAGGGGGCGCTACAAACCCAAAAACATCGAGTTTCCCAAAAGTTGCTCGGATTCCTACGAAATTCGCTGCGCATGATGTGGACTCCCTCCTGAGGCCAACCGCCAACTTACGTAATGATTGGTCAAAGTGGGCGGGATTTATTACAACAAATCAAAATGACCACGCATTCTGCCTTTGGCACTAACAGTGCACACCTACTACAGTGAATACTGCAGCTAAGCATTGTCCTGTGTCCTGACAATTGCCCTGAACTGGAAGGCCGCGGCTCGGACGACGGCCCGCGTCCCCGCGGTCGCCCCGAGCCCCGCGTCCCTCGGGGCCCGCGGCAGCGGGTTCCGAGGGCCGCGGGGACCGGCTCGCGCGGGGAGGCTTGGCCCCCGTTCATAACTGCTTGCAGTTCTAGTTATTATTATTATTATTATTATTATTAGTATGTTAAAAAAAAAAGGCCTTCTGACCGGTGCTGGTGCTGCTCAGCCTGAGCTGTAGTTTGGTCTTTTTCTGCAAAACCAGTGGTGAGGATCACAGGCTCAGGAGTGGATGATGTGGTGGTTAAATGTGTTGTTGTTGAAAGAGTGGCTGTAATCCAAAACAAGACAATGATAAGTACAGTAAAATTATATAATATATTCTATATTGTATCAGAACATTTGGCAAATTGCTGTACTTGACAAATTTGTAGTACTTACTAGTAGTAGGTTTCTCAGTAACAGTTACATTCACTGGCATCTGTAAGTCTCCGTTGACACACCAATACCAGCCGCTGCTCTCTGTCTTCAGTCCACTCATGGTCACAGTGGAAACACTGGAGACACTCGTATCGATGGTCACTTTTGTTCCTTGTATTGATCCAGACGACCCCATCACACAGGAGCTGCCCAGCCTGCACCACTTCATTTCTCCAGAGTTATGATGGGAACAATTGATGGTTATATTATCTTCTTTAAATGCTGTAATCTCCTGATGGTCCACGTAAAGACTGGGCACACCTTCAGGGAAACAAATTCAGTAGTGGTTAGCCTAATAATAGTCAGCCTCCATAGCAAACAATGAGATGCTCCTTAGTGTTTTTTCTCCAAATTGTTAAATTTTTACAAAAGATTTGAATAAAGATGCTTTAAGGGCTCTTACCTCTGGTGACTGACAGGTGGAAATACCGTCTGTTATCTGACCCTCGATTAATCTCCACAGCACACCAGTAGTAACCAGCATCCTGAGCTGTCAGATCTTTTATAGTCACAGTGAAGATTCCTTCTGTTTTGTCATCAGAGATTGAAAACCTTCCTGAAATTGGTTGGTTTGTTTTAACTGCATATGAGCAGTAGTTCCAATAATATCCTTGACACAAGTATTTAACATGGCCTCTATATTGCAAGTCATAGAGACATGGGATAGAGATTGAACCTCCAGCTTTCACTGACACTTCACTGACTGTAGTTATGCTGTGAATTCCTGTAACAAGAACAAATACAGCATTTTAATGTATATATTCACCAACAATAATCTTTCTTCATATGGCCTGCCTATTATGGATTTTATATTAGGTGTTGTTTCAAGTAATAAGTAATTCTCTTCAAATTTCATAAAGACAAACCGGTGTCACTCATCTCACTGATACTTACAGAATTACAGAATTATGTATTTAATCACTCATGACAGGTTTATCTGATGTAACCAGCTCAAGTAGTCTAAACGTCTGTACACATAAAATATCCCGTGACTGACCTGTGAGTCCGGTGAGGATGAGGACAATCCTGAGATGAACAGCCATGTCACATCACAGAGAGAGCGAGAATGAGACAGACAAAGCAACATGCAACACCAGTACTTTGACAAATATTCCACATCCTGTTTCCTGAACATGCAAATACAGCTTTTAAAATTTCTTTTTAAGGCCATTGCCTTGTGGGATGCAAAGAAGCAAATGGCGTGTCTGGTTATGCCACTTACTCACATCTCCACGGACACAAAACACCTTCATTGATGTTAAGATTTTTCCCACACAGGAATGTGGATTAGCGAAGTGTCCTTTAAACACAACCTGTTTTTGATCAGCAATAAAGCATAAATATTGAAATAAATGGCATGCGTGTCTCAAAAATTCTCACTAGTAAGTCATAGAGAATAATTTTGACAATTAGAAAGACCCCATGTACTGAGGCTGTGAGTCCTCTGCAGTGACCGAGAGTTTGACCCCGCCATGGCCCTTTACTGCGTGTCACTCCTCCACTCTCTCTTCTCCTTTCCTGTCGTATCTCCAGCTGTCCAAAGAATTAAAGGCATAACAGCCCCCACACATACCCCTGTGTAGACCTCGCAGTAACATGCATCTTGGATCGTATGATCCCAACACTAAGTATGTGAGTTCACACCTGTAATTTGAATATGTCTCTACATACGTTTTGAGGGAATGGATCTCACTTCCCCAGATCAAAATAAACACACAACTACATCACTTCTGTTTGCACAGACCAAATGTGTTGCTGTTTTTATCCAGTGAAAGAAATAACTTACTTTACACTACTAGCCAAATTTACAAGATGGTAAATTACAAGGTTTTGGCGTAGATAGCTTTTCACAAAGAGTTGAGTTTCTCATAACTCAGCAAATTTTGTGCATCTTTGTTATGTTATTGTGGAGAGTGTTTATTACTGCAAAAAAAAAACAAAAAACAGTGAAGTAGCCTATATTGTTGACCTTTTGATGTACCTTTAAAATTTGACGTTTAACATTAAAAAAATGTTGTCTTCTTTCATATTTAATATAAATGGTTAGATCAGTGTGTTCAAACTGTTGCTATTGGCAGATAAGATGCACTTAGTCACTCAAGGAGTAGCCACCAGTATGATGCCACTTGTTTTTGCTAGAGGCAGTGAAGGCTTGTCAGCTCTTTTGTTTCTTTTTCATCCACATGTGCTGTTTTGCACAGTTTGACTCAGTGCTGCAGCCCAGCAAAGTGGAGTTAGCAACTGCTTGAAGGTGTGTATTTAGTGATGATGTACTCACATTTAGTCAAGCAGCTTAACAGTGTTTAAACATTTTACTCCCTATACATCCCTCATAATAATAATCCTCCGTTATTTTATTTTTATTACGAAGCAACAAAATGAGCAAGTATTGTGTTTTCATCTGCAGCAACATAACACGACTCCTCTGCAGCTGAAAGGGAACATGAGACAGCGAAAGCAGACATCTGAAACAGTGCCTCAGAAGTACTGAGTATACAGACACTTTTAAAATCATCATTCTCTCTGCTCTCCTGCACACACATGAGCTGAGTCTCAAAAATACAAGCGGGTCTTTTGGCAGTGGAAATCACCTTTAGCAGGTTTACCCGTGTTTACAACGTCTGCATACAGGTGCTAATTTTGATGTTAAAATAGTATTAGTAACAAAGCCACTTTATTGCTCTTGGTTAAAGTGTTGCTGTTGGCACATTCTGTCAAAGTCACACCTTAACCGTATCACACCTTTTACGTTAGCGTCTCAACACAACACCTCTGCTCCTCTCACGCCCTCCTGAATTCTTGACTTTCAAGCATGTGCTTGAGGGAAAAAGAAAAGCTTTATTCTATTTTTTCCAGAATTATTTGATACACTGCAGATTTGCACAATAGAGTGCACATCAGAATGACTTCATAAGTCTTGCCATACTTGCAGGATGAATGTTTTCCCATCTCTTCTGCTCATTAGCACTTGTGTATTGTGCTGTAGATCAAGCTCCCATCTGCGTGTTCAGCCTAATGAGAAAAAACAAGCACAGAGAATGAGAGACTCACATTAATACTAATCCACTTGAGTTATTAACAGATTATTGAGATGCCTAGATGAGTTCAAAATGAATCGCATGCCTTTTGTTGCACACTGTTCTCCAATGCAAGGGTACTGTATGTCACACTCTCCTCTGGTGTATGGTCCTGCTGGATGGCGTTCACAGTCAAAGTGACACAATTTCAGTGGAAAGACAAACAAACGTTAATAAATTTTCAGGCACTGATCTCTTTTACACTGTGCTGAAGAAAAGTTTTTATCTGATCTGGTTTACCTTCTTCTGGGCTGCTGCATGTTGATTGTGAATGATGGTGGTGTAGAGCACATCAGAATCACTCCCAGGTTGTGAGCCCTATGGTGGATGACATTAATCTGATCATATATTATGTTATGATACAACTGTTTGCTTTCTCCTCTCTCATGATTATACAGTGTCTGGCAGGACTGCTATGAATAACTCCCTCCTAACTCAGTTTAAATGAATGTAAACCTTTACATTTCTATGATCTGGAGTTTTACTTGTGAGGAGCTTTTTCATGCTGTGTTTGAATGTAAAGTCCATGGTTTTCCTTTTCTTCTTTATGTCACTTGGTGAATGATGTGTGACAAACTGTTTAGAGCAGCATTAAAGCTGCAAAAACAGCAGTAGTTATTTTTATTTTTTATGTGTATTATACACATGATTGGTAATGTTCCGGTTGTATGATCAGTCCAAATTTGGCCATATTGTAAAATGTTTTGTTATTTACCAAGCAAAGATGAAATATTCCAAACACAATAATGGGAATGGGAAGTACTTGGCTGTATCTCACCGCAGTGATGTCAGAATCTTCAGGCTTGGATTTACCTAAAACACATATTATATCAATATTTTAGAATAACAGGCGTTTTATTCCTGAATTTGCTTTTGTAGAGTTTACAACAAACTTACTACATTTTCTCATCCTCCATCCAAAAAAGGCAGCAAGAGCAAGAAACAGCAAGACACAGGTGCTGGTGAGAATCGGCACCATAGTGGAACTAGAAGATAAATGCAGATCAGAGGTACATTTAATTAAAAATAACTGATAATGTTGTCTGTAATTGGCCTATACATACATTTTTCTTTTATAGGTTTCATTTATAAAATTAAAAATCATTGCATGCAGCCATATTTCATGTATGGGTCATACAGAGTTTGACTGAAAGAAAATGTGTGGCTGACTGACAAATAGTGTTTTGAAGAGATGGTATTCAGCATATTAACTGTCCTGTATTTTGCAGGAGAAGTTTTAAATCAGATTTTAACCCACTGGGAAAGTGAAACAAAATAAAGGGTACACACATCTTGTGTTCATCTTGCAGGTTCTCTCCATCCGCGCTGTTTATGGTGGTGTTTGTGGGCTGAGCTGTTTGTGGCTCTGCACTTGTGTCTAGGGAGGTATTCTGGGTTGTGGTTGAATGAGTGCCTGTAAAGTCTTATTAAATAAATGTGAAAAGTGATGTTAATCCACATTGATTGACAATATCAAGGTATTTTCTACTTTATGCTATGGATTATTATACTAAAACTTCCTAATTAACTAATTGCTGCAAAACTAATAGGCATTGTTTTTTCATAATTCATTATTGCTTCAGTCTTTTTTTTTTTCACAATAGTTAGCTAATTTATGAAACCAGAAAATGGTGAGTATCTTACCTGCTGTACTGAGGCTCATTGTAGTTGTAGTAGTTGAGGTTAATTCACGAACAGTTAAATGCACTGGCATCTGAAGGTCATCATTTGTGCACCAATACCAGCCACTGCTCTCTGTCCTCAGGTCACTCATAGTCACATTGAAAACATTTGGGACACTTGAATTGATAGTCACTGTTGTTCCTTGTATTAATCCAGTCTGACCTGTCACACAGGTGATGCCTGGTCTGCACCACTTATTTTCTTTTTGATGTCTATAGTGGCATATCACGGTCACACTTCCTCCTTCAAATGCTGCAACTTCCTGTTTGTCCACATACAGACTTGGCATACCTTGAAAGGAGCACAATACAAAATCAAGCATCGTCTGATTTTATTATCTGAGAAATTAAAATCTCAAAATGTTTTTTCCCAGCAAATTGTTCACAGAAAGGATTTCAATTGTGTTAAAAAACATTTAATAGATTTTACCTGGAGTGACAGACAGCCGAAAATGTTGTTTGACATCAAAAGATTTTTTCTCCACTGCACACCAGTAATGGTAGTCCTTGTCCTCATCTTTCAGATTATTAATAGTCACTCTGAAAACCGTTTGGTTCGTGTCATCTGAGATTGAAAACTTTCCAGATGCATCTGGCTTGTTTGTTTTAACTGCATATGAGCAACTCAAAAACAAGTTTAGATTATGTTTACACAAGTATTTCACATTGTCTCTGTAGTCCAGGTGATAGAGACATGGGATAGAGATGGAGTCTCCGGCCTTGACTGGTACTTTACTCACTGTAATGATGTTACAGTGAATTCCTGACAAAACAACAACAGAGATTTATTTCTTAGCGCTGCCTTCATATGCATTGTGTATGTCACTAACCTTACAGGTTAGTCAGAGATATAATTACATAACACATCCATTACTACTTAGTATCATAAATTAACTGTGACTTTTATCAGAACACATTATTAATTATTATTATTGGTGGCTCATTGTCACTTTAAATGTCAATTTTGATACTTAACAACAAAATATCAGCACCGGCAATATTGTATTAATTATAAATCTGATTATTATTTATATATGGCATTCTTATAAAGGCTTAGCTGACTTACCCACGAGTCCAGCGAGTATTAGGTGAGGAATATATAGAAACATCATGCCAGCATCAGTGTTGTCAGTAAATGAGCACTTTCTGTATTTCAGTAGGTAATTCTGTCTGGGTCACTTCCTCATTTTTAACAGTGTCCTTTGGGCCTGCTGTAAATCTACCAGTTGTATGGCTCTAAAGTAATGCAGTGTTCATTTTACAACACTATCAACCATAGTTGATAATATATATTAGTTAAATATTAGTTAAACATTTACCTAGCAGCATGAGGACCTATTGCAACTAAATTTACTCTTGTGGTAGAATAAGTAGGATTTTTCCATTGCTGTTTACAAACACACTAGAAACATAGTTGGTTGTTCAGTCTCATTCCCAGGATGGTAAAGTTTCCTGAGAATAGCAAAATAGTGACAAAATAAGACACAATGGGCACTGGGTGTGGTCCCTGTGGATACAGGCACTGCCACACACATCTGGTGGGTTGTGGGTGATGATTGAGAGGGTGAATGGTGACCAGTGTTTGCACACCGTCACACTACACACACCCAGTTCAGACATGTGCATGTGAATGTGACTCCAAGCAAAGGATCTAGAGTGAAGATTCAGGCTGAAAACATGGTGTAAATGACATTTTTAGTTAACTTGGCATGTTGGGGCTTTAGGAGACTTAGATTTTGCAACAGTTTTCCTGTGAAACTCCAGCAGTGTTTTGTGTAATACAAAACTAAACCCGACCCTCAGTCGGTATGAGGGTGAGTAGATAATGATTGAATTTTAATTTTTGGGTGAACTATCCCTTTAATATTTTCTGATTCCTTTACTCCATTATGACACTAAACTAAATATATGTGGGACGTGGACAAAACAAGACGTGAGGAAACAGCAAGCAATATTTTTCAGTCTTTCTGTTACTTTACGGACCAAACAATTAATCAGTTAATTGAGAAAATAATCGACACATCAGTCAATAAAGAAAATAATCATTAGTTGCATCCCTAAACGTTATAAGTAACTGTAAAAAAAATGGCTGAAAACTAACTGTTATATTATGACAGGTACAGGACTCGAAACTCAAAGTTTAGGACTTGGGACTTGGGACTGCATAGACTTTGACTTCCACATGTCCCCTCCTCTGCAATTAGAGTAGGTTTACAGCGAACAGCGGTAACGACCTCACCACTATGGCCGACGTAACGGCCGCCCGCTAATGTTGTCCTCGTCGACTTTTGATGACGTTTTTATGTAACTTCGAATAGTTGCGCTGATACAAAGCGACAGGAAGAGATGCAAAGTTCGGCGCCCGGTTCAATTTTTCGTGAACTACATCTCGAGAGCTGTGAATTAACAGCCTCAAAACTGTATGTGTGTCTCTGCGTGGCCGACTGTCCTCTTCAGTGATGGAGTACGGGAAGGACAGAGTGGTGGCGTTAGTGGACATGGACTGCTTCTACGTCCAGGTGGAACAGAGGCTGAACCCAGCTCTGAGGAACACCCCCTGTGTGGTGGCCCAGTACAAGACCTGGAAGGGAGGCAGGTGAGTTTCTGACACAGAGACGTTGTTTTTTTATGATCGGTGCAACTGAACAACAAGAAAAAATTGAAGTCAAGTCAAAGTTATTTATGTAGCACATTTTATACGACAAGCGTTAACTGCTTCAAAATACATCATACATGACAAACATAAAGTAACATATAAGATAATAAAGTATTGCATAGATAAAAACAAGCAGAACATGATAAAACCAAACAAAATAAGAATGTATTATTATTATTATCATTATTCTTAAAAAGGGAGATCATAACAATAATAATACTAATTCCTAAAACAAATAAAATGCACTTAAAAACCTGACTAAAAGCTTGCAACAAAAGATACACTTTTAGTTTGCTTTTGAAAGAGAACACTGTTGTAGCTGACTGTAGTTCATGTGGAAGAGAAATCCAGAGAGAATCACCATAATGACTGAAAGCACCATGAGCTGATGTAGAGTTGATGTTAGGTACAGTGAGGAGACCTTTATTTGATGAGGGATCTCTCTGGTATGTGCTCGGAGAGCATGTCAGCAACATAGGAAGGAGCTAAACCATTAAAACATTTAAAAAACATTAAGAAGTATTTTAAAATCAATTATTTGTTTTATTGGGAGCCAGTGAAGAGAAGATAAATAGGAGTTATGCGGTCAGACGTTTTAGTTTTTGTTAAAACTCTGGCTGCTGCATTCTGAATAAGCTGGAGTTTATTTTAATGTCGGCTTTGTCAGTTCAGCAAAATGTGCAAGACAGTAATCCAGCCTACTGGAAATAAAAGCGGGAACCGGCTTTTCAGAGTCTGACTGAGACAAGAAGCATCTTGATATTTTTCTGAGGTGATAAAAGAAGTGTAACGAGTAAATGATAATGTAAATGATAAAATAAAGGATAAGATAAGTAAATGATAGGAGTAAATGACAGTTATAAGATTGAATAAGAGGAAATGATAGTTCTCTCACATTCATAGTGTCACGTCTACAGGAAATAGTTCATGCAAATAGTAACATTAGTAAGCAAGTTAAATATAGTATACATAATTGCATAAGTGTACATTAAAACATTGTCTGAGTTTAGCACCACAAGTGTAATCAGTCTTTGTGTACAACATCTCATATCAGGCCTGTACAGTACAGTTGTTGTTGTTTTTTCAGATATTGGCATTAGGTAAAGGTAATGTGTTGTTAGGTTGTCTTAAGGCACAGATGTTTCCTGTGAACTATGAACCAGGCTGCATGTTAGTCTCTCCTCCACCTAATTCAAGACAGTCTGGCATGCATCCCTTCAACACTGTCCCTCACTGAGCAGTGCAGAGCAAGGACAGCAGTACAACTCCCTAATCTCTTAATATCAGAAAATAATGCAAAATAATGTTATCCAGTTAAACTGTTATCCAGTTTACTATCTTCTTCCACAGCATTCAAATGTCTCAAGGTTTTCCTCAGCAGTTTTCTTGGAGATGCCTCAGCTGGCTCAGATCCCTAACATCTGGTGGATGACTCTGACTCCTTCCCAGTCGATGCTGTGACCAGGCAGCATGAGACTAGAGAGCGACATTCCTCTCTCTGCAACACACTGTATTTACACCGGGGACACATCTTCAGCTTATGTCTTTTCAGTTGCATGGACCATTTAAATAGTTGTCTCTGTGTTGGCAACTCACCCGCCTTTCCCTTGGACATTAGTGCTAACATGTTATCGAGTTTTGTTAACCTGAATTTAATGTGTGATTCTCAGCTAATCTAATCATTCTCATGTAGTATCATAGCTGTGAGCTATGAGGCCAGGGCCCATGGCGTCACCAGGAACATGTGGGTGGATGATGCAAAGACGCGGTGCCCAGATCTCCAGGTGGCACGAGTGCGCGAGTCTCACGGCAAGGCAGACCTGACACAGTAAGTTTTGACAGGATGAATAGTAATACTTTTGCTGAAATAAGCAGCGGCGTACCCTTCAGGATCCGTGGTGCCTTCACAGATAGGCAATTTACCCATCATGCTATGGGCACTAACACAGCCCTATATCATCACAGATGCTGGCTTTTGATGTCAGCACCTGGTTCTTTTCTTCTTTAGCCCGAAGGTCAAGATGATTTCCATAAACAACTTGAAATGTGGACTCGTCAGACCACAGCACACAGCACCTTTTAATGCTGTGCTGCCTGCGGGATCGACGGTCACAGATATTCAATGTTCGTTTCTTTTAATGATATAATGGATTGTAGATGCTGAGATCCCTGCATTCCTTGCAAGTGTATGTTTCTGTTTTTTTAAACTTTAAAAAAAAACTTGTTGCAGGCATCAAATGCAGCAGTTTATTGAACAATAGAGTTTATCAATTAAACATTAATTATCTTGCCCCTGCACTGTGTTCACTTGAATGCAAGTTGAAAAGGATTTGCCAATCGTTACATTCTGTTTTTATTTATATTTTACACAGCAGCAACTTTTTTGGAATTGGGTTTTGTATGTTATTTTGATGCCTCCACTACTTTGACCAGCTGTAAAGTAAAAAGCCCACTTACCCTTGTGTAGTTACAGGGAGGCGAGTGTGGAGGTGATTGAGGTGATGTCCCGCTTCGCTGTGATCGAGAGAGCCAGCATTGATGAGGCCTACATGGATCTGACTGCTGCCGTCCAGCAGCGGCTGAAAAACATGACCGACAAACAAATTGAGCCTGAGCTGCTGAAGGCAACCTACATCCAGGGGTACCCACAAAGTTCGCCTGAAGAAGAAGCACCTGCAGACAATGATATCTCGGATAAAGGTAGGCTATAACCAAACTTATGACTAACTGATAATGCAACAAATTGTTTCGGCACAGGACACAGGAAAAGTGTTGAACAGTGATACTTTTGCTTATCCCCAGAAAAACAGAGGTCCCAAGGTCTCCAGCAGTGGCTGGCATCCTTACCTGGCCCTTTATTAGGGGAGCAGAGCTCTGCAGAAGTGCAGTTAACTGTGGGGGCACTCATCGTTGAGGAAATGAGGGCAGCCGTGGAGAAACATACAGGTTTCCGCTGTTCAGCAGGGATATCACACAATAAGGTAGGAAAACCTCTCCTGTTTTAGTCCTATAAATTTAATGCTGATGCAATATGTATCTTTATTATAGTCATAGATGACTCTACTTTTTTTTTTTAAGGTATTGGCCAAACTAGCCTGTGGTCTGAACAAACCGAACCGACAAACCGTTCTGCCTTTGGACTCTGTGCCAGAACTTTTTAACACCCTGCCCATCAGCAAGATGTGAGTTTAAAGTACTGCTCTTCCATGAACAATTTATAAAAATTACACTCATATTCTGACATACAAATGTAAATATAGAAGTTGACTAACAAACAAATACACTCTACTGTTGTATTGATTATTTCTCGAGTGCAGCCGTAACCTTGGGGGTAAGCTGGGTACCTCCATTACAGAAACTCTGGGAATAGAGAACATGGGAGAACTGACTCGCTTCTCTCAGGCCCAGCTTGAAGAGCACTTTGGAGAAAAGACGGGGTAAGACAGCCCAGATATTCCAGAGGTCCTACACCTTTTCACGTCAAATTCAATACAATTCTACAGAAGTGCGACAAATTAAAGGAAAACACAAAGTTTCATATTTCAAAATGTGTCAGCTGTCAACTTGGCATCCTAAACTGGCTGAGCTGATATAAAACAATCACTCATTCAGTCAGACAAATTATTTCAATTTCAATCAAATCCTTTAAAATCCTTAAAAATTTTTCATTTTCAAGCCAACACTCATTGAAAGAGCAGCCTTTCATGCATGCATGGTGTCATCTGTGAGCCTCGTACTCGTTGTTCCACCACAGGACACACATCAGAACAGACTGACAGATCACACTGAGTGTACCCACACATGGACATTTGGATTACAAAGTTGTTTTCAAAAACGGTGCAGGGGGTTTTCTCTGCCAACCACATTTACCACTGAATCTTTGCTTTGCAGCCACTGGCTGTACGACTTGTGTCGGGGTATTGAGTTTGAAGCAGTGAAACCCAGACAGCTTCCTAAGTCCATCGGCTGCAGTAAAAACTTCCCTGGGAAGACGTCGCTGGCTACAAAAGAGCAGGTACAGCCCCTCAGTCTGTGTTTCTCCTGTGTTATAGCACAGTATGAAAACTATCGCCCAATCTGTCTTTTACTTTTAGTCTCATACTGGCAGAAACTGAAAGTGATGAAACTTAGACAGAAGATGATATTGGACACATTAATTTGAATATTATGAACAAATGTGCAGTCTTCTTTTATGATCCGGAAGCTTGTTTTCCTGTTAATTATTAATAACCTCTGTGTAGGTACAATATTGGCTTCATCAGCTGGCCCTTGAACTGGAGGAGAGGCTGACCAAGGACAGAGAAGCGGTGAGAAAAAAACTGCATGGAGTTGTGTGATATTTTTCCTCCAACAGCTGCACTACCTATTTCCTCTATTTCCTCTACCTGTTTTCATGTTGCTGTTATATAAATAAATACATCTTTGTTTCACATCATTGCTTATCATTTCTCACCCTCTGACAGAATGGTCGAGTGGCAAAGTTGTTGACAGTTGGCGTACGTCAGCTGGGGGACAAGAGGCAGAGCAGCTTCTCCCGCTGTTGTGCTTTACTGCGCTATGAAGCGACCAAACTGTCCAGTGACAGCTTCGCCATCATCAAGAGTCTCAACGCAGCAGGAAACCACCAGGCAGCATGGTAATTAGAATTTAACAACACACTGAAATATTTGGAGCTGACCCTTACATTTTTCTCATTTCCAATGATGGATTATAAATAAGGGAAATCATAAATATATTTTTATATTACCTGGCATACTACCCATAATTAGCTTGATTCTTTAACTGGTGAGAGAAGATGAAATGAGTGATTGTTAAACAAGTTTCAGAGAAGTTTTTCGTTGCATTGCTGTACACAGAGCAACCTTAACAGTAAGCTAAGCTGTAAACTTTATAAACCAAGTCTCAAAATCACCACAAATGACAAAACTAATTGTTATGGAGTTGGTGAAGAGTGATTAAAAAAACAGAGCGCCCCAGCACACAGTTGAGCTTGCTGGGCAGGTGATGCTTGCTTGTGCTTGTTTTTGCCGATGTTAGACTAAGTTTGTTATTCAAAGTGTCTGACAACATTATGGAAAGGATCGCCGAACTGGGAAAAAAAAAAAATCAGTCTTCAAATTTTCGTATTGACTAGCCAAATCAGATTCAAGTGAAGAATTTTTAGTCTGGTAAAGTCCTAGAAATATCTTAAGTCACTGGCTGGAAGAGTCTCGTGTTTTATTTATTACACTGTCTTACATCTTGTCCTCAGGTCTCCACCCCTCACCATGCTACACCTCTCAGCCAGCAAATTCAGTGATGCTCCATCAGCCAGGGGGATCACTGGCTTTCTTTCTAGTGATGTCACTTCAACCCAGAGTGCTCTCACCGCCACTCAGTCTTCCACTCAGCCACCCCCTGAACTGAAAAATGACTCCACCTGTAAACAAACTGGCACCATCCAGTCCTTCTTTCAAAAGGCAGCCGAGAAACAAAACCAGAAGGTTACAAAAGACGAGGAGGATGACGACACATCTTCTGCCTCTCACAAAACCCCTGCTGCTGATACTCAGTTGGAGACAGATACCACTCACCCAGTTTCCTCCTTTACACTTTTTTCTAAAAATGGTTCAGTAAGCCCCCATCCTGGCATCTCCTCTTTCTTCCACAAGAAAACCCTTGAAAGAAGCCTACAGGCTTCAGCCTCGACATTGAACCAGCCTGACATGGGACACAGGGGTGGACATGACAACAAAGAAGACTCTGAAGACACTGCGGCTGCTGTGTCTGGCCTCCAGGTAAAACAAAGCGTGCAGTTTACATCTCACCAGTCACCACGTGAAGAGCGGAGGGATGAACCGGACGTTGAACCAGAAGTAAATCACCCTCCTCCCACTGTGTCCAGAGAAGACCTGCTGAACTGTGAACGCTGTGGTCAGGAGGTGTTGGTGTGGGAAATGCCTGAACACAATGACTATCACTTCGCCCTGGACCTCCAGAATTCACTCTCTTCATCCATGAGTTCAGGAACCATCTCTTCCTCCACTGTCTCTTCTTCTTCTCTGTCTTCTCTCAGGGTAGGAGCAGCAGGCGTAGCCCAGTCCTCCCGAGGCAAGACAAAAACCAGATGCCAGTCAGGACCCCAACCGAAGAGGCCTCGCTCCCAAGGTGGAAGCGTGGGCACTCTGGATTCTTTTTTCAAGAAGAGCTGATGAACTGCATTTTTAATTAAACACAGATTTCGGATAATGTCCAAATGATGGGTATATTATAAGAATGTGTACAAATTACAGAATTACATCTTTATTTATGTACTTTGTTTAACATGCTTTTTATCACGAAGGGAAAGGCACTTGTTTTGTAAAGCAGAGTATATTAAAGATTTTGTAGCAGTGTCTATGATGTTGTAGTAATCTGACTGCCAGCAGATGTCAGTACTGAGTTGAATGTGAGCTCTGCTGGGGAAGCCAACTATTACATGAAGGGAAGTAAAAGTTACAGAGAAAAGAGAATCGGTCTTATCCCATAAATGGAATTTTATCCGAAAATAGCTTGAATATGGTATTCATTCTGTCCCTGGTAGGAGCCATTAATGTTTTATGGTTTATATTTATCAATTCACATGATGCAACCTTTCCAGCTATGTTTGTAGTATAAACCTATATAAATGTCACCAAAGCATTTACAACTAAAATGCAGTAGCAGTAAAATATCTGATTTATCTACCATAAAGGGCCTAGTGTCAACTCATGCAGCAAGGTAATTTGACAATAAAGGATTTCAAAGATAAGTTATGAGCCTTTTGTTTACTCATTTTATCTGATAAATAACATTATTTATTGTGTATTAATTGCCCCTGAGTATCCCTGGCCTTAAGGTAGGGAGGGGAGGTTGCTGGTTCAATCCCTGCATCTGCAGGATAAATGTGGCTGGTAAAGTGTAAGAGTGGTGCCTTTGTGCCCTTGAGCAAATGTGTGTTATATACTGAATCTGTTTGTAGGCCACTTGCTATCAGGGTTTATCCTTATAAATGGCCAGTCTATGTGGGCATCAAACTAATGCTTACAACCTAACACCACACTACAAATTTAATGTGAGCAATAAATTGCCGTGAATTATTAGTTACCAGCCAAACATTTTTGTCTGCCGTGTTCCTGTGTATGTGATGTCACCAGACCAGTTCTGACGTTCCCACATGCATGCAGGATTAACCTCAACCGCTCCAGTGTGGCTGCTCAGTGGCCAGCAGATCAGACTGTGTTGTACTGTGCAGCTTCCAGGTGTGAATGTGACACTGCGGATGTGATCAGGACATTCCTGAAAAAGAGAACTGTTCTCAGTGAATCTCCCCTAAATAAATAAAGGTTAAAAGATACATTTGAAATACTGATTGCCAGTAGGCTGAGAGAAATTGCACTGTTACGAGCCGAGTCATCCTGTTTTGTTTACACTTTTTTTTTTTTTTTTACCTCTTCTGTAGCGTACTGATAGACAGCTGAATGAGGAAATTACTCTTGCTTTGTCTTTCATCAGCTGAAAGGCAGATTAGGAGGAGCACTACAAGAAAAGGAAACAAAAGTGTTTTAAAACTCAATTTTATGTAGTGAGTCATGGCTCTGCAACACATGATCCAGTACACAAAACACTGGGTGGGTGATGACATGGTTCAAAACACTGAGCAACTTTGTGTTGTGATCTTCATCATGACCTTATCAACTGCAAATGTGTTAACACTCATTGGTTTCACACATTTTTAACATCCTTCTGCAAAACAGTAACTGTACTGTACTGTACCACACACAAATTAAGGTTGAACAAGTTCATATTTATAGATGTACTTTGTCTCCCACTGTGTTGTGTTCAAGCAATGAAAAAAAAAACTGTAAAAGACAACAAAATGAAACAGTTGCTAAAGAGACAATAAAAGTTTTATTCATGTACATCATGATACACAAATTGGATCTGTACATAAATATTGCATTTCACCCAAATAATGATTAAAATGTTACAATTTAAATGAAAAGGAAAGAAAGGTCTTAAACGTGAGTTCAAAAAAAGTGAAGATGTTGCTGTGAAAACAGTGAAAAATGTTTTTGAATGAATAGTAAAATCTGGAACTACTAGAAATCTATAAAACACTTTTCAGATGCATTAAAACAAACACCTGATTGAACTTCAGAAAGGTTATAAAATATTTTGGTTGAAATGCGGTCTTAGTTTTCTCTTTGAGTGCACACAAACAGTGCAGAACAACAACGTGGGTGCAACAAAACAGGGCACACATTTCAGTTGTCCTCTCTATCACTGATGTAAGTGGGACAACAATCTATGTATAAGTCACATCAACATGCTTTAATACAGATATAATGAGGCCAACAGCAGCCTTGAACAGAGAGAGTAGCAATTAACATTCATTTTCAAAGTCGTCTTCTAAATATCAAAAGCTGTTTAAAGGAGTAGCACCAACTTCATTAGATTTTTTACTAAGTTGTAAAACTCTGGGGTATAATGGAAGGCTACTCTGAAAGTAGTTCCACCAGGCACTGTGTTAAACCCCCTTAAAGTTAGTGACATCAGTAACTGAAGTAAAGAGACGACATCAAGTACCTCGAATATAATTGCTTTTAAATAGCTGCATCAATAGGCAGCTTCACATATAATTAAAACATCTCTTTGGGAAAAACAACCCTTGTCTTTTTTTTCCTCAAAACCTCCCTCCCCCCCCAAAAGTCAGCAACAGAAACCTCCAACGGAGTCATTCTGTGAGAGTGGAATGCTGTCTAACATGATATCTACTCTGACCTGAGTAACTAAAGCACTTGAAACATAGGCAGCAAGATCTCACTGCACTATAGTGAGGCATTTTTTGTGAATAAAAAACATATTTCTCACAGACACATGTGACATAACAAAACCAGTTACTAGCCAATGTGCGGCAGGCTGACATAAAAACTGCGTCAAGTTCGAACTTTGCATACCTCGCAATGCTCTCCTTCCTTTACCTTCATAAAGTGCCCTTGTCAGCAATATAGCTTGAAGATGGTTTAGCTTATATACAACTAACAAGCTGTGTCTGAGAACCACAAAAGTATCTCAGTGCTTCTATAATATCTCACATATTTCACATATTCATGTCTTAATCAGTCAGGCACTCAGCTGGTAACACAGACAGACTGCTGTGGGGTGATGACAACAATGACACTGGTGATACAGGTTACACCTTAATGTCCAAGCATCTCTTACTTGCAAGTTGTTGAGCTTGTAAACAATTATCTGCCAAAAGGTTTTTCAACATTGGCATTTATGTTTCAGTGCAAGTGTGTGTCTGCATCGTCTTTCAAAGCGTGTTAGGAGTGCATTTAGGTGTAAACTGTGTAAGTAGCACTTCATCGTGAGAGTGAGACAGCCATTTCCCTAGTTGCCATTTATTGATCTGTGCATTGCAATAATGTGTTCTTGCTAGGTGAATGTGTTTAAGAAGTGGCTGAAGGGGGTTTCCTCTTTTTCAGTGGCATGAGAACACTCTTTACACCTCGACAGCAGAAAGCACACATGTATCAGCAGTATTTAAAAGGCTGAAGAGGACAAATGAGAACAACAAGGCTTTGGAACAGGTGAAAAAACAATAAAATCCTGTCAAAGGAAAAAGGGCAGAGTGAGCTTTGGAGAAAGCAGGAGGTTGTTTATAAAGCACCTTGTTTTTGGGTGGGACGGTGTTTTCTGATGTAGTTCTCTGAGAAACTTTAGGCGTCGTCTTCCTCACTTTGGGATGGCTGGTAGTGGGCCATGGGCTGCAGCTTGGTGACGTGGCCGATACCTTTGGTCACGCCCTCTCTGAAGAGCACCTTAGCGCCCACCTTCAGGTATTCTGGGTGCTTGATGAACTTGAAGAGGACCACTGCTTTCTCCCCCGTCCTTAGCTCCTCCTGTGGTACAATCACGCATCAGAAGAATGAGACGAAAAGATAGACAATAGTCCACAAACTACAGGCTGAACAGTTACGGCTCAGTGGATGAACTAACCTTGCCATAAACAGCTTCCACGGTGGCCGTCTGCCTCACGTTGCCAATGTGAACAGTAACCTGGAAGCCCTTGTGGAAGGTCTTGGCATGAAAGAGCAGCACAATCTCAGCATCAAACATCCAGCAGATGGTAGGATCCATCTCCGGACTCACCATCACCATGCCCTGTAAGTGAAAACAAACGGATATCATACACACATAGATAAGCATTCAGTGCATCACGCAATATAATATTCAATACTACATACCAAAGCAATTCAATCTGTACCATCAAAGTACTGAAGTTCAGTACCCAGCCTAATCAGAAAAGAGCACCCCCTTCATTTTACTGTATATTAAACTTTGTATCTCTACACATGTGACAAATAAAGAATCCTTGAATCTCTCTCATCACTAAGACCGGCAAACAGTACAGAGGAAAAGGGTTTGACAAATCTGACACACACACAAAGCGTCTGACCTTGCGTAGTAGTGACCGGTCGAAGTTGCCCAGGGCGAGTGTGGCTGCCTGGCCGGCCCTGAGTACCCTGCACGCCGAACGGTTTCTTTGGATGCTCCCGATGGTCAACTTATGAAACTGGCCTGAGTCCGTGGGTCCTACCACCAGATTATCTCCTTCACGGCAAATACCACTGCATAGTCAAGAGAACCGCGAGTCAGAGGGAGTCCATAAACAAAAGGGGAAATGGAAGTTGAACGGAAGAACATGAAGTAAGCATTTCAATACACTGACCTGTACAGAGTACCTCCCACTACAGTCCCGACCTCTGGCACTGTGTAGATCTCATCCACCTGTAATGATGCACACTGCTGTCAATCACATCAAAACAATGTCTGTGTAGCATGGATGTATTTACACTGAATCTGAGAGACTACATATTTGCCAGCGGATTGCTCGCTTTCATACACAAACTTCATCTCAGACCAACCTGAAATTCTGTTAGCTGCTGCATAAGCTCCTCTTGCTCCTTGCTGTTACTGAGAGGAGGGATGATGTTGAAGAAGACCTTGAGCAAATCTAAACTCTCTCCAGACACGCTGGACAAGGTGAAGATGGGTGTAATGCTGCCAGGGAGAGCACAAACGTGTGATCAGGACACACAGACGTCACTGGATACTTTATACCATTTACTGATAGATGGATACACAGAACCATTAAACATTAAATGGCTCGTGTTCATTCAGTTATGCATATGTAATTGCTTCATACTTGGGTGACTGGGCGAACTGCTGCGCTGCTGTGACGGCGTCATCCGTGCTGCCTACAACCATGGGCACCTTGTTGCATCCGGGCTGCTTCAGGACACGCTCCAACTGCCGCACTGTGCGCTCCACTGTGGCTCGCGTACACAGGTCCACCTTACTGACGACGATGAAGATGGGCACCTTCAGGGCCATGGCAAGTCCGAGATGCTCACGTGTCGTACCAGCTTGGAAAGGGAATGTAACAGAACTTCAAGTTAGGTCTAGTTTTAGGGGTTCACTCAATCAAATGCACTCATTCAGGTAGGGGTTTTGCGATATCGCCGGTTTTGATGATAACTGGGGTGAAATCACAAGCATTGCCTAGAATGGCCGTGATCAGCTCCAGGGGGTGTGGTGCAGTTGAAATACTACGCAGCCACGCCAACAGACTTCCTATGGGTATTTGGATAATATTGTTGGCATGAAATCTTTTTGGCCACAATGGAGTGAAAATCTGATATCGTGACTGCCCTACATATTCAGTGCACTTTGCTCTTGCTCATACGGAAGTCCACATCCTTGAGGGAAAGGACTGCTATGACCTAAGATAACACTGCTTACCTGCTGGCACTTAATGTGAGTCTGAGGGTCAAGAGAACTTTTATGTAGTCTGATAAGACCAAGTAGAATTTTACCATGACGTCTGATTGTTATGTCATCAGTAGAAGAAAATTCAAATAGAATATTCAACCATATATGGTAATTATGCCATTCATGTAACAAGACAAACTTTTCTAAACACAGCTTCTCACAGGGGCAGTAGTGTCCTGGGGACGTGCCTGGTGGGTTATGTTTCTTTGTAAACAAAACTGGCACGTGAGAGAAACTGATACAGGTCTCAGCTTCTCCTGCACCACTAAGGAGTTCAAGGGTACTGACCCATTACACACATTTACAGAGACAGTCAGGGTCAGGGATTCAAAATACCCTGACACTATGGTCAGCTGAGCAGCAAGTTGTTTTGATAGCTGCGTGTTACTTAAGTGCATCCAAGGTAAAGGTGCACGAAAAAAAATCTTCATCCTATGTAAAAGTAATGAGTAAAGTGAATGTGCCAATATTAACTGGTAAAGCATGACAACACGATACAAGGCGATTACCCGCCCTTTGGCTTTTTGGCTCATCACAGATACAACCTAAGACGAACCCTATGCATTACACAGATCCATTACTCTGTTTCATAATTAAAGCTGTTGCTCTTGGGTTGCAGACAGTGTCCTCTTTCTGTCTGTTACGTAGCTAAGGTGGTTCTCATTCTTGACCTCGTTTCCCCAGCATGTCCTTTTTTAGAACAGACACCAACAACATAAACACAGCAACACATTACATTACAAGTACATAAATTGAAGCATAAATAAATATGAATTAAAGATCACAGAAATAATGTCTAGGTTTTACAGGAACAAATGTCTCAAAAATACTCAAAACACAGAACTTGGGTTTAAGTCTACAACCTCATCCAAAATGTGTGAGAAACCATGTGTTCAAATTGACCTACAAAATACTGAAACCAGCCAGCCATACATTAACAGCAGCTGAATATAGTTCATCAAATAACTCCAGCAGGCTTTGAGCTGGAGTGCTAAGTTGTGAGTGTTGTCTCCAAGGCTCAGGTTTCATTTATGTCTCCTTGCCATTTCTGTGTGTAACAGTGTGTTCTTATCTGGGTGCACATGCTGTGAGTGTCAGGGGCCCTTCCCCCAGCACAGAAAAACATGTCAGGATGGCCGAGCGGTCTAAGGCGCTGCGTTCAGGTCGCAGTCTCCCCTGGAGGCGTGGGTTCGAATCCCACTTCTGACAGCAAATCATTATTTAGGAAGCCTACAAACTAATTCAAATGGTATTTGACTGTTACAGCAGTAAAAGTAAACAAATACTATAGTAAATAACACACAATACATCTTCACAATTGGACACAAAAAACTGTGCAGGCTGTGTAAGAAGAGAGGGTGGTGTCCACTGAACAGTGAAGTGTATTATAAAGCTCCCAAAGGGAAACAGTGATTTACGATTTTAGGCTTCTTCTTTTAGCTGCTGCCAGTAAGGTCCATCACACCGGATCATCTGTTTCCATCTCATTGTGAAAAAAACCGGGCCCCACCCAGCCCGCCATGGAGGTCTAATGATCCACGTATTTGATTTGGCACAGGACTTTGGTCTATTTAAATAAAATTTGATTTGACTTTCCTTCACACTAAGACTCCCTTGCTGTTTTAGAGGGTTTGGGGGTTGGTGAAACCACATTATGCATGACCACAGAATCTATCAACAAAACTAATTGTTCAAATGTAATGCCTAAGTAACGGTGAGGACCCACTAGAGGCAGCATGACACTAAGTCACTGCCTTGCAAATCACCTTGTGCAAGGCATTGTGGGATTTCAGGTGACCAGCAGACTGACCAGTGATGCAAAAAGAGGGGTCAAAAGTTGAAAAATGAGAATTGCATGCAAATAAAGGCTCCCTAGTTTGCTGTAAAATGAATGTGCTGAACAAAATACAGAGGAAGTATTCTCAGCTTTTGCCCATCACAAGAGGACCTTATTTACCCCATGAACAACAGAAAACAGTGTCTTCTTAAAGCAGGAAACACAACGTGTTTTACAAGTGTGGAGACTTAAGATGTTGGTGGAATTCAGCCGAGACAAAGGTCTCAAAAATAACTCTCAAACGCAGGACTTGGATTTGAGTCTACAAACAGCATTTTGCAATATCAAAGAAATCACATATTCAAAATGACCTTGAATGAGACTGAAAATGGCAAGGCATATATTAGTATTAGTGTTTTTATTAAACATTTATTTAAGTAGGATGTTCCTTGAGATTAAAATCTCTTTTCTGAGGAAGACAGCAGCTGAATACTGCTTTTCATTATGCGAACATGTCTCCTCGCTTCCCTCACTTGGGTCTCTTTCTAACGTCTTAGCTCCTCTCAGCGAGGACGTGAGAGAGATGCCAGAATGAGACACGAGGACAGAGGAGTGATGTAATTCTCTGAACTTACCCGACTGTTTTTTATCAAAAATATCATTGCTAATAATTTGTGAAAGCATCCTTATATGTCATCCCTACATATTGCTCAATATATATGCTATTGATAACGAGGTATTTGGTCAAAAATATTGTGATATTTGATTTTATTCACATCACTTAGTCCGAGCAGCCTATTATTACAGTTATTGATTTCAATTATCATTTAATATCCTTTTAAATCTTAAATCTGTGTAGGGATTAGTGTTAATAGTTACAATTACTTAAACAATTTATTTATTTTTATTTGCATTATCTACATAATAATACACCACATATAAATGTGTTCATTAGTGTATAATCATCTGGAATTAACAATCATTGTGTTTTTGTTACCTTAGAATGAGCCGTTTTTATCTACATAGACTGCAGGTCCTCTTTTACAGAGTCATGTCTCTACAGTATCCCAGAAAGGCCAAACTGATCACTTGCTCTGGATACGGCCTTTGTGAGTTTCATGGCCTCTGTAGCTTCTCCTACATTCTTCACAAGCAAATTGGTTGCAATCTGCTATTTCACCACTAGATGCCGCTAAATCCTACACACTGGTCCTTTAAGGAATTGGAAGATGCTCCATGACGGAGAGGGAATGATTTCCGGGTCACTGGAGGAGAGAGGGTGCACTGAAGCATAAGTTAGCATAATGAACGGCACCCAGAGTTCATCTAATAACTCCAATAGTGTGTGAGCTGTAGTCCTAAGTTGCAAGTCTCCATGGCTCAGGTTTCAATTATGTCCCTTGGCCATTTGCAAAAATAAAATATAACTACAGGTTTCTTCATAATCATGTGCTATTTCAGGTTATTGCTTCCATAAACACAGATTATAAACAGGAGATCACAAGCAGTGACCACAGTGTGCTCTTATCTGAGCACACATGCTAAGCCTGGCAAACCCCCTCCCCCTCACAGTCATCTGGCTCAGTTAACACCCTGAATAACATGTCAGGATGGCCGAGCGGTCTAAGGCGCTGCGTTCAGGTCGCAGTCTCCCCTGGAGGCGTGGGTTCGAATCCCACTTCTGACAGCAAATCATTATTACAAAATCTACAAACTAAATCAAAAGGGTATTTGACTGTTATAGCAAGAAAGGTAAACAAATACAGGAGTAAAAACAAACAATGTGTCATCACTAAGGCTGTTTCAAACTATATCCTTCGTGAAGTCTGGGATGGTACACGTTTCCTGCACTTAGTCTCAGCTGCTGTTATCGTAAAAGATCTGAGGGTTGGTGAAAGCACAAAAGTCACTACTACAGAATTTATCAATAAAACTAATTGTTCAAATGTAATGACCCATGTAAAGGCACACTGCTGGCAGAATGACAACATTTGTGTGTCTGGAGGCTTTAAATGTCAGGGGAGTTCAGTCTAAATTGATTGGTTTCTTTTAAATTATCAAGATATTTCATCACAGCATATTGACAAGTCTTGCCCGTCTGAAAAAGGTTACTGCCTGCTAGTATTTGGGGCATATCTTGTGTTAAGTCTTGTCTGCAAGGTCAGCAATGTTGCTTACTAAGCCATCTGCACGTCTCAGGCTCAGAGCTAACTCTAGCAGGTCAGAGGACTCAGCAATGAATGAATGGTATTTGAGATATTTTGGGACTAGTATCAGCAGGCAGGGAGGAGGGGTAAATCGGCTGTGGTAGGAATGGTGGTGTGTTACATAAGCTCAGATATCAAATGTTTGCAAAGTGCTAAGCCACGGCTGTCCACTACAGTGTGGAGGTGTGGTGTACACAAACAGAAGTTCTCCGTCAGACTGGCCCTGCCAGTCTATTACCAGCCAGTGTCACTGTGACAGACCCCCTTTAAGCTTGGCTTATTTGAACAGTACAGTGACTGGATAAAGTGCATACAGAGAGGCAAGAATACATTTTAACTGGCATAAAATAATGTTCAATCTGTTAAAACTCTTAATACTCACCAATGCCAGTATTTGCGCTGACGACCAGCATAGCGAAATCTGGACAGTAGCTGGTGAGGCCAAAGATGGTGGTCTTTAGGTACTTATGGTGACCCGCCAGATCAATGAATGTGATCATTTTAGAGGCACTCTCACAAATCTCCTCCGCTGTTCTAGACTCACTGTAATTCACAACCTGGGAAAATAAATATCAGAGTCAGTGTCAAGATCTTAACTATATCAAGAAAAAAGGAGTAGACATCTTCCACAGTTATTTATCTGATTAATAAAGTCCTTTATCTAAAAATGTAAGGTCAGCAAGACTAATATCACAATGTATTAACTTTTTTTGGTCTTAATCACTTCATCACTATTAACAAAAGCATATTATCTTGTCCTATTTACTTGAACAACGTGATCAGGAAACCCTAAGATAATCATAATGTGTTTAACTTGTGCTGCTAATGATATTGTTTGTAGTTACTAGTACACATGATTTATTCAAATTCAAAGAGGCTTTATTGGCATGGGAAACAGATGTTTACATTGCCAGAGCAATATATAGGCCTACATATAAATGACCTGAAAAAAAAACAAAAAAACACAAGACATCTCAGGCTTTGAATTTTTTTTTCTCACCTCTCCTTTACTATTGAAGCCAAGGATCTCAAAGCTGATGCTTGACGTGCGTCCAGTCTGGATCTCATGCAGATGTCTGAAGAGGTTGAGTCTCGCTCTTCCCCGCCCGTTGTCCAGCTCACCCTGTGTCAAAACACCCAACAGAGTGGACTTGCCAGAGTCCACATTACCCAGCACAGCTACTCGCAGGTCCAAGAACTGCAGGAAAAACACAAAGAATAATCAGTGATTTAAAAACAATGAACATATCAACAACAAAAGACCAACAACCAGGCAGCCAGTGAGGTATCCACAGAGTTCAATTACATTTTTTTTTTTATGTTGTGTTTTAGAAACTGATTCTTTGGTTATTATTTTTGTTGTTATAGTGTAGGATAGGTGGACAACAATGCCACTGAAAACATCACTATCGAGTGGTCAAAATCTAAGAAACTGTTGGAAACCGTATATTGTATATACTGAGAAATATAAATAAAATCTTATTTTAAAAAAAGAACAATCAAAAAGCAACATTCTTCACAGTAGACCTACTAACCTGCTGGTCATCTGGCACCTTGCGAATGAGAACCTCAGCAATCTTACGAGGCTCATCAGAGTCATAGTCCACCTCTCGCTGTCTGAGAACAGTGATGTCGGCTCCAACTCTGTCAGAAAAAAATCAAAACAAAATGCAAAAAATGAAGTGCGGTGTTTTGATTGTGCAATTGCAAAATCCCTAGTTACATTAGAATGAATTGGAAACTGCCATTGTTAATAATACATTTATTTACCATTTGTTAGGGTTACAACACTTAAGTTTGAATAACAAGTGAATTTGATCATATTTTGTCTTACTTCTCTGCCAGCATGTGGAGCGTCTTCAGTGATGCTCTCATATCGTCCTCTGACAGTCCCACCAGCATACCATTATCCTCGACACCTATTTGATAGACAGCTTCGCCTCGGCCCTCCTGTAGTCGCCATTTCATTTGCGTTGCCAGGTGCTCGAAGCGGTATTGCGTGGGGTTCACCAGCTTCAGCTAGGCAAAGGTAAGATTCAAACGATTGGTACTGAACTTAAACATGGATTTTGAAAAGTTAAATGGTTCTAGTTGGTTGTTAAATAATTCTGATGCATAGAACTAATATTATAGGGGATTACTGTGGGGCTGAGGGAATAAAAGTCTGAAATAAAGTCGGGGGAAGCGGCTGTCTAGATACTATAAATGCTCTTGCTAATTCAAAGTGGTGTTGGGTTTCCATGGTAGGCAAAGTGAGACCACTTATATTTAGTTTCACATTATCTACATACTGCTGAAATGCTGATTGACCTATACCACCTATACAGATGGATATCTTTAGGATTTTATTGATACAGATATCAAACCTGATGCTGCTAATCTATATAGATATTTATCGACACTCCTCTTGATACTACTCGCCATAATATTGTGCAAAAAGTGCAGATGTGAGTAGTTTCCCGAGTAACAACATTTAGCTGTATTTTCATTTAATACAGTGAAGTGAGCCCACCCCTATGTAATGTTACAAAATACCAATATCATTTGTCCAGGAGCATTGAACAGGTATTGTTTAAGTATGTGTTCTTGATACCCAATCCCTAAAAACAATTAACACCTACTGTCCATTGTTTTAATGTTATATGAAACAACTAACCCAACTGAAAGGACACCAAACTATAATATTTGAGTGCAACACAGTCCTTGCATTACAGCTAATTTGCTTACCTTGTATTCTATATTTCCCTCTTCAGCCTAAGAGACGGGGAGAGCAACAAAAAGAGACAAACAGGAACAACAGCTGTTAGACTGTAGAGAAGTGAGACAACAGGCTATTGATTTGTTAAAAGACACAAAGAAAAGCAATCTGACTGAATGAGCAGTCACTGCACTACTGTGAATAGGTAGCCACACTGAGAGCTATACAAATTGACTAACTGCTTAGCTGGCCTTAATTCACAGCTACTTAATGTGTTTTTAGACAAAGCACAGAAATGTGTAAAAGTCAATATGCATTTAAAATTAACCTGTCCATTTTCCCACAAGCAGAGCAAATAACTCAAATGTTCATTATTTTACCCATGTTTGAATTTGCTCATGTAATACTGCCTTTGCTAACTGAGACTTTGGTTTTATATTCTTGTATTGCTCTGTTTCATGTATAGCACTATGTAACTCTATTGCTAACAATTATAATCTGTGCAGGACTGTGGAGCTGGGTACCGGGGTTATTATATGTAACTAAAACTAAAAACATATTTGTGTACTTACACAACTAAAATTAACCAAAGACATACAGGAAATGTACTAAAAATCTTGACCAAATTGACAAAGACTAAAACTTAAGACAAGTCATAGAGGCTATGAGACAGATGTTTACTGAGACAGATGTCTACATGACTATGTGTCAGTTACCTGACAAATACCACCCCTATTATAATTACAGTAATAAAAACAAACCTAACACTGAAACTAATACAAGTTAAACTAAAATTTTAAACAACAAAAACTAAACTGAAACAAGCAAAAGCACTATGGAAACTAACTGAACTAACAAAAATTAAAGCTATTACAAGAATACAGCACCATAATAACTCTGCTGGTAACATCAGCTGAACAAACAAATTAAGTCATGCAATATGTTGACACTGTCCCCATCAACATTATGAGTTTATGACCTGGTCGTAAACATCATCAAGCTTAAGCTAACATTATGTAACTAACGTGATAAACAAATTATTAATGTAATATTTTCTTATACTGTAGTAACACTGTCTCCGACAGAGTGAATCTCATGACAGGGGGCTGTAATAGTGACATTACACATCCGCCCCCCTGATATTTACAAACACAGCTGTTCCTCTTCTGCTAGCTAGCTAAAAACTAGCCGGCTACACGAAGCGGCTTTTAATAAAACACACAGTTGGTTTACTGCTGTAAAACTCCTGCAAATTACTAACTTTATACGTTAACAGCAAATGTAAGTTTGCACACATTATGTTAGCCGAGTATAACGTTAAGTATCTCATTCATTTCCCTTTACGTTTCCGACTACGTTAGCTAACCTAACCTACGTGTCACTGCGAGTTCAAAGACAAGTCCGGGCAGGATACCAGCTAACACCAAGCGCGATGAAATTATACATCATAACGTGCACACAAACACCCGTTTAAGTTTACACTGTCACTAGCAGACTTTGATATAGGTCGTGAATAATATTAGCTTGATTAGCAGTAGCGGTAATAGTAATTTCATCCTTACCTCTGGAGGTAGATACGGGGTGTTATTGCTTGGTTTGAAGTTGCGGGAGAATCGCGCCTTGGATTTCTTGTTGTTCTTTACGCAGGCTTTTTTGGGGGCAACCCCATACCCATTTCCCTGCTTCCCGTTGGACGCAACACCTTGAGATCCAGAGCCGTGTCCATTATTTCCTGAGCCAAATAACTCCGATACCCGCGCATCCATCAGCTACTTTGGGACCTAACTTGTTAGCTTATCACCACCTGGATAAATATGACGCTATATTGTTCAAATAAAGCGCGACCCAGGCATGCGGGTGTCTGTATTTGAGGGGATTTAATGGCAGCTTACAGACGCCAAAATAAAAACAAAGCACCGACCTCCCCCAACTCTTCAAACCGAACAATAACAGCCCCGTATGAGACTATCGTTTTGAGTTTACAGTGTCCTACGTCAGAGTCAAACGTCAAATGGGGGTGCCTGATTTATACAAAGGCACAGCGCGAGTGAGTGGTGCTTGCTTTTCTGACCAACAAGAGGTCGTATGGAGTTTAAACCCCGCCTGTCGTACTACACAGGTTCTCACAGCGTGCGCACACAAACACAACTACAGCGTTTTGCAAAGCTTTGCATCAGACGAAAAAGGAAACAATTACAGTCTTGTTTACAAAGAAAACTACTTTGCAAAAGATAATGATATAAGATTAAAAAAAATCATCAATCATCAAAGTCATCATCTCACACTTAGAGATCCTTCAGTTGAATTTGACCTATAAGGTTGGCGTAGAGGCTTTAAATGAAAATACAACTTAAGTTGTGTACAAGGAAACTAAAAAAGAAAAATAAGTGAAAACGAAACAGTTGGGGAAAAACAAAAGCTAGAAAAAGATAAGGTAGATTTGAGCACAAAGCAAAAGACACAAAAACACAGCAAGAAAAAACGATAAGATACGAGCAGTAAAAACCGGAGAAGACATGTTTTAAATATACAGAAATAAAATAATAAAAAACTAAGAATAAAAAAGACGTCTTTACATAATGTCGACTTAAAAGTATAAAAAAGAAGACATCACGCAATGCTTTCATGACTAGAAATAAATAGAAATACAAAGAATAAAAGATAAAAACATTGAAAAGACAACATCACACAAAGTAAGAAGAAGCTGTCTCTACATCACTAGAGAATATTCGCTCCAGACTTCACTGTTCTAGTTCTATTGAAGCTTGTAGCAGATGCAGTGTCAGTCATGCTATTTGGAGACCAACAGCAAATAAACAAGTGCACACGGCTGGAAAAATCACTCAGTATGCTTTTCTCTGAAGCGTGCATTTTTATTGTTTCAGAGGCATTTCTTCATCAAAGGTCATACAATATGTTGGATTTCTCCATGCATCTCCCACAGGTTTCAAAAGAACGAGCACCAGTCGATGTAATGTCTCCTTTTAGTTTCCCTGGCTGTGTATTCACATTCAGTGACATCATAGTGATAAGAAGTTATTCACAAAATATTCCAAAAATATTATTATTATTGTTAATAATAATATAAAACCTGGTTTATTTTCTTGTGTTTTTCTTCATCTCCCTGTGTTATAAATCTGAGCAATTATATTGTCTTTACAGCATCAAAGTGGAGTTGAAGCCTTTGGTTAATTGTCAAATTGGCATTTTTTTCCCCTTTGCTAAAAACATTCAAAGAAACAGACTGACATACTCTTGAGTTGCCCGTGGCTAGGAGACAAGAGCGCCATCAGGTGTTTGGTTAAAAATATGACTTCTGTATTCCTCCATTTGACCATTATTATGTTTGACCATTTCCTGTAGACTATTTGAATGTTGCTTAGACTGAGTTTGGCTAAATTTATTTACCACATTTGTTTTGCAAATGACAAGACTAGATTTCAGCTGAACCAGTTGTTGCTAGCAAGCTCCATTACATTACATTTGCTCCTGTTGTTGCAGTTACTATAGTGGTGGTATACAGGGGTGTAGTAGTAAATACAGAGATGCGTAAACTGTGCTGTACCCACCCTGTTTCCCTTCATTGATTGATACAGTTGATTTTAAAATAGATGAGTAAGCTCTCAGCCTTACTTCAAAGAGGTGGATAAAATAAGTTTACTAGAATTTATCCCCCACTACACCCCTGGTGGTAATTCAGGTTCAAGTAGTGCATTGCACAACATATATCACATTCAGCTCTTTAAGCCTGAATTGTTTTTTACACTTTACACATCAAGAATATGCAATTTTCCATTTGAAACAATTTAATTTGAACTGTATTTCATCTCAGGCCTTTAGATCACTGGTTCCTAGCCTGTGGGTTCCAACCCCCACCAGGGGTCGCCAAATTGTAATGGGGAGATTTGTAAGACCTACATGATTTTAAGGGGTGTAAGACAACTTTTTTAAAAAGAAAATATATCCTGTTTGACAATATTTCATAATTTCAATCATATCTGTGGGGAAAAAATTAAATGAAATAGTCATTTTTAAAAAATTTAGATTAATATTTCAGATATAAACTAAGAAAAAAATCTCACAGGATAAGGGCACGGTGAAGACCTGAACACAAGCTGTAGTCACAGAAAAGTATGCAGTTAAAACAACCAAAGAGCTAGCATCAGGGAGCAGAAAACATAGATTTTTTAAAATTACATAATACAGAGAGAAAGTTGTGTTAAAGGTTTCTAACAATAGCAGGAAAACCCATGTCTGTTGGAGGATTCACAGGAAGAAATCTGCTCAAAATCTGTCCAAATTTCTGTTCAAATTTCATGCAGTCGCTACATTATTTGGGTTAATTCACTATTTGGGTTAATTGTCATTTTATCAGTTGCTCTGCACTATTAGTGATATGCATTGAATATATATGAAATATCTAACGAACTTAGCTCAGAATTTTACAAAATTAATTTTGGATTATACACTTTTATCAAAAATGATCAGTAGAATTTTTTCTACTGGTTAAATAAAATACCTTAAAAGTTATTAAACATCTGTCCAGTGTCCAATTTGGCACTTACTCAAAGATCTGTTTGAGGAACAACATGTTGTATTCAACACACAAATTGTCTTTTTTCTTATGGAACCCAACACACACTGTTTACATAAACTGTTACTTCTCGTTCCTGCACAGAGAACTGAGATTCGAGAGAAGTCAGCCAACTCCCCTCTGGGAAATGAATAGTTCTAGAGAGCGTGGTATTTCTGAAACTCCACACTGATTGGTCAGGCCACCTCTGATGCAGGGGCTCAGCCCATTCAGTCCTGGCTGAGAGAAGTGTTTTGAGATTTTTATAGCCTTAAGTTCCTTCAAACATCCACATCCAGAGCCGCATGCACGCACGGCACTGCCTCGGTTCTGCTCGTTCAGTCAGCATGGGTTATCCACTGGTGATTCTGCTCTGCGTGGGACTGCTGCAGCAGACTGCGAGGGCCATCCTCATGGATAAACTAGCAGACAACAAGATTTGCGGAGACGCAGAATGCTCATGTAAGTGAGAGGCAAGAGACAGAGTGTATCCTGAGAATGCTAAAAAAAAACCATGCAATAAGATGCATATGTCTGGAACATTTGATAATATAATAATATTCTCTGTCCTCTTTTGTTTTCTGTACTTTATCAGATGTTCTCTCCATGGCCACAGCCTTGGATGACTTCATAGCCCCTGACTGCAGATTCATCAACATCAAGAAGGGTCAGATGGTTTACGTGTATTCTAAACTCGTTCCAGAGGAGGGCGCCGGAGTCTTCTGGTCTGGAAGTGTATGTGCATATTTGTTGCATGTTAAAGCCTCAGATGTGGCAAACAGTGTGAACTTTCTGGCCTTTTCTGAAAATGTCAAGAAAGGCATCAAATTAAATGTTTAAATAACTTGTGTATGTCGTCACTGGCAGATTTACAGTGACCGGTATGTGGACCAGATGGGCATCATTGGATACTTCCCTGCAACCATGGTGAAAGAGACAGTCAAGTTTGTGCAAGACACAGTGAGGACTCCAACAACTGTGAGTATATTTGTCTCTTCTATAGGACAATATCTGAGATATATCTTTTTCTGGAGTGATAGGTGGTTTTCAAAATGCAGCTCGTTTTATTTCATTATGTTTTGCCTTTTTTCTCAGGCAATGGACTTCTACTGTGATTGAGGCATGACAGACTGGATCCTCTCTCTTCTCAAGTCTTGCTTTCAGTAACTCTGGCTTTTATAAAAGAGAGCACACAGTTTGTTTCGCAAGCTGATGTGTCCAACTTTGTGCCATTACATCCTGTCCTCAGTTAGTCCACAGTCTGACACCCCTGCTGTTGGGTCCGTTAGTCTTGTCTATCTTGCTTTGTATTAACAAGACACAGTGCTCAATAAACCCATTTTCATGTCAATCTAACATGTTGATTTTTTGGAGATGATAAGAATTTGTCTTTCAGATTTCTATTTTGACTCTTCAGAATTGGTAACTGCATTATTTCATATCTCTGCAGACAAATGTAAGTGCTGCATCCTCTCCTGTTGTAAATATATTATAACATTCAACTTTTAGTGCTGATGTGGTCTTTTTATTACAGTGTTCAGGCTTCTTGACATTGTTATCATTTTGATTGCACAGAAAATTACCTGCTTTGCACATTATTATTCATTATTATTATTATTATTCAAAGCAGCAGGTAAGGAAAGTCTTCTGCTTACCATCTCTTTTTGGAAAGAAATTATTTAAGAGTAATAAGTGCAGAAATGTATATATTTACATTTTCATTGTCTACTATACCCAGTTACTCGTTAGCTATGATCAGTGTTTTGTATTGTGTTTTTGAAGCTGATTAATTTGCCCCAATTTCCTCTCGTACTCATCCAACAACAAATGGAGAAACTAATCGTACTGTGCAAACCCTTCTGAACAAACTCTGACCAATCTAATGAGGGGCATTAGTACAGGTAAGATGCTGAGTTATAGTGATACATGGTGCAGCAGCAGTAATCTAAGACTGATAAATGAGGCAACTCAGTAAATCTAATGACTATGGCAGCACTGGAAAAAACAGTCAGAAATAAAAAAGCTGAGAATTAAAGGTAGGACATGCAGTTATTCTTTTTATCTGGGACAAAGGGTAAAGGTGATAAGGATGGAAATGGAAATAAACAGCAACAATCCTGTTTTTTCATCAACAATTTGGCTTATGTTAACCGTTTTTATTTTGTAATGATACTTATTTACCTCTGTGTGCATACACACAATTAAGTTTTTCGACTCAAGTTAACAAGTTAGATGAACACAATTGCTTTGAGTCAAATATAATGTCATTTTCCAACTCAATTAGTTGCTTTTCCCAAAAGTAAAATACAGCTTCTTAACAAGCTATATAATATTAGCCTGACGTAGTATTATTCTGACTATACAACACAATGCACTATTTGATCACAAAACATAATATTGTCTTGTAATTAGACTCAAACTTCTTTCAGAGTCACTAAGAGAAACTGGCAACTCAACTGCAGGGCGGAAAATCTGGAAAAGATGTGGACGTCATGACATCAGACACTAAAAGAAACCTAATCAGTTCACTTTCACTGAAATAAGTATAGAAGGTTAAGGAAACAGGGTCCACAAAACTGCAGATTTTATTTAAAACATGAACCTTAACAGCTACTGAAATACACTTTTTTCAGTGTGAGACAGCAATTAACTGATTGAACTGATCTTATTACCAGAGACACACAAAATAACACAAAATACACAAAATAACATAAATATAAATATCTGTGCTTTAGACTGATGCACCTGCCAATTCACTAAAAGCTCTGTTAGATGTCTCATGTTGCTTTGAAATATATCAACGTACCCCGACCTTCTAAAAAGCTCACAAAGGCTGCTTACTGCCACTTAGCGTAATATGACCTTTGTAGCTTTGCTTTTAATTGAGATGAAGTTATTTCATGGTTAAGTTATTTTCCATGATGGTTTATTACATTATCTTTTGCGTGCAATCCATCTAAATCTTGTCTTGTCTAAATCTGTCTGTCTGTCTGTCTGTCTCACATCCACCCACACAGACGCGGCTTCCAGAGAACCATCATGATTAAACACAGCCTGACATATTGTCACAGTTAAGACTCTTTCCAAAGGATGATTTGAATCTCTTTTTGATTGGTTTTGAATCATCAGTATTTCTGCTTTATGCGTCACAGCACCCACCCAGACACAGTGGTGAATAAAACATCTCAATCAAATGTTCTCCATTTACAGCGGTGGATTATCTGATGCAAAGATGTTTCATTTTGATAAAGAAAGCCTCAGTGATTTAGTCAATGTTCCTTCTCAGCTGCCAGTTAATGTCTCTGACATCTCAGGAAGTCTCTTATATGACAGCTGCATGCATTGATTTGTGAGGAGGCCACTACAAACAGGTCATTTTCATTAGTTTATTTCTGTCTGACCTGAGGCATTCTTAGAAAGGCAGGCTTACAAGTTTAGGGAATAGGCCTGTCACACATTACGATCAATCTCCTGTCCCCTTCACAGCCCAAATCAATACAAACCTGTTTCAGATGGGAACATCTACCACAAACTGTCACTCAGAAAAAAACATACCTGAGGCATGTCTGAGGGGTCTGTTAAATAAAGCAGGGGACTATTTCACAAGAGAAGAGAAGATCGAAATATTTTCTGAGGTATTTTTGATTTTTTTTTTTTCAGTTCAGGAAAATAGCATCCCTCTCAATATGTGGTTGTATGAGAATGAAATTGGCATCATCACACAGTATATATACAGAGGAACCAATGCTGTATCCACTGGTTATTACTAACAATTGTCAGGTGAAAAGGTGAGCATATTTCCAGCTGACTGGCATCTGCGGGTGTGCGTACGTGTTAATTCACAAAACACAAATCACAGCAAGTTACTCCTGTCTACAGTCAATCTTTCGCCAGTCGGCTATAGTTTTAGGGCGTTACCATGGTGACAGGCAGGGATGCTGTGACAGACGAGATTGATGTGTATGCATGTTTGTGTGTTTCCTGTGTGTGAGCTTAAAGGAGCAGCTGCCAAACGCAGGTTACACAAGGTGTGTGTGGTTTTTTTTTTCATCCACTGTCACACTCACACCTCTACATGGTCAGCAGCACAGCGCCCCGCAGAGCTGAGAGAAATCAACGGCGTCAGATCTGCTTAACATCCGGGTGTGACATTTTACACCAGTCTTTTTTTTTTGTTTTGTTTTTTTACAGAGTCTTGATACTGTGAAACGAATTCAGTCTGATGAAGAGTCTAATAGCTCTTTGTTTTGTTTTGTTCAAAGATGAGGCAATTATAAAAAGGGATGACAAAAAAGATAATCAGTGACAGATAATTTCACAAACATTTTTGTGAGATTTACTGGATACCCAGAACAAAATCCTCTGTGCACTCAAGGGTCAAGGGTCAAGGTTTTACCCAGAATCATTTGCTTCTGAAGAACCTTTTTTTTTTTTTTGAAAAAAAGGCTTGTCTAGGGTTCTTTGTGAGGGGCTGCATCTGGAATTCCATACTAACATGCTATTCAGTAGGCTAAAACAGCATGTGAGGATTTTCTAGTATGTCTGCCACAATGCAAAGCAGTAGTGACGTCAACAGCAACAACACAACAGACCAAAGTGCATTGCTCTCTGTGCAGTGTAAATAACAAGTCAGCTGTAAGGTTTCAAATGGCTTTCTTTCAGCCATTTGAATCAATCAACTGGGACAACATAATTTCCTTAAGTTGAGTTAGCTTACTTTGTTAAGGTTAATTCAACTTATTTTCATGGGTTAAGTCAAACTTAATTTAATGGGATTGGTCCAACTATTTTTACAGTACTAAAATTACACTAGTAAATGTTATTGATATAACCTAAGTAATTTAAATTGGCCCAACAGAAAGAAAGACATTTAATCACATGTAAACACTTGCTGTGGTTTACTTGAGTTAATTCAAAGAACAACTGTAGATTCTAACTCAAAAATACAACAAACATAAATCAGTTTTTGTTTTATATGTTTGTATGTTAATATGTTTTGCGTAAGATTTGTCTGGATATGAGTTCAAACTAGACTCTCAGTAAATCTCAACATAAATGACGCTAATAAATGTTAAGGTGTTGAATTTCATGCAAAACCTAATCATGTTCATCTTGAAAACATCAAATTATATCATGCAAAATTACACCTTAGTAGATGTAAATGTAAGTTTGAGCCATTCCTTTTATTTTTGAGTGTGTAACCCTGGGTTCTGTAACTATTCTATCTATAACTCTCAGAAAGGGCTCCAAGTGGAACCTCTGTAAAAGGGCCTACCACGAACCAAAAAGGGTTCTCCTGTAAGACTCTTTCACAGTTCTGGTTACTGCTTTCATTTCTAAGAGTGTACTTGTCTGCTCAGGAAAAAAAAAAGACATAGCCTTGAATTGAGCGGAATTGAGGTGGAAATGAAAAAAAGATTAAGGTTGAAGGAAAATTTGAAGCACAAACATATTGGCCGCCAGACATGGGATGACTCAGGTTGGATGTTTTTTTGATGGAAACAGCTCATTTCTTTCCATGGGTAAACGACAAGGGGCTTTGTCCCCCAGAGAGGAGTTATTTACCCGGGACAATGACAGACAGAAAACTTCATTTGCCATCCTCTGAGGTAAAGGAAGACTCTTTGCTTCGCGTATGTGTGCATGATGAAAGAAATAGCGTGTCTGCATTGGCTGACTTAATCAGTAGTGTCTTCAAGGTGCTTGAATGATAGGGTTTGTCGCCACATATTTGCCTCAAGAGTGTCAGAAAATGCCAGCTCACTGCTTGTTTGAACTAAATCAATCAATCAGTCAGAAAGAATCAATCACTGCTAACGCCTGAGGATCAGCGGTGTCCTTCTCACTTGATTAATATCCTCCACATTTGAAAATGCATCTGTCAGTCTGGTTTTGTGTCACCACCAGCTGGCAGTGTCATGTGTATTGCTGCCATATTACGAGAATAAAGTGACAATAGAAGTGTTTAATCAAGAAGAAAGTGCAGCTTCAACAATATTCGTTTCTATCTTGTTCTTTTGTTCTCTGCATGCGTGTGTCTGTGTTATATCTCTGACTCATATAATTGCACAAGCGAGTGTAATTCCACCCATTTTCTCTGTCACGTAACCACACAAAGAAACCATTGATTTCATTTCTTGTGTGCTCAACACTCCAAACAACGCAGGACTCCTATCTGCTGCTTGAGGGTTTCTGCTCTATTGTGGTAGAGGGAAGAAAATAAGGCATTTGAACCTACACTTTCTGGAGGGGGGGGTCGATAAATGATGAATTAAGTTACTCTTCCCAGTGAGTCCATTTGTTCACAGTAAAATCACCTTTTCAGATAATCAATATACATAACCCCCTCTGATAAACAGTGTTAATGTGAGAGGATCGACTCAATGGAGGGTGAAGAAGAAGAGAACTGTGTTAAAGAGTTTGCCTTTTCAAAGCGTAGACAAGTGAAGTATTGATGATTCCCATGTTGTCACACCTGAATAAACCCCTTCCTGTGAGACAACCCTCTCCTCACCTTCCCCATCCAAGAAAACCAATTTCCCTCTGTCCTTTCTTCCTCTCTGTTTTGCCAATCACCGTGGTTACTAAAAAGACAGCAAAAGGCTACTCTGTGTGTGTGTGTGTGTGTCTGTGTGTGTCATGTGTGGGACAATGAGTGTGGGTTGAGCAGTGTGCAAGAGAGCCTTCAATTATGATCCAAGAGATGGTTTATGAAAGCAGCTAACCATCTCTAATTGACTAATGAAGGTCTAGTAGGTCAAAAGGTCATAAAGCTGAAAGAAAGACAGGAAATGAATGATGCTACAAGGATATTAGGCGCTGCCATTACACTGTGACTTTTAACAGATGCAAATATCAGGAGACCTCATTCTGAGACGAGTTTGACAAAGTAGTTTCAGACGCGTTAGATGACAAATACATTACATAATAATAAATACATAATTAATGGACCAGCAAAGTGGATAGTCTATGATAAAATGGCAAAGTGCATGTTGTGTCTAGGTGGAAAAAAAAATCCAATCAGTGGATTAAGTTTTATCTTATTAGTTAGACTCCTTCCACTATTAATTAGCTTTGTTGCAATGTGTTTTCACAAAACAAATGTTTCACTTTGTTCTTAGCAAAACTGCATCTAAAAAAAAGTTATGGTCATGTAAGATCAAAGGTTGCACAGCGGGCAGAGGTCATAAACTTATTTAATATTTGAGGCTATGCAAAACTTTCATTCCCTGCAGCCCTTGAGGATGCAGCACCTGCTGACTAAGTTGACTTTGTAATGTGTCATTGCAAATGCATCACAAGTAAATAAGCCAAAAGGATTTTTTGGTACCTTTTTATTTTTACTAGTCAGCTACTGAAGAATAAAAATAATTGAATTGACTGTCCCGCTCAAAGGGATGTGGCAGCTTTTAAGGTGGAATGTTTACTAGCATGTTACTCATTGCATGACATTGCGAATCACTCATGGAGATTTATGCAGGATGTTTTCTTAAGTCTGTAGAGTATGACATCTTAACCGCACGGCAATATTTAATTTGGAACTGTATTCTGATGTATTTATTTTGGAGTGGTAGTATTGTGCCGTTATTTGCAGTAGGTCTGTTGCGATATATAATCCTTAGTAAACAGGGTCCTCTTGTGTTTGTATTATTATTGCTGACATGTTTGCTCTCATAACTATGTCAGATGTACAAGTCTTTGCTTGTATATCTTTTGTATGTAATGCAGCGTGGGTAATAACCCCAAAGACAAATTTTCCACCCTGTGCGACAATAAAGTTAACCTTGAATCTTTAACAGTCCTTAAATAATAATATGACTGCTGCATCTTTTCTTTATTGGCTCCCTTGCCGCTTAAAAGTGCTTAAAAATATATATGAGATATTGTGAATATTCAGTATCCACACTTGGAGAAAAAAGTGGCTTAGTGTCGTTCTGGTGCTCTCTGGTAGCACTGCACCTATGCCTGTGTGGGTTTCTTCTATGTACTCCAGTTTTCTTACGCACTCCCCAAAGATGTGTAGGCTAATGAGCAACTCTAAATTGCCCGTAAGTGTAAATGTGAGTGTGAATGGCTGTATGTGTCGAAGCATCATCCCTCTGTTTGACTGGTGACCTGTCCATGGTATACAATGCCTCTCGCTCAGTGTTAGCTGGGACTGGCTCAAGGACAGGTGCCCTATAGCTAATGGATGGATGCATGAAAATGTAAGCAGGCAATTGTCTAGTAACATCTTCATCACAGTGAAAAGTGAGACTTTTGCTTCTTGATAAAAAAAAAGAAAAAGGAATCTGCCGTATTTCCACAAGACTGAAAACCTGTAGATGATTCTGTCTTTATGATTAATTCAACATTTTGTTACATGATCATGACTTGGATGCCACAGATCCTTCACTGTCTTGCCTATTCACTTCCTCGTTACATAAATAATGCATGTGTTTAGGTAACACGTGGCTGGAGGTCTTGGAGAATGCAGTCTGCTCTGTTTGATGCTTACATGTCATGACACTGTCTGCGCCTCACAAAGAAAGACACTTGAAATCCCAGAAGAGGCTTTTCAGTGTGTTTGCATTAAATCAGCATGATGAAAATGTTTCATGGTATTTCTTTTTTCTTTATTTTCCTTCAGTATATAAATTCCCGAAAAGCTGTTTATCCTCTCTCAGCAGAGACATAATACTCTAGTCCTCTCTCAATATGAAAATATGCTGTAGGGCTCTTAGCCATACTGAATGACTATTCTCTGTCATGTAACCGAAAGGTGGGGCTCATTGTGTCCTGAGGAGTCTCCCTGCATCAGCCTGACAGATTATTTGTGGAGAACAGAAATAACAGGCTATCATTCCCCTTAGTCCTGGCTTCCGGAGTCATGGAAAACCTCCATCTGAAATCTTCTGCATCCTGTCTTCAAATGTTTTTGCAGAGGGGTTTTTGCACAAGCCTCAGGGCTATGAATAGACCGAGTGTTTGTCATGACAACCAATTACCCATTACAAAAGCAGTGAGGCTAAGTAAGGCAATTAAGTGGTGAAACAAAATTGTCTGTTGCAGGAGTGTGTTTCTGCTCACATATGTATGTGGGTGAACACACAGCAGAATGTTCTTGTATGGAGTTTACTGCGTTGTGCATCATAGCTATTCTTCCCTGATACTGCATTTTAAAAGAAAAGTATATTGCTTATTAAATACTTTTTTGTAGTTTGTGTCTGACTTTAGCAGGAGTAACCATACAACAACGTTGTTTTTTTCTAATACAGTTACTAATTACTTCTTAAAAAGTATGGTGAAATCATTCAGCCTAATATAGTGTTTTATGTTTGTTGTACATTTATTAATAGTTTAATAGCTGTTCCCTAATAGCTGTTCCCTCATTCGTTATGAATGAATACACATTTAGATTAGTAGCAATAATTATGCACATTTAAAAGTACTTAAGTAGGCATTCAGACTTCACAATGCTAATGCTGGTCTGTGTATAGGGTTAGCACCTTCAATGTGGAAATATACGGGACACCTCGCTATCAACCCTAGATATAGGGACACAAATCAAGCAGGGGGTCTTGGGGTCCTCCCTCATGAGATTTTGGACTGTACGACATTTTATGTCCTGCATTCAGGTGAATTTTTACGCACCAGTTTGTGTTTTTTAGACATCAGTTCCAAAGTCCTCTGCAACTGTGCTTTATATTGACTCTTTATTTCATTTAAAGGAAATAAAGAGTCAATATAAAGCACAGTTGCATTAGTTATATTAAGAATTGCAACATCAGATCAGAGACACTGAGCAAGATGTTTGGGCTGTTGCATGTGATTCAGTTTGGACAGTCCTGTATCATACAGGACAGATGGCAACCCTATCTGTATAGCTATTATTAGTGGTTGTCTGCGTAGCAAACATTAACAATTGCTCTAAATGTTTCTTTAAACTAGAAGTCGAGACCTTGGATGATGACAGATTTTTCACAGCTGAAAGCAGAACTGTCACTCTTTTCTTTTCTCTTTGAAGACAAAGTAATGTTTTTTTCCACCCAGTGAAGCATTTTCTTTTCACTAGAGGTCATGATAATATTGACTGTAAGATCAGCTGGTTTCACTCGAGACCAGAGTTGTGAGACTCATGAAGTGTTGTAATGTGTGTACACTTTGCTTGGTAGTGTATTGGTCTGTATTTTAAAAGTTATTTTAAAATGTAATCTTCCTAATAATCCCCATTTTTACCTAATGTGTCTGGAATCTGATTACATCCTCTTATGTAAGTGTAATTAAGTAATTACCAGGATTTAAATGAAGTATTTTACAGTGAATTGAAAGCATTGCTATGTGCAAATTGTGGATAGAAATGCCTTATTTGACTCATTGTTTACATGGTTGTGATACACTCCATTGTGAGAAAATAACTCAAAATTCAATAAATATATTTTAATGAATTGCAATTCAACGGCAATAAAAAAGTATATTTGTTTTTTCCAGTCTGTATAGCTCTGCTGTCAGCAACAGTAGTGACTTTTGATCACTGAATTATTATTTATACGGTCCTTTAAGCATAGCAGCTCCCATTTTGACTGTTGAATCTTGATGCACTGTGTCAGCCCACTGCGTATAGGCTGTGTGGTTCGGCTATTAGGTTCAGTCCCGTTTCTTTCAAGTTCCATATCTCAGTCTTGCAGCCACCCGAAGCTTGTTGCTGGAGAATGACATGACTGACAGAAATGTAAAAAAAAAAAAAAAAAACCTGCTGTAAAAGAACTTCTCATCATGGAAATGGTCATGTATTACCCCATTTGCTATATGTCAAGTTATGGCAAGCATTGTGGTATAAACAGAGCACATGCACACACATACATTAGAGGTATTACTACATGTAGCCAGGGGGTTATCTGCATCGCCACATGTACATTAACCCGAGAATGACAAATGAGTGTCAGAATATACAGAATGTCAGAATAAAATTACAAACCACCTGCCTCTGAACCTTTACAGGTAGGCAGACTGTCCTGGAGTGCATGTAGTGTTGCTTTAGAGAGGCTGTGGGCAGTTTATAGACGAGCCAGGTTTGTTAAGCCTAATGGTCCTTGTATTGATTGGCTGGGGTATCCTCACAAATCGCAGGGGTAGAATGAACAATGAGATTCTCATTGAGGATCTCTAAATGCATTTCAGCTTGTAGTTTTATTGACCCTCCTGTGGCGGCCAGCGCTGGGTTTATTTACACACTTTGCTTGGCCTATTTTTACAATGATAGATCTGAGAAGAAGGTGTTAAAAGGGAGTATAGCGTGTTACTGCACAGTTGACCGGTTACAATCAAGCAAACAGCTTTTAATAATGTCTAACACAATGTGGCTATGGTTGGTAAAGTTGTGAAGTGAAAACAGTGAAACTATATGCAAATGAATCACCTTTACTCAATTAAATAAATGAGGCTACACTGAATAAATTAATCAGTGCAGGACAGAACTGCTAATTAGCTGTGCTGACTTCACAGTCAGTAGGCAGAATGGCAGACTTATCACTTAGCTGCTGTCAACTCGGTGCAGCTACTGAGCCATGCAGAGACTGTGGCCATCACTAATCCCCGGCTGGATCAAACGACACAGGCTTTCACATCTGTGTTAAGAGTCTGATGAAAGGTGTCAAACTCCATGTTTCCATGAGAGTCTGTGTGCACACACAAAAGGCATAATCAGGCAGAAAGAGCCACATGGAAAAACACGCTCACCCACACACATAATGCACATGCACACATACGACAGATTGCTTTTCTACACAGCATTTCTCTGCGTCCATTGTAACCTTTATTCATAGTAACTGATGCTTAAATGTCAAGTGGTTGCGATAATGACTTTGTGTCTAGAGATTCATGGAAATGTTTACTCATTATCACCCTTTTCCCCAGAAATTCTCCTCTTTCATTCATTCCTTCCAGGCTGTTTGTTTGTCTTATTAAAATAATGGTGGAACTTTAAGCATTGTTGAATGGCTAAAGCACTTGATACATCACTGATTGTTTGTGGCACAGTCGTGTTTACCCTGTGCCCCGGGTAGCCTATGAAAAATAGCCATTGTTTGCTTTCTTAATGGACTATGCTCTTTGGCTGCTAGTGTATAGGGCAGTACTGGAAAGAGGCTTGGAAACCTCTGAGATACCATTACCATTAGCCCTAATGTCCTTTTGAAATGGAAAGAACATCAGAGCCCACACACACAGACTGCTGTGTATGCTGTTTATGCTGTTTGCGTGTTACAGACCAATTGCCATCATATCCTGCCAAGGTCACTTGGCCTGTCCCCTTCCTGTAGGCATGGAGGAGCAAAACAGGCACAAGCTGATGAGCTGACGTTGAGCATTTGACTTTTCATTCCCATCATTCCTATTTTTTTAAGCTAGTTTTAGTTGCACAGACAAGATATCTCCTGGGTTAAAGGATATTGAGATTATCTGAAGTGGGGTGACTTGAGAAAGCAGAGTCTGGGTGGATGAGAGAGCAATATTTGGCTTACATAACCTTTGTTTCCAGTTCAAAAAGGCTGTCCAATGGCAAGGTAAAGCAGTGTAAGTATATTAAGTCTAGCATACACTCAAACTGATATTGATTTTTTTTGGTGGGCCTTTTTTTAGGTGGCAAAAATATATTTTGCTGCTGACCCTTGCTTAGCTTCAGTGCTGGTACTTGCTGCTCTGCTTGTTGACTTCCATACTATAAGTAATACACTGGCTATCTATTGTCCCTTTTACACAGTCTGCTCAGGGCAGGAATGTTGCGCCATTATTCCATCTCACCAGAAATGGGGGATCACTTTCATTCTGCCTCTGATCTGCCAGAGAGATTTGACGAGTGGACACTTCTCATAACACTGACACAGCACTGCGTACACATAAGCAGACACACACACACACACACACACACACACACACACACACACACACACACACACACACACACACACACAGAGCCAGGCAGACGGAGAGAAATCCCTCAAAGATCATCACGCAAGGAAGCAGAAGAAGCAATTGTCTGTTTATCCAGGAACACATAAAAAGCTTTATGCTGTAAATCCATGAGGTCATCAGCTCTGTGTGTGATTAGAAAAGAGCAAAGAGCAGAATCACTTGCTGACTGGTGTGCTATTGTGTTATGTTGTGCCTAATTTGATTCATTTTTGATTTGATGCTGGCATGCTGTCTGAAAGGACACACTAGGGCAGCTTTACACCGGCACTGCTTGGTTCAGTGTAAATACTCAAAGCCTGCTGTCGTTGCAGCAATAGTGCAGGATCTGTGTGAAAAGTACCTCATCTCAACTTGAAATGATCTGAACCATCCCTTTAATATATACAATTTTGACAAAATCAAGACAGAATCAAGGTCACGTATTGTTTCTAGTGACTGTAACAGAAACAGATGGATGACCTCTCCTGCTAATACTACAATTTCCCAGTGAGTCAAGTTTCTTTGCACATTTATGTCCAGACCGAGCACATGGAGCTCAACAGGGTCGGTGACAGTGTCCTCAGTTACATGGCGATTACTTCCCGTTGTGCCTCAAAGGTCAGGCTGTCTCATCACACTAAAAAAGGCATGCAATGTTAAACACGGCACCGTCAAACGTCACAGCCCGACTGAAGCTGATAATTGCTCAGACATCAGATTGGAGGTGGGTGACTTTGCTGACGACTTAATGAGCGTATGAAAGGAAATGGGAAAGTTGGCAGTGCTGTGAGTAGCTGAGGACTAGGTCCAGCTCAGGAGGCTTGATTAGAAAAATTAACTTTGAGGTAATGTTTTCCACAGTGTCCAATCAAAATCATCAGCAGCAAATGTGTTTGATGTGTTTGTTTCTGGCATGTTGGGGGGCACTCGGCATGATACACTAGTAATGGCAATTAAACCACCGCAGTCATGACATCAACATAATTTCTGAACACACACTGGGTGTGAATGCTGCCTCACAGATGACAATTGCTCATCCACAAACTTACTGTAAACTCTGAAGCACTGCTCATATCATTTAGCTGATCACTATTGTGTTTTTGACAAATCATCCCATTATGTGACATAGAGCGGTAGCTGCTAGTAAATGGGCACAGCTCAAAATACAACCCAAACAATGTGGTACTTTCCACTTAAAACCAAAGATCAAAACACATTGTCCAAACAACTAATTTCATTATACAGCATTATGACAATGATTAAATTACTGCAGCTTGTGGAACTGTACTGGAACTAGACATGCTTTATTAGCAGTATAGCAGACCTTTTGAAATAAGACACTGTGCAGTATGTGTAGATAGAGAAAGGCATACAATGAAAGCACTGGGTTAACTGGAGTGTCACAGGTTCGCCAGAGTTTCTGGAATTTACCGCAAAATTCAGCAGCCGTGGTTTCACCAAGAACCTGGAAAAGAGATCACAGTACACCAGCATCATTACACTGGCTGCCAGTGTCACTAAGAATTGATTTTAAAATTATTTTGCTTGTTTTTAAGGCTCTGAAAGGGTTCGCCACCTTCATGCATTTATGATCGCTTATCCAAGTACGTTACTTGCTTTTAACTACGTGTTCATGTACGTATGACGTCTGTCTTGCGTATCCTGCGTCCATGTGGAGCGTTGGTTGTCCACGTCCTCAGAAATTAACACTATGCGTACACAAAATGCAATACACACATGTCCAGTAGGGGCAGTGAAGGGGCAGAATCCAGTGACAGGTTCAGGGCTCAGGAGATACATCACCAGCAACAACAATGGCGGAAAGTTTTGAGGACAGGCTCATTGAACAAGCTCGCCACTACCCACATCTTTACAACCTATCGTTGCCGCTACACAGTGACAAACATGCCTGCTACCACAGCTGGCGGCAGATAAGTTGAATAAGTTGAGCTGAATGCTAATGGCTGTTTTCTTACGGTGGTCAAATGGGTCATCAAATGTGTTGTTTTACCTTGAAATATGGTGCAATGTCCCTTTTTTTCACTACCCATTGTCTTCTCAGTTGCTCAGCAATCAGGAACTGATGAAATGCTAATGATTTGTCAGATTCCCGACATTTATTACTTGCAATAAATGCCCAGAGCACACATCTGGGCTTCCACCCTAAGCGTTATGTCAGAGGAAAATGGCCGCAGTGTGCATATGGTAATTAAGAACATGACAGTCTTGAAATGTCTATGCAGATCCACGTCATAATACAGATATTGATATTTTCTGGCAGATTGTGAAAGATGCTGTTTTCATCAAAGGCAGAGTGAGTTTGCTAATTAATCAAATCAGACTGAATGTTTTTTCTTCTCCTTTCTCTCTCAATAAATGTGATTCATCTTTGACGTTAATTTGCATGTCCTTTTATTCCTTCCTAGGTGGTGCATTCATTAGGCAGCACAGAATACTCACCTCGAAATAAGTAATACACAGAGGGAAATAATTATTGTGATTATGCATAATCTTTGCCCGCACAGTTGTTTTTCTTTTCCAATTAAACTAAATTTATATTTGGAATATGCTTTGAATAACAAAGCAGGTGGTACCATTGCACCTTCGATGCTGTTTGCAAGGGAAACTGTGTGAGAACCACAGTGCTACAGGCTGTGATGGCGGATTGTTTTTTAAGAGACCATTAATAATACAGGACATTTTTCCCCATTATGATGCTAAGCTTCAGCACGACCCTGGTAAGATTATGTTTTATTTGTACAGAGATTTATAGAGGGAGCTGGGTAGAGAGAAGACATGCTTTTTTATTTCTGGAAAGGAAAACAATTGCATAGTTTATCTTTGCAGTTGTTGAATAAAACATAACCCAGCTGGTGAAATAACCTTATGATGGGTTGTAAGTTTATTCACTGCTTTTTGTCTTAAAAAAAAGTTTTTGGTAGTGAAGACAAGTCAGGTCAAGTCTTTTCTTCAGATGACATTCATGAGCGTGGCGGCTGCCTTTCCTCTACTTGCTGCTGTGTTTACATTGAAAACAATGGAAGCAGGAACAGCCACCTGTATGAAAACACCTTAACAATGGATCACATGACAAGGCCTGAAGTGAAAGGGATCACTCGTGGTGGCAAACCAGCAGATAGGTATCGAGTGACTGCGTTCCACTCAGCCCTGCAGAGCTTTTGATCTTCTCTTAACAAATTGTTTTGATTTGTGTGCATGCAATTTTAATGCCTTGGTCACTCTTAACACTCTCATGGGGTTGCCTTCAGTTGGATCAGGCACCTGCTTTCAGCAAAAAAAAACAGTGCACATTACCTGCTAAGCAACAAACAGCATCTGACAAAGTTAGCAGCAAGGGAGTGAACATTTAGTAAACACTTAGTGACTAACTAGTGGAGTATTTAGCAGTGAAAGAGCCTGAAAGAAGTATTTCCAGCAGGAATTTAATATGGGCTAAACACACTGACAACATTTATTAATATTATATTTCATTCCTGCCATATTCTGACAATAGGTCCCTGTAAACATGGGGGCAGCAAAAGCAAGCTGTCACCATAAGATACAGTTTCCTATTTACACCTCCAGCAGATGCAGAACAACATTATGATTCACTTAAAATCACATGAAATAAGAACTGTGAGAAGGGGAGGGTGATGTGAGAGATATTCAATCACGATACTAAAACAAGGCCTGAACTGATATTTAAGCATTAAGTGACAGTCAACGACATTAAAGAACAGGTTTTTTCATCACTATGGACTTGAAAGTGAACAGTATAAACTCTTAACTGTTTAAACTTTACTTAAATATATAAATAAATACAAACTAATTCGCATAATAAACCTAACCCCAACCAAACTACAATACCACTAAAACAACAGTTACACTACTAGTTACAACAAAGTCATTTTGAGTTGGTATTTGTGGTATTCTACAGATTTCAACTTTCTTTTGCAGATAAAATCCTTTCAAGTGAAACACAGCCACACTTTAGACCTTTTAGTCTGGCATTTTAACCGTGGCTTATGCACTGTAACATCAACACCAGAGGGCAACTAACAGCTCAGGCACGTGGCACCAAAATCTGTATTGTGATTTGGTCTGGTAGGTACCTGACATATAGGTAACAGTACCATATTGGTGTGATGTTCCAGTACTCAGCCCAGTTTAAATAGATATGAGATATGAGATACGACAATATGTTTATTGAAGACATAGATTGGATATTTTCACTGTGCCCAACTGCTGCAACATTGAATATGTTAGTGGTGGCTAAATCACAGATTCTTATTTTTACTTTGTGTACATCACATTAAAATGTTCATGTTCAGATGCAGCTGCGTGTCTGATATGAAATGAAAGTGGCTCGCTGTGACAATGAAACCTGCCTGTTGCCACTTTATGAATAGACACCATCTCTGAAGTATTGTAGCACCTTACAGTTTATATTAGGCTGGTGAGGCGAAGCAGAAGCACAGGGAGAAATATCAATACTGTCCATATTAGCTGGCACCCCGCAGAGAGAAAAATCAAAACATCACAGTGTAGTACTGGACCTTACAAACGAAAGCTGTGTGTTGTGGTAAGTTGAATTGCCTGTTTCCCACGTAGCAGTCTTTCCTGAGACAGCTTCAGTTCTGCAGGGGGGATGTTAACAGCGCTTACATGGCAGCATGACAATTTATAGAGGTGGAAGGGAGAGGAAATGTTAAATGATATACTGATTTGCAGAAGGTTAAAGAGAAAGAGGGGATGAGTGAGGAAGAAGGAGAGTAATGAGTCCAATGTAATTTTTTTTTTCTCTTCTGTGTTGTGGCCCATGACAAATCGAGCCAGTGTTTCCACCTGAGCTGGACTTGCTGTCTGCCACGCCTCACAGCACATCAAGCCCAACATAACCTGGTGTCAACCCTCAGCTACCTGCTATCTGCCTCTCCAGCTGGTCTGATGGAAGCAATGGATCTACACAACACAGTGCTGCAGCCCAATCTGTGTGTAGAGTCACTGCAATTAAATCCTAGTGACTTAACTCAGGCAACCTCATGAATTTGAACAGGGTTGGGAGGGTTATTTTAAAAATGTATTCCGATTACTAAATTTATCTGATTATGTCTCTTTTATCTATAATGGAATACATTATTATTTTTTGCATCCTATTACATAATCCCATTACATGTAATCTGATAATCCCAAAGATTTAAGAACGAGGAGACTTTACATTTTGTGTGCACACAGACCAAAACTTACAACTATTAAGTGTCAGTTTATTCAAAGATTGATTGCATTTTCTCAACCGAGGCATATTACTGAACCAAGAATCATTTAACAGCCTCATTGCATGTCTCATGTCAAGACAAGACCTTGGTTGAAGCCAAATTGAACGATCTAAAGCAAGAGACACTGGGGTAATGATATGTCATCACTTGTCAACCCTCTGCCATTATGAAGACCCGTGCTGTCTGTGGCTTTTGATATCCGTCTACCTGTGAAGGCTGGCGGCTTATCTCACAGAACCAGAGGCAGGCAGTAGCTTCCTATGATATAGAGAGAGTGGAGTAGAGAGACACAGAGGAGGAGACAGAGTGAGAGAGCGAATGAAACCATTAGAAGAGCAGCTCCTGACACTATCTGCACTGCAATCAATGCGGATATAGTAGCCACAATCCCCCACTCACTCAGAGACATCCCATCCCACAACATAGCAGTATAGTAAGGAGCTTCCTCTGAAATGACAGCTCAACTACAGGGAGGGGGATAAGAAAGACCTTTTGCTTTTTTTCCCTTTTATTTCTTTTATTTCTATGTGCTACTCTTAAAGGTCCAGTGTGTGAGATTTATGGGTGTTCATTTGCAGAATATGGAAGAAGAGGAATATAGTAGAAGTATTTTTCTTTAGTGTATATAAATAAGAATTGTTACGTTTTTGTTATCTTAGCATGAGCTGAGGGCACGGATCCTCTTCCATGTAGCCTTTAGCACTTAGCCATTGCAAAACATCATGGAGCATAGCTGGCTACAACAATGCCCGCTGTCTCAAGCAAAAATAACGGCAACATGTATTTCAAGATAACACTTTTTAAATGTTGTTAATGTAACAGTAATGAACTAAATTGAAACTCACTGGATGTCTGTCTTTGAGGTAGTTTGCCAAGTTGGAAGCATTTACCCTTTTGGCTGAAAGGTTTGACAGCACCGTTTTAATACTAGTTTTTGGTAATTTATTATTAATCCCTGATAATCCATCTCAAACACAGTCTTCTTCTTCCTTTGGCATTTAAAGGCAAACTATAACACTGTTGTCCCCATCAGGGCCAGAAGAACTGTATGATCCCAGTACCTACTTAACGGTTAAAAAAAAAATGCTGCCATGTTTTCAAAATTTTGGCATTGTCTTGGTACAGATGTGCCGATTCTAGTGACATCTCTAGACACTAGATATGACCTTTCATGTTCTTTGCGAGTTTCACAGCCACCATTCTGTACACTTTGAAGGGGAGGGTAAGACGAGGTGTTTACAATCTGCAAACTGACTGATAGACGCTTCTAAATCCTACACATGTCCTTTTAGCTCTGAGAGGAAAACTGTAATACACTGACTCATGGTTCCATTTGCAGGTCTTTACTTGAGGTTTCCCAATTAAGTTCACACTCAGTTGCTCTCTGAGTGATTGTTTACAGAGTGTTGGTTAAATCAGCATCTACAGAGGAGGGGAATGGGATCTCTCCGTCATCATAAACTATTCATAAACTCTATTTAAAATGCATAAAAACAATGTGCTTTGTTGCAACTGTATTGGCTGTTTTTTTTTATTGATTCAATTTAGCATTGAAAACACTACAGTGCAGGAGTGAAAGATCAATACTCTTGTCTGTGAGAGCTGGAGAGAAAAGGTTGAAAGGTAGGTGGCAGAGGTTGCAGAGGCTTTGACGTGGTTTGAGAGCCTTGTGTTTTAGTGTGTGTGCGTGTGCGTGTGTGTGTGTGTGCGTGCTTGATTATCTGCTGGGTATCCACTTCCAGCTGCTGGTCTAATCTCTCCTGTTCTTACCGAAACTCATAGCAGAAACACTGACAGACAGCCTGCATTCACTCCTGCCTCAGGCGGGTATGAAAAATTAAAGATCTATGTTGTTCAGCTCCTCCTCCAACACTGCTGCAGATACACATCCATGCATTTTAACAGCTCCGTTAATGTTAGGTCATCTCTCTCAACAACTATAATACTGGGTTTTCTAATCACGCAGTATGAAACAACATTGTAAGATATCCAATTTCCAGCAGTCTCCAGAGCTTGAAATAAACAATCAACCCATGATATTATTACATTGTTTATTTAGAACAACAGTAAGAGCAACCATGTGAACATATTATTACTATAATTATGGACTGTTCGGTTTCCAATGAAGCTAGCAAATCACATAAGAAAAGATTACAATCTTTACTGGAATTGTGCTGTGAAGCCTCTCAAAGATTTATCCATGTATTAAAAAAGATCTCAAGTCAAGAAAGTCATTAGGAAAAATGAGGATGTCTGAGAGATTTCCAATAAAGAAAAAGTCTCCATTTTGCTACCAGAGAAGCACTTTTCTCTGTTTCTCTCTTTTTCACTGAAGATGCACTCTCAGATATCACCACGCACACTGAGTAAGATCAAGTAACATTTGATTATTATATAAAAACGCATGGAGAACAAGCTTCTGCCTCAGAAACTTTCCAAACATGAGCTAGTTTCTTCAGAAACTGTAATAATTCATTTGGTATTTCCTGAAATGTGAAGTTTCTAAAAAGAATCTGTTTTTATTCATCCACCCACTGCAAAAACAATAAATAAACTCGACCTTGTGTTTGGAATTATTTTGTCAACCTGCTGTTTCCAAGGTCAAAAATGAACCTTCAAGTCTCAGTCATGTTTTTCTTCTGATACAATCATCAACAGTACAAACCATGAAGATTATAATTTCACTATCTTACTCTCTGTGATGACTGTGTCTGCCTCTTGTGCATCAGGACTGAGTTAAGCGATTAACAGTTGACATCAATATATGTCATAAACATGCACACTGTGCTGAATTGGTATCAGTAACACCAGACAGCTGTTAGCAAAGCGGAGGTGACAAATTGTCAACATGCGACAAGTTGGGATAATGAGTTGCCATCGCACAATATGCTCTTGCAGGGAAAACTGGACAATTTTATTTGGATGTCCAATAATGTTAATGGTAAATATAGTCTACTGAAGCAATAAATTCCTCAGTGTTTTCCTGCTTGCAGAGCAGTGGTGGCTGTGCCAACGTACCTGGAGGAATTCCTAGTGAGCTTCTAATGCCCAAATCCATGTTTTCATGTATCACCAACTTAGTTTATAGCTATTATTTTATTGGCCAGAACATGGCATTAGGTGACAGAAATACTCATCTAACAGTTCTTCTTCAACACCAACTACACAATTGTGACATCACTGGATGTAAGAAGAACAGCAGGACAACTCAGCTGTTTGGTTAATATAGCACACACAGAGGATTTTACTTTTTTAATTGAATTCAATTCAGTTACAATTTACATTTACCATCAACTGACAGACATCCACATGCAAAGTGCCAGTCTTTCCCTTTAATTTAAGTCTGTACCTAACATCAACAGATCTTTCTTTGTACATCACTAACAATTTGTGCTGAGAATCATGAATATTATTCTAAACTACTTGATTATATACTGCACAACTGAGTGAAATGTTTTCCTCAATGTCAAACTGAGTCCATTTCATTCTGTAAAAAAAATTACAGGCGTACATGCCGAGAGCAGAGGAGTCATATATTATTTGAGTATTACTTCACACAGTGGGAGATGGAGCAGCTTTAATGGTATACAAACACCCACTCCTCTCACAACATAAATTGTAAGTGATTTGTCAGAAAAGCCCCCTGACTGTCTAAAAGCAGAAAATGGAAGAGTTTTTCTTACAGTATATGATGAAGAGGAGACAGTATGTGTGAATCAACAGTCAAAACAGGAGTGTGGATCAGTCACGAGGGCCCAGCAGTGATGAAGAATGGTGTACTCACGGAGCAGCGAAGGATGCTGGCTTGCCCAAGCTAAATAAATAATCTCTGGGCTGCAGAATTGCAGGAGTGTGGGAGGAGGTCTGCAGGGAGCACAGAAACAGTGATTAGTAAAGCGGATCCACTTATAGAAAATCCACCTTCATTATTTTTCCGGACTTCTGTGATAACTGATCCACGTGCTCCCATTGTGCTCCCTTGTTACCACACCTTTCAAATAACATTATGCAACAGTGAATGCTGCACGTGACAGGAAGCCATTATGCTGATAGATTTGCATCTTTTACACAGGTGCATCCTGCCTGAACAGAGACAACACTTTAACTATAAAATACGGTTCATAAGACATGAACATGCATATTTTACAATGTTTTAATTATTCTCTCCATGTGTAAAATGTCTCACATTTCACTGAACAAATGAAGTCATTTACCTGTAAAACTGCAGGGCATGAAAACCCATCATTTCTCATCACTGATTTCATCATTTAAATGGGTTTTATGAAGCTGTCTTTTGAAATTTATGCAACACTGAATCCTTGAAATAGGGAGACAAGATGAACAGGACTAATTTTTTAAATTTTGTTTTTAGCTTCTTCTTCTTCTTCTTTTTCTTCTTCTTCTTCTTCTAGTCAAGAAAGTTTGGCTGAGATAGCTGGATACTGAAAGCAGAGTTCCTCCATTTTTTCTCAGTGACGGACCCTTTACAAGATTGCTTTAGCTTTTTTTTACACTTCTACTTATGTGAAAACAACAACACAAGGAATATGTATGGGAATGATAATAATGTATTAAGAATGTGTATTAAAAATATCCGCACCATCTCAACACAGAATACCCATGTAGAGGGAGCCAGTCTGTTGCCACTATTAATGCGCAACGTGTGGGTGATGTGTGCTTTTCTGGCAAGAGGATAATTTCTATACATTTATTAAGAGTTATAGATTGATAGATTAGAATATAATCAATTAACTACTTTAGATTTGAAATTTTAAATAGTATTTGTTACACTATGAAGTCTGAAAATTAAAAAAAAAAAGTAAAAGTAAAATATTTTTTCTATCATAATTTAAATGAACGAATCTGAAAACTTTTCATGGGCCTCTTGGTAGACTACCAGTGACCACTGGGGGTCCTTGGACCCATACTTGGGAACCACTGACTTAAAGCAGAAAACTACAGCTGCACTTAGACCTGTACATAGAGCCCGACAGATATACTGGCCAACAGATATTTGCCTAACACTGCTATATTGGTCTATATCGACACAATATGATATGGTACAATATGAAAGTATCTGGAATCATATCTTATCGGTGTCTAATATGAAAACTTTCTCTTTTTACAAGCAGCATTTTAATAGTTTAGTATACCATTTATTCTATTTATGTTTTTGTATATAGTTTAGAATTTATAATTATTAAAAATATAACTTAAAGTTTACTCTTTATGTGCCCTGATGTCATTTTTGGCAACAATTTTTATTGTTTAACTTCATCCCAAGTGGTTGACAACTGCATGTGTTTTTGTATATATTCTATATGCTGTATAAAGAATATTGGCTGATGTATCACTATAGTAATTTTTTCTCTCCCTGATATTGATATCAACATCAAGCCCAAAAATCCAGTATTGGTCTTAGTTTTAGGGGCTGACAAAGTGAATTATGACAGATGACAGTGTGTTATTGCATATCAGAATACAAAAAATACCCACATATTCTTGTGCTGGAACTCATACAGATTTCTGTTAATTGGAGAACCTACTGATTCTTAAATGAGCCACTGAATGAAAGGGACTAAGGGGGCATTTTTATTTAAGCCATGCAGAGCAATGAACTGCCAAGACCACAGTAGCAACACTATCCAGCTGTGCAGCAGAAAGTATCTGCCTATACGTTCCTTTTCACTGAGCCCTGTCTGTCCGGGAAGGGAAATTAGTAGTATCACACTCGCAGGAACTAATTTCTCCCTCTTGCTCACTACTTTCACACACATGCACGTCACTGTTACATCAGTCCACAGCAGCCCTGTATCCCATTCATGTACCGTAAAGCAGCAGGGAAGCAGGAGGAAAGCAGGGGAGCCGGAGTCCTTTAATGAGCCACCTTTGTAAGAGCAGTCTCTTTTGCAGGACTCTTCCTAACAACCTGCTGTTCACATTCAAATGACCAATTACAATCCAGTCTTACATTCCACTACACAGAGAGGGTCATGCTGGCCATAATATGTCAAATCTCTAAAAAGAGACCTGGAGGCCGAGTAGTTTATTGTAGAATCGTGCTGTATAAATCCACCTATATGAATTCTGCTCAAGTACCATACTTGTAAAGATTAGTTTTTGCTTAGCATTCATTGTATTGTAGATACAATGGTTTGACTTACATTACCTAAAGTAGCAGGTTTTAATTTGATGCTTTACAGCCCACATGCTAAAACAGTTAGCTGTATGATGGTTGTTTGGGGGTTTGGGGATAGTAACAGTTGCACCCTCAGTTTCAGTTTCTCAGGCCTAAATACATTACCTGTAGGTTATGAAGCACTAAGACCCCTCAGACCATCTTGAACAGGTTTACTCAGTGTTCCCAGGATCGAAACTACGCAAGGTGAAGCAGCCTTCAGTTTCTATGTTTCCCACCTGTGGAACAAACTTCCTGAATACCTGAGGTCGGCTGAAACTGTCTACTCATTTAGGGCTTAAAGCTTAACTGTTTACTGCTGCTTTCCAGTAAAATAGATACACAACTATTGTTTTGATATTTGTTTGCTTTCGCTTTTGTTTTTATGTCTTTTAAATGCAATCTGTAATGTTTCTGTAATGTTTTAAGTATTTATTTTCCTGCTTTTAGCTTTTATTTTTATAATCTCAAATGCAATTTTAGTGTTATTTAATGTTTTATTTTATTGTATTTCTATGCTGCCTTTGAATTGCCTCATGTTTGAATTGTACTATATAAATAAACTGTTCTTGCCTTGCTTCTTTCCTGTCAGTCAAGATTCTGATTGGGCAACATAAAGTGAAACACTGCACACATAAGCAAAGGTGGATTAGATTTCAACCTGGTGTGCTGGAAAACTGATGTAAAGTGTGACAGAGAGAGTGAGAGACGCTCAGAAGAAGTGTGAGTAAGGGAATGTGATAGTATGAACAGGAAAAGAAAAAAATAAACTTTCTTTAATCATGATGTGCAATGATACTCTGAAATTCTGTGGTTTACACTGCAGACTGGAGTCTCTGTGTGACAGTGACTGTGTTATGTATGCTCGTCTATACTTCGTTGTCTCTCTCTGTGGAAGCCCATTGCTGCCAATATGATAAAAAAAAAAAAAGATCCTGTTAGTCATAATGTGAAACGTTCTTGAAATAATGACTTATTATCTCAGAATAATGAGAACAAGAATGAGAAATGTCTCTTTATTAATCAATGAATATTTTGAGAGAGTTTAATATTATTTACTCATTTATATCACACAGTATAGTGTTTCATTATATTGACTGACATCCAGTGACTTCTAGTGTCTCTGTACTTTTACAGTACAAATGAATAGAAATGACCTTATTATGTGTATGGACTTGAAAATTAAATTATTTTTTTTTAAAAAATGATAAAAAAATAGAGAGATATTAACATTTCATTTGGTATTTGTGCCCTCAAAAAAATTGATAATAACATTAGGCGAATTCACCCTGTCCCTGAAATGATGAAATTCCAGACCTGGTTAAAAATCACCCTAGTAGTAGGGTAGGTTGTAACAACAGCACTCATTGTATTAGACATTAACTGACATAACTGACATGATCTGTGATTATGTTGTGGACACCCAAGTGGAGTTTACTTCTTGTAAACGCATATGGATACTGCATATCAAAGTTTCAGAGATCTAACATAAATACTGTATTGTGCTCAAGCAAAAAGTGTTGTCATATCCGGTCTCCCTAAAGTATTCCTTCAAAAAGGTCATCATGAATATATATGGCACACAGTCCTTACTGGAATATTATGTGCACGTGTTTGTCATTGGGATGAGGCCATCATCGGATAAGCAATGAAATTCCTAACTCTGCACGGTGATGGGAGGAATTCTCCAAGGTGCTGAAAAGTGTCCCCGAGCTCATCCGGGGGGAGGAAACGACGAGACACACCCGCCGGAGCCCATTGGTACAACGTCACAAAGTACCCGAGCGAGTAAGGTAAATGAATTTCAGATGAGAGGAAGAGGAGGAGGAGGAGGAGGAGGAGGAGGAGAGATAGAAAGCTGAGGATGCAGGTTTGGCTCCACACAACACACACCACCTCCCCACTCGAACCAGCACCAGAGCAGCACGACACCTCGGTGAAATACAACTTCAACCGGTCTCATCAGCTGCCGACGAGGAGATGCGCCCGCAAAAGCTTTGATTCGACCCCTTTGCATCCTCCTCCTCCTCTTCCTCCTCCTCCTCCTCCCATCTCGAGCGAGGAGCATCCCGCACACTGATTTTTCACTCCGACGGGCAGGCAGGCAGGCAGACGGATTGACACAACCCAGACACGATGCGTGGATCTCCCCGACATGGGACAGCCGTGGGATTTATGGTGCTGCTGAACGCGCTGCTGCTGCTGCTGGCGACGCAGGCTGCGGAGGGAGCGTTAACGGACCATCTCCTGGTTCAGTTGCGGGAGGACGCACAGGATGAGGCGCACCAACTTGCAACACAACATGGGTTCCAGAGTGCCCGAAAGGTAGGATGAAATTGTCACGCATTATTGGCTTTATGTGGGTTTTTTTTCTCTCTTTCTCTTAAGGAAATTAAACTTAAATAAAATATTTATTGTTGCAAATCAGAATTGTTCAGATTAAAAGATATTTGGCAGCGTTTCTATCATTGTGACAATCAGAAATACTCATACTGTGTATAGCAGCACAAGCAGTCTTGTAGAGAAGATACTGAGAGGTTTTCTCAAGGTTTTCTTTTGGTTTGACTTCATTACACTTTTGCTTAATTTGATGACGTCATTCCTACTCAAAATTCAGGCCCTAGTTAGTAGGTTGCCCAGTGGCCTATGGCCCCTGGGGATGCACAGCTGCCAAATCCATTTATATCTCCAGACTCATCCAATATCAGTGTCGTAGAAAGGAAAAGACACTTTTTTAATGTGTGAAGGAAAAAAAAAACACACACACAACAACGGGTCTGGCTCACAACATGAAGTTGTAGACAACAGGAGAGATTCCATGTTTGTGTCTTTAGTCGCTGAATTTAGATGAGGATAGTCGAGTTTATTTATGTTACCTGGTTTGTCAAAAGGGGTAGCCCTACACTTATAAAAACACACCTTTCTCTTTTTCATAGACAGCTAGATATGTAATATAATATATAATTTAATGCTAGATTTGTTCTATTCATTTCTAATGGATTTAGGTGTGAACTGGAGAGTGGCTCTAAGGACCTTTTGCACTTCTCCATCACAGGTTTTCTGTTTCTTTGTATACATAGCTATGTTTTTTATATATGTGTGGGCAAATAAAATCTAAATAAAATCAAATTAGTTAGATATTTACATTGTATATAATTGTGGCATCCATGGCCTCCCCGGCAGACATGACATTTTTACTCACCTGAGACAGTATGTCTTACTAAATAGCTGGACAAATGCATGCATGCACAACATGTCAAAAGACGTGTAACGAGCCATTTATGGGAGACCAATGGAAATAATATCCTGACAGTGTGTGCACCTTGTCACATGTCAAAATAAATGTGTGGGTGAAATTGGCTGGAGCCTCAGCTAGTGAGGCGTAGCGGCGAACAGAGAGGTGTCTGCTCTGCTCTGAATGAGGATTTTCTTCTTCTTCTTCTTTTTTACCTCAAAAAACACACTGGTTCAACGTGTACCTCATCATAATGTGATATCTGAGTGGGTTTTGTGCCAGTTTCCTTTCTTGTAAGCACTAGATCAACCCCCCCCTCCATCTTCTGCCTCCCTCCCTCCCAGGTTATGTAATCGGCAGCTATATTTGTCTTAATGGGATATGCACCATTAAACAATGTCTGTGTTGTTTGAATTATCTTCTATTGTTGTTTAATTAACTAGACCGGGACACAGAACCGGGACATACATACAAATGTGAACACGAGGAGAGATAAAAGATAGAGAAAGAGATTTCCATCAGCCAGTATTCAAATGCACCTTAATTATGAAGAGGGAATTCAACTAAAGTGCAGTATTTGTATTTGCTTTTTGGCAGCGGTAGAATTAAAGAGCAGTGGAAGATAAGAATAATCCTCGTCCTAAGAGAATTTCCTTTCCATAGTCGATCTGACAGGCGCATCTGAAAGCATTTATTTTGAGGATTGACCTGTACCCTGGCTGCTACTAAAGCATAAGGGGGTCTTTAATCTGTGCACAGCGCTGGAGGGAAAGCTCTGGATGATGCATCTCATTTGCCTGCCCTTGTGATTTATTATGGTTGATTCCAGCAGTGTTCTCCTCCAGTGTCTTAAAATAGACTCTCAGTGAAAGCCAGGTAATCAGTGCCCTTTTTTCCACCTGGAGGATGACCCGCTGTCCTTCGCCATTTATGATCCATTGTATTTTCGGATTTGCCGTTCACACTTTATGATTGCTGCCTCTGTGTCTGTCCTCATCTGCGCTCAGCTCTGCTGCTGATCCACTTTCCTCTCTTTTTCTTTTTTACCCAGCTTCCCTTTGGAGAGGGGCTTTTTCACTTCTATCCTCAGGACACTTCAAAGAGGCGGAGCAAACGCAGTGCCCGCAGCAGACAGCGGCTCCAAAAAGACCGCAGGGTAAGCACACACATTGTGATGCACACTGGTAAAAGAGCACTATATGTTTCCTGTATGCATGTGCCTAGTATGGCTCTTCATTCACTCTGGATTGTCATTTTGAGTATCCATGTAGAATACAAAGCAAAATCAGGGCTTTAACATTACTGAAAGAAAGCTGGATACACCTAGCTTGCAAAAGTCAAAACATTTATAGAAAACACCACAGGTATACCTGGGACAGAGGACATGACATCAAAATCCACTAGATGAATGCATATTTTAACAATGGATATAATGTACAAACTTATTATAGTATAATATTGAAGATTCACAAAATCACAAATTATATCAAAAAGAAGAAACTGGGCACATCATATTCTTCATCCAGCCAAACTCCAGCTACAACTGCAAGATCAAAAGTTCAATGTGTATTCTCCACAGGATACCATCTACATTTAAGTAAAAATTATTACTGATTTATCATGCTGATGTTGATATGCGTTAAAAAGATTGTTTGGATTATTTGAAGCGGGATTGGATGAGGTGTTACTGAAAGTAGATAGCAGTTGAAACATCCCCTGTTTTGAGGAGGAGCAGGAGCCTCAGCTAAGCAATGCACAGCTGTGAATTCTTAAAGAGCTTAAGTGTATGCTTGATGTAGAATATTTTCACTGCTTTACCCTGCCATCAGACAGCATTTTCTGACAGGAAACCGCTGTTATACAAGCCAAATACTGCCCCCTCCAAACAAACCAAGCTCCATGGGCAAAATCAGTCATTTTAACTCACAGAACATGGGGGTGGCTGTCCACCCGCTGCCTCAATCTGTTTGTTTGTTTGTGTTATTGTGTGACTTTGGAGTTTTAAAAAGATTAGTTTGGTTTCACTGAAGCTACACAATAACACGGATAAGTAACTCATGCAACCTCTCTTTTAATCTGAACTATCCCTTTAATGGTGTTCTCAGTATGGACTGTGACTTGTGTGACTTGTGTTGTCTTCTGTGTTTTGGAAATGTTCTGGTGTACAATTTCATCAGGAGGACTGATCCCCAGTCAGTGTCTTATGATTTTCACATTCATTATAGCAACTGTCAAGTTGAACAGTGACTAATATCACACCAGCAAGTATCAACAGGAAATCATCCCTTCAGGCTGCACATTGATAATAAAGGTCTGTTTTCATCCACCAGCTGAACAACCAAATTTAAATATTTAGAATTAATTCTGGGAAAAAGAAAACTCTAAAACCTAAAAGCTCTTACGTGAATTGTAATAAGTGATGAAAATAAAACAAATAATGACCCACCAGGTTATTGAAAACGAAAGTGCAAAGTAATAGTTTGTGGTTCGGAAAGAATTGAGGCACTCTGATGATAAATGTTTAAATCCTTTATTAATACATGGATAGAAAGAAAGAAAGAAAGAAAGAAAGAAAAGATGGAAACAAACAAAAGTGCTGACTTATAATATAACAACAAAACCCCGATGTAAAACTGACGAGGAAAAGAAATAAAATGCAGTATTATACATTTTGGTTTGTTATTAAATATTGATTAAAAAATTCTAAATCTTATTGTCACTTTATGCCATGAAGAGAACTCTGACTCAAAACATGTTGGCGTATCCATGAATTAATAAAGAGCTCGCAAAGGAAAGACTGCTTGTTTTGCACTTTAATTTACAATAAGCTGGACAGTTATTGTTAGTTTTATTTTCATTTAATTATTGGCCATATCCTTGAAGAGCATCTTTTTACATTACGAGCACTACTTTATTGACCCAGTGCAGCAGTCTCTATTGTTTCTTCACGTAATGAGTGATAGTTGATATGTGGATTACAAGGAGAGAAGCCATTTGTCACTGTTTGTTGACATAGATAAACAGACACACATAGTATGGTCTGGTACCTATATAACTACATTGTTGACATACTGTAGTACTTTCACAAGCTGCATCACAGCTAAAGATCCCTGGCGCTCTCTGACTTTCAATCTAATCTAAATGCAACTGTGTTTTTGCCATCAGGGCAACTCAAAGCCCAGTGGAATGCCACTAATTCAATATCCAGCTCTAAATCGCTTACTAAAAGTCTCTGTCAGAGACTTGCCTCTTTGTGAGGTTTTTGTGTTAGAGTTTTTTTTTTTTTTTTTTTTTTTTACTAAATATGGTAATGTGTTTCCTTGTTATGTTTCATTTTTGTCTTTTACAACTTGCCTTCATGGGCTTTCCTGTGAAGCGTTTTGAGAAGACACATAATAATGAAGCGGGCCTTGTTGTAACAGGAGGTGTAGCAGTGGTAGTGTACTGCATTGTAAATGAAAATTTACTGTAACACCAGTACAAAACCCATTTAAAACATAACTACTTGGAGCGAGCAGATGGCTTGGCCTCCCGTATTAGTGCTCGCAGCTTTCTCAGTATCATCGATCTGCAGAACTGGAGAGCCCCTGCCGTTCTAGATCCACATTTTTAGATGTACGCAAGGTGCAGCGCAATTTTATTTCCCTTTTGAAACTTTATTAACAACACAGTAATATTACAATACACCACCAATGACAAGCACTTTAATGAGTACCTCCACACAGTTTGTCACTTTATCTTCATAATATCGCAGCACCTATTGGTTATTTTCATTTAGAACTAATTTGTTGTCAATTTACCATAAGTCATTTGGTCTACCAGGTCAGAAAATATTAACACAAATGTCCATCACAATTTCCCAGAGCTCAATATGATGTGCCCTAATTGCTTTTTTCTGTCTGACTAACAGTCCAAAACACAAAAATATTCAGCTTACGGAAATGTAATTCAAGGAAAGCCAACCAACTGACAAATTGTTTGTACTTCATGATATAAAACACAAAGATCTACTGTGTCTTCAAGCTCTTATCTGAATGAGACAGTTTGTCTGCGTGCTGAGCTCTGTCTCTTTAGCTCTGTCCACTGTCAGAGGCGGTAAAAGTGGAGGTCCTGCTGCAGACAATCAACTAACCTCTCTAATTGCAGTTGCGTGAGGTGCTAATGAAAATAAATGTGAGCCACTCCACCGAGCTAATACAGCTAATGGAAGAGAGACAGCAAGGACACGGGCAGGTCCACGTTCCACACACTGGGTTTTAATCAGATGCTTGACATGCTCACATGCGACACTGCAGTTATTGATTTCTGTGCATCTCTGGAATGGATGAGGTCAGCTCGTCTGATTTAATGTTGCCTGTTTATCATTCTGAGGTGTCTTCGTCCCATTTCTCAAAGCAGTATGGTGGACATGTCTCAGTCTGACACCTGCAGTTTTGTCGAAAAGAAAAGTTTGTTGCATCTGGACATTTATAAGGAAAAATGCATGCAAAAAAAACCCTAAATCGTATGTTTTTAGAAATATGGGTTCCAAAAAGGTTCTTCCGGAAGGGCTGAGGTTCTACCAAGAACCATTTGCTTCTAAGGGAAGAAAGGGTTTGTCAAGGGTTTTTTTTGTAGGAGTTCCATTAAGAACCCTTTTCATCCAAACAACCTTTTATGGATGAAAGAGTTCTTCAAGGGTTCATTATGGGTTCTTTGTACCGTAATATAAACAGGTTCATGATAGAACCCTGTGGAGTTCTCAATAGAGCCCTGTGGATGGGTTCTAGATAAAACTTTTGGAATATAAAAGGGTTCTCAGTAGTAGAATCTGCTGAATGGATTATACATAAAATCACTTGAATATAAAGGGATTCTTGGAAAAAAAAAAGCGTGGCTGGGTTCTAGATAAAACCCTTGGAATATAAAAGAGAGGGTTCCAAGCAGAACCTTTATAAGAGATTCTACCAGGAACAAAAAAGGGTTCTCCAGTGGTGACAAGCAGAACAACCTTTTATGGTTCTAGACAGCGCCTTTAATTTTTATGAGTGCATATTTAAGGGTAAAAAAATGTGTTTTGCAGTAGTGTGTTATATGATTTTGTTTAGATTTAAAGGGTCATTACACTCATTTAACATGTTTAAAACATATCTAATCAAGCAGCAGCACTGAATGTACTGTAGACTGTATCACATGGACGTCTGTGTGTCCCAGGAGCCTTATTCTTTGTTGGACTCTATTAGTGCAGCATGTTGACCCACTTCTGCCTCACCAGCTATCTCTTCCTAATATCCCTCCGCATCTTCCTCCATTCTTATTTGTCCTTGATCCCTTGCCCTTTTAAATCTCATGTCTCACATTGATTTACCAAATGAGACGTCTATTCATCCACACATCCTTGCCCTCACCTTATCTGTCCATCCATCCATGATTCCTTCCTCCTATAGTTTTTCATGTGACAAATGCATTCAAAATCAGTTCAAGTCATACAGCACCGGGAAGTGGGTGTAAAGAAAACAAAGGCTGAAAACAAAACATTGGATCAATCTTTATGAATGAGCCACATCCCTTGACCCAGAGAGACACAAGGCTGGGAAAGCCAGGAGGGAAATGAGGACGAGAGGTTGGGGAGGGAGGCAGCACGGCATCTCTTTGATTTGAAGCGAACTGAAGCATTGTGAGCAGGCAGTGGGCAAAGGCGGAGAGTGATGGCAGTGCACGGGCACTGTTTGATGTTGTGAGTGGGCAGTATGACATGCTGTCTCAAGGGAAATACCAGCTCTCCTGCCAAGCGATGGAAAAAATTGATGATGGATGGAGAAAAGCGGGGGAAACGCAGGGATAATGTAGAAATGTGTGCTGGTGGTTTCCCTCTGAATGTGAATGAAATTATTTGACGATAAAAGAAAGATTAAAGCAATTTATTATCCTAAAAAGACAAAGGATAAATATGCAAACAGAGCGATTTAATTTTTTCAGGACTGACTTGTCATTTAAAGGACTTACTGACATGTTGATTTGCAGTGTGTGTGCCTCCTGATTGCTTAGAGTACGCCATAAAAGAAAGGTCTGGATGAATAGCCTTTGGCCATTTTAAAAGGCCATCCTAAGTGCTGCTCTGCTCCCTTATCTGTGGCGGTAAACACACTGGACAATGCCTGTTTCTCTCAGTCACACCAGAGCGAATTTGCTAAGGATAAGCACAAGATGAACATTTAGTCACAGGGACCCATTTTCACAATGTTTGGTTTGGTTATTATTAGCATCACTACAGGTGTAAGAATGGAATTGCAGTAAATGAGACGTTTAAGATATAGATTTATTTATAGTGTTAATATAAAGAAAGTCCAGTTTCCAGTGCTCCTAAACACACTTAAAGAGAGAGAGAGAGACAGACAGAAAAAGACCAAAACGTTTCAATTGAAGTCATTGTCCTTGAGACATCGTCGACAAGCAGGGTTGTTGTTGGTAATATATTTCAAATTGAGAGTTTCACTTCAGGCTTGATTTAGGTATTGCCAGTGTTGTGACTTAAATTTATCTATTTACATTTAGTCATTTATAGTCACCTGAAGTGTCTAGATTTAGTTACTTAATTGACTAAATATCACAAGATGTTAGTCAACTAAACGACGATGCATTATTTAAATGTTTCTTTAGAATCCCAGATTTCAATCATGCAGAGGAAGCATGTATTAACCAGTTCTTAACATTAACATTAAGTATACCACATTTCTTCAAGTACAGCAAGTGCATCCTAGTTAATTTCCCAGGCAGATCAGTACTATCCAGTTGTACATCTAACCTCACTACTACATGAAGAGACTCGTCCTTCCCTAACATTTTTATTCGCTGACGAAAGTTCAATAGATTTCATCATAGTTTTTGTCATCATGAATGACTTTTTTATCGTTTTCGTCAGTGAAAAAATGTCACCGACAAAAACTATTGGTCAACAAAATTAACACGGCCTCTCCTTTTCTCCCCTGCCTCCTAACCTTTTCAGTTTTTCCAAATGTGTGAAGGTGCCCGTTTGAAGAAACCTCACTTTTGTCCTCACAGCTACTGGCAGAGATGAAGGTGGTGAAATATTAGGAGTGTATTGTTTGCCTCCTGGCCTGGCATCTAAATCCGGCAGGAATGAAAATGCACTGTCAAAGACACACAATCACTTTGATGACAGCCACCAGCTAATCAAGCACCTGAATTTCATCTAAGACGTTTATCCCCATCATTTATGTGCTCTGCCCTGTGTTATCTGCTTGATAAACAGCATTGTGGCAGCTTTCAGTGAGCATTTGTAATCCAAAGCACAGCTGTTCATCTGCCTGAGTGTCTCTGAGGATTCAAAGAAATACAAGCGTTATTTGTGAGCGTAATTGCTATGGCTTTTTGTTGAAAATGCACTGAGAGGAGGGAGGAAAAAAAAACCCTCCATGTCTTGTGCGGCAGGTGAGTTTGGGCGCCTTGGCTCCAGCTGCAGCCCCTCTGATTAGGAGGAAAAGAATAGCCCTTTTCATTTACATAATGTTCTGCCTTCATGGTACAGTAGAGCACAGCTGGGTTTACTGATTTCCTGCGCACACGCCTGCACTCTTCAAATTAAGTGTTTTAAAAGAGTTCTTCCTGAGGAGCTGAGGTTCTACTCAGAGATATTTGAACCCTTTTTTGAAGAAACAATTCACCAAGGGTTCTTTGCAAGAACCCTTTTTGTAAGAAAGAGTTCTCCAAAGATTGACCCTTGAAGAACTACTTTGTCAAGGGTTCCTTGTACCATAATATAAAAGGGTTCTCCATAGAACCCCCTGGGTGTGTTCTAGATAAAGCCTTTGGAATATAAAACAGTTCTCGGCAGAATTACCTGGGTGAGTTCTTGATTAATCCCCCAGAATATAAGAGAGTTCTCGGTAGAACCCTCTGCATGGGTCCTTGATAAAACCCCAAGTATCTAAAAGGATTCTCGGTATAATCCCTTGGGTGGGTTCCAGGTAAAACCCTTGGAATATGAAAGGGTTTTCAGTAGAGCCCCATGAGTGGGTTCTAGATAAGACCCTAGGAATATAAAATGGTTCTTGGTAGAACCCCTTGGTTGGGTTCTTGTTAGCATTCTTAGAAGGTGGAAAGGTTCTGGATAGAACCCCCAGGGAGGGATCTGGGTGAACCATTATACCATAGAAGGGTTCTTTGTAGAGGCTCACATAGGGGATTCAGAGTGAAACCTTACACAGGCAGTTCTTGGTATAATCCTTTATGTTGAGTTCTAGATAAATGTTTCAAGTGGAACCTTTATAAAATGTTCTGCACCTTTATTTATTTCTAAGGGGGTACATCCCACCCATCATATAAGAAATAATATTTTTAGTTGTGTGTTCCTGGGTTCCATTTTGCTCTTTGTATGATGTTTTTCTGAGACGTTTCGTGAGATCATTGCAGACTTCAGACTGACCCTGACCTGGTATTTCTGTTGCTTTCTTCCACAGGTGAAGAATGTCTTTGAGCAAGAGGGTTTTAGTCGTCAGAAGCGAGGCTACAGAAATATCAATGATATTGAAGTCAACATGAGTGACCCTCTATTCACTAAACAGTGGTATCTGGTGAGTAATCAGCCAAGCAGCTGTCTGCCTGCCGCCTGACCTTTAGGAGTAACCCACATTCTTTAATTCACCTTAATTAGTGAGAGACCAGGCGTATTCCCCACTACTTCCTGAATCAACGTTGTAATTCATTCATTAATTAGCCTGGCCAATACTGCCCATGCCATCTCATCGGTGCATTCATGCCGCCTAGTTTCCTCCCCTCTTGTTTACTCTAACTGGCAACCGTGACTTTTATGCCATGGCGAGGTTGCCGTCATTCATCTGCCGCGTCGGATGAATGTGCTGTATCGCTGACATTTACTTCCCCTGCATCTCACCTTCACTCGCCCACCCCCAAGGAGTCCTTATCCTCAGCCTCCGCTTCCCATACACACACACATCCTCCATGTTGACTGATTTTCTAATGGTGGCTCGCCTGGGTGCCATGAGTCATGGATGTTCTCCATATTGTCTGAGTGATTAGATAAACACAGGCCAGGCAGACGGGACCCCTGGGCTGGATCTTAATGTGGCTGAAGCTTGGCAACTGGGCTACACAGGCAAAGGAGTTACCATCGCAATTATGGACGATGGTGAGTATAAAGTGCTGCTGTTTCTTACCCTTAAGTGCTGTCTGAAAGCACTCAATTATACTTGCATGTATTCATCATGCTGATTCAATTAATTGCTTTGTTCACATCTTAATTAACAACACAATGAAGAGTAACCAAAGGGCACTTTCCAGAATATGTATGGTGATCATTGATAGGTTTGTATAAAATTTGTTACAAGGAATATGAATTGGTTCATATTGATTCGTCATGTTTATGTTCATGTTTAAGCTGATGATGTCTTATACCGTGGTCCGAGTGAATAGTCAGTTCTGATTGGCTACAGGGTGTCCTTAATTCCTGATAATGGACACCTACCAGTTGTTCCGGTGAAACGTCTGTTCGATGGTTTAAATTCAGTATCTTCATGAATCTAAAATGAGTAATAATAGACACATAGTTAAAGCCTTTTTTTGCCACCACTTGAACCACTTAATGTTTTTATGGAACTTTTGCCCACTGACACCAAAAAATAAGTTGCCTACCTCAGCTTTAATCTCATATCTCAAACTTAAAAATCCCCAAATAAGGAGTTAATTTAAAAAAAATGTATAAAGAAATAGTGTTAAGGTAAAATGTCAGAGAGTTGCAAACAGATGAGACACTCTTTTGACACAAAACTTAGGTCGCCTAGATGTGCACAAAAGCAAATAATGGCAGGAACGTTTTTGGCAGTATCTATATGGTAGGAATGAGGTGAAAAATGCACAAATACAGTAGTGTGATATAGAAACTCTAGTAAATAAGTTAAATAATCCTTGCAAGTGTGATTTCTTAATGCCACTTGATACATCTTTGATGTTCTGTTCTGTAGCCTGTGTACGACACAGAGCCGAAGGAGACAGGCTCAAATTTCCAGTTTAAAAGCCAAAGATCTTCATTTTCTCATATAACCAGAGAAAAGCAGCAAATCATCACATTTGAGAAGCTGGAATTAATCAGCAAATTGTTTCAAATTGTTATTTGTTTTTCGTAAGAATCAAATTATTCCTTGATATCCCAGTGTCATTAAGACAAAAACTAAATAAATATTTTAATGTGGTGTAATAAGCAATAAGACACTTGAGGTCGTGCTATCCTCTGCAAAGCACTTCCCCTCATGCTTAATTACATCACTGATTAATGTCCAAATCGCATTTCAGGCATCGACTATCTACATCCGGACCTGGCATCAAATTATGTGAGTACCCCAGTGTTACTGAATTTCATACTTTCCTTCATTTCGTTGAAGTGCTGTTATTAACTGAAGTGGGGTTTCAGGTGGTGGATTTCACGGGCTCTGTGTGGCGTGCCATCGGCAGTGACAGGTGCTTTCCAAGTTGCCTTCATGGCTGCCGAGTCTCCTTGTATTCCTGGAGGACGCGGAGACAGGCAGACGGCCAGCCAAGCTGTTTAATGTTAATGCACACTGCACTGTGGCAGGCACAATGGCAGGCCGATCTGTCACAAGCAGAGATAATGCCAGGGTAGTTGGCGCTGCATAATGTGATGCTCTATCTCCAGAATACTGATAAAACCTTAAAGGACAAGAGGGATTGCTAAATGGAACAAGGAAATGCAGAAGGCTTAGTTTGATTTGACTATTAAGTTTGCAGCTCCGTCAGTGTGGCTGCATTATGCCGTGTCTTGAATCCAAGCATGTACGAATGCAAACCTTCCATGAAAGAGTGAGTCATACTCAGGGTTGGGAGGGCTGCTTTAAAAATGTATTTTCATTGTAATGCAGCTTGTTTACTTCCTGTTACTTTTGGATTGCCCCAGTACAAAATCTGGTGAAACGGTTCAGCCTTGTTGCAGATTTGTTAATTGTTTGTTCAGCTGAATTCCCTCATTTATTAAGAGTAAACACGTTTAGATTAATAGCGGTAATTATGCACAAGCTATTCACATTTCTCACTAAAACTTCAAGTAAACTGACAGAAGCTTATTTTAGGGCCTTGTGTTTTTACCCACATACCATTCATCGCCTACAGTCCCAAAATATTTTTCAGTAGTACCAGTAGCAGTAGCAGTAGGACAGGTAGCTAGCTAACTGGACTGCCATGTAGCTAACGTTAACATGTCGTCTGTGGAGCTATCATTAGCGGATGTTCTGTGTAGCTAACATTAGCAGCTGCTCTGTGTAGCTAACGTTAGAGGTTGGCCTTTGTGGCTAACATTAGCGGCTGGTCTGCGTCATTAGCAGTTGTGAGATTAGCTGGTTTCACTGGAGTTGTGAGACTCCTGCAGTGTTATAGTATGTATAGTGTAATGTGTGCACACTGAGTGTGGTGGTATCTAGTTCTTTATTTTAAAAAAAGTTTTATTTTATCCAAATCTTGTTAATAATTGTAATTTTTACTAAATGTATCTATAATCTAATTATATATTTTTTTTACTGTAATTGTTATGGAATACTATTGCCTTTTTTGTATCCAGACTACATTATCCCGCTACATATAATCCATTATTCCCCAAGCCTGTTCAAACTGCTTTGTTGGCCCCCTTTTTTACAGTTATAGTTTTTTGTTTTGTTTTTTTAAACAATAATTCTATTAAGACATACCAGTAATTTGCATCCTTATCTCACCTGTTTTATTATCTACAGCTCTCTCTGTTATGCTTTTCCGCCTCAGCTCATGTGCACACTGTGTGATCCTTTTAAATGTGGCTTGCAGAAGTGTTTTTTTTTTCTGATCTGTGTGCATGTGTGTGTACACTTACCTCTATGTTTGCTTTTGCATGTTTCTTGCCTGTGAACAGAGATGAGCCTTGGCCCAAAAATAACACGCAGCCTCAGCTGTGGTGATGCAGGAGCACACTCCACTGGATTGATGGATCATGCTGTGCATAGATCTAAAGTGTGTGTGTTTGCGTGAGCAGTGCGCGTGCTAGAGAGAAAGACACCACGTATGAAATCCTGTTTTGTTACCGTCGTCATGGTGTTTCGCAAACCCACAAAGACCTCCTACTATCAGCTGAATAAAAACATAAAAAAAAATTAGAATAAATGTCATTTTGGGTTCATCACATCTTCCAGTTAGATTCAAATTGATTGTGTGGTTGTGGAGCTCTGTGTGCAACCAAATGTTCATGCATGGGCGTTGGATTGTGGGCCTTTTGTTGTTCAAGAGTTCCCATTTGGTGTGATGATCATATTGTAACAGCTCATAAAATACATTTTGATATGGTGAATTAATTGTGAGATTGTGTGTGTCCTGAGATGAGAAATTTCTAACTTGGTTGGCCAATTTCATGGCAGATTTATCTGCAAATCCCAAATGATTTTTGCATAAATACATAATATATACACATTTCACTATTATACTACTACTGATAAAATAGTAGATATACTGATTTGTTTATTTTCTACCTCTAACGGTATTTAATATGAGGTGACAGCAGTAGTCTTTTTTTAATCTCCATGCTTGCCAGCACCTGAACACCTGATATTGTGTTTAGCCACGACAATACTTGTATTATATTGGAAGATTTTAGTGGATGACCGTTTTTGTTCATCTTGAAGAGAACTATGTTTTATTCATTCAGAGAAACGTTGTCTCTGAATATACTCTAGGCAGCGATCACATAATTATGAAAATAATTTAGTAATATTCTGACTGAATTTCTAGAAGACAGGGCTGGTTATTTTGTGTGACTCTCCCTCTGCACACTCTGGGAAGTTTCCATGACAACTTGTTATGATGTCATATGAGCGTGAAGTCCATCTCGTATATTGCTTTTGTTTGAATTTGTATGAGAGAGGGAGTAGTGTGGTATAAAATTACCTTGAAGCGATTTATATTGCTGGCTGCTCATCATATTCTGTGACGTTAATGGCTTCAGATGATGTTCGCAACCAGTAGAACTATCGGCGCACATTATCCGTCTTCACTGTAATCTTTTTAAAGTTGAACCTTTCTTTCAAAGTATGTCTACTTCAAAGCATCTTGCAAAGGTGTTTCAAGCAAGGTCATATTGTACAGCAATTCTGTGTCAGCTCTCCTAGAGTATAGATGAGGTTATCTGCACCAAATGAACTGTTGACGTCAGCCATGATAACATGATGAATGGCACTAAGAGAGATGTGTGAGGATATCCTCTTTTTAATCTGCTTTACTACCAACATGTAGCAAGAAGTCAGGTATCAAGTAGGGCTGCAACTCACAAGTATTTTCGTTATTGATAAATCTGTTGATTGTTTTCATGATTAATCATTTAGTCTATAAAAGGTAAAATAAAATGTGAAAAATGATCATCGCAATCTAAAGTTAGAGACACTACTTTCCTGTAAGTCCTACAGGGGTCAGGTTGTGATCCACTGAAAAGGAGGAACATTCTAAGAATATGTTTAAAATATTCAAACATAAAAAATATTGCCAATTTTGATGTTATGTTAAAGACATATGTGTCATGTTGCAGAGATATGTACTGAAGTTAGCATGCTAACCATCTAACCCCAGCCATCCTATCTCATATTACCACTTCTTACACCCCCCGCCAAGTATTTTTTCTTCATGTCCGTGAGGGTTTTGAATTTTTCAAATTTATTTTTTTGCCGCTTTGACCACCATATTGTGTCATTCAGTCCCATTACATTACAGAGAAGGCAGACATCTCTGTGGCCAATATTTATTTTTGATTTTGGGATGAACTGTCCCTTCAAGTACAGTTTGCTTAGTGGATGCTGATAAGGACAAGGGTTGCTGAGGAAAGGTGAGGTGGCTGAAACGGGGCACGATCCATTATTATGACCCTGGTTGCTCACAGCACACCAGAGGAAGAGCAGAGTGTGATTGATAGCAGCAGATATGAGCTTTAGAAGCACAGCAGGTGATTCATGGACATGCCTCTGTGTCATCTATTACCAGGCTCAGCACTTTTCACTCCATTTAATGAAGAAAAAAAAAAAAAAAACACTCTCCCACACCTGACGTGAGCACAAAACCTGTTTGGGAGCGTCTTGTTCTCTCCTCACAAATGTTTTGCTGTGAATAATGATCTCAATATTAAGCCAATTCTTAGACTTAGCTGATATTGTGCCAACTGATAAAAATGTTTTAGTTTTTTGCTTCTTTGACAGCTACAGAGAGAGAGAAAGACAAAGAGAGAAGGAGATAGAAAGGGAGTTACCACAAATTAGACAAACAGTTGAAATGGCTTTTAACCTCCTATTTATCATCACAATTACAGAGGGTTGAACCTCTCTCTATGGCCACTTCAACATGCAACCACCAGTCACTGTGAGCGTTTCTACTTTCCTCTAGTAACCTGCTTCACATTGTGATAATTATGGTGTTTCTCCATTGGGTCAGAAAGCTTTTGCCGTTTTGCTTTCTCTTTGTCGCTGACTGAGTCACCTCCTTTAAATGCCAGCCAGCAGAGCTGTCAGGCACGAGCGTGGTGGAAGCAGTCCCAAGATTGATATGAACTGTTTGGCTCTATGGATAATGAACACGGCTGTGGCTTCTCCACACTCATGATCACACAAAGCATCTGTTACTGTGCGCACAGAGCAAAACAGACACACGTAACATGAGTGACAGGCAAAAGAGAGATCACAGCAGGCTGCGGTAGCCTGAATGCATTGTGGAAGTGTGTCACAGAAAGAGCAATAAGCGAAAGACTTTCCCAATGATGTCTGTTAGATCGCGCTGTGTGTAAGTCTGTGTTTGTGTGTGTGTGTGTCTTCAGACATGGCTATTCTTATAATTATGTTGGCTGCATTAATGTCTCTCTGGCAGATGTGTCTCCTGCGTCTTTTTTTCTTCTGCTTTTCCGCTGCTGTTCATTCTGATCCTATTACTTTTGGCCATGTGGAATTAAATGCTTGCAGTCATTGGGCCATTATTTTCTCAGCTTGAAATCCCCGCTGTGACCACACATTATTTCAGTATCGCCGCAGAGTAAAGATGTGTAGTTAGATTTTGGGCTGGGGATTGTTTCTGTCAACTTATCTGAAACAGACTCAACAAAAACCAAATGTTCCAACCTGTATTTGTTGTAGGTCTGTTGTATGAAAGGAATAGTTTGACCTTTTATGCTTTTTCAGGAGATTGATACACTTGTCTTGTATCTGTACAGTAAATACTGGATGCTTGTTAGCTTGGCTTAGCATAAAGACTGGAAACAAGGAGATGCAGCTAGCCTGGCAGCTGACCAGTACCTGTAAGGCTCACTAATAGAGTGCTGCATGAATTAAGTATTTTTGTAGGTCAATTGTTCAATCTGGAAGTTACATCGCTCTGGTTTCCTCCACAAAAACAGCAATGGGATTTTCCCACTGGATTTTGGATTACTGCAGAAAATAAGCTCCATGGCCAACAAAAGCTCATGATACTTTGGCTGTACATTTGTCATGTGACTCAACGAGTGGGGTATTTACTGACATCATGTCAAAAAACAAAACATGAAAAACTCTTAAGCTTGTGTTACTTTACTGCACATACATCTAATGTAAAACCCATTAATAACAGATTTTAGGAGTAATTCCTGTAGTTCTCTACCTTAGTTGTTAAATTAATACAAAAACTGAAATGGATAAAAAATTATGTTTTTTTATGTGGAGTAATATTCCAGACATTTTCTTAAAAAGTTACTGCCACTTGTCATTCTTTTTTTTCCCCTTTTTGCATGCATTAAACATATACAGTAACTTGTTAATTAGTAAGCTTCAGAGGTGCTGGCAGGAGGATTTTGTTCCCTTTGACAAACCAGGCCAGCTCTTTGCATCAATTTCCCGTCATAGCAAAGCTATGCTAAGCTAAGACAGGAGACAAGAGGCTAAATAACAATAATGATAATAAACGTGTTATGACGTGCCTCACACAAAGCAGTAGCTTCATAACAAAAAAGAACAAAACAATGTACCATAATTGTCATCATGATAAAATCTACAAAAAGAGTCAATGAAAAACAAGTAAAATAAGAGAAGGCTCTCTGATAAAAGTATTTTTTTTAGAGGAGAGTTTAAAAAAGTCACTGATTCTGCTGATCTGATTTCCTCAGGCAGCTCGCTTCATAGCTCTGACTACAAATGCTCCTTCACCTTTAGTTCTAAGCTGGGTCCATGTGTGAGGATCTCAGGCTACAGGTCATATAAGACGGAGAAAAGCCACGAAGAGCTTTAAAAGTCAACAGTAAGATCTTAAAATCAACTCCAACACTAACTGGGAGCTGGTACAAGGAAGCTAAAATGTGTAATATAGTGTGATGACTAACAGATCTTTGTCCCAGCACTAACAACTAAATGGAATGGGACCTTAATTAGTATCAATGATAACACCTGTGTTTACTGCACTGTCTCATATCAATATGGCTGCCATGAAAAAGGTCTCTAGCTTCATATTACCGTACAGAAACTAGAGTGGTACTGATTTTCCCATCAAACTGTTTGCAAGAAAAGTGTAGTTCCCAAAATGTAAAAATATTCCATGAAATTGTGTTAGTTATAGCTAGATGTACTTGTGTATAACTATCAGTATTTCACACTAGCAAACTATGCCTCAAAATCACTCTCAATGGGTTCATCCAGATGACAGAGCAGGCAGTGATAAGGTCAGCACTTCACCATGAAATGCTCCTGTGTGCTTTGTCCCCTTTTGTTTTTCCGTCTTGATGTTGTTGTTGATTTTGTAAATGCGTCCATTTGGTCCTTCCAGAATGCCGATGCCAGCTACGACTTCAGCAGCAATGACCCGTTTCCATTTCCACGCTACACAGACGACTGGTTCAACAGGTAAAGCTCAGCCAGCCGATCCCTGTTTATATATACACACATACTCAGTGTGCACATGTGTGCGCCCTCCCTAGAGTCTGGCAGCTCTCGTCTATTGATTTTCTCTCCACATAGTTCCATTAAGACATAATGGTGCAGTATAAACAGAGCTGTTGTCCAACACAACATAATAGAAAACACACTGTCTATTTTTACCTGCTCACTTGGAGGAGATAAAGTAGATAAAGGAACACCGGCACAAGTCTAGTCTCCTCTCAGGGTCGCAGTGTTCACAGTGGCGACCTTCTGTCTGATAACGCTTTATCTGCCCCACTCATCTCCCAATCACACCGGGTGATCCACTGCCACCGCAACACATGTCGAGGAGAGGAACAAAGAGAAATATATTCCTTCTCCGCCTCTCCTCCTCCACCGTGCCTCCATCTGCTCAGCTGTATCAGTGTGTGTGTGTGACTGTGTGTGGGAGTGAGGAGGGAGTATTTGGGTTTGCCACTGTAGCAGTTGCTGACTGTCGGGCACAACTCGCTGGCTAATCAGCTGGTTGTTATAAATAGCTGCTGCCTGTCTGTAGCAAAGCATGCTGGGAGAGAGGGGTTGACTCTCTGCAGTGTCTCTGTGGGGAGCGGAGGGATGGAGAGATAGACACACATCACATGGTGCACACAAAACACTGATATGTGCAAACATATTCAGTCAGACTCAGATGGATAAATGGAAGGATGAATCTTGCAGCCTTTCTATGAGCTAATGCCCCTCAGGTCACAGAATTACAGTGTTTATGCTAATTTTAATTGATTTATGGCTGCAGAAAATGCTAAATCATTCCTATTTTCTCATTCTAGTCAGACACAAAGTCAACAAAAACAAGAGTTGCATCTAATCTGGAGAATCTTATCTCAACCTTAACCCACAATATATCCTTTGTAAATTCATGTAAATTCATGCAAATCCTCTTAGAAATATTCTCTGCTTTTTGCAGTCACGGCACACGATGTGCCGGAGAGGTGTCTGCGGCAGCCAACAACAACATCTGCGGTGTGGGAGTCGCCTACAACTCCAAGGTGGCAGGTGTGTGTCATATTAAAGCTGCAGTTTGGACAATGAGACGAATAACAATGAGCAGATGGCAACGTTAGAAAATTACAGTTCTGATAATGGTGTGATGAAAGGATCAAAGGTATGATAGGGCTAATTCTCTCTGTGGGAAATACTGTATGCATCATGTGTAAAACAGTTCATTGTGGAAGAATGATGTGTATTGAAGCATGTTTAAAGGTTATACCTCTACTCAGAATTACTGCAAATTACTGCAGAGGTCATTTAGAATCCACATAGCAACAAGACAACACCATTAATCCTGTTTATGTGTTTCATATAGATTTTGCTTGAAATTTACTCTGAGACTAACACAGTAGAAATAAGAAATGAGTATTGGATATTGTCAAAGGTTTATATGCTATAGTGTATGACACTCTGAAAACCTGTGTAAACCATGCTTTTTATAAATCACCCATTTATAGCTACCTAAACCACACTGTGTTCCCGCAGCATTAATGATAAACCAGTAGCAGCCAGATTTTTAATGTCAGATTCATATGAAGCTGTTGCTCCTTCAGGTATCAGGATGTTGGACCAGCCCTTTATGACTGACATCATCGAGGCATCATCCATCAGCCACATGCCCCAGGTTATTGACATCTATAGCGCTAGCTGGGGACCAACTGATGATGGCAAGACAGTGGATGGACCTCGAGAGCTCACGTTACAGGCGATGGCTGACGGCGTCAACAAGGTAAGGCAACGTCACCCCAGCTGTGCTGAGGGTTTAATGTGCAAGAGTGCCAAAAAGGAAGTGGTGTAAATTTAGATGATCTCTGCCACTTGTGTTAATTAAGCGTTTACAGTTTAAGTGAGTTTGATTTGCTTCCGTTGGGTGGAGGTTTTACCTCCCTTAAGGTGGCACTAAAAAGGATATTAAGTCTTTCATTCTTTTGGCTTTTTATGTCAATATTTGGCTTGTTTAAAACTGTGAATGTGATAGGAGTCACTGGTTTTTGACTTCTTCTCACTGCTGTCTGTTGCTTGTAACTACACCAGACAAAGGAATGTCGGCCTTTTGGATGGATGCTGGTCACTGAATGGATTGCGAAAAATATTTTTCACAGACATAAAATGCCTCCATACTGCTAGTTGCCATAATCCAAGTCTCCTAAAGCCCAAACATGCCTGTACACACTGTCACACCACACACCCAGACACCTGGTCATCATTCACTTAATTCATTTGGGAGATTCTGCAACACTGATTTTCTGTGAAACTCCAGCAGTGTTTTGTGGTCTAAAGAAAACTTGACCCTAAGTCGGCATTAGGGTGAGTAGATATAGACTGCATTTACATTTATGGGTGAACTATCCCTTTAAGGGGGTAAACGGCTCAAGGTTTGCCTCAGCCATTCTCAAAAAAGGCTGATGTGAGCCCACCCTAAATTCCAGTTTCCAATTTTTCCAATCATCTTAAGTTGTACTTTGTGTTTTGTGTTAATTTGCATATATTAACAAGCCATTGTGCTCTCTAACATTTGATTATGGCTCAAGCATGAGGATAGTAAGATGGTAAATATACTCTGCCTAAGATCAGCATAGCATTGTCGTTGTGAGCATTTTACTTGCATGGTTGTAGTCTCTTATTCATCTTAATTCTTTTTATTTGACTGATGTCTGAAAACCAAATTGGCCCTTGGGAACAGTAAAACCCTTCTCTACTGTATTCTACACAAAGTACCAATACAAAGATGATGAGAGGTTTACACACCAAGGTTGCTCTGTGTTGTTGCTGATCTTACAAACAGCCACTTTAGATCAGGCAGCCAATCCATCATAGCATCTTTAATTTGTGTTACTACTTTCAACTGCACAAGAATATTCTCTCATTAATTAACCACCTAAAAAGTCAGAGAGGAATTTCGGGGCTTCTGGAGCTGATTAGGCATTCTGGTCTTGCTCAAGGACACTTCAGCAAGGTGAAAACTCTCTAAGGTCTGCCAATGGGGGCTTAAACAGAGGCCCTCTGGTTGAAGGGCAGTATTCTTGGACACACACACACACACACACACACACACATGCAGAGTTGCCAAGCTACAGTGCCACTGCCAATTACTTGCTTGATTAATCATCATGCACCGTGTGCAGGCAGGTGTGGGTTGCTCTGAAATGACCCGGTATCCGGCAGGGTAGCTGAGTAGGAGCCAAGCTGACTGTAATCTCTGATCATGTAAACACAACTAATCAAGCAGCCACTCTGCTATCTGCCTCTTACATTCTAATGATCACTTATATAAGCTGCTGTGTAGGCTGAATATGATGTGCACTGTGCAAAAAAAGCAATATTTAAAATTAAGAAGCGTATTATGTCACATTAACAATCGAGGCAGAGTGCCTTTCAAGTCTGCATCTTAAACATGACTATGTGTTTTTGCAAATTGCCGGCGATAATGGAAGTAAATGACTGTGTGCTGTGCAAAAATTAAAGCACTTTGTTTGGCTTGTGCAGGAGACAGCAGGCAGCGGGCCTGAAGCTCATAGGTGAGCTCGGCGATGCTCAAACCTATCTTTGCTATTCAAATAGAGAGCAGCATAAATAAGCATCGTGAAAGGAAGGACATGCCAGTCCTCCTCCACTTGTTCCTTTGTTCTGTGGGGAAACGCTCTGCCTTTTGTAGAAACAGGTGCAGCATTTGGTGAAGAGGATGCTCTCTGCGTGGAGCTACAAGGCGAATGTTTCATGTTTCAAGGCACTCTATCAGCAACAAAGATGACATTTACTCTGTGTTTGAATTTACAGAAGGTATTATGTTCCACTGCAAAACGGAGGTACAGAGAGGACATAAAATTGTTTCATTTTTTTCATAAAAGAGGTAGAATGGTTGTGATGTGTTCACAATGCTGCAGCGAGCAAGGCTTTATTAAGACCACGTATGCTTGTGTGTCCCTGTTTGTTACCAGTTCTTTTCAAGAGTTCAGTGAATATAAAAATGTAAGTTACGTTTCTCAATTCAGAATTTTTCCTTTAGGCATTTCTGTGTGTCTGATGAAAGATGTTCAAGTTTTTGTCATCAGCAACGGAATGATGTGAGAAACTCAAGCTAATAGAATCAGTACCAAAACATGTCATCTTTAAATTTATTTTGATACTGCAACTTTTTAATGATGTTAATTGTTCATTTGTTGTTATACGAATCATTAGTATTACCCATATCATTATTATAATGGTTTATTTCAAATTTTATGGCTCACTGAGGGGAAATACACTTAATTGGAGAAGTCAGACAGAAGCAATGTGATGTTATTTATAACAAAACAGGCTGGTGGGCATGACAAAATGCATGCATAAAATATTAGAAGCAGACATTTGTCTTATTTGTTTCACTCTGGAAGAAGATTGTCTTTAATACTAGTTAGCAGGCAAGAGGCTGTGGATCAGTTTAGAACTCAAATGCGTGCTGTCTTTTGTATTAATGCTATATTTTGTGTAAATTCTGTATGATTGTATTGTATAGAGAAATCTGCTATCATGCTGTACTGAATAATTTTAAGCTTCAAAGCTTTGTTTATAACATTGACTTCTGTAATTTTTATCAGTTTTTTTTTTTTTTTTTTGCATATTCATTCTTTTTAAACCTGGTATTTCTGCACAGTTACACTAACTATTATTAGTATTATACACTAAGTAGAGTTCATAGGGATTGATTCTGACTTGTGTGATCCAAACATTTCAAATAACTCCAGTGAATCACTTCATTCAAATTGAGCATTTTATCAGAAGACTTTTTTTTTTAGGATGACAGCATCATAAGATATGATGACTGAAGCTTCATTCAAAAACCTCAATCAAAGCTTTGGATGTAAAAGAAATGACATCCGGTACATCTCTAGTTTGCTGTTGTTCTTCTTTTCCTGTCTACCCATTTTAAACACAGTAGCTTATCATAACTCTGGACAAATTTTCGGTTTATTGAATGTGAGCCCACCTCACATTCAATAAACTTGTTCCTCAGAGCAGGACCAGGGTGACAAAAAGCATCCTCACCAGCTTGATCTAAGTCCAGATATGACTGGACTGGACTGAAAAAATGACACAAGTAAATGTGAAAATTACCTTTACCCTATTCAAGTTAACTCAAGGGCTTGATAAGGTGTTCCAAGTACAAATTACTGTCCATTTTAATACTTTTTTTTAGAGTGTACTGCACTTATGAAAGTAATGTTAACATTGAGGTTTGCATTACATTAAGTGTTTTCTAAAGCACACATTTAAAGTCAGACAGAACACTAGTACAAGATAAGTTAATGTCAATAACATCAAAGTTTAACATTATACATGAAAAATTAATGCTAACGTTTGCCCCACATGTAGAGCAGACTTTCTAACAAAGCCATTAATGGCAAAATCAGTGAAATAAAAAGTAAATTATTGGCTCGAAAAGATACTGAAGTAAAGAATAGAAGTACAGTATTAAAAAAGGAGAACGAAAAACTGTTGTACTCCTGTGCGTTATTTGAAGCTCGTTTCTACCACCCTTGTTGAGAGCATGTCAGAACTTACTGTGCACCTGTGTCAGAACAGGACTGTGCAAAAGTTGCATTGGGAACCAACAAAGTGATTAAAGCAGTGTAATAATATGTTCAGCTTTGAATGTTTGCTTGTTTCCTAAATAATATGTGTTTGAGACCTCGACCTATTTGCTGAAAATACTCCCCTTAACATTTTGACACATTTTCATTTTCTCTATCTGTCTTACTAGCTGTATAATTCTGATTCCATCTTTTATCATTTGGATTTTATGTAGTTTGATTATGTCCATAATTAGTACACTGACACCTACTGTATAGTCAAGTGAAATAACAAAGTGAAATTCCCAAATTCCCAGTTCTCATTTCACCCATGCAAGTCCCACTAGTAATAAGCAGAACTGTGACATATTTTCACTTCACTTGGATGATGATGATGATGATAATGTTGTTTTAGGGCCGTGGAGGAAAAGGCAGCATCTACGTGTGGGCATCAGGAGATGGCGGTAGCTATGACGACTGCAACTGCGATGGTTATGCCTCGAGCATGTGGACGATCTCCATCAACTCAGCCATCAATGACGGACGCACCGCCCTGTACGATGAGAGCTGCTCCTCCACCCTGGCATCCACCTTCAGCAATGGACGCAAGAGGAACCCAGAGGCTGGCGTTGTGAGTGTTTATCAAGTTATATGACTTTCCACGGCCCGCGGAGTTGTTTATTTCAGTAGGTGTGTGCACTTTTAGCATTCAAAGACAACTCAGTATTTGCCCATTTTATATCTTTCAAAGGTATGTCCTCATTCATAGATTCAACTGCAAATAGCTTCTTTTCAGTTTGCCCAGCAGACAGTATATCCCAGGCCTTTCAGGAGATTGGATGAGACCAGGGATCAAACCTGAGAAGCTGTTATGCTGTAATTGCCGGCTGGTTGTGAAAAATGGAGGCTCAGGTGGAGGAATAGCTCTTTTCTGATTACCTTCCTGGACATTCTGATGCATCATTTTGCTGTAAGATGCTCAGAGCAGCCACTACTGTGTTGAACGTGACATTTAAGGCATAAAAGAAATAGGAAAAGATTTTTATTGACTCACTGTCCTCCTTTATTTATTATGATAACAAGGGAAACCATTAGTGAAGGGTTTATCTTCACCAAAGTGCTTTACTATAGTTTTTTTTCCTGTATGAATGGAAGAAATATTAGCAAAATGAACAAGTGAGACACCAAAGTGAATATAATGACCGTTCTTAGCATACACAAATGGGCTGATCACGGCTGTTCGAGCATTTACCTGGAGAACTGTGTCACCTGTGGGTGATCCCTGAAACAAGGAGTGGGTGAGTCACCAGAATCAAACAGACCAGGAGAGCAAACATCATCTTTGAAAAGACAGACATCTGACGCACAACAGACGATGTTTACTTCCTTTTTCGCTGCGGACAAATGCCTGACCTTGATGGTCAATGTTAAATCTAAGCATGCACGGATCGAGTATGTAGAGAGAGATTCTATAGCTTGGTTGTGCGTCAGAAGAATTTCCCAGCGTACCAAGGCAGCAGCGTTTGTGTTTGTGATTATGCAAATCACCTTTGGCTGTTGACAGAGCCACGGATCTTCCCCAGGGTTTCCCTTCTAATTTCAGTCAATCTGTTATCATTTCTAATTAAGCACCAAATTAAACTATGCTTATTGATTGACTGTAAACATAGCTTGTCTGCTGATGTGTTTGTATAACAGTTCAGCCAGTGCACAATCTCTTATTAATCCATTTCTATCTTTGTTCAAAAACACACATAAAGCAAAACGATTTAATTTACTGCGGACATGTCCATTGTTTCCACAAGATTATATATTTAAAGCCTGAGTTAGTTAACATCTTTGCACACTTGTCTTGTGAATTGTACCAATCAAGTATTATATTACTTGTACTGCTTGTAGAATTTTTGCTCTAAATATAGAGTAGGACGCAAAGAAAACATTAATAACACCAAGCAGAGACTTGCTTCTTAGAAAAATGAAACATAATGTTCAGCCCCCTCCCCACCCCAATCATTCCAGCACAGTATGTGATTTTAAAAAAAGCATTATCTTGTTCTTTTGTTCCTGTGATTTGGTTATTTCAGGCCACCACAGACCTGTACGGGAACTGCACGCTGCGTCACTCTGGAACATCAGCAGCAGCTCCAGAGGCAGCTGGTGTCTTTGCTCTGGCTCTTGAAGCTAAGTATGTATTCTGCTGCGATAACTGTGATTATTGATTATGATGGACTGTCTGTATAAAACATTATTCAATTATTCTGTATGAATATTACGTTACTTGACTCATCTCTGCTGAACAAAGTGCTGGTCAGAGGGTATAATTTCAAAATGACATACTTTCAACCATCAGATTTGGATAATCTTTGATTTGATGGAGCACTGTTTTTATGCCATTCATTTATGAGCTCTTATTTTAGCTTTTATATTGCACTGATGTCTTTGACTTCCTCTGTCAGTCTCCATTCTCATATAGTTTATTTTACTTTTCTCCTTCCGTATCTGAACTCCATAAAAGCACAAATCATTTCTCTCACAGCACTGCTTATTTATCACAAACATAAGTCAAATGGAAAGTAAAGCAGCGCTTATTCTGTCGCCCACAAAGTGCAGACTCTATATGCTTGTGCCAAGGACACTAATCTTATTTGGATCAGTGCTCTTTATATCTCAGTACAAAGCTAAAAAAATGCACTTCATATACTGTTAAAATGGGCTCAGCGCTTATGTTTTATTTATTTGTACACTTCCTGTATGCATGTCGTAGAGACACTGTGGTGAATGATGAAACACAGTGCAGTACTAAATTATCTCAGCTCCGTTCTGTAGGCTAATGGTGATACCAAACCTTCTTTTATTGATGTTTACAACAAAAATCTGTTAATCATGTCATATTAGCACTGTGGTGCAAGTTGGAGTTTATTTAATCCTTGTGAATTCAGAACAGATTTTTCCTTGTGGATCAGAAAATAATTGAAAACATATGAGACTTAAGTAAATACTCCCACACATAATTAAACGAGTATGACAAATGTAAAACCTGGAGAATTACTGCTTCTCAAATCCCAGAGGAGAGCCTTCGCTTTCCCTCAGATGCTTCATTTCCCACATTAAGGGCTGACAAGATTCTCCTGCCATTAACTGACACCAGCTAGTGGAGCTGAGTAAAGAGACACTGTTTGCTTTGCACACACAATAATGATGTTGCTGTCGGGAGGAGCGGATGCTCACTCTGTCCGGCGGCAAATAACCCACGAGGCTGTTAGGACGAGTGCACGGCCTTTTTACTGCCCAAACACACTTGAATCGTGCAACGGCAGGAGTCAGTGAGTCAGCCAGAGCAAAGCTGTCGCTACACACAGCCAAGATAGCAGAGGGAGACACAAACAAAGGCTACCATCTGCCTCCAAGTACAGTCACTATTATGTTTAGATAAGTAAATGCATGTAATTAAAACAAAACAGTCAGAATTGTTTTAGTGTTTGTGCTAAACTTTAAGACTGTGTTGTACCAAGAAAGATCGATTTATTCTAAAATGAGTTTTAATTAGAGTTGAGCAAAATTAGGTTTAAAATGAGTAAATCCAGATTTAAAATTAAGCAGAGGTCTGCTGCATAAGTATAAACTAATCTCAGTTTAGTAAATCCAAGTTTATTGATGCCCACCATATTATTCAGACAGAATATGTTGACTGACCTAAATAAAAATAATGTATAAAGGACAAGAGAAAACTATTAACTTTTAGCTGCATCAAAATGTTACATTGCTAGCTAGTTTAATAGTTAGATAGTCTACTCCTGATGGCAGAGAAGTTTTAATTTCTCCTCCTTCGAGAAGAATTTGTTGGCTGAATTAATGGAGCAATATGGCCGAATAGTTGAAGATTAAAAAAAAAAAAAAAAAAGGACAGCAGCAGGAAAAAAGAGGCAGTGATAGGTTAACTGTTTTAATTAATCAGCTGGAGTGAAAGAAAGAAGAGACACACCATACAACTCAATTGGGTTGAGTCTGTCCCTTAACTTTTTTGCAGGAACTTGATTATTTTGCTCAATCCATCTAAAAAAAAAGGCAGAAACAGAAATATATTTCATCCAGATTTAGAGTAAAAACTAATAAAGAGGTTTAGATTTAATCTTAATTTTAAAAACAATTTAAAGTTAAACTATGATGTAATTGGGTTTAAAAATTGCCCCCCATTCATGCAACCCAGCAGTGTCAGTGTAAAAGTTTCCTGCCAGCCTGCCCACTTTTTCTAACTTACACTATTGTCTCTCCTCCATTACTCGATCCTTCCCTTATTCCCCTTTCTGTCTCCTGTTATACGCTGGTGCCTGTTTTTCCGCCTCAGCCCTAACCTGACATGGAGAGACATGCAGCATCTGTCAGTCCTGACCTCCAAGAGGAACCAGCTCCACGATGAGGTCCACCAGTGGAGGAGGAATGGCGTCGGCCTGGAGTTCAACCACCTGTTTGGCTATGGAGTGCTGGACGCTGGGGGCATGGTGAAAATGGCCAAGGAATGGAAAACAGTGCCTGAGCGTTTCCACTGTGTAGCCGGATCCATTCAGGAGACCCAGTGAGTCAAAGCTCTACTCATTTTCAGTGTTTTATACTTGATATACTGCATATTGAATGTAGCCTCTGCGTTTTATACAATATGAAAATGTTCCTAGCGAGATGTTGGAAGGAAAACACTGCTGAACACAAGAGACACACTCATCTAATTACTGGGTAATCCCAGTGAGGCCTAATTCAATAAAACATCTGTGATGGGAGTGTCCACTTCATAACCCTGTAATATTTAGATTAGCTGCTCAGTTTGTCTGATGGTCCTGTAGATTCACGATGACAAAGACTGATACCCTGACAAACGACTGCCGCATTACTTCGACATCTGAATTGGATTTCTGTATGACAGATTATGGTAAACACCCTAACAAACATCTCTTGTCATCCAGGGGCATAAATATAGCTACTGCCCGCAGTACAGTTTCACTGGAGCCTGTAAGGTGGGGGGACCCGTAGAGAGAGAAGGCCTTTTGTAATTTGTAAGATCAAATGATTCAGATTTCCACCTCAGTAATATACCTGTGATCAAAGTAGTTCTAAATAGACCATTAAAACTATAAATAAACTAAAAAATGCATTCATTCAGAATATTTGACGTGTGGTTTGATGTTTTAGTTTGGCCCATGTCCTCTCTATTAAACTGAAGGGTTTATGACCTGTAGTGCAGCCAGCCATCAGGGGGCAATCATAATGTTTTGGCTTCACCTTTGGGAAGCTGTAATGATGTCAATTTATACATATGTCAATAATGTGCATGCTTCATAACAAGTAACTAGCTTGCACCAGGACCCATCACAACCACTCTACGCCACTGTTGTCATCCTCTGACTTTTGGATTTTAAGCAGGAGGTTTCAGAAAAGTTACCACAGGGATAACTGGCTTGTGGCGACCAAGCATTCAAAGTGAAGTCGCTTTTTAATCGTCATTGTGAAGCATTTTAATTAATAAGAAATGCAACATGCTGTTACTCAGTTTATTATGTTAAATAGTTTTGCTGCTAAGTCTTACTTGGTCTGGTGTGATATTGAAGTTACGGTATCTAATCGTAGCTATTGGTACCAAACATTCAGTAACTATTTTCTGTATGATGGACATTATGAGTCAGTTTGCTGACTTTATAATTCCTCTTGAATACAGTAGTTTAGCATTTTTGCTGAATGCTAAATTAGCATGAAGAAGTGTTGAAGTCAGGGTTGCCAAGTTTGTGTTTCTCTTGTGGAGTTAGGCCACGTTCAAGGTGTTGCTGTGGGCTTTTGTGCATCAGTGAATTGATCTACACCTTCACAGGGCTATATTGCATTTGATATACTGTATCTAATAACACAAGACCATTGTAGCACCTAGGTGCAAGAACTGTCTGGGGACAATGGCTTTTAATGCAGACACATTAAACTTTTATGGTGTTACTTTGTAGATATTACAATACATTTAGAAGTGATCGCAAATCTGTTGGACTTTAAAAGCAGTGTATATAGCTTGGCAGGGGCATATTTTGAGTTCTAGTGTTTTATTACGAGTTTTATTAGGAGTTTATTGGCATTGATCTTAAGATGTGAGATGTGGAGATTTGAAACATCCAGTGCACATACTTGTACAGTGGGAATAGACTTTGCAGTGAAGTAGGAGATATCTTCTTTAGTGGATCCATTATTGAAATTAAAAGTCTTTGAGAGTGATCAAATGTTATTAATATGAATCTTTAACTGGTTAATTGAACTTGTGAGAATGCAGATGCAGCTGTAGTTAAGGCATTCATCTTATCATCTTACCCTCCCTGTGTCCAGCCACATTAAGTAGTATCTCCCCTTGCATCACCACACCTTCTTCCCCACATCTCGTCCATCTACAGCCTTGCTTTCACTTTCTCCTCTGTGCTTCCAGCCTCGTCCTCTTCCTTTATACTCTCACCTCCTCTTCCTCTCTGTCCCCCGTCCCTGTCTGCATGCCTCACAAAGGCTCTGCTATCCGTTCATCTATCATATCCTGAGGCTTTGAACTCCTGTGTGTGATGCCTGGTGGTTTCCTGTGGCAAGCCCTCTTATTCGCTCTACTTAGATTACCACAGCATGATGTGTTCTGCCAATGCTGGCAATTAAACTGACTGACAGCCAGGAGGGGATCCCAGGTGGAGGTGGTCATGTGTGTAGATGTGTGTGACCTAACCCTGCAGCTTTCACGTGCATTGTGCAAATGTCAGTGTGCAGGCGAAGATAAAAAAGCAGACTGAATATGGTGCATGTGTGCATTTTGTCCGCCATCGACAACTCTTAGTCCTTATTTTAGTCTCTAATCAGTGCCCCACAGGCAGTGCAGTCACGACAACATGGTGTCTAAAAGTGTGCCTCTATGTGTGTGCGTTTTTTGAATGCAGTGCCAGATAAAACAGGAGCATCCCTACAGATTAATATGGCTTTTATTGCTTCCCAGAGGACATTGTATGCAAATGGTGCAGAGAACGTCTCCCTACCATGCAGTGTGGTTGTGTCTGTAGACATTCCTTGACACGGCCAGACATTAAATATCTGCAAGAATAACTGCTTGTAAAGGCAGTATTTTGAGGGAGGAATACCATCTCTCTTTTTCGAGCTATTTTTGAGCTATGTGTTAAAAGCTGCATCACTGGTTGTGTCATTTTTATCATCAGTTCACTGTTTCCACAGCAGCACCACAGGGCTTCTGCTGCCTCTATTGTGGGAGAGATATAATTACAACAAGCCCACCTCTGATGATAGTGTATCACGAGAGAAAAGCAATAAACACCAACATAGCCATGCTCGCAAACTCACTGCTCAGCATTGATCTGATAGCTGCTCTGGCTGGCTGTGGCTTACTTAGCTGGAGGAGAACTTCTCATTATCAGAGGAGCTGGCACACAGTGCCCCACTGTGCAGTGGGGTTGTTTTTAATCTCCACTGGTCCTGCCCTTCAGAGGCATCCCTCTGCCTGCTCTATGACCGACTGTTGTAATTACTCTCGCCCATTATCTGATGGGAACTGTGCACCTGCTGCGCACAAAATCACTTTGGGGTCAAAAGTGACATGTGAACATTTTCACTCTGAGATAGTCCTAGGAAATACAACTAATGATGTGTACTTCATCAACAGCAAAACAAAAATTGTTGGTAACAATTTTTAATAACCATCATTAATAAATTAAACTTTAGTTAATAGTTATTTCACTGTTAACAAACCTTCAAATAATGTTTCCGTATGTTTTAAAATGTTTATTAACCATTTACAGTGTTATAAACATCAGTTGAACTGATAATGTTTATTGACAACATGTTCTTACTCCCAGCTCACCAAAAATGGCAGCTTGTTTGGTGGCACTATGCTTCAAACTATAATGCTGTAGACCTCTAAAGTCTGTTTTGTACACACAGGGCTCCGATAATAAATATGCACCCTGTAGTTGGGTAGGTTCAGGAAAGATCATGTTTTGGCTTAAAATAAGTACATTACTTCTGTAAATTCATATACACACCCGATAATTATTATCAGTCGTGAACCGTAATTGGAGAAGCAACTGATAAAGAAGGATTCAAGTTGAAGTTTAGTGAAATAAAGTTCAGCACAATAGCATCAGCAAACTCTCTTCTGCAGTGGCTGTATGCCAGGTGTGTTCTTCAGTTGGACCATCGACATGTGACACAACAACAGAAACAGGGAGGGTTAAAAAATGAGTGTAGATGACAAGACATGACATGAGTGATGAGGACATTATTTATAATAAAAGGACAGCTAGCCAATTTGGCTTTTTTAAAAAAGTCTATTAAGTCTATTACTTGTGTGCCTTGATAAATAAAGTGGTTAAAATTTTAAATTAAGTGGTTAAATGATTCCATTTTTCTCTTGTGTTTATAGGTCATTAACAATTATCAATAATAATCAGTATCAACAGTGAATGAAAAATTTTAGCATAACTAATTTTCAGCCATATCGCCCAGCCCTATTCCTCTCTTTAATTATACTCACATTAATGCATTAAAATTAATCATAATTAAATATAAACAATAGTGACACTTAATGAAAATGAAGATGGATAATAAAAAGAAAGTGGGCAGTAAATTGCAACTTAAAAGTTCTCTCTTTGTACTTTGTTTTTACACATAACAATCCACTCATGTAGAATCATGTTGTTAATGGGAAAACTGTTTAACATTTGGTTATGTCAAATGTTGGGTGTAACTCACTGTGAAACACCCCACTGTGAATTGTTCTATTTTTCTGGGAATTGTAATTCGCTTTATCAGCCATTAGATGTTCACTGCTGCACTCACGTCTCTGTGCTCAGCATAGCGCTCTATTAATCATTTTTCAAACTCAATGCTGTTCCTCACGTCTCCCTCAGCCTCGGCCTCTAATAATGTTATTAAGCCTCCTCATAGCCTCTGGCCGCCACCCCTGCCCCGCTGTGTTCTCGCTCTTTCCTTCCATCACCTAAAGAGATGGGAACAGCAGTATGTCTTCCACCACAAAGCAACAACAATACCAGGACGAGCTGTCTTTTACAGTCTGTTCTGAACAAATCCATTATGACTCAAAAAGAAGAAGAGTCTCTTTATGCACTGAAAGGGAGTGAGAATTGAAAAAGTGAGAAGAGGCTGTCCAGTATAGAACATGTTAGACATATAGAGCCTTAAAGCCTACCCTTAAATGACACAGCAAAATAAAGAGAAAATGAGAAAATATAGGCAGGGGGCAGGGTCATAAGTGATGATAGAAAGGGATTATTTTTCTACTACTGAGTCTACTGAGGTCTATTCTTGGTTCTATTCTTCAGATTTCTTTGTCACGTATTGAAGTAAATGAGAAATTACAAATTCTGAATAAAAACATAGCAGAGTTTAAAACATTTTGACAGAAAGCAATAAAAATCACCACAAACTGGTGGCAGCTACTGTAGAACATCAGTGTGTTGCACAAAATATAAAAGGTGGCCATGGATTGTGGACCAAATAGCAGAGTATTTTATTCTGTCCACTAGAGATAAATTACACGGTAAAGTAAGCAGACCTGACAGTCATCGCTGCTGTTGTGTGATGAGGGAGAGGGATCAAAAAGAGGGTTGATTCTCCGTCAGGGTTGGATGGTTCTATAGGAAAAATAGGTCAAGTACTGTATTTACTGGGACATTCAAAGGAAGGAAGGATTGACTGTGCTGTAAGTAGACTGATAGACAAAAATAGTTTTTCACCAGGTCTCTCAGAGATGCCCAAAAGCCATCTGACTGTGCTGCGGTGCTGTCTATATTCATTTAACTCTTTATAGTTGACTTTTGCTCTTTATTTGTTGTGTGTTGTTTAAGTGTACACTATATTTAGAATATATTCACCACGTTGCTTTAGATAGCTTTTTCTGATGGGAATCAGATATTATATAAGCCAAATATTACTCTCTCCAAGGCAACCAAACTCCACAGGAAAAAACAGCAATTTTACCTCACAGAACACGGGAGTTACCGGTCTACTGCTAACTCAATCTGTTAGTTTGTTTGTGATATTGTGTAACTTTGATGAAGCCAAACTAACCTTTAACAGACCAAATTCACACAACAACACAAACCAACTAACAGACCAAGGCAGTGGTAGACCAGCAACTCATGTGTTCTGTGAGGTAAAATTGCTGATTTCGCCAATGAAGTCTGGTTTGTTTGGAGAGAATATATTTGGTTAATGTAACATTACTTTCCTGACATAAAAGGCTGTCTGATGGCAACGTAAAGCTGTGAAAATATAATATAATATAATAATATTAGTTGGACCTTCTGTTACTGACCCTGTCCACAGCAGTATATTACTTAGCTTCCATGCTAATGCCCCTTTCTGCTTCTCCTAACTACTGATAACACACTGACTATTGATAAGTACCTCATACAACCCCACTTCAAAAAATCCAAACCATCTCTTTCACATCTTGATATTTGACTTTTCTCTGCAGCTCTGTCACACAGTTTTAACTCATTCAATCTGTTTCTCCTTCTCCAGTAAAATCCAGTCTGGCAACAAGCTGGTGCTGGCCATCACCACTGAGGCCTGCCAGGGGAAGGACAACTTTGTCCGCTACCTGGAGCATGTTCAGGCGGTGGTCACAGTCAATGCCAGCCGCCGTGGAGACCTCAACATCAACATGACCTCACCCATGGGCACCAAGTCCATCCTGCTGAGCCGAAGGCCCCGCGACGACGACGCCAAGGTGGGCTTCGACAAGTGGCCCTTCATGACCACCCACACCTGGGGCGAGGACCCCCGCGGGACCTGGGTCCTGGAGGTGGGCTTTCAGGGCGAGGAGCCACAGCGCGGAGTCCTGAAGGAGTGGACTCTCATGCTGCACGGAACACAAAGTGCCCCTTATATAGACCAGATAGTGCGTGATTATCAGTCTAAACTTGCTATGTCCAAAAAGGAGGAGCTGGAGGAGGAGCTGGATGAGGCCGTAGAGAGAAGTCTGAAGAGCTTGCTGAGTAAAAACAACTAAAATCTCATCTGCATGTTGCCAACTCCTTCACTTCCTCTTATCTCTCTTCTTCTCTGCAATCCCGCTGCATCTCCTCAGTTCTTCTCATTCTCTCGTTATCCTCCCTTTTGTCTACCTCTTTGCCCCTCTTCAGTCTGCTTTTTGTTATCAAGTGTTTCAATTAGCCCCCCACCCTTCAATGAATGTTTCTTGTAATCCAATCATGATAAAAAGTGTAACCTTTACTAATCTGTTCTACATAGAGAAAGCAAACTATATCAGCAGAATTTTTACACTCTACAGAATTGTACATAAACCAAATATAGTCCACTCTTTCATGCTTTTGCTTTAACTGCCCTGCACCTCTCTTCTGCCAACTGTTGTACAGTTTGTGACTGTAAATGATTTTCTGTGTCATTCTACTTAAAGTTTAATATCTTGCAAACAGAGCAGTGATACTTCTTTTTGTTTATATTTTTATGTGACATGCACTGTTTATATAAACAAGGAAAGGAATATGTGATTCATTTTGCAGCCTGTGGTCCTCAGTTCATATTTCAATCTTTGACGTAAACTATAATAAATCGATTCAGCTGTTTATTATAAAGCACGTGAGTGATTTGCAACACACTGATGAACATGCTGAGTAAAAATAGCCTGCCATTCTCTGTCCATTGATAGGGAAAACAACTAATTTGATCAAAACAGAAGACAGAGAATGTGGAATAAGATTTTCTGAAATATTTTCTGAAAGTGGAGCACAAGCAGCATCCTAGTGGTCCAGTAATCTACCTGAACGCCCCCCTGTTTTTTCATTCTGTACTGTGGTGTCCAATAAAGGGAAAATGCCCCCAGAAAAGTGGAGCCTGAGCTACTTATGCCAAGGTACTCTTCACTTTATAGACACATGTTTTTGTTAAAGGTGCTACATATAGCATCAATAAATCACTGTCCTGACAATTTTCATGTATTTACTATAAATCTGTAAAACATGGAGCGAAGACTCAGTCTCACTGAATTTAAAGGGACATCTGCTGCTGTGTGGCTGGATTTTGCAGGAAATACACTGGATTTCTAAAGAGCAGAGAAGGGTGATGAGAATTATTTTATGGCAAAATATATTCTCTGTGAAACAGAAGGTAACACTTTTATTTTAAAAAGTAGAACTAATTTTTAGAAACTCTCTTGCAAGACCATAAGCATGGGAGACTACTAATAATCTTGACCTTGATCTTGTTTGTTTAAAGCGGCTATAATCAGTATTGTTTAATGTTATTAATGGATGAAGGTAATGTGAAAGCTGATTCTGCATGTTCCTTTAGCTGTTTGGGGAATATTTAGCATCACTTCCAGAGGTATCAGGTGACTGTTTTCAGCAAAAACCCACAGATAAAGTTAGCAACAGAATGGAGCATTTAGCCAGATATGTCTAGCTCAGGTCAAATATTTCTTATTTTACTTACAAATCCACGTTACTCATTCCGTCTTTCATATCTAAGGTCATCTTTGTGTCTTTCTACCTCCACTTCTCTTTCTCTTACTATTCTTCTACTCTTTCTGGAGACAAACTGAATCATACTACGGTAAATGCAGAGAACATTGTGCACTATTCATCGCAATATGAAAAATGAATGAGTTTCCTGTGGATGTTGCAGCCCCGAGAATTGACTGAATAGAATAGAAGACAGACTTCTTATCCCAGAGTTAAGAAGTGAAGGATACTGTGACAACCATCTGTAAACTGTTACAATACCAAAAACACATGCATGCTTGAGTGGTTTTATGAGCTACTGGCTGTGTGCGGTACTTGATGCAATGTGTCCGGCTAAAAGAAAACAAGCAGTATTAATTGATGTTTGAATCTTTTTTATTATTCAATATATCAAAGCAAATTAATACACAGCAAAAATATGCTGAGGGCAGGCAATGGCATCCAATTGAACAAATGAGCTCAAAGGGGAAAGTTGGAGTTCTAAGACAGAGTTCAGAGGGTGGCACAACTTCTCAGTTTTTATATCTTTTTTTCATATAAATTTTTATTGGTGGCAAGGAGCTTTGTCTTTCATTGTCCCAAGTTTTCAGACAGTAAAGGACTCATAGCATGAGCATTGGTGTTAAGTCGAACAACAACAGCAGTACTTATGGAACCAGCAAAACGTATTCTGGACGCAAGACCAGAGACCGCAAGCAAATGGAAGAGCATTGAATATCAGAGCAGGAATGTGTGGTTGGTCTTTAGCATGGTTGGTCTCAGAGACAAAAACATTGTTTGTATTACAGCAGTTTGAGGAACAGTGGCATTTATGCAGTCTGATACCAACATCCGTATTGTCTTCTTGTTACTGGACCTGAACCATGTACGACCCTGGTGGAGCTGACTATCTCTTCATGTCAGGCGACGTGGTTTCAATGTTTCTTCTTGCTGGACTTCTCAATCATGGTTTCCACCACCATGGAAGTTTCCTCATAACCTTTAACCTTGCGGCCATTGGAGAACTTCTCCACAGACTCCATCACCTCCACCTTCTCGTAGCTCATTGCGTCTGGGCTAAAGCTGCCAGAGCTGGTGCTGGTGCTGGTGCTGGAGCTGGAGCTAGAGCTGGTGCTGGCACCACGAGGTGCAGGCTTTGGAGTGGGCCCACTCGTTCCGTTGTCATTCCCGGTTTTCTTGGGATGACTGGCAGCTGGGGTGGGATCTCTGGGGCCGGGGCTTGGGCCAGAGGGTGGAGGGACTGGGCTGGGAGATTTGGAGTGAGGCTGAGGCTCTCCATTCTTATGCTTTCCTTTACCGCCATTAGCATCCTTACCTCTTCCACTCTTATCCTCCTTTTCTCCGCCTCCATTAGAAGGCAAGGTGGGACTGAGAGGCCTTGGATGAACCATGGGCTGTGGAGGTGGAGGAGAGGGTGATCTATGTCCATAAAGCTCATAGGGACTATCTCTGATAGTGACGAAGATGTGGCCGGCTGATGGTGTGGAGGTGCAGAAGCAGGGATCGGGGTAGCTTCCTTCACCGGTGACAAGGACGTAACGACCCTTGGTGTAGAAGTCAGCAATTGGCTCAGGCTTCTTGTACTTCCTCATTCTGTCTCTGACGATGTTACAAAGAGTGTCAAATGCCTTGCTGATCTGAGCGCCATCTGGGACATCCTGTGGAGACACTCCAGTGAGGACAGGTCTCTGCTCTCTTCTCTTCACCCTCTCCTCCTGCACTTCCTCAGGGTTCCCTCTTGTTTCTTCATCTGGAGCCTCTCCAGCGGTGCTCCCATTTCTTTCCTCCTGGCCATTGTCCATCACGTCTTTTGGGGTCAGCTCTTTCTTCTTCAGGACCTTCTTGGCCAGAATCTTTTGGCGAGGCTTGACGCTGGTGATATCTTGGATAGCCTGGGTGATATCTGGACACAAATGACATCATAAGTCAAAAAGCTGGAGCTGGTGAGCTAAGAAAAGAACAGAATTATGTATGCACTAGTGTTGTTGTATCTGAGGTTGGTCTTGGTCTTGAGACTGGTCTCAAGTCTCTCAAGTCTCTCAAGTCTCATCTTGCAAGATTTTATTTCAAGACCACAGTAAGAGAGATATCACTAAATTACCTGTGCAATTACATAAATGTTACACACCACAGTATAGAGGTGTGACAGCACTTGGTCTTGGCATCACTCTTGGTTTTGGCCATGACTTGTTCTCAACACTCAAAATCTTGGTCTTGTTTCATTCTCATTGCTCTGGTCTTGATCTTGAGTTGGTCTTGGTTGATTATAACTTTGGTATGCACCAGTGCCCCCAAATGTGGGATGCTAAATACATTGCTTTGAGAGACACAGCTTTGTGAGCTGTATAAGACTGAATCTTTAAAGGTCACACTTGGTCCCTTTCAGCCCTTCAAATGAACTCAGAGTTATTAGGACTCAGTACTCAGTACCATACTCCTCCTTGGAAGCTCACTTTAGGGTCCCTGTGAACACAAAGTGCTCCAAGTCTGCTTTTCCCTTTGCCATTGTATTGTAGCTGTCTAGGCCTGCCATAAACAGATCAAATGCACCGCAGTGGAATGCTCGAAAAACAAATAGATGGAACCATGTCCGCTGGTAATGCAAAAAAGACTGGTGGATGAGAGGTAGTTTGGTCTGAGGAAGATATGGAAGGAAGAAGAGGAGAACTGAGTCCTCTTTCAAATGAACTGACAATGTGAATACAAAAACAACCGAGTCCCTTTCCCATTGGTTTACTTTTGGTCCACTTAAAGAGTTTGGTTTGTTTAAAAAGGTCTGTATGTGGGGAAAAAAAAACCCTAAGAGAGAACACAGTTATCTCTACAATAGCAGCTGATTGTACGTGCACTTCACAGTGATTCTCAATGTAAACCAGCTGTGTGTGATGTGCTCACAGTGCCCTTACCTCTCCCCCTGCTTGATGCAGTGGGTGTGTGAGTGTAGCGGTAATTAGTTGTGAACAGGGTAATGGGAGTGCCAATTATCGCTGAATTCAACCTGCAGGAAAAAGAGCAGTGAAATGTCAGTAACAGCCATACAACAACCATGTAAAGATGTAAAGCTTTGCTATGCTGAGAAATGTGATAAGGAAATTGGTTATTTCCATTTTTAACAAGAAAACTACAGACAGTGTCACACAAATGTAGCTAATCTGACATGAAAAAACCCCTCTGTGCTTGTTGTGCTAGCACAGTACAGGAAAACATGTGTTGTCAAACAGTGCCACCTGCTGGCTGATTCTGCACTCTACATCTAACCTAGTTACAACAGCATGTGCCTCCTGTTATTTGAAGAGGACCTAACCCTTTACCTGTAAGTCACCAAGGTGTTTTGGGGAATGTGGGAGCTTTAACAACAGAGTTAACAACCCACAAATACACTGAAAGTAAATCACTTTAAATGTTACTGTTTTTAATAGAGAAGTGATTCTCAAGAAGCACAGGATGGTCTTGTTCATCTTAGATCTGTGGAGACCATCATGTAGGGAGAAGTTAATTAAAATAAAGCATAAAAAATCTTTTTTGTTGGCTTATCAAACATCTGAAGTTATGACCTCAGAATTGGTTTAGCTCTGCCTCCATCTTGAGAGTAATTTCAATCCTTAAACCAAGTTTCTGCAGCTGATGATTGATGTTCATGTCAGTTTCATGATTAAACCCATCTATCCTGGTCATAATTTGGTGGTGTAAAATTAATATGATTTACTAGGTTTCTAAAGAGCAAAATCAATTTCATTGCAGAGCTCCATTCTTCTACATGCCTTTTTTTAAAATAGCTATGTAGTCAGGCCTTGTATGTCTGTGTATGTGCATATCTGTCTATGTCGGCGACCAGGTGGAGGCAGTCTACCTGTTATCTTCGTTTTCAATGATCCTCTTGTACCTCTCCAGCTCATTTTCAAGAGATGTCTGGTACATGGCAAGGTGGCGACATTCACTGGTGAACTTCTCCAAGGACCTCTCAGCTTCCTCGATCTCCTTCCGCAGAGATTCGATTTTCTCGTTGTACATTTGGATCTCATCGTCATAACTCTCCTGTGTGTTTTTGATGGCTTGCTCCAACGCTGTAGTCTGAATGACAGAGGCAGGAATTAATTAAGAAATGATGATTTCAAAATATCACCTAGCCACTTGGGGACACAATTAGAAACAATGCTAATTGATTATGTGTTGCTAATGAAAATGAGAAGTTGAGAGAAATTAAAACTCAGTGTTTGATACAAGACTTGTGCAAATGAAAACTGTTTTCAGACAAATAAAACAGTAATTTACTGATGTAAAGCGATGCAATTGAAAACCAAATATGTCTGAAACATATCACATTGTAAGCCTTTACAGCAGTGGTGCCCAACCCTGGTCCTCAGGGACCCCTGTCCTGCATGTTTTAGATGTTTCCCTGCTCCAACATACCTGATTCAAATGATCAGGCTTCTGCAGAGGCTTGATGATGAGCTGATCATTTGAATCAGGTGTGTTGGAGCAGCCCTGCTTTACAGGGTCCAAAGAGGTAAGAGATATATGGTGCACAACATAAGCAGAATAAAGAGCATCACTTGTGCACACAGCAGAGGTCTGTCTTTAGTCAAAACCTGTAGGGACAAAACAGCCAAGTTGGAAATCAAGGCACGTTCCAAATTTGATCATGTGCTACTTAATTCCATTAACCTGAAGCAGCCCTGTGTCATATTTCTTATAAGGAAACACTGTCTTCACCGACTGTCCTGCTGTCATTAGGTGGTCATGGCTGACATCTAGTGGTACTTTTGCAGCATCTATCCGTTAGTACAACATTGCAAGGTGGAGGGCGATTTAATATCTTGCTCAGTGAGTAGTTATTAATCAGTAATCAATACCTTGAAACCTAACAATGAAATGAGAATAGCAAAAATTCTCTTTGAATAATCATTCTAAAAGCATATGTAAACATAGAAACACATTTATTAATTGAGACAGAAACATCAAATGTGATTGAAATATTTGGAGATTGGTGTGTAAATAAATACATAATTGATGAGAATAGGGCTGCAACTAATAATTATTTTCATAGTTGATGAATTGGTCGATTATTTTCTTGATTAATTGATTAATAATTTATTTTAAAATGTCAGAAATTGGTAAAAAAAAAAATGTCAATCAGTGTTTCCAAGAGCTCAACATGACAACTTCATATGTCTTGTTTAGTTCACAATCAATTTACTGTCAGAGAGGAGTAAAGAAACCAGAAAATATTCACATTTAAGAAGATGAAATCTGAGAATTTTGACTGATCAAACTGATTAATTGATTATCAAAATTGTTGGCAATTAATTTAATAAACAATTAATAATTGATTAAAAGTTGCAACTCTAGATAAGAACAGTGGCATATATATGTTAGTAGTTATCTTTTGAACAGGTTGTAGTTAATAAGACAAACAGCCAAAGGGTTTTTCTCAAAATCTGGGAGCTGAAAGGATTCTTTGTTTAATCTATTAGTTGTTTGACAGAAAAATAATTGGTAATTTTAATAGTCATTTAATCATTTAAGTCATTTTTAAAGCAGCAATGCCAAAAACTCACTGGCTCCAGCTATTCAGATGTGAATATTTTCAGGTTTCATATTTCTTCTATGATAGTAAAGTGAATACGGCAGATGCTATTTGCACCCGGCGTTGAATAGCCAATGTGGCTGTTAACATCCAGGTGTATATAGTCTAACATAATACAGACAAGCACCCTGATGTCTGTTTGATGCCTAAACCTAACTAAACAGTGACTGAAAACTGAAAATAATAGTTTAAATAAAGTCAACCAAGTCTAACTTTCTTCTTACTTCACAATACGCTGAATTCTTACTGTCCAAGACAGGACTCAAACCCCACCTTCCCATGGGAAAAGCCTGTGACAAATCCATTCATGCACTGCAGCCTCTAGTTATCAATGAATTTGTTGCTATTTATAGCTAGACCAACGGGGCCATATGCCAATCCTCACCCAGGTGTGTACAGACACTCTAATTGAATATATTGTACGGCTCTGGGAAAACAATTGTCCTATTGATGTTTTGTAGATGCATCAATTAAAATAATCTGCAGATTAATGAAAAATGACAATAATGGCTAGCTGTAGCCCTACAAAACACACTACTATTCTGAGCTACAGTGTATTCACAACAGAGGACAGGACTTAGTGGTGTCTGTCTTGTGATGGAAATACATTTGGTTCTTTTGTGAACTCCTTAATGTCTCTGTCTGTAATTACGGGCTTAGTGATTAAATAAGGAAAACGGTGCACGTAATCAACGGGAAACCTGCTGTTGTCATGGTGACCATGTGACCCACCTCAGCCTGTAGGCGTTGTTTCTGGGACTGCAGCTGACAGAGGGCGCTCTTATATTCCTCCAGCTGACTCTGCAGCCCCGGCACTTTCCTCTGGGCCAGCAGCTTCTCCTGCTCCTTTACACATTGGACACACAATCAATGAGAACATGCAGAGAAGCACAGTGTGTCTTTACAACATTAAGGCTACACCACACACACACACACACACACACACAAACACTCAGACAGCCAGAGGTTAAGTCTCTCTGAAGTCTCACTGTACTAAAAGGTTCACTGATTGATTTTTGAATTTATGGGCTCTATAACCATTGTGTTGCCAGCAGCAGTGAAGTTTTCTTTTCATATACTGTTTAAAATGAATCAATTGAGTGTTTGGAGTGCAGTGCCCTAAACCCAGAAACTCAAGTAATAATGATAAAAGTGACATAAGTGACGGTCATTAGAGCTTTACTTATTACCCCTGGTACGTTATCTATAGGCCTAGTAGCTAAGTAGTTGTGGTTCTCAGCATTTTAAATCACTTTAGTTCATCAAGTTTATGATATTTAAACATTTATTGGCAGCAGAGGTGTTCTTGTTTTTTGGGCAGATTTTAAATTAAAATCCAATTGCTTTTCATTTTCATTTCCATGTTTAGGAAGCATCACTGCTATTAATAAAAGTGCAAATTAAGAACGTCTCTAAAGCATAAACCTGATGAATGGGGAACCAAATAATCAAAATGAATTCAGTTTCAGAATCCCCAAACTTGCTTCCTAAACTTGAAGATCATTCATGTAGGGAATCATTTTCACCTGTGCTAGATCATTCCTAAAGAGCTGAATTGGGCGAAATAGAAATGAAGTGAAATTAAATGGCATTGATTGACTAAACTTTAAAGCCAATGAACATATTTAGGATGATTAAACTGTGTTAACACTAAACCTCTGGAGGCAGACAGAGGTTAATTGGTAAAGATTTATCAGCCAACCTATATTACTGCTGCAAACAGGCAGAAAAATGCTTTAAAAAAGGCTAACGTTCCCTGATAAGTAAGTCAAGCAGGTATGGTTTAAATCTTTTTCCAGTTGGTGGCTGTTAAACTTTTCTGACTTTTATGTCTATAAGATTATGGTGTTTTGGTGTGGGTGCACGTTAGCTATTTTGTACAATCAATGGTAATGTGGCACTGCAGAGATTAGACTAGCTTGTCTTTAAGCTGCAGCCTGTCTATTGAGTCTGTCACCTTGGGAGGACTTGGAAAGTAACATGTTTTCATGTTTATTTATTTATTGACTTAGCCTTCTAGCTTGTCTCTTGCTATCCTTAAATATTTGGCGAAGGATGGAAGAGATTTGACTGTGTAGTGTTTAGTTTCCAGTTAAATCAGGCTGAAGAAGTACAGAATTTGCTATTGAAAAGTGAACATGCAGCCTTTTTTTATGAATGCATACATACAGAATGCATTTGATAAAGAGTAGTTTGTAGTAACATATGTTTTCTAGGGGTATTTATGGTCATTTACAATAGGGCCTATATTTCTCTTGTAAATCCTCCACCATCAATGGCAGTTGTGTATTCTGTATGATGATCTTTGGAATAGATCATGCAGCCTACTGGAGAAGAAATGTGCATTGTGTATTAATTTTAGATGGACATGCAGCTATCACCGGTTTAACACTTGCCCTGTGTGAGTTTTCATAATTTGTCAATGTTAGAACAACAACTGGTGGTATATTTTTTGGATAAATTTGATGTCTTGGTGGCCTTTAATGTTAAGAAAAAATAATTTCTGATTATGGTAATGGAGAGCAATGTCTACCTTTATTTTCTTATTTTCTATGGATGTAAGCCCAACACAGCAGGCACGCACTGTGGCTCTTTGTCTCTCCCCACTGAAATTTAACTCAACCAATTAAACAATTTGCGCATCCAGAGCAGCTCAGTCTCTGAGAAATGTTTGTATAAATAAGACTCCAATCAGCTACACAAAGGACCGTCACTGTGGTCAAAAAATTAGCATGCACAGCCGTTCTTCCTGGCATTTGCTCCATTATGTGTCCTGACATTCTCAAATTGCTGTCCATGTGTCTCATGTACTTTTTGACTGCACATGCACAAGCACACGTACACACAATAAAACACAGACACACACACAGGCGCGGGCAACCAGTTGGACTGAGAGGCTGGTAACCTCATCAACCCCAGACACGTAGCCGGGCTGACACACATGCAAACACCATCTTCTCCCCCAGGGACCGCAGCACGCACACACATTCACACGGTGACAACATTAGTGACCTCACCTCGGAGATGCCCACTGACACATTGGGAACAAGGGGAAGTGTCTGGTTGATTTGCTGTAAAATGTTTACATAGGTCTGGATCTCCGCGAGGTTCTGAGAAGAGGAGGAAAATATAGAACATAAAACATTAAAGTCAGCAAAAAGGAGGAACATCCCTGAGCTGTTTCAGTTTGTGAGCTGTTTTGCAAACCAATTTGTCTGGTCTGCTCACAAGCCTCTTGCTTATTTGCTTTGTATTGCATATAGAGGATTGTGTGAGAGAATGAAAGTAGCCAATAAAAGCCTTTCATGTAGCTGAAACACACTGATAAATGGTATCCTGCATTTCTATACAGCAAAGAGGGTTTCTTTTAAAAATCCATTTGCACAAGCATAATCTCAGACCCGGTAATAAAGAGGAGATATATTTCCTGTCTCCCTGGGGGATTACTTCAAAGCTCAGGACCACAAGTCCAATATTCATGTGACACGATGCCCTATTCTTTCCCACATAATATAGTAATAGCAGTGCCCTTTGATATGCTATCTCAAAATTGCAGAGTCACGAATTAATTCGTCATCAAAAGCAGTATTGGTGTGAAAACTTAAAAAATATCAAAGCCTCTATGGAAAGCATTACGTCACTGTCTTGTTTTACTTTGTCTCAGCAATTTTGTGGCAATTGTGTTTTACCTTCAAGCAATTTCGACTGCACAGAGGGTAATATTTCAGTTTTTGTCTTTTTCTCTGTGCCTTCCTGCCATGTGTCAGTGCCTGTCAAGACGAGTGTTACATTTTCTCTGCAATCCTGTCCTCACTCACATCACAGCAGGTAAATTGCCGCTAAAGCCCCAGGTACATCACAACACATGTTTTGGCACCTGTGTCAAGGTTTTGTGCCTTGTCGCTCGAGTGGTGGTGGTCCTGAGGTCAACAGTGTTCAAAAGCAACAGAAAGAAAAACACGCTGAGGTCTAAAATGCTTTGAACAAGTATTCTTTGCTGTGGCTCGGGTTTCGCTGTCTGAGAATTTTTCAGTAAATCCATGGAAAATATACTGCCCTGAGGTCAAAGATGCTGTCAAAAGAACAACATGGAGTTAACAACAGGGTATTTCCAAACGTGGTAATCTTTAAAGATTGATAGATCAGAGGAATAAACTGCTTTGAACGATGACAAGGAATTATTAAAGCCATTTCTCAGTCGGAGGCTTTAACTGGTCGATTTAATAACAGCCATCGATAAGTAGAATCAAAGCAGCTGCTCACTGTCACTTCTGTGAAAATACATATTGATTTAGATACACTGATACAGCCCACAACACTTTCTCTGGCCACTGACAAGAGATTGATTTCTATAATATTTTATTTTATTTATTTATGCTAACCTTTTAAAGCTAAATATTGTATTGTGCATATAAGATTCAATTTAGATTAGGTTTAATGCCCTTGCGGAAGATTTTTTTGGTCTCACTTTATTTTACATTACACTGAGTAGATGTAAGAAACTGTATTTTGTCAACAAAAAAAAATTTGCTCTTCATTAGACCATATTAGTCTCTTCATTATACCTTCATTGGACTTTATTAAAGGGTAATTAGGGACACATTACAAAAGAACTGTACTGTAAACTAAAGTGAAATCAAATATCTGCTACTGCCCCATTTAAAAACAATATGAACCAAATCTGGAGCATTTCTAGTTTTTGTCTAATTTGATATGAAGTACGGCTTGTTATGTCTTATTAGTGTACTGTAAAATAAAGTGCAACCATTTTTTTTAACTGTCAGAAAAACACAGACACTGATATGGACAGTACATGAAATCTTTTTGTCTACATTTATCCATCCCAACTCACAGCAGTGTCAGTAAGGCAGTTTGTGCACGGCAACAGAAGAAAACTCCTGCTGATGCAAGTTCCTCTCCATTTGTAAATCCTGTGTCTCTGACATAAATGTCAGCGATACAGGATACACAGAATACACTGATGCTACATAATTATAGCATTTATAGACTAAGTTAATTTGCAAGATGGTCTCTCTTTGCGACTCTGTCCTGCAGAAATGGAATTTATATTATACACAACTGCAAATATGTTTTGAGAGAGCTGTTATGCCACCTGAATTACGTATCTTGACAACATAAACAGGAAGTCATTTTACCGAATGTAATTGCAAAACATTGACTGACGATGAATTTCATTTGTTTTCCAACAAGCAATCATGTTACCGTCAAAATGTACTTGTTTAAAGAAATAAGTGGAATACAAACATCATTTCTAGGACACTGGGTTTATCTGGGTCAAAGCACACATACTGTGCAATGAAAAAACATTTTCAGTTATAAAAAAAAAAGGACAAAAGATAAACAGAAAATTCAATAAAAGTACTATAAAAGTAGACTAAATCTAAAGGAGGTCTGACAATCGATATGCCTGATAACTGCTCAGGATCTATTTCTTCATGGCAATGATGAGATTTAATTGAGATTTCATGGCTTCCTATAGAAAATATTTATTGCATGACTGTGTCATCTTACAGTAAGAGGCTTGATTATCGTGGGAGTTTGAGACTTTTTAGTTGCACAATGAGTATGTTTTCTTTCTAGTTAAATTTTCATCATTTGTGATAAGCACCACTGACCTTCTTGTGTCTGTCTCTGGTGGAGTTGATGTCGTCCTGCAGGAACTGTGATTGGATCTGATACTCAAGGTTTCTGAGCAGAGCACTGTCAGCCTCCTGCAGGAGGAGAGGAGAGAAAAAAACAAAAACAACAGGGTACCCAAGGGGGGAAAAACTGTGAAATGTACAGTGTGAAGTGTACCAAGTTCAAGAAAAGTCACAAAAACACTTGAATGAAACACTGCAGAAAACTCTTTAGTTTCCAGCTCAGTAGAAATCCCAATTCATTGTGTTACATCTTTTGTATTTAGCAATAATAAACCTTTTCTCATACTTATAGTGCAAATTAAATTATCTTTGGGTAGATGTGCTGTATTTAATCAATCAATATGTCTAAAACAGTAAAATATTGACTTTAGTGACTTTTAAAAATACCATAATTTGCAAATAATTTTATGCTCTCTTGGTCCACATGCTCAGGTTTTTCCAGGTCTACATTTACAGAATTCTTATGCATATTTATTAAAATGCTATTCATTTAAATTCAAATGATTGTGTAAACAAACTTAAATTCGTCCATACAGTACCTTGTTTAACTGTTCCAGAGTGCCCCGTAGCTGTTCTTGATAATCACATTCATTTCTGTATCTGAAACATAAAACATCTCAGTTATGTGTTTATATAAAGCAGGAAAAGATAAAAGATAAAACATTAACATATTAAGCTGCAGTATTTCATGGTACATTATTTAAGTCTGATTGCATTTTGTCCGCACTGTCAGCGAGACAGGGCGGGTGATTTTTAACTCATCTCATTCTGGAAACACAACACCTCTGTGTTTGCAACATGTCAGAGCTGCAAATGGAAACTACACATGGTGAAATCCAGCTGTCTTCACAAGCTGATTTAACCCAACTAGGTCAATATTCTTTTCAGCAGATCAGTAATGTACTGAGGCTTCGCTGCCTGCAGATACCTGATAGCACTACTTCTGTAGATAGTTTATATCAAAGGGTTGGTTCACCACAAGTTCCAAAAAAACACTCCCTGCAGACATCTTGAGACATCTGCCCTGAAGACTCCTGCCACCACATCAATACGGCTGAAGTGAATTTCATTTGCAGTGCTCGCAGCATTTGTTACTCTGGACGATTCTCAGACCTCTTCGTGAGCTGTGTCCACTAGAACCACTGAACAAATAGTCTATTGAACCTGTTGTGTTCTGTGAATGATCCAGAGTAACTCGGAAAAAATGTTGCTTGTCTACATTGTCTTCAAGTTGACATTAATGTGAGCATGTATAATTTAGTATTTATCATCAAAATATTAAGTTTGAGGAACTCATGTGTGTAAGTCCTGAAAGTAAATACTAGAAATTCTAAGTTTAATTAACTTGAATAAGTAAAACTTGTATATTCATGTGAAGATAATGAGAACAGATTAGTTGATTCCACTAACTACATGTATTTTACAGTTACAATTATTTCAGTTTGCATGTTACAATATTCAGAATACGGGTATTTTTCAGCTGTTTGCATGATTTTCTGATCAAAAAGCAGTAAATTGATTTGACTTTGAAAACTGAGCATCCATTCTGACAGTGATTATCGATTAACTTATCTTCTTCTTATTGTCTGCTTTTTGATTTTTTTCTCTTTCTCTTAACATCACTCCACTCCTCTCTTTTTAACTTTTGACACACAGATAAGACCAACCACGGCCCACTCTCTTACTTGCTGGTGAATTCATCCAGCATGCAGCAGGCATCTTTCAGCTCTCGCTCCAGCTTGGCGTGGTCAGAGAACAGCTCTCGAATGCGCTGCCTGTTGACTTCGATCTGCTCTGTGAAGGCTTCCTCCAGGCCGCTGGCCTCTTCCATCCGCTGCAGCGTCTCCAGCTGCTTGCGGAACACGGCGTTGCGCTGCTCCAGGACTCGCGCTCTGTTGATGTAGCGGGCAAAGCGGCTGTTGAGCTCCTGAAGGCTCTCCCAGCCCTGGATGGCTGAGATACCTGCAGAGGATTCAGAGTCCTCGGTTTCCTCGTCGAAGACATCTGAGCGCTCATACTTTTCCTTGCGCACTTCGCGCAGGTAGCTGGTCTTGAACATGGTGGTAGGCTTCTCTCCCGTGGGCTGGTGGTATCCCCGGAGTGCTTGGTCCCCTTCCGCACCTTTATTGTGTGAAAACTCGGGTGCTCACCCTTGGCTGTCTCATGCTAGACTAAACGCTGCACAGCACTGGCCGCTGGCGAAATAGCCCCCAAAACCTCCCCCTGGCTGTGACCGCACATGCTGCGAGCCTGGGGCCTTCCAGAGTGTATTGTTGCCTTTGTGGCAGAGATTAGAAAAGCCTGCTGTTGATGACAAAGCAGAACCACAAATACAAACAATTGGCTGGCCCGCGAAAGCACTGGGTTGTCACACACCATTATTTTGGTTCTTAGTCAGCTGCTTTCTAGATCCCTGTTTGATATGGCAGATGGATGGTGGCCCGCCACAGGACAGAGGGGAAATTTCGTGCAGTGCAATTTGTGTGGACTGTGGAGAACTGTTCCTGCCAGAAGTGACTAAGTATTGACACACTGTGTACTCTGCCCTAGCAAAAAAAAATGTTGTTTTTTGTTTACAACTGGGTGCTAATTGTGTTTCATCTCATGATCTCAAAAGCATTACACAAAACACCCTAGATTACAGAATATTTGTTGATGATAAGCAGCATGCAGGCCCAGTTGGGGAACTGTGATACATGATCATACAGTGAATGTTTAATGGTTGTTTGGTCATTAGTTCCGTGTCTAGCCAAAACCAATCGTAAAGCAACACTAAAAAAGAGTACCAACCATAAAATTAAATCTAAATATCCAATTAAAGTTTCCATCTTTATTCTCTACACACTATGTCGTTTGTTTTAATGGAAAAGACCAAAGACAAGAGCCAATTTTCAAATGCAAAGGATGTGGAAATGTTTGTATTTTGCTGGGAAGATAGCTCTGAAGCTCAAGTATGGTATCACAGCAATTTATTTTTGTAATAACAAGAAAGAAAGAAAGCCTCTAGTTGTTTTCCTCACAGCGCTTTTGCCTGACATATCTATATATCTTTATTTCTCCTTCGTATTACCATCCCCTTTCTTACACTTACAATAACATTTATAGTGAAAATGGGAGACAGAGAGTGATAGAAGGATGAGGAAGAAGACAGAAGGGAAGAGCTTCTGCTTCAGCTTGCTCTCCGCAGGCATTTGGTCAGTCAAACTGTCCCTCCGGACAGATCTAGCAGGCTGTCTGTAAAATGGCTGAATGTAACACATGTCAAATGGCTTCACATCAGCATTTCAGCATATTTTAGCCCCAGTAAAGCCCATGGCTTAAGGCTGGACTGTGATAGGTCAGCTGCAGAATTAAAATTAACATATTAGATAAAACTTTCATAAGCATAATGGAGTGGATATAATGCTATTATAGATATGTTTTCATTCAAGCAATAGATGTATGCTTCGTTCACATTCACCGTCAGTTGTTACATCGCTCTCCTGATTGAGGTTATGGTTTCCTTCCGTCCAGTTTTCAGTTATTATTTCCTGTTTTATTTTTGTGTATTCACCTTTGTCTCTCATTTCAGATCCTCCACTTCCTGCCCTTGTGTGTTTCTTGCCTGTGTGATTACTTACCCCGCCCTAATTAGTATCACCTCTCTCTCATTACCCTTCCTCCTCAGTATATTTAGTCTGTGCTCCCCTTGTCAGTTGCCAGTTTCACATTCATATGGGATATACAAAGTCTCTACTTAAATTCATGCTGAAATTATCCTACAGATTTGACGTTAAGGCTCTGCATAATGACGTTTCAGCGGCCAATGATAATTTAGAGTTGTTTTGGCCACTTTCTGCATATGTTAACAAGCACACTTACACATCTGCAGCTAACCTTCTTCATTATCATCACTCATTTTAATTGTCAGTAGCCGATCTCCCAGCACAGCTGTTGACTGCTGTTCAGCATATTTTGAGCAGTGATCAGATTTCACAAGACCTCTGTGTTGGGTGAAATATGGTTGGTTATTTGTGGTGGAATTTTTTTCTTTACAAATTACAGACATGGCAGATTTGCATGTGTGAATAGGGCTTTAGTGTTTCACAGTTAGTGTTGTAGCATTAGTTCCTTTTATATTCCTTGTGTTTTTAGACCTTGTTTCCATGTACTTTGACTCAGGCTTTACCTTGCATTTTTGGATACCTTTGCAACTTGGATTGAATATCTGTGTGCTGAAGCCTGGTTGCAAGTAAAGACTTTTTATTCTATCTTCCCTGTGTTTTTGAGTCTTGTCTGTTGGCACCAGTGTGATATACTGTAAGTAGCATGCTTGCCTGAATGATTAAGCCATGCATGTTTAAGCACACACAGCTGTTACGGTGAAACTGCCAATGGCTCATTAAATCAGACATGGTCTCTGCATAGCCATCGATATTGAAATGATATGTATGGTATATCGTTCAGGGTACCACGTACGTTCTTTCTGAAATGTCAGACTTAGGATTCATAGTGTCTTCCTTTGTAAGTATTGAATGCTAAACATTGTGGAATGCTAAACATTCAATACTTACAGTAACATTTCCCTCAGTACCTTGACTGGGAATGTTCTCTTGAACTAATGAGCCCTCTCTCCAAGGACGCCTGACTGTTTCAGTCTCCAGTTCTATGCTGGATCTGTATCAGTCACTCACATACTAGCTGACTGTTTTATACATCAGTCTGTCATCTTTAATGTGTGATGCAGAATGACTGCTAAAGCCTTCCGAGTGTCCATGTGACCATAACATGCATTAATATTGTTCATGTACAGAACATATAAGATGCAAAGTATTGTCACCAGTATGGACACCACATGTAACAAATGTTTCCAAAAAAATGTCACTGAGGTTTCATTGTGAAATTGTTTTGAAATCCATTTCCACATTGTGAACTGTGGCGCTACAGCCAGGAGGAAATGGGCAGTGACATTCAAGGGCACCTCTAACCTGCAGCCAGTCAAAGCTGATTCAGTTGTGGTTCACCAACAATGTTTTTTTTTTTCTCTCTCTCTCTCTGATTGAAATTGTAAGACGGGCTCCCACAAGTACATTAATACACTCCTGCTTCCCACCGAAGCAAGTAAACCCAATGAGATACTGAGTAACCAGATATTCAGTTGACCTGCTGCCACCTAACCATGTTCTGATATATTTGTCATTTAAAATTTGAATATCATGTTAACAAATCAGTTCAATACAGTATTTTCCCAGCAAGAAATATTGCAAAATCTTTATTATCAGCTTCTGATTTATGACGTGTCATTTACACCTTCATCTTTTCACATCTCACCTTCTGTAATGGCATTTTCAGCTGCTTTAGTCAAGCTGCTCTGGGACGTCTCCAGCTTATTCAAAATGCTCCAGCCAGGCTATAAGAAGGACTGGCTGTAGATCACACATTATCTCTATCTGAAGTTCAGGGTTGATTTTAACATTGTTTTAATTACTTACTAGACATTTCACGGTCGTGTTCCTGCTTATATTTCTGACATTTTGACCCCTTACACAACCACACAGATCAGCTGAGTCTGTCGCCTGTTTCAAAGAACAGTTAAAAACATACGTTTTTAGGCGGGCTTTTCATTTGTTCCAAATGTGTGATATGCTGTATCCTTTCTGTTGGTCTTATGTGCATATGACTGTCTTTATTTTTTCAAATGTTTACCTTTTACGTGCTCTGTGCTTGGTGTTTTATTTACCTGTACTGATGTTGGAATAAATCACTTTGTGACCTGTGTTTTTAAAGGTGCTCTATAACACCCATTCATGTTCTGTAAAAAAATAAATAAATAAAAAAATCTTAATAATATCACTCTAATCCAAATTGTTTGGTGAAAATGTATTCTTTAAGGATGTGAAGTATATGTAATTTACAAAATGTTTTGGTTTGCTTTAATTTTTCAATTTCTAAACTTGCCAGAAAACACCCTTGACACCTTTCAAACAATTTGAAAATGTGTTAAAAGCCTTTGAAATCTGTAACTAACAATACTACCTGATAATATGCAGATAAAAAAAATGGTATTAAAATCATCTTCTTTTTTCTCAGATTTTTACAAAAACATAAAAAAGGGACAGCTATACCCACTGTCTCACTTCCTGGTTTATAAAGAGGTGGGAATACTACTCAACCACTGGTAAGCTTCCCAGTTTTCTGACAAATTCACTGAATAGCATTCCTATCAGATGTGAAGAAGCTGATGTCTGCATTTGAGAAAGAACTTTATCACTCGGAGGTTTGCCCCTTACAAGGTTTAATAGTTAAGAGTTTAATCTTTTAAAATATATAAAGCCTCCTCAAAAAATAATTCTGTCCCAATTCCAAAGAATGATTGATAAATAAAGTTTATTATTTATATTTATTTATATAAAGAGACAGAAAGAATAAGCAAACAATAAAGAAAAACAGAGGAAAAGAAGTGAACACCAGTAAAAGTGGTGAGCAATGACCGTGTGGACAAATGCTGGCAGTGTTTGGACAAATACTCACTGAAAAAGTCAGTGTCTCCACCAGCAGAATCAACAATTTGCCAAAACAGAGTGCCTCAGTTCAGATTTAAACCCCACTTATATGGATTCTGTTTCACTGCTGCTTATACCTCCATAACACTGTCACCAATAAACTACCTGACTATCTGTCCACCCTCACGCAGGGGCCGTAGATTATAGGTCTTGTGCATACTCTCTTCATGGTTGAGGAGAACCCGCCCGGATCTCTCTGCACTCTTTTCCCATCTATATTCATTGGTTACGAGTGGCAGTAAATCCGAGGCCTGGGTGGGATTAGAGAGCTGTCCAGAGTTGGAAATGAAAGCCTCGTGTTTATCCTGCTGGTCAGGCCTCCTGGTCTACAGCGACAGACACTAGCAAGGCTGAGTGAGCAAGTAGACCTTAATATTTAGAGCGCAATAAAACCTAATAGGAACATGCAGAGGCAAGTCTCTCATCTCTTGTGAGCTCACAAGTGGATCTGTTCAAGCTCTAGAAAGAAAGTTTTTCTTTAATCCTGTGTTCATTATAGATGACAGAAGGACATGTCTGCTACTTCTCTTTGGGCTCTTGTTATCCGTGATTATATTTAAACTGCGCTGACTATATCTGCCGGCGCGCTGCACTCAGTGTGAGATGACACAAAAAGCCATCTCGCTGCTATTGACAGATGATTGTCAGAGGCGATATAAAAGACAGGAGTGCTGGCTCTCCATCACAATAAGGAATTGATCCTAAAAAGTCATCAGTGCTGCTGTCTGTGCCAGTTTATCTGCTGTTCAGGATGGTTGACCACAGAGATGGTGATCCAAGCTTTCAACAGCTCTGTCTACGCCCCTGACCACAGCCTCGCTAATGACCGTAGCACATTTTCAAGGAACGCCGCGGTTTATCCTCGAGCCACTCAACCTAATGAAAGGTTTATTAAAAATTGAAAGAATTTCTAAAATGGAGATTTTTTTTTCGCTGCAGAAAATGAGTTTCTCGCTTATTATGAGCAAAGATATTCCTGAACATCTCTGACATTGATTTCTTTCCCCAGAGCCAGCATGCAGTCCGTAAAGTGTCGGCCACTGGAGTGAATATCAAATTTGTTTTGTTTTTTATCTGAGAACAGCACAGTCCTATACGACAGTTACTGAAGTAAACACTTACATGATGTAACCCTCATGAGTGATTGTGATTCACTGCCGCACTTGGAAAATAATGATGCACTGATGATGATGACCTTTACAATATGTACATTTTAATATCTGTGTTACATGAAAACTTAAGATATTCAAATTGAGACTCTTTTATAGAGGAAAAAAAACCGCCACAGGCTCTTACACTGTGAAATACCACCATTTAAGTTGTTTAGTGACCCCCTTACAGTGATGGAACATTAAATATGGAATATTATATTAGTAAGAATATGTTGATATATTTAAATTCTTTATTTAAAGCTTCTACAAGGAGTAACTGGTTATGAAACAGTCTCACTTTAACACTGATGCCTCTCTATGACACATAAATGAGACCATCAGGGAGAAGACAGGTGATTTTTTTTTTTTCTGTTATTGCTCTTAATGCCTTAAACTGGGTCGGATTCTCCTTGAGGTCAGAAGAAACAAGCCTGTGTTCACACTTCCACAGCCAAAGCAACAGTGAGCAATAAGTTATGCAATTAAAAAGAAGCAGGAGATGTTTATTTAGGCCTAGATCATTTTATTTTGTGGTTACTATGATGGAAACACTACTGCTTTTGTCCACAGTTGTTTCAAAATCAACACAATGAATGTTCCTTGCAGCAGCTTTAAAAAAGTAGCCTCATTCAAATCGAGATCACTTCGTAATATTATACTGCTAAGAATTTAAGACATATAGTTAATTCTTCCTCCATTATCTCTCTACATAAAAATTTCACAGTGAAGAGACAGTGAAGGTCAGCAGAGCACGGCACAATGCTAAGTTTTTCCAGTCCATTTTCTGTGGGACAATTCACTATCAATTCACTTTGCACGGCATTGTGGGAATCAAGTGAAGCAGTACTGACCAGAAAAAAGGGAGAGGTTAAAAGGTGGACTTTATGCAAATGAGGGCAATGTTCGCCAAGCAGCTGTATGACATTTTGTTGTAGTCTTTTTCTACTATGGATACGTGTGAGGGGAACATCATTACTGTACTGTCTGGGATCACACTTTAAGTCCATTGCCTCCAGGATCACAAGGACAAAACTTAAATGCTATTTTGCACAACATCATGTTAATTGTTGGAGAAAGTGGGGATTTCTTATTTATAAACTGTTTGCTCACATGAAAGCTACTCCCTAGTTTTTGGTTGTTGACAGAAACAATGAGCAACGTGAGGTGATGGAGGCAATGATTCTGTTTGTGCAGTTTGTTCTCCACTGTCCGGCATATTTTGTGATAGTTCTGAATTAAAAAATTAATTCATTGTCCGTTTTTGAGTCAATTCAGGACACTATTTGTCCCCAACTTCTGTGCGCAGCCTACTCTAATGCGCAGACTATGTTTTCACATGCTTGGAATGACATGAGAAATAATAAAACCAAGAGTTACACAAGACATAGAAGAGAAGTACTGAATCAGAATTTGTATAAGACAATGACACCTAAAATGACAGGCAAGTCTCACTCAGTGTCAAGTCCGCTTGTCTGCAGATCTCAATGGCAGATGGACTTCTGTCAGTCCTGTCAGTGGGATGAGTATTTTCTGTCATCCCTGGTGGACTGTACAAACCGAAGACAACATTGATAAGTGGATTAAGCTACCACATCTGAGTGGCACAAGGGCAGAGTGGAGTGGACTTCCTCAGAAGTGGATATAGAAAGTTGTTGGCCAGTGTCTGAAGTGTTGTTATCAGATCATACTGTGTTTGAGTCACTGTGATAGGTTTTCATTTTCCACAAGGTCACAAGTTGACACTTCTTTGTGGATGTAAGCAGAAGAACTGCCCTCTCTGCACATTTGTTTGTATGTGTCCTTCAGAGGCTGGGTTACCACATCTTTCCTGCAAGGTGTTGGGCTGAAGGTTAAAATTAAATTTACTTTATAATGCCTACAGAAGAGAAGATAATATGCTGTAAGATAATGCTAACCCAGATGGACATTGGAGGACATCAGCCAAAGGCAAGGCTTGCCTATCCATTTGGACTGAAAGTTCAAATGAGATTTATTATTATCATACCTATAAATACATTCATGTTGAGAGTAACAGAGGGCTTCTCAAATGATCCGTAAAAAGCACAAATTGTTGCATGAAAATCGGTAGAATGCAGAAAATGAAGGGAAAGGACCCCCATATCCCCCATGCGATTTGTGTTCCACGGACATGGGGCCCTTGGCAAGGTGTCCTTGATTTTTCCACCGTGAAGGTGGAAACCCAACCATGATAATGGAGAAACGCTGGATGCGTGTCCTGTGGCTCAGCAGTCAAGATTCAATTTGGTTGAAACCAGAGCAATACGTTCATGAAGCCAACCTGGAGAATGCAGCCACTCTCTCCAGTGGAAATAATGACCTTGCTCTGCACTATGTCATGCTTGTGTTTTGTATGAAAGCCCTTTTAGGCAGCTGTTTTCAGCGTAAAAGCTTTGATAAACCTATACTGTATGCCACCTGCCTTGCCACAAACAACATGCAGGCATTTTTAGCGAGTAGCTGGTGGACATAGTGGAGCATTTAGCAGCAAAGGAGCCAGATATTTCTCTCAGAGTTGATGGAAACCAAGAGTTAATGAATAAAGACCCTTTTCACAGCAGCCATTTGAACATGTCACTAATGATATTAATTAAGGTTCCAAACACAGTCAGGGTGCTGTTATATAGTGCATGATGGCTCGCAGGAAAGACTGTACACTAAATGCAAGAGCACCTCATTAATATCATTGTAACACCTGTTTACCCTACTATTTCATAACAGTATGAAAAAGGTTTTTTGTATTTACATTCACCACAATGTTCCATATCTGCTGTAAGTGGCAACTGTTTGCTGATGTCAGGTTTAAATGTGCAGTATGTAAATTCTACTAGTAGTTTCTTTCACATCAAAACAATAAGAAAAGATGTAGTTTGATGACATCATGAAGTAGCGTGGGATCACAAGAGCTGTTGGCTTCACTTTTAATCCACCACAGCATTTGAATATTGTTGGAAACATTTGGCACACACCTCAACAACATATATAACACATGTCTAGCGTTTTCAGACTTTCAGCCAGGAGACCGGGGTTTGTGTCCCATGTTAAAAACGTCCTTGTGGTCATGTCAAACGTATGTTGTGCTTCAGTATGAAGTGAGTGGCGGTGACAAATCATGAGTATGTGACAAGTGGGGATGACCCATGGTGTGACTTGTATTTACTGTATATAGATGAAGACCAGTATGGTGTAACAACTTTTTGAAGGACGTTACTGTAAGTGGACTTGATGTCCCACTGTAACAGTCAGCATCACCTCTGACATACAGGACAGTGCACTGTCTTTGAAGTGAAAGGACAGACACATGAGTGACTGCATGTGGGTGTGTGTCATTTTCTCTGCTTCCTTCATCCTCTAATCTTATGAGAAATGTTAATGGTTAAGGCAGCCTTCATTGTGAAAAAACACCTTGTGTGCTCTGTGTGTTTACATACTGCGACCGTCGCAACCCTCGCGCCTCTGGCACGCGCTCCTGCCTCCTCCTCAAAGACGCTTCGCGCGTCATCATCGGATCGCACACTTGAAGAGGAGAAGCAGAAGAGAAACAGACGCAACTTTACTCCTTGCAAAGAAGCGCTCCGGAGGAGCGGCGGATACAATCAATGTTCATGGAGGCTGATGGAGCCACTGGAGAGACTGTCCAATAATCAGCACTTCGACTCGGTTTCACACGTGACACAGAGCGGACAATTCTTATTATTTAGCTGAGAAAAGTCGAGGGACCTTCTGCAGCTGGTAAGTGTCTTAAGATTTGTTTTCATTCACCGTTTTTTTTTTTTTTTTTTTTAGAGATGAGAGATGAACATTTCTTTTAATTAAGAAAGAGGAATCATCGTTCTTACTTTAAAGTTTACACTTGAGTGCGTTTTTTACTGTATTGATTTAAATTCACAGTATGTGATCCCCCTCCAGGCTGTGATTATCTGTAAGAGCTTAATACTACAGCTGAGACTCCCTACAGCTTAATAGAGTCAAGTTTGGTTTTATAAACTACCCCAGATCCATAATTCAATACATTTTTATTTCTAGTTATGCAGAGACTGAATCTCTTCCTTTTTTTCTTTTGCATTAAAATAAGCAATTTATTGTTTTACCTAGAGTCATCCACAAAATCAATGAGAAAAAAAACAAGCTACATCATCATTTTACATACATTTTACAGGAGTGTAAAAGAGAGTTATTGTGCTGTGCTACTCATTAAAATCTCAGACAGTCTGGTTGAATGTCAATATTTTTTATCATAATTAGTTTTATATTATAGTTTTGCTTTACCTCATGCACATACAGGGGGGTTCAAGTGACCGGCTGTGAAAAGCATGTACCTCAGAAAAACAGCCATATTTTCAGCTTTGTGGCAACACATTTTTCAGAAGATCCAGAAGGTTTATAAATGATGTCTGTAAATGACAAGAAATATGAGAACTGTCTCAGCTGATGAAGGATCACTCTCTCCGTCAGTTTTATCGAAAAATTCAAAATCACCAAATTTGGAGATGAGTGGTTTTCCCCGGACAGCGACGAAATGAAATGCCCTGTCATCACACTGAGCCTGGTCTGTGACGTCAGCTTGCTGTAAAGTGACAGGGTCCTAATAAATTACATAAAAGCCTTTGCTAGCTATGATGACCTCACCCAACAACATTTTTCACCCGAGAATATCATAGAAATGTCACATGCCAGCATGATTACGCCCGAGGAGCTGAGATCATGTAATTTGTTTTGATCACATCTTGTGCCCATGTATCCTGACCCTGTATGACTAATGCTGAGATGGGAACTTTCTGTTCCAGGTGAAGATGTGCTGCTGTTTGCAAAGAAGATTCAGCCTGTTCAAATGTTCATCGTCACACAAACAACCTAATAATTGAGCTGGTTTTAAGGAAACATTGACACTGTGTATCAAAAATACAATTTTCCATCTACTTTGTGGGATCAAATTGTCAAAAACAACTTTTTCCAAACCAAAATAAGATCGGGTGCTGCAACATGGGGGACCCAAACGTCAGCCACATGGCAGTGGCTTACACAGAGATGCAGGAGAGCCTCCCAACAGGCAAGTTGGATCATTACATGGACAACTATGACATGGACTACGGCATCCCTCCTGATGAGATCCCAGACACCACGCAGGGCCAGGCCTTCTTCGTGGCCACCATTGTTATTGGTGTGGTGCTCGTCTGCATCATGCTCGTCTGCGGGCTGGGAAACTTCATATTCATTGCCACGTTAACACGCTACAAAAAGCTCCGCAACCTCACCAACCTGCTCATTGCCAACCTGGCCATCTCAGACTTCATCGTGGCAGTGGTGTGCTGCCCGTTCCTGGTGGACTACTACGTTGTGAAAAAGCTTTCCTGGGATCACGGACTGGTGCTGTGTGCCTCTGTCAACTATCTCCGGACTGTGTCACTCTACGTGTCCACGAACGCATTGCTTGCCATTGCAGTTGACAGGTGAGTCTTTCATTTATTTATTTTTTCTGTGGGTCTGTGAGTGTGCACGTGTTCAACAAACCACTGCTTCCTGCAAAAATCTTCCAGCATGATTTGCCCAGATTCTAATCAATAAAGAAATAAAGCATATTTTTTCAGTATTCAGTCCTCTAGTAATCTTTATTTCGATAATCGGTCTTTTGGTCAGCTTTTGTGATTCACTGTTTCTAAGAGAGACATTTGAGAGATATTAAAATATTGATACCCTTCTCATGATTTTGTTTTGGATGATTCAGTAAATAGATTCAGATTCAGATTAAAGCAGACAACAGATGTAACAGCTCTTGCTATTACGAACAAAAATAGCTGTATCGTAATAAATATTTTCAACATGTCTCTATTTGTTGCAGTCAAGCAACAACAAACTATGAACATTTTGATTTAGCTGAACCACACTGTGGTAAAATTTAGCCTATGCTGCTGCTAGTTTAATCACAGTAATTCTACTATGATTGATTCGAACTTGTCATATTCACCATCTTTTATCCTTTTCATGGCACAAAATGCCACTGCAATAGAGATTTGGGGGCTCAGATTTGTTTTGATGTATAAATGATCAAAATAAAAGATTTGTGTTTGGGCGCACTATCACTCATACTTCAAAGGCTGTGTAAAAAAAAAACATCTTTTGATTCATTTTTGATTTTCACTTAAGCTCAACAGAAAATAGTTCCCTTGCTACTCTGTTCAGCATGCAACAAGTGGATATCTCTCATTATGAGTCCATCTGTTCGTTCTTCTCCATCTGTGCCAGCTACATTATCTATTTAGTCTTTGTTTGGCACAAGCTGAAATATACTTCAACTAGAGACCATCTTCTGCAGTGAGATGACACAAGCCGCCATGCTCGTCAACATGTCAGTGGCGATTACCACATTATTACACGAGTACTCAGTACTAATGTGTCAGACCACACCCATCTTTGAACTCAGCCTTCATTTTGACTCAACTACGATCTGTGAAGTTTTGTGACTGACGCTATTGTGTTGACAGAATCTGTTCACAGACACTGTCGAAGCTGTTTAAAGTGTTATACACATCTCATATGAGCCTGAATTTCAGGCACCTCCATTGATAGGACTGACAGAGTCACCAGCAGTACTTTTATTAATGTAAGTTAAATCATAAGATCCAGTGTGTATGATTTATGTTGATTTATTGGCAGAATATTGCAGAAGTGGAATATAATATTTAGTGGCAGAGTCAGGCTGTCTGAGGGGCAAAACTTAAAAACTAAAAAGGACACCAGCTGTATATGGTTGGAAACCAGCATACAGAAAATCATGATGTATTTATGGTTAAACAGTAACAGTGAACCCTAACCCTGTCCCTAAACTGTAATAAAACACACAGGGAACTATTAATTATTACTATATGTAATATTATATATAATATAGTATATGATAATATAATAATATATAAGGTAAAACTATATACTAATGTACTATATACAAAGACACGTGATGATGTCAGTGAGATTGTCAACTTTACATCAGGTTTCCCTGATGTGTGCCAAGTGTGTGAAGGTCCAGTGTGTAAGATTCATCGAGGTTTATTTGCAGAATATGGCAGAACTGGAATAAAATATTTATAAGTAAGTTTTCATTTTCACCTTAGAAGTAGAAGTTTATATCTACAGGTATATACATTTTCAGAAAATGATTAATTATATAAATATTAATATAAAATCTAGAAATATCTATTAAATATAAAACTCCTCTGTGAGCTTGTTTGTTTGTTTTAGGCACAATGACTGATGGGCAATCTTACTTGTCATCTTCCAGCAAAATGAAGAATTGATGGTCAGTCCTTCCCTACACAGTTCACAGCTCCCTTTGAACTGAGTATTTTTTGCTCCCTACAGTTTGGAACCTGACTCAACATGGCTGAATACCCTGTGCCGTCCACTTTGCAGTGAAGTACCTGGCAATCAGAGCACACCAAGGGAGTTTAGAGTACTTGGTAGAGGTTTTAAAAGCTAAATGACAATAAATACAAATGTTGAGCCCTGATGCATTACTGAGTACATCAGCATACATACCGAATGTTTCTGCTAAAAATTAACACCATGCTTAGAAGTCTACTTTAAGGACAAAGGATGCTGTGCTGACATATTCTGTATATTCAGTGTGTAGGTAAGAGGAGAGAAGAAAATGCAGTGGAAAGAAGAGTGTTGCAGCTATTTATAGCCTATTTAAATCGATGAGCATATTCAGTTAATTGGAGGGTGGAAGTAGCAGCACACATACATGTTTAATAAGACTTTGTCACAGTGGACATACCAGAGTGGGAAAAGTACAGATATAAATAACGAAATAAATCATGGCTGGGTTTCATTTAACCGCTTCTGTTTGAGATTCCTAATATTCTGTATCCTTGCTCACTGTCACACTGTCATGACTGAGCTGAATCTGATAGAGCCATTGTTAATGTTATTAGTAACACCCGTGCTTTTCCTTCTCTGATAATTCAAAGTGTCTGCTGTGAAAATGGTCTCAAATCGCATAGACTGAAACAGCCTCTGGGAGTAGCAGAGATTGATAAACCATGCTAAAGACCATGTTTGCTAATAGCCTACAGTTACACTTTCTCACTCTTATGGACTCTTTGAGCTGAATAGTTCATTGCCTACACCTGTGTCTTTGGTGTTAAAGGCCCTAAATCCAAGGTTCTGTAAGCCACGATGAAAGTCGGAGTGACTCAAATGGGTGCTATTGATTTTTTTCCCTCCTTTTGGCATGCCTGAACACCTTTGCACAACCCAATAAAATACAACTGTTTATTTTAGGCTCTTCCTCCCTGATCTGTGTCTTAAAAGTTCAATTCAGTTCAACTTCACAGGCCGACTTTAAGTGGACCAAGGTTTCCAGAGTGTGATCTTCACCACCTCCACTCACATGCTGCTTCTTGTGATAAATGAATGGGTTGGGTAATCACTTTTGCTCTTGCGTTTGTGGCAGGGTCCTTATTTCTGCTTCTTTTTTTTTAGTTTCAGTATCGATCTTTTTGCAAGGCAGCTAAATCGACATGAAATACTCAGGTAAATGCAGGGGACATACACTAAATTTGTGTCCAGTGAAACGGTTTCTTGTCTGTGATGCAGCGGAGTATGGAAGGAGAATACAGCAGAGCAGACTGGATTGTATCTGAGGGCCGAGCTCACGGTACAAAAGAAAAATATAGAAAGTATAGAAAAATATCTGTATTTTTTAATAACACAGACTTTTGTCTCGAGATTTCTTTCTTTACACTCTGATTTGGTGACACAGACTTTACTGCACACATTAATATAGCGAGACAGGGAGATTACGTATGTGTGTGAGTGTACACAACACCCACAGATTCAAAAAGAAGCATATTTTTGGTTTACAATGCCTTGGAAGGGGCAATGTTGAGGCTGAATAATAAGTGTGCCAAAGCAATTATTAGAAATTATTCTCTGCTCAGTAATCCTTCTGACATAGCTTATTAGTGTTAACAACACAGCTGAGTGCAGCTTGTTATGGAGAATCCATAGGCCTGCTGCAACGCTAATGGGATCATTTACTTCTTTGTGGGTGGTGCTCTGTATTTGAATGTAGCACCCAGGTTGCACATTTGATGAGATGAGAAGTGTATTCTAGTGTAAATGGGAATGCTGCAGAAAAATGAATGGGACAAAGGTGTTGGAAAATAAATAAAATAGGACACATTTGCAAAAAAAATACACAATCAATTGATTAAGCTGATAATCTAGACAGAGCAATTAAATTGAAATTTTATTTGACTGCATTTAAAGAGCATTTATTGTTTCGTCAACAAATTAATCACTGAACTTTTTACTAATTGTTAGTTGACATTTAGCTCAGTTAACTGCTATCACTATAAATCAGTTTGAATCAAATGACGGGGATGTTGTGTAATGATGCTGCTGATTAAGATATAGAATACTTGGTGGAGTTACACGATCAATACACAGAAACAGAAACCAAATTTCTTGTTTTTACATTTCTATTTCGATACATCATGTACAGCTTCACACGTCTTTGGCAGAGTTTTCTTTTAACTTCACCCTCAAAAAGACAGAACACTTGACAATGACAGAAACCATCTTTGGGGAAAAAAGTTTTGACATCTACTTTGGTTTGATTTTGACCCTTGTCTCATCTACTAACATAGAGGGTGCAGGATTTATGACCTATACTGCAGCCAGCCACCAGAGGGCGATCAAGATATTTTGGCTTGACTTTTGGGGAGCTGTCAGGTTCTATTTATTTCATTTCTGCACAGGTCAATGGTATATAATCACCTTTCATTCACTTCAGAATGAGCCCGTTTTATCTTCAGAGGTAGTGCGTCCTCTTCCACAGAAGCTGCCAGGTTGCACCACTATGCTACAGTAGCCCACAGTGGACACCCAAACACTGGCTGTAGATAGTGCCTTTCATTTTTTCGTGGCATCGAGTTTTGTGATAGTTTCTCCTACACACATAAGCGGAGAATTAAGCAAGGTGTCGGCAGTCTGCAAGCTCACTGTTAGACACTAGATACTACTAAATTCTACACACTTGCCCTTTAAGTTGCTTGACAGTCCAAAATCAAATCAAATGTTTTTTTGTTCTTTTTTAACCACGTGAAAATATTCTAGCCTTCTTTGCAAAATAGGACTGTTCACGAAACTATAGGTGTAAACAAAGATTTACAATTCTAAAAATCATGAATAAATTACATTTGTGAGTCAGTTCATGCATTTACATGACCTCTTACTTAATTCAGTGCACCATCTTCTTTTACATTGTATTAGAGATTGTGTCCTTAGTGACACTAAGCCTGTATACTATTTGAATACATAAAAATGACCTTCTAACAATATAAAAATTCAACTCACTGAATGTGTATTGCATGTATTGTATGTATCTGTATTGAACCATTTGCATAATGCATTGAAATCAAACAGTACTCTACATTATGTTATGGATTTATTCTTTCTCTCCTAAATGTAATAATACATGTGTTTTTCCAGGTATATGGCCATTGTCCACCCTCTGAGACCTCGTATGAAGTACCAAACTGCCTACTGCCTGATAACAGGAGTCTGGATTGTTCCCATTCTGATATCAATCCCTTCTGCCTATTTTGCCTCTGAGACCAGGTACCCTCATGGCGGCACCACCCAAACCACTCACAAAGTCTTTTGTGCCCAGATCTGGCCTGTGGACCAGCAGGCCTACTACCGCTCCTACTTCCTGTTCGTTTTTGCTGTGGAGTTCGTTGCACCTGTGATAGTCATGGCAATGTGTTACGCCCGAATTTCCCGTGAGCTCTGGTTCAAGAATGTCCCAGGTTTCCAGACAGAGCAGATTAGGAAGAGGCTGCGTTGTCGCCGCAAGACGGTGATGGTCCTCATTGGGATCTTGACGGCGTACATCCTGTGCTGGGCACCATACTATGGCTTTACCATCCTGCGAGATTTCCATCCAACACTCATATCCCGCCAGAAGAACTCACTGGTGGCCTTCTACATCATTGAGTGCATTGCCATGAGCAACAGCATGATCAATACCTTCTGTTTTGTCAGCGTCAAGAACAACACAGTTAAATATCTGAAGAAGATTGTACTGCTGCGCTGGAGGTCAACGTATGCCCCTAGTAAGACTGTGGATGAGATGGACATGAGGACCTCCTGTATGCCTGTAACAGAGGAGATTGAATGCATTCACCTGAGGTGAAGAGAAGGGAGTCAGTAATATAACAGTCATTCAGATTTGGACTGTTGATACTGGTGTGGTGGACAACAATCACCATCTCACTGGGTCTGTATGACTCCCATCATTCACGCTCGCATCATTCCATCCGACTCTGATACTCCCGGGATTTCTTACTGCAATTTAATCAACCTTCACTGATATCAGACTCGCTGGTTCATCACCTGGAAAATAACTTAAATCTACAGACATAATAGGAATCCTAAGCACACTGGAAAACAGAAGCAGACAGCAGGTTCGCCTGAGGTTTCAGCAGCAGAAAATCAGCTACCTATCACTGCTCTTTATCATCCCTACAAGTGTCCTATCCCTCTGTAATAACACACATGTACCCCATCTACACACATACAGAAATGCCTGTGTGCTGGCCCTCACCAAAATCTGGCTTTCTAACAGTGAGTGTAATCTGGATTTAGTGACTGATGCACTCAGGGCCCCTGTGTGTATGACACAAAAAAGGAAATTCCAAAGGGCAAGCGGTTTGTATCTATATCAACAATAATGTGATGCAATGTCACCATCAGACAGATGACATAGAACTGTTGTCAGTGCCTGTTTGCCTTTTTTACCAAGGGAATTTCGCCAGAATTTGTTGTATACTGTTACTGTTATATACATACATCCTAAACCCAGATGCTGACAACAGGATCAGCCAATCCACTGAGAGACTCCAGTCATTATCCCCTGATGCTCATTTTTTTAGTCGAGGAGATCATAATGCTCCTTTAAAAAAAGGGAGTATTGAAGAGAAGAGAGAATTGTTCTTTAGATCATCAAAAGCTTTCTAGGATGTGGAAACAATAGTGCCAGTGGCTAAGAAGAAGTCCTCTAAGGGCATATTGTGGTTTTAGACCCATAGCCTAGATTTCTGTGGTTATGAAGGTATTTGAAAAGCTTATCAAGAGGGACTTGATTGGAGGATTCACTGGATCCTCCACAGTTTGCATACAGAAACAAAATAGAGGTTTATATTGCTTTTCTTACCCTTCAGAAGACACTGAAGGCACAGGTTTGCACACTTATTGTTTTTAGATTTCTCTTCAGGTTTTAACACAGGTCAGCCCCACATAGCGCTACAAGTACAATGCAGAGTTAAAATGCCTTTTCTGTATGTGACCCATCCTAAATTAGGAGCAGCTGGCATGTAACTTTACAGTGCCCGGGGATCAACTCCAGTTCTAAGGCGGTGCCTTGGACAAGGGCATTGTCGGATGGATTTTAGAGTTTCTGGTGGACAGCTCAGTGTGATATGTTGTGCTCATCCACTGGTTCACCACAGGGCTATGTTCTGTCATCTATTTTATACTGTCCATCGACAATCACACAAGTTCCTATCCTTGTAGACATATTCTGAAGTTTATAAATGACTCTGTCATAGTGAGACAATTACAGGGGAATAATTCTGCTCTTGATCCAATGGTTGACAATTTATTTCAGTGGTATGAGAACTATTTTGTAAAATTTAATACGACCAAAAATAAAGATACTTTAGAGGAAAGCCTACCATGCCCATTTAGAGAGTCATCAAGGCGTACTTGCAAACATTCCCAATTTCTCTGTTTTTCATTCCACTTCCTCGGTTTCCTCCCAGAGTCACAATTCTCCTACATTTCTCCCGATTTGAGACAAATTTCCTGACCTTTTTTCTGATGTTTCTGGCGCTAGACAGCATGTATAAGCCCCATAACCTAATATAGCTGATGCAAAAGCATCCAGTTCTCCTTGATACATCATGCTCATCATCATACTCAAGCAACTCCTGGAAAAAGGAAGTCCCATTTCTTATGTATGGATTTAAAGGAAAGGGGCAGATTTTTTTTAAGAGGAATCCAACTAACATACCCTTAGAAAAACATCTGTAAAATATTTGTTTTCTGTGTTATTGAAATCATTTTGAACTTGGATCAGGTCAGGCTAAAGGTCAGACCATTGAACAGATTCAATAGATCAACAAAGGCCAGGTGTGACAGGTTGAATAATTCTTTCATTTCTGACGACACCAAACTGTTTAAGGGTCACGATGACCCAGCTGATCATGAGTTTCTAATTTAACCAGAGGGGGCTGATGATGATGGATATAGTGACTGCTAAACTTTGTTTGTTCCTGAGTCTGTGCGCCTATGTCTCTGTGTGTTCGATGTTTTAACTGGCTGCAAGACATATTTCCCAATGGGCGCGATAAAGTTAAAGATGAATAAAGAACCTACATAGTTTGCAGTTATGATTCTGACATGGAACATTTTTCTCATGTTTAAATCACATTTTGAAAAGATTTCAAGCATCATGAACCGCAAGTAAAGGTCAGTTCCAACAGCATATTGATTCATGGGGCAACATAGCTCAAACTTTGCTAATTTGCAGCACATATAGTACTTCTATTTGAGGTATATGAGAATGTAATTGTGCGTATTGTGAATATACGTTGTGTTGTTGTGATATGTTGTAGCATGTGTCTAAGATATATGGAAGGCCTGTAGATAACAGCTGCTACTGACCTTTACTGATCCATGATGTCAACAACCTCCAGAACATGATGTTACTCTTACTACTGCCTGTATCACTTTTGTTTATATTGATTTTCAGTAAGGTCAGATAACTCACACAAACAAATCCTTTCATAGACCATTGCTTTTTATATTTTATGTGTTTTCTATTTTCCTTTTTTTGCTTCCAAGAAGTTATTGTAATGATTTTTCAGTGGAGATGTCATTTTGTGGAATGTATAAGGCATTGAAAAGGCTTTTTTCTAAGTCTTACAAAAAAATATTTTTTTCATGAATATTTGTCCCTGAAAAGTTTCAAAGCATCGCATGCTTTCTTTGTAGATTAATGCATTTTTATGTGTGCTTATATTAATAATGTTGTTAATGTTAATAAACAATGACTACTAGAAAGAAAGCTGTACTTTTTTTTTCTGCCTGTACATCATTTACCTATTGTATAATATCCATGTACTCATTCATTATCAGTTGTTAACCTTCAGATGCTCATTACCTTACAGCAGACGATATTCTTTAAAACACAAATGCACAAAAAGATATAAGACTGACTGTAGATGTATATCTTTATATCTCTACAGTGGATAAAGTGGAAATGCACAGTGGATGTTAAGACATTTCATGCACTGACACAGAGCAGGATAAAAAGTTTCACCTTTTTAAACATCAGCACAAAGGTTTTATTCCAGATTTGCTGAACTGACTTTCAACTATATCTTTACATTTGAAATGCTGAAAGCCATTGTTAAACATGTGGTAACAACCTGGCCAGCTCATGAATTTTACATATCCGTGTGCTACTGAATTAAAATAGCAAATTCATGCCAGCTTCTTTTTGCTATAGGATACTTTGAGAATATCTCATGAGTTACTGTCAAGATGCATTCAACATCTCAAACAGTTGATATTTAAATTTCATGAATCTTTTATAATTTAGTGTGACATGCTTATGAGAATAAATTCTATGTGAAGATCTTGTGTCATCCAGGTGTAGGATATTCAGCACCGTCATGGTACCATCTGTCCAGATTGGCTGCCAGGTTGGTGGAAAGAACAGGCCTGTCTGGTGGACATATTTTTAATATATGTCTAATATCTTTATATTACATTGCTTATGTTTTTCTTTCAACTAGCTAAGTAGAAGTGTAAAAATAATAGGGTATTCCAAGGGTGCTTGGCTGAAAAAAAAAAAAATTCTGCCTTACAGTAATCCATGTGTACTTAAGATGTTCCTGTATCTTCCGCTCCTCCAGCTCTCACTTCTCATCACCTCCAGCAACAAGGCTCCATTTAGAAAAGTAGCACAGATAAATGTCAAACCAAGAATGTGACCTGCTTAACATTTGTTCTGTTTAATTAGCCCTAAATCATGTATAATTAAGTCTAGTTTATGTTGAGGCAGTAAATAAATTCAGAAATCTAGTCTCTCTTTCAGGCCTGTGGATAGTCAGGATAATAACAGGACGTTCACTTATTCTCTGGCTGTAAGTTTGTCTTATGGCAAGTAAAAAAAAAAAGATTGCCTGAGAGGCTTATGAGAGGGTGTGGCAGCCCTGTCCAACTCTGTCATGCAGCCTTTGGCCCAGGATGCCTGTGGATTGGGTGTGGAGCAGGAGAGCGACAGACCATTTGGAGGGTCCCACAGACTAGCAGTCATCAGAGCAGCAGAAGGCTACTGCAGTGGTCAACATTTATCTTACTGTGCAAGACAGCAAAATGGAGTAAAGGTGCTAAATTTCCCTCTCTTAAAGTAATAAAATTACATTAAGTGGCACTACCAAAAGGAGACTTCTTCCTCCTCCTGCTGGCATTATGGCATATTTTGACACAAGACTGTACGGTGTCATTACATTTCCATTATGGATGGCATGGCGAGCTGCAGATAGCTTATAACAGCCTGAGATGAAGCCACAGGAGTGGGTTAAAAAGGCGATTCACATTCTGATTCACATATACAGTTCAACAAGTTCCAAGCTCCAAACGATTTACCATTTCTTGAAGTAGGAAGAGTAATAATGAGATTTTATCTATGGAACACATTTAATTTAAACTGCATAATCTGACCTTTTTTTCCTTATCAGCCTCATTCTACAGCATGCGTCACGATTATTGTTTTACCATGCACTTAGTCATGCTTGGCCTGATTTTGCCATTAGGTTCTTGTTAGGTATGTTGACAGCTTGTGAAGATTGTCGCCTTTTATGCTAATTTTCTTGCAGGCTGTTGTTTAATGCCGGGAAATGTTTATTTTGCCATTATCAGGGCCCTTGCTTATTGTCCTCATTAGTCTCTGGGCTCTGGCCCCTGTGGGTGAAGTGTCGGTTAGCACAGGGGTGTGTTTTTTCCCCTTGTACCTTACTTTCCTGGAGAACCTATCATTAGGTCGTACAAATAAACACCATTTTCAAACACATATATTTTCCTGACAACAGGCAACTCAGATTCTTATTGTATGGCTGCAGTGGATTCTTGACTCAGAGTTTACACATCCCCTCAAGATTGCATTTCCCACTCATTCAGAAGCCATATATTCTTAATACTCCACAGATATTCGCAATACCATTTTCATATACTCTAGTGTAAAAAGTGGTAATCATTATTCAAAATATTTATCTTACCTTAAACAGGGAAATTACACAAGTGGCTTCAGTACAGCAAGTCCTATTGAAAAATGGGACTTGCTGTAAAATCTAATAAATTGGGCGATCATGGAATCTCGCCGGATTTCACGGGACGCGATTTCACATGATCTCCTGTGGAAGCAGATGTAAACAAACCAGAGACTGACGTGGTGCAACAGTTTGCTGCAGTAAAACTTTGCCGTGAGAAAAACAGAAGCAGAAGTTTGGATGAGAAAATGTCTGAGGAGACGCATCAACACAGGTTGTTTATTCTCCATCCAGAACAGGAGGTGAGATTTTAACTGTCAGTCTGTGAACAGCAGTCTGCTGCTGGCTAACTTTAGCCTGAAGAGCTAGAGAGTTTACGGCTGTTCTGCGACATTGTCAGCTGCTCTGTCTTGTCTGTCTTCTCTTTATCCTGTTCTTGGAATCTGTTGCTAACACCAGCTTCAAGCAAGCATGTGTCTGAGTGTATGTAGCTGTTATCAGCATGTTGTCATCCAGTCAGGACATAGCCACCAATAGGTATGTCACACAGTGTATATAAAAGCATATTCATTGACTCTTCAGTCCCTTTACTTTACTACAGCAAAGGTGAGTTCATCAGATGATCTTCTCTCTACAGCTTGTTTTGTGCCCATTGTGCTCCGGCCTCACCTGTGACCTGCATGTCTACAGCTTTGAGTGCCTCTGATGGCACCACGTTTACATTGATATTGAGCAGCCGCCACCCTGCGTTGATTGCCGAACACTCTTCCTCATCAGACGCTAGCACTGGGAGGACCACTTCCAGCAATGTGAGGCGAAGCTTTGCTGTGATGTGATGTGTCTGATGTTGACTTTGCCGTGGAAATTCTGTGAATATGTGTGAGATACAGTAATTGCAAGCCTATAATATTGTAACCGTGGCTCTGTTAGCACGTGCTGAGCCCTTTTCCAATCGGCTGTCACTCTGTTCCCGTTCACTGAAGTGGTTGTTGGACGAAAAGGCAGTGAGAATGCTTTCATTATAGACTGTGTGACACACATAACTGTAGCTACATCCTGGCTGCCTAGGCATATGCACATTTTCAGTCGGTGGTGTGGTTGGATGCATGTAGTTAGAGAGAACTATTACCCACAGACTCCACTAGGGGACTCTGCCTATGCAAATACAACTGGGGTTACAATACTGTGACCTTTGTCTTGCATTTGAAAGCCTCACATCCTCTATGCAAACAAAAATAACAAAAAATATCCCTTTTCTCAGCTGTTTTGTTTCTGACTCAAGGTTGCGTACTATAACGTTATCGGCGCAGTGTGGTGCAGTATGGTTGGCATCATAGCATCATGGGGGTCGAATCTCTGAATGAAGAGTTAAGATTGAATACTGGTTATTGTTGGAAGAATAAAGTTCAAATTTCAGATCAATAACTACAAAATGAACTAATAACCTTGTTGATCCTGCCAGACCAACTCTGTTGTCCCATTCTGTAGCTCCCAGATGCTGCACCAATCCTGCTTTCTGCCAGTGGATGGAGCGGTGCTCCCCTGCTTTGTTCTTTTATTTATTTACTTATCTTCTTCTTACTTATATGCTTCCCTGCTGCACCCGCCTCTCTCTTTCATCCCTACCCCTCCACCCTCCCCCCACCTACACACACACACACACACACATACACACACACACACACACACACACACACGTGCACATACTGTATACTCACCTGCATCCACCAACAGCAAACCATACCAGCATAATAATACAAGAATAAAAATGAAAAAGGAATAATATTACAATATGTCAACACTTGAAAGCTGAAAAATGACCTTTTCTGAGTCAAAAGTGTATTATTTTTCTTGCAATAAATGCGGGTAAGATGCAAAGTTGGCTAAAGATCCACAAAAAATCTCACACATTATTTATTATTTTATTTATTATTTCACAATTCATTTTCATTGTCTCTGGAATGAATGTTGGAACATTTTTCCCACACACACCAAGAATTATGCTGCTAGCGAAAATCAATTTATAGATAGATACGCTCCTGTCTTGAAGGAACACACGACTGGCAAGGATATCTGGAAATCCTGTGGCATTCAGGCATTGCTCAGATTTTCATCTTTAATTTGCAGTGGCAACACACCTCATACTGTCAGTGCAAACATAGAGTTTTCATTCACTGTATGATGTTGGCTAAATATATGCACAAAGCCTTCTTTGAAAACAGAGGGAACCTGGTGTGAAATTCCTCACACCATAAAATGGTTTTCTAACATCCAACAGTTTTTTTACTCAGCCCGATGTAACTGTGTCCACTTGTGTCACCTGGTCATTTTGTTAGAGCTTAAAAGCATAATATGCAACGATTTGCAACAATGAACACTGTATGGACTTGTATGGACAAACATAATCCCTCTCAATCATCACTTATAACCCACAAGAAGTATGTGGTGTTGGCTGTATCTACTGAGACCCTAGTCTCTGTTGAATTTCCTAATTTTTTCATTATTTTGCTGTGCTCATGATGCTTTACCAACTAAAAAGGTTGGTATATGACTACCTTTCTGGTTAGTTTATAAACAGACTATTCCTATACCTGCAACTCCTGGCTGTAACTATAAATGTCGGTGAAGCTCGACAAAAAACACATTTTCTTCATAATAGCGTTTGTAACATAACATGCAGGTATTTGAACTAACTCTGTGTGTGAGGATGTGGGAGAGCCTGATGGTCAGTACTTAGTGATTTACAGCAGCAAGAGGAAGCAGAAAGGTCAGAGCGAACAGGCTCGGGTAATAAAAAATTATCTTTGTGATTTTTCCAAAAGAGAAGTAAGTGTAAGTATGTAAACACGGAAAGTGTGTTCATGAAAAAAACAACACTTTGGTCACATGTGCTGAACAAAGAAACAGCAGGAAAGCAAATAGATGTATTAATAAAAAACAAACTACTGTAGCTCACTTTCAGATCAAATACTATTAGGACATGTTTTACCACAAGCAAGGTGAAGCACTATTTAATTTCTATGCTCCCCACCTGTGGAACTTCCTGAATACCTGAGGTCAACTGAAAATGTCAACTCATTTAAATAAGGGTTTAAAACATTACTGTTTACTGCAGCTTTCCAGTTAAGTACATACATAACTCCTTATTAAGGTATTCTGTAGCTATAATTTGTACATTTGCTTGATTTCACTTTTGTTTTAATGTCTTTTAAATGCAAAAAATCAAACAAAACATTAAAAATGTTCTTTTAATGTTTTATTTTAATGTATTTCCATGTTCTAGTAAAGCACTTTGAATTGCCTTGTGTCACAGCCTGTGTTGGGATTCCAGATAATAGCTGCCTTCCCTGCTATTTTAGGAGGAGATTCCTTGACACAAGTGGGATAAATATAAAGATGCTAAAAGGTGGACAAAAAAGAGAAAGCAAACATCCAGAGGCAATACAAATATGTGTTCATAGAGAGGGGGTGAGTACCTGGGCTTCATCACATTCGGATTGATTCAGCAGTAGCTCCACAGCCACCCAAAAAGGTGCCTTTAGCACTGACAGACAAAATCAAAAGTGATCTGAAAAAGATGGAGGAACCTGGAGTGGTTGAAAAACAGACAGAAACCGCTGACTGGGTTAACAGCATGGTCACTGTCCAAAAGCCAAACAAAAAAATAAGAGTCTGGATTGACCCTCAGGACCTCAACAAAGCCATAAAGCAAGAACACTATCCCCTGCAGACAGTAGAGGAGGTTGTGGCAGAGATTCAAAATGTTTTTTCAGTATTGGTCACAAACCACAGGTTCTGAGAAATAAAACTAGACGAGAAGAGCTACAAGTTATGTACCTTTAACATACTATTTGGTGGGTATCGATTCAAACGGCTTCCCTTTGGTGTCTCATCAGCTCCAGAGGTTTTGCAGAATAGTGACAGAATAAGGATCATCAATTTCAATCTGAACAAAGACAAGTGCAAGATTGGACATTGAACACATTGACCACAAGCCAGAAGAAAGGTCAGGGCAACAATGGACACGCCACAATCACATAACAAAGCTGCACTGATGACCTTCTTAGGCATGACCTCTCAAAGTTCATCCTGAACCTGTCTGATGTAAGTGCATCACTCAGAAAGCTTTTGGAAGGGGTTGTTTAGTGGCATTGGAAAGCACAGCAACTACACAGCTTTGAACTTTAAAGAAACTGGTAAACAATGCCCCAGAGCTCAAGTTTGAGGAAGTCATTTTGTCAGTGGATGCAAAAAGTTCTAAAGGATTGAGAGTCATAGTAATGCAAGAAGGGTAACCCGCGGCTCAAGGTCTCAATGACACGCAGAAAAATTATGCACAAATTTAAAAAGAACGTCTAGCTACTGTGTATGGGTGTTTTATATTATTTGTGTGGAAAACAGCTACAGGTGGAGTCTGACCATAAACCACTTCAGAGGCAGAGACAGGAGCTGATGATGGAGGGGTAAACAGTGCAGCACAACACGACATGAACTGTATCTGAAAATTATGTGAGTGAAGAAGTGCGTGCTCAGTAGAATGCACATCCCTACCAGTCAACAGATGGTGAAGCACCTACTGCAATGCCAGCACCCCTGCCAGATGCAACGAACAAAGTTCCGCCAACATGACCCTACATTTGTTGTCTCTAGTGGAAACAAGACTATAAAACAGAGCAGGCAAAAATAGAACCACTGCCTTGCAGTTGTATGTCTCCACCAAGCAAGTTGTAGTTTACATCCATCTCTGTCCAGACTCAAATAATGTATGTAGTAAAGACTCTGAAGGAATTTAATAGGGAACTTACCATGATCTTGACCTGTAACTGTATCTTGTGTAAGATATTGCATCCACAAGAATGAGTAACCTTGTGCCTCTCCCTGCATGTTGCATTTTCATGAAGATGTGGCGTAAACTTAACTGGGTGAATGTAAGCTTCCCTAATCTGGAGGGTGTGTGTGTGGCTGACTCGCTGTCAGGTCACTGTTGTTGGTTCCTTTGGCCAGCTCACATGGACCAGGCAAACTTGTGGGGCATGCTTTGGGCATCGCCCTGTCGGTCTAGTTGGGAAGCTAATCAATGTGAACATTCAGTAAAAAGGTGAATACAGGTGGTTTGTGGTGGTGTTTGTGGTTTGCCTACAGAATGTCTGCCTGTGGCGTCTTCCTCATGGTGTGTCAACAATCAACACAAATCCAGTGACTGTACAGGTGCAACTCCTGGCTGCCAAAAGGTTAGAGCCACAAGTATGATGTCCGTTACTTGCTTTTTTATTGGCCTGACACTGGAATAAAGTTTATTATTTGCAGACAGGGATACTAGTGAGTATAGTAATAACAATATTTATCATTGTTGGCCTCTTGAAGACAGCTTTGTGTATTTGAAAAAAGGTGAGCTAGGTCTAAAGAATATAATACATTATGCAACTTAGAGAAAATTGCTGCAATGTTAATATTTCACTCATTTTTATACAAATGGGGTTTTATTCTCCCACCAGCCTGTACACTGTCTGAACTATGTGTCTGTGTGATGTTCATCTAGGAGCAATGATGTGTCTGTCTCTTGACCTGTCTGCCCAGCTGACTCTTTTTTTTACCTGCCATCAGGAGCACATCCAGCATTCAGCAGGGTGACTCTATCCAGACAGCTAAATCTGACATTAATGAAAAGTTGTTTCTAACATTCCCTCTCCCGCCTCCCTGAATGTGCTTGGCTCGAGCTTCACTAGGCTTCGTGTTGTTTGTTGTAGAAAAAAATTTCCTTAAATGGTTGACCAGCAGCAGTTCCAGCACGATGACTCTGTCCAGGACGCCACAGCTGACATCAACAAAAAGTTGCTTCTTTCTTTTCATCTCTTTCTTGCTGCCTGGTTCATATTGTATAGGCCTTCACATTGATCAATTCCTAGTACTACAGAGGTCCTTCTTTTCCTTAAATGGGAATTCAGTTTCAAAATTCACTTTGGCATTTATCATTGTTCAGCTTGTCCTCATCACACAAATAGATGTTGTCTGTACAAGCAGCTTATTACAACTCATTATGGTTAGGCGAATACCGAGAGCAAAGGAGGAAGTCAGGTGAAATGGCATAAAACGTTACATTACATATGTGATTTATCACTTATCACCTCTGTCATTTGACATACCTTTTTTAACCCAAACCACAATCTTTTCTGAAACCTAACCAAGTAGATTAGATATATATACTGTCACCCTATAGCTGTTATTTTGTTGGCCAACTAGAATCCAAGTTGAAATAGCATGTAATTCTAATTCTACATCACTGCGACATCACTGGATGCAGGAAGAGCAACAGATTTTGCAGCAGGAGAAGTTAGCTTTCAACATATCAACACACAGGAATTAATTATTTCAAATGATTGCATTCCCTATCAACACTGATCAGACATCCACATGAAGAATGGGGAATTTTCCCTTTAAGATCTGTCATACCTGAGCTGGTACTGTTCACTGATTATATAGGTCATTTTTGGAGTCATTGGCAATCAACATATTCTGTGGTTTAAGTGAAGATCAAATTGTGATATCCATTTCAAAGAAAACCCACCTGTCAACTTACACCGAGTCTGATGATACAGATCATGGTGATATGTCATAATGCAGGCATAAACTGCATTATACTATTTTAAAGGCAACAATCTGTATTTTGAGTATCAAATATGTGCTGCCTGGAGACCTGAAGGTGTCTCTAAAGGCTTTTAACTTGCTCTCTCATGGGGGACGACAGCTGTCGTCGGCTTGGAAACGCACCAATGGTGCAAAAAGCCCTGTCAAAACATATAAAATATCCATACAGACAACTTCTTCTCTGTCCTTGATCTGTATGGTCTGTATGTTCCAGACACTCACAGTTTCTCTTGAGTATCACACCATTGCCTTCTCATAGGTCTTAAGTAACATATATAGCAAATTAAAGACAAAGTTAAGATTTTTTGGTCTGAGTCTTTATGCTATACTTAGATGACAGTCTCCTGGCTCTGTCTCATGGACACATAAGTGCTTTGGATCTTCTCAGCCTTTGACAGGAATGCAAATAAGCTTCTTCTTCTTTTTTTTTTTTTTTACATGTCTGACTGTTCCTTCAACAGTAAAAATTTGGAGAAAAATGTGAGATGTCTTACAGTCTTTATTTCTATAGATTAAAAAGGGGGCAAAATATTGTAACCTGCTGTAATATATATTTATGCTATAATCTAGTTCTAGGAGGAGGATTCAGTGGTATCTAGCAGTTAGCCTGTAGATTGCTAATACCTTGTCCCACTCTGCCCTTCCTTGAAATACTCAAGCAAAACACTATATTTTGAGCCAGTGTTTAGTTTGTTCATTCTGGGCTACTGTGGAAACGTGGTGGTGCAGCATGACAGCCTCTGTACAGGAGGACCCATGGCATTTTTTCCCCAAGACTATTCTGACACAGTCCACCATAGTGCATTGTGACTGGCAACTACTGTGCTCTGATTGGCTGTGAGCATGAGTGCACACCTGCACTTGGGAGATGTTCAGCAAGGTGGTTGTTGGAGACTGGTCTTTGAAGCTAAATGTCACTTTTAACTATTTTTAGACTTAGTTGACTTATTATTTTTCAGTTTTCAGCCACAGTTTCAAAGCTATGTGGTTAGGTTTAGGAACAAAAAGTACTTGGGTAGGTTTATGGAAAAAAACAAACAAACATGGTTTCTGGTAAAAATAGACCCTTTCACAATATTAGAAAATCTCTTTGGCAATCACAGAAACATGTTGAGGTAACAAGAACTAGCCAATGACAGCTCAGTAGTAGTGGCCAATCACAACACAGTAGGGCAGTGATGTGCAGAGCAGTCGTGGGGAAAAATCTGTAGATACAAAGGATTTATTCTGAGGTAACAGAAACATAAACACATTCTGTTTTTGAAAGCAAACTTCTAACATACATACATACTTTCTGCCTTATTCATATAAGTCTTACACACTGGACCATATGTGTGCCTCAGTCCTGCACTATTAAAATTTGTAGACGAAATGCTCAGCTTTGTTCACCTCACTACACCTCTCCATTTCATAAAGACACAAAGGCAAGAATGGGTTAGGTCTTGCCAGAAGCTAGCATGTTCAGTAGGCTGATGGCTATTAGATGTCAGTCCAGGGGTATAAGGCCACCTCTCTAGATAGAGGTTTAATGCAATGTTTGTGCTGTTCCCCACCCTGACATGGCCCACAGCTTTGCAGGCAAGAGGCATCTTGTGACAGCAAATCGTTGGCTGGTCATGAATAATGATTCTGATTTCAGGCTCACACTGAGTAGGGAACAATTTGATCAATACCGGTCCTTTAACAGCTTAAATGAAGAACTGCCCATGTATCAAATGGCCTTTGTTATATAGTTTTACAGTCAGGTGTCTCTAAACAGCAGAACTGAGAGGATGATGTATTTTTTTAAGTCTTCATATTCATTGTTCATAAAATTGTTCTAACCTCAATTAGTTGTTTATACATACAGGTTCTTATCATCTCTTTAAAGGTGCAATTCACTCCAAAATCAAAAATATTTTTCCCTGGTCTGTAGTGCTAGTAGCGATGTCCACCTTCTCTCCAGTAAAATGGGACTAAGTCTCACTCAGCTTGCGATGCTCAAAGCACCAAACACCTCGGTGGCAGATATCTTCGAAACGCTACAACTCACACTAAAAGAATATGGATGGATAAATAGCATACAGGCTAGAGGAAAAATATGTATTTTTGATTTGGGGGTGAACTGTCCCTTTGAATACTATATATGTATAAGCTTTAAGTCCAGATTAGCTCCACTTGAGCTATAATGACCATAACAGACCTGCTCAACAGGTGCAGGAACAGGATCCATTTGCTGCCTTGTCTACAAGTGATGCAAACAAGAGATGTTGCTTTTTTTAGTTTTGTCTTGATTTTTCAGAAAATGGACCCTTGAGAGTTTTGTAAGGACATGTTTATGTAGCTAGTAATGGAACATAGGGTGCCTAATGACATGGCCCTATTTAACAGCCTGTATTTATACATTTTGCTACAAAGGCTTCAGTAATGTGGTTTTGTGACTGAAATGTGATAATGTAACCTGCATTTTTCACTAGGAAAGTTTGATCTTGCTAATGTTACAAGGTATAATTAGTGTGGTGTATGTATGTCGTTTTGATCTTTAAGACAGCATCACATCAAGTCAAGTTTATATAGACCCCTTTAGTGCTGACATCATGATAAACATGAATGGACTCAGAGCAGTAGGTCACATAATCAAGCAAATATGTTGTCTTGCTATGTTGTTTGAATTGAGTAGTAATGGCTAAACATTTCAGTTTTATCACACACCCATGGTGAGAGCAATGATTAGTCACCGGCTCTGAGAGGACAGGGGTGGAATCCTTCAGCGTAATATATCCATCTTGACTTCATCCCTATCAGGCATAAAATCAACAGGGAACCATCCATCCCATTGTGTCATTAGTTGTTAGTGTGGCTGATGGGGCTGGTGTGGTGATGACAGCCTGTCAGGGTCCAGGTTTAGCCCCTCTTGAACATCAGAGAAAAAGCGAAGAGGGACATGTAAACACCGTTAAACACGTGTACGATTTCTCATCTCAGATCAACTCCCTGCCAAGTCGATCCATCAATAACAATCTTCCCAGACTTGCAAGACCTTTGTCAATCGCATCTCTCAATAACTGTCATTGTGTGTCTAAAAGCTCACTGTCAAACATGAATACACTGGAATGGATTGCTTAGAGCCTGAGGAGAGTGTTATCAAACCTGCAACAGGCAAAAGTTATTTAACACAAGCGTATATTTCTATCTAATTGTGTATTGCTATTGCTATTGTGTCTTGTTAAATTTTGTAGAATTATTCATAAATGTTTTAAGGTAACGTCAAAGATAAAATTGAAACTTAAAAACATTTTATTTATTCATTTATCTTTCATGACCTCTCAAGGCCCACCAGCAAGGCCTTCATGGCCCACCGGCGGGCTGCGCCCCATGACATATATAATTGTTTACCCCTTGTATTGCTCTCATGTGTCTTGTCACTTTACTCTGTGTTGCACTGGTCATTTATCGTGACCTGGACAGTTAAGGTACAACCCAAATGAGCCCCACTGGTGTCACGGAGAGGCTCTGAGAATAATTGAAAATTAAGTGTTCTGGTTTGCTGGCTTTACCCTGGGGAGGAGAGTCCTGTCCTGTCTTGTCTGTTCTTCAGTAAGAAGGCTTACTACCATCTTTAAATGTCTACGTAACAGAAAATGGAATATAAACATTTGAACTGAAAATAATGCATATCTCAGAAGTTATTATGTAACCACACTTGACACAGTACTTGTCAAAAACATACACACATTAATTACAGGTGCATTTAATTGATTATTGATATGAATTTGAATCTAGGTGTATACACAGAGGCCATATCGTCAGCTCATTCACACCAGAAAAAACAATGTCTAAAGATGTACAAGTACATTCTGAAAATGTTCACAATTCATGAACCATCCATTTGTTAGGGTGCATGATTTCTGCAGCCTTCAACATGAATGTCTGTACAAATTCACCTGCAGTGTTGGCAATGGCTTTCATCCTGTTGCTATTTTGTTAGCAATAAGGTAGCTCATTTTCACAGCTGCATCTCTGATTTCTGTTTTTGACAGACATTTCTACCTGCAGCTGCTGACAGTAGCCTACTCTTGACAGTGTTTTGCAGCCTGTATGTAAGTATATATAGTTGGCTATATGTTAGTGTATACAGCACACTCCCCAATGAACAAATCGGGAACAGCAGTGCATTTTATTGAACAACTGGAATTAATGATGTCTGCATTTTTTACACAATGCAAAGTCATCCACTTTGCTAGATTAGACCCTTTTAGCAGGTCAGCTCTGGCCATTTGAAGTTCCTTCTCTATGTTGTTCATGCAAGCAGCTAATTACGTCATATATTTTCATTTATTGCTCAGCAGCGTCCTCTAGCGGGTATAGTAATTATGACAAGAGCAGTCTAAAGAGAAACAAAGTCAGTTGAGGAGGTGGGGTCTGGTATAATACATGATTAAGATCTGGTAAGTCTGTTGCTGCTGTAGATGTATAACAGGGGATTGCCTTGCTTCTTATTTTTTCCAGTGTCCACTCGCAGTATTGCAGTGAAAAATTCCCAAAAAGCGTTTTGCCCATAAGAGGAAGAGAGACCTCTGTAAAAAAAAAAAAAACGTTGACAGGACAGTGCAAATAAGGTCAGTTATGACTATTTCTATTATGATTTTTTGATTTATGGAGGTTTCATATTTGGGAAACATTTCTAGTGCCAAGAAAAGTGACTGATGTCATGCAGCAGACACTTACTGGTGGGGACAGCAAGTGAAACACCACTGCTCATGTTTCTGTGGGCTGCATATTGTGGAAGAAAACCTGGAAGACAGAAAACTTTTCCGCTGTGTGCACCAGGTGTACAATTCTCATTTAACTGAAAGGATGCTATCTTTGTGTCCAGTATCAAGTTCATAATAATAGATCCATCCACTGGTGCCAGTACTCGCCACTGGTCATATTGTTTTGGGAATCACTGTCATGTGTATGAGGATGTGTTTACACAGAAAATTATTTATCGCTTTAAATGTATTCCTATAAAGCTGAATTGACACAAACACTATGACACTTCCTTGTCACTTCTGTATGATAAATTTACTGTGAAATTTACTTCTTTAGGGGCCTTAATCAATACTATAATATCTGCTTTAATCTGAGTTATTAGTTTATATTCAGAATCAAACATTATTTAAGACATTGATGAGAGACAACATCACTTTCCACAACAAGGAAGAATGTTTTATTGATGAAATCTCCAGACAAACTAAAGTGAAACAAGGTGATTTCAGCCTGTCAGAATCTACTGAAATACCTTCCAGCATGACCTTTGAAATGACAAACTGTGTGAATTATTTCAGGTGTCATCTGACCTCTTGTCCACCCTCTAGTTTGTTGTGCGATGAAACACGACAGCTTGAAGTGCGTTACACTGGGAGACTGCACTCCTCCAGAAAAATAACTGCTTTGATCTTTTGTTCAAACTCTTAAAACAACCGTGTTTCCATTTTCCTGACAAGTGACCTCTTGCTATAATGACCATCCTCTCTCAGGTGAGGAAGGTGAAAGTAGAGTTACCATGAATAGGTGATCTTTCTCTAACCTTAACCTTATCAAAACTTGACTAGAGGACAGGAAGATCATAAAAAAGTCACCAGTAATTTTTTGCCTGACTATCAGTCATTTGGGAGGAACTGACAAACAATTTTGTATTTTAGAAGCAGGAAGGTCGAAAAAGCTGGAAAAGGTTTTTCTAGCAGTGAGTTCTTTCATGAATTGGTAACACAGATGCACTTTGTTTCAAAAAGGCTATTATTTCCTACAGTGCTGTCGGAGAGATGTGCAGGGAGAAACCTGATGTATTTGAGAATGAATCAATTTGGAGCAGGTGGACTAAGATGGATTTTATCATATAAATACGTTTAGGATGTTGCAAGGTGAAAGAAGTGAAGACTGCAGTGTAGAATTTTCTGTCTTTACCTTCCATACCACCTCAAGATCTATCAATATCAAACTTTACTACACTGTTAACTCACTTGATTTAGAATTAGCCTTAGTGCTTGACTTTAGACAATAACAGAATGCTTGTGAGTATTTTGATTATCATTTTGCCTTTGTTTGGCTTACTGAACTCCAATACTTTTCTGGCACTGATCGAATTGCTTCAGTTCTATAAAGGATGAAATAATGCCTTGTCATTTGCAACCAAATATCAGCACCTATGGAGTAAATCTCATCAGCATCAGAAGACAAAGTATTAGTATCAGTACCAGTATTTTTCTCTCTTTTTTTTTTCTGGAACGATATCCAGCCCTAGTTATAGACACTGTTCATGGTGGTATGCTGGAAATGTCTGTTGTGACATTGTAGTATAAATAATTTCAAAACGCTGCCACATTCACCATATTTGGTTTATTGTAATTATCACAATAGATCTGTTCAGATTATATTCAAATTTTGATAAACATCTTCATTCATTACAGCTTATCTTTGTCCAGGTAGTAGTGGCATCAGGTGAGGCAAATGAATTCAACTGAATTGGTAAATTGTTGACAAGGTCAGCTCCCTATTCACCAGGGATGCATCGCTGCTGATGCTATATCATACATTCTCAAGCTTTGCCTTACCCCAACTCATGAACATGATCCCAGGATACCTCAGCTCGTTAGTGTTAACTCTCATCCTAAAGGCCTTTCACACAGCTGTGCAGTAACCTCAGGCAATGTAATGAGAGGAAGGCTGCAGAGGGGGAGCGGTTTCAATCACGGCATTATGGGTAAGAAGCGTTTGCTGTCCCTGCGACTGTCTGCTACTCAAAGTTCACAATACTGCACTTTTGGTGGTCGCCCCCTGGCTTAGGCCAATTAAATAGAAGTGGGCGGGCATGGTGGAAATAGCATCGTGGGTCAGTAAGCAGCGATCATCCCTCCCCCAGAGATTTCAAGGAGAGACACAAGGAAACGATGCAAGAGGGAGGACACATCCTTTCCCCTGAAGTGTCAACTGAAGCAATGTCCGTTCCGTCCAGCTGGATCAGCTGTCAGCTGGCCTTAACAACTATATAGACTTCTGATGGGGTTTGTGTCTGCACACGTACTCTGTGTTAGAATAATCAATAAAGGCACACAGCGCCCATCAGTGTCAGAGCAGCAGGCTGTTACCTGTTTAACAAACACCTGCACATAATAAAACAACCTACATTCTGCATTTAGATATGGTACTTGATACTCTGATATTCTGATCATAAATTAATTACTGAAATATTCAGAATATGATTTTGAACATTAGGAATTATTTATTAAGCTAAATGTTTCAGGAAGAAAAATCTCACTGACAGACTGACTCTCATCTCTCCGAGTTTAGTTAAAAACATAATAAAAATAACAGGGGAAACCATGAAAAGAAAATTATTTCTAATAAATGAAGAAGGCTGTTTTTCAGGGATGAGCAGATCAGCTCAGAGTTCATCTGGCTCCTCCTGTGCCACATTATTAACCTGATCATCACAGACCTACAATTAACACAGATTTTTAGCTGGACAGCGAATCGGGAAATATGAAACGTGGGACTGATATGATATGATTCATTGGGAATCTGAAACAGAATTGAAGAACTGATGACAAGATACCTTGGTGAACCTCAACGGACACAGCTCTGACTTTGGTTATGAAAAGACTGCATGGATTTCATAAGATGTAAGCACATGTAAGAGGGCAAAATGGATTTTCTATAATAATTTGAATGTATCAACACGAGAGCTTGTATCTTTAATTTTCTGTGTGAGACAGTTTATTGTGGGATGCACAGAATAAATGAAATTAACATTGTTTAGAAGAAGGTACAGAATATATGTATTTCATGCATTTATCTGTTCACTTACACTGTATAAGAACAAGAGGGAGCTGGGTGAATTGTGTCGAGTCAGTGTCAAGCACAAAGTGAGTCTGACAAACCCTTAGGGAAATTCATTCATCTAGATTACGTGGAAGAGAGGGTTCAGTCTTTGAATGAAACCACTCTTATCTGAGCAATTATTATAAATATAATGATTAGTTATTTCTTCAGACAGCTATTGCTACATGAAAGTACAAAAGAGAAGGAAATTACCAGCCTGGATTGCCTAACAATTTAAACAGTGTTAGTATATGGATTTGAATGGGGTATCAATGTGAATTAAAGTTAGGTCATTATAACCAACAGATAATAAATTAAATTAGAAAATAATATGATACATAGGCAATACTTTAGATTACAGCCTGCAGACTTATGTGTAATCGTTTGTAGTGATATTATACCAGTACAGTACATACTGATACATATGTAGGTACTGTGGAACAAGAATAATGGGTACCAATTCAGGATTTTATGAAGTAGTTATTTTTTTTAGCTACTGGGTTCATAGTCCACTATTAGAGGGTAAATATGACCTACTGGATGTTTGGGAGGAACTGAGCAACAATCTGGATGTTTGTTTGGAACATAGAGAGAATGTATGATGTTTTTATTTAACTACTGGTTACATATTCTGTTGCTATTATAGTGCATGTACAATCTTAAAATTGAGCAAAAATCTGGCCTTTTCAGGGAAAATGGACACTCACTTGCATCGCGGTGTAATCACATACTGACAATTCTGAAGTCGTTAAAATGATGAAAGTAATTTCCCTGGAAATTGCGTTCGGGCAGCATTTCAGCTCCTCAAGGAGCAAGCTTACTTTTTTCAGTTTTGTGCACAGCCTCCTTTCATCCCAGGAAATACAAATAAATATAACAAAACAAAATATAAGGTATGAATGAACAATGCTTGTAGTTACTATATTCTTCTGACAGCAAACACTGTGGTTAATTTAATGTGCCGTCCATGTTTTGAGGCAGCTAAACTTGAAACAAACAGTTCTCATATGCTCTGTAGTTACAGGCTGAGATATACTCAGTTCTCCCCTTGTTACATGTAGGGTAACAACAGGACATGGAGTAATCCAAAGCATTGTTACCTCTTACATTTAGTTACAGTGTAAATACAGGGTATGCAGGCTGTAATCTTAAGCGTTGATAGCTCACATTTGTTTGCTTCACAGTTGATTTTGTTTGCAGTAGTGGCAGTCAGAGACAAAGAAGAATCTAGTAACAGTGGTGTGGCCTCATGCAACCAAACCAACCACATTATTTTTGCCACTGGGCTATTTTACAAGGTTCTTATCCTCGCTTTCAGTTCAAGACCAACCAAAGGCAATAGTGTAAATTTCACAGTTCAATTATTAAATAGTTTATATTTTCAGTTCTTATAACTTTTGGCACCTTTCACCTTCTGTCGACTGAGGCGTAGAGAAAACAGGCAAAGCATGAGTAGTTGTCAGTTTCATTTTTTATTTACTTTTTTTGATGTACTGAGTTTGTAATATTGACTAAGCCTGTGCTACACTTGACCTTTAAGAAGGCAAACGTGGCCTGGCATTATTAATCTGAACTTTTTTCCTTTTAAAAACTCAGCCTCAAAACTCAGAGCCTCATCGATTCCTTTTCCTTCTGTCTCCCAGTCTACAAGTGCCCTACCTAGTCTCTGCCTGTCGTCATCTAAAATAGAAAAAGTTGCCCACAGAATGAGCACACTTCTCTGCAGCTCTACGCAGATTTAGGACACTTTTAACTGAGTGCTTTGTTTTCAGGCAGAGACCATAAAACCTGCAAATAAAGTGAATTGTGTGGTTGGATCTCACCACTCCCACTCCTCCAGTGTGACATCAGGCCTCTGCCTGAATGTGTATATTTTATTTCAAGTCTCTAGAGGAATGAACACCATTCTTACAAAGGATATTCCCTAATTTGGCGTCTCGATTATGGTGGTGGACAGCCCTCTCTGTTCTTTAACCAACAGACCTCTTTTATTATTACTTTTGGGGGGCGGAGCTTCAGTGGAGGCAAAAACAATTTCCTAAACGCATTAGCAAACATTAGCTAGCCAGTTTTGTTACCTTGATTCTTAACAATGGCTGAAGAAGTTGCCAATACCAGATGGGACTGGTTGACCCATACATGCTCACTCAATGGATGGACAATCTTTTTACAATCACACACATCTTACAGCTTTTGTCTAATTGCATATAAGCTGTCTTAAAAGTGGCACCCTGTATTGAATAACACTTCAATTATTAGCCATTAGTACTTTGATTCTGGCACCCAACAGCACAGCAAGATGACATTTTCACTTGTTTTTGTGGCTTGCTACTCAACATTATCATAACATCGGCACTTAAACAGTCAATCTCTGAAACAAGTTTAGTTAAGAGCTGACTGCAAAGGTCACAGCATATGATTCACATCATTTCCATAATCATTAAACCATTCAGTGACCCATTCTTCAGCAGGACCTCCATCTCTGCTGCTCTTCAGCAGGAGGTCATAGACCTCAATGTCTAACAGAGGACCTTCTGTTCCAGATTTCCCTTGAAGCTTTTGTAGATTGTTGGGCCTGTTGTCAATGGGTCAATGGCATATCACAGCACACTCTCCACACGTGTGCACTCATGTTAGCAAAGGTTAAAAGACTTATCCTGTTAAATTTGCTATTCACAGGAACTACTCTTATTGTATGACTATGATGATTTTTCATAAAATAAATCAGAAACTTTACTGAATATATTTTTCCATGAAGAACAAAAACATGCAGCACATAGTGTATTCGCTGGGGACATCAGAACCTTTGAAGTTACAATAAAAGAAGGACATACTCATTTTAAATGCCGTTAATAGATCCAGATCCAGTCTTGCACACATACCCTGTGCCTGTTGAACAGTGGATGACGGATAGGCTTTTAGTCCGAGGAGCTTTGAAGTACTCCACCTGGGCAGAAGATGAACTGTGATCTGACAGCAGAGTCTAAAAACACACATAAAGTGAGTGCAGACTCATGTAAAAGGCGCCTCTTGTGGAGTCGCCAGTCGCCTTTGTTTCATGCTGGTCAAAGAAGCACTCTCAAAATAACAGTTTGGCTAAACTCAGGGATGAGTCCGAAGCTGTCTGATGCTACTGTCACTGTCTTAGCAAAAAATAACAGGGAGTCTTTGTGTGTTTTCTATTTTACATCAAACAATAGAACAGTGGACTACATCCTCCAGTTTAGTTTAATTACAGCTGAAAAAACATCAAAATTGTCCAGTACAACTATCTTCCAGTAAGACTTCTGCATTAATGGGTGGACTGTTTTGAAAACCATGACTGGTAACTTAACTTACTTGACAGTTGCAATACATGATACCAAGGTTCAGGATTACTCAAAGCCTGATTGAAACAAATCATTATTTTAATATCATGCTGTTGATGACGGGTGATACATTTTGAAAAGTTCAGTTACACTCCCACGTTACAAGATAGCACTTCTTCCCCCCCTGACATTTGGGTAGTGATGGCTTAATGTTTGAAGTAGCAAAAGAGAGAGACAGCAGCATTGCATCTACATTTTGAGAACAGAGTGTTTTCCTGTTTCTGATTTAATTCTCCCATTTTTCAGCAGGGGACATTTTATTGATTCTGCTCTTTCTCATTCCCTTCAAATTGTTTCTTTGCAGAGAGTGGTGCTTTAAAAAAAAATCCCCCAAATCATTTAGTAAAAACATCAACCCACACATATACACTTCATACAGTTTCGCTTTATTTTACTATAATACACATTCAGCTGTCTATCTTCATATAGTTTTCATCAACTCCAAATGGGAAAGTCATCCCAGAAGCAACAGTGAGCAGGAAAAAAGATGATACTTACTGCTGCCAAGAAAGCAATAACACTGAGCTGGTTTAAAAAAAAAAAGAGCCTCTGACCTATGACACATGGCAGTCAGTGGTGAATGAAATTTACACAATGGAAAAAATAACTTTCTTGCTGAGACTGCAAAATGCACAATTCATAGACTGATGGTTACCTTGGCGGGAAGTGATGGAGGAGGCTTGGAGGCATGCTACGGAAACTTTCATATTCCATCCAAATGATGTAGGTAGTTTTCTGGTCATGTGTTGGGTAATTGCAGATGCTAATGTTAGTGTTATATTATGTATGGTGTGTATGCTACTTTGTTTTATTTCTACTGGATAAATGATGGTTTTATTTACACTATTTCTGGATGGTACAGTCCCATAGCGGAGGGCAGCATGCTAACTGGGAGAAGGACAGGGAAGTACAGACAATCTATGCAGATTATAAATTTTGGATTTCTATTTATTAATATACATAAAAGCAAAATGTAATAGCTAGAGTATATGTTTGTTTAACTTTTCCAATGAACATAAAGTTGAAAAAAATGCACAAAAAGAGTCTTAATCACTGCTCATGCAGGTTGACCATTAAAAAAACTTTTCTTTGGTAACACTTTATTTGAAGGGATGTGCATACAACAGAAGATCCTGGCCAAACTGGGACTAAACACAGCCTCTGAGATGAGGCGGCTAGCTTAATGACTAACCAAACTGACTAGCTAACGCCAGCTACAATAACGGCAGACAGCAGCCTACTTTAGCAACAGATTCTCTGTTCATTACTTGGTACTATCCTCTGTTGTCAAATTAGCTTTATAACATTGTACATCATACAATGTACCACTTTGAGGTTGAGGAAAATATTCATGACATATTTATAATGGTTTCAAGACAACCAGTGTCAAAACCAACCACATACGACAGTATAATATCATGTTAAAATATAAAGCTAAACAGTTCCACTAAGTCTGATAATATCAGAACTTTGCTGAACTTTGGTGTCTTTACGTTACAAAAGGAACTGACTGTTTCCTTCATCTACACTGACATGATGCGTTGGTTGTACAGTGTTGGATATGTGGGGTGCTTTTCTCCTCCTACAGATTCGGCGTTTGGTTTAAAGAGCTGCTGTGTCTTGTACTTTAATCCGTCACCACCACTGCTCGCTGATTAGAAAAGACTGACAGTGGGAGCTGGCGGTGACCATCCTGCGATGACGTCTCTGTTCAATTATTTCTTTGTCTTTCCAGTCGCTGTTTCTATACATTTATAGTTTTTTTTTCTCCAATACACCCACAGTTTTTCACTGGATTGAACACATTGAATTAACGTTGAAAGTGTCAATTTACAGCTCACAGCACCCTTATTGTAATAGTGTGCATGAAGACATCTTGTACAGAGCCACATGTACTTCAACCAGAACTAATATGAGCTCTTACATTACTGTTTAGTCTTTGATTAAATCCCTAACTAGGCCATTTAAATGTACTGTAATTACCACTTCTGGGCTAATGGTATATAATATATTTACTGATATCAACATATTATTACAACTAAGTGAGTTTTCTGCTTTATTGAATAGTTTCCATCTTTCAAACACCAAGAGAAGAACGGAAGACATTTGTTCTTGTTCTTCATTAAGGAGGAAATACTGTGCGTACACCTCGCTTCAAGGCAACATGTGGGTGATTGACCACAGGTCGTTGCTGCCTGCATCCAGACCTTTGAGTTCGCCCACTCTGCCCTGCTGAAGACGTAAGTATACAAGCTGAGAACTCTGTCTGACATCAGGCAACATATAGGGTGTTGACATTTCACCTGTTTTTCATCATGTTTTTCAAGTACAGAACATTGACCATGCACTACTGAAAGCAGGATCCCTTTGCTATGACTCACAGGAAGAGTCCTAAGTTGATATAATAGCGCCCTCCTGTGTTAAAATAGTGAAAAACACATACATGCAGACAGTCACAACAATTAATGTGTTTTGAATAGAAATGGCAATAATTCCTAAAACAATCATTTGATCATTGAAATAGAAATATCACTTTGATTGACTGATGTAGGTGTTCTTATAATTATAAAAACTGAAAACAGAATGTAACTAAGTGTCCACACAGCCACAAAATATGATAAATATGATATATAAGCTATAAATTGTATAACTGGGCTCTACTGAAGAGTGGGCAGAGAGAATGTAAAACAACTGTGTGAGCAAGTGAGTGGGTGATTTGTGCCTATGGGCATGACCACAGAAAAAGGACAAAGTTACCAAAGTGATTCATTGTGCCTTGTAGGAGGAAGACAGCTTACTGGTGAAAGGAGACAAAATGTCAAAAAGTTAACACCAGCAAAAGAGGTGTTTCATCAAATCTAAGTAAAAGTAACGGGGTTCTGTTTTGTTACACCCTGACACTTGTGACCACCAGCAGTCAGGTATTTAAAAAAAACAATTTAGTCAAATTACCTGAAACACTTTCTTTAGAGGTAGTGGCAGGGAAAACACCTGAAATGTCACTAATAATCCCTAATGAATACTATGGTATCACTACTGATGGAACTGATGATCAAAACTATGAAAACTGGCCATAAATTTAATAAATCAATTATCTGCTAATTATCTTTACTCTGTCATCACTTTTAATTGCTACTTTAATTGTTTTTTTAAATGTCATACTGTAGCTCAAGCCAGTCACTTCTGTCACTGATAAATGTTCTCACACATGCAGCAGGCCTGTAAGCCACAAAGTGACACTCAACTATGAAGGCGTAAGATGTTTCGGACTTACTTAGCTCCCAGGAACTGAGTGTGCTCGCATGATAGCTTAAACTATCTCAAACTGTTGAAAGACAAATGAGCAAGGAGGAAATCAGAAAAACCACATTGGGCAGAATAATAAACCAACCAAGCGCACACAGCGTCTTTCCTTGTAACTGCTCTTCGCTGTCTTGCTGCCTTTTATGTGCAAACAGACAGTGTTTAAGTTCCTGAATTTTTAGATGTTTAAACATTCAGCAGCAACGTTATTGTGCACAGTTTTACATCATCTGTATTTGATATGTGAAATAGCTGCCATAACACCCTCTGTAATAACATACAGTAGGTTTAAATTACACTACTTGTCTGTTTAGTTCGCAAATAAATACCAGCATCATATATTTAACTCATTATATACTGTGCACTTATGGATGCACAGGTTAAACAAGTCACTGTGTTTTTGGATACCAGAATGAGCTGTCTTAAGGCCATGAACTGCTAGAACAGATATGGTAGCACTCATAAGGTAATAAAGAGTAATATCTTGAATGTAATGGGGCATTACTGGTGTAATAACATGGTAATTACACAGGTCATAGTTTTTGGAAATGCTAATAAGATTTAATTCATGGGTAAAACCATTTTAAGCGAGACATCATTATACCATTACTACTATTACTGTAGATATTTAGTGTTAGTATGATGTGTGATGTTTTTATTACATTATGTCCATCTCTAATGTGGTTTTACACAGTAATAGTACCACATGTTTATTGATAGACATTTAATTGGCAATATTTTATTGTGAAATTATTTTGAGCAGATTAACCTATTGTTAACCTATTATTACTATGATATTGCAGATATTTTAACTATTTCTGTTCCTGTGTTTACATTCTGCTTTGTATTACTCATGTTTTGCCATAATATTCCCTATTTATAGAAAATAAACCACCAAAACATCATCATCTCATTGTGTATTACAAAATATTAAGTGCGTAATTACCTGTTTATTACCTGTATAATGACCATGGTTTTGCCCTGTTATTATCTGTTGTTCCCCAGATATTACCCCTTATTGCTTTGTTATTACTGACCTGAAATATAAAATGCAACAAATTTAACACATCATAGTATTGTGGTATTATTTACATACAAAGATTAATTAGATTAAACATTATACTTTTGAATTTAGACAGTATAAATTGTATTTATTTTTTATTTTTCTTTAATTAGTTAATGCACAAAAACATCACAACATTAGTTTGATAGTGTGTAGAGAGGTGAAACTCACCAGTTAGATTGACATAGCACTGCATTATGGTAATGATATTGTTATAGTTGGTTGACACACTGTTAAATTTGATTTAAAAAAAAAAAAATCTAACATGGGACTTTAGAATCGATGTGGCTGACTGTGGCTGACACATATTGCACAGCTGCTCTTGTTATTTCCCACTTTTTGACACTGTCTGTATCGCTTTGATCCACTCCTTTCTTTCTTCAGCTGTCGCAGCTTGGAGGAAGTAGTGAGTCTCGTCTGAGGTGATGATCTCAAAGAGGTTGCCGTCAATGTCATATTTCTTGGCTGAAACCGGAAAAAGATGAGGGATAAGGTGATGAAAAGGGATAAGCTGAAGAGAAACTACTGACAGTAAACAGCAATTATATGTCCTGGTCACAGTCTGTTGCAGCGGCGAAGCAACATGGGGTATGTGTATCCTATGACAACAGTGTCACTCACCATCAGGCACGTACTCCACAGCTGTAACCACAGACCCACGCAGGTGGATGGAGCCCAGTGGGTCATCAGACTGACACAAAGAAATGAGTTGAAAGAAGGTAAAAAAGTAGGAAAAAGAAGATCATGTGAGTAAAACAAACTCTTATTCTTATTTCTGCTTGTATAATTCAGTATATTTACCTTTGATGGGTCAAAATAATGCATATAAGCGGGGTCATCCCTCAATATGAACTTTCGCACCTTCCAGTTTTTTCTCCTGTGTCCCTGTAATGAAATAGCACAACACATGCTTTTTTTGAACAAAGTCAAGTTCTCACTTTCCACCACAGGGTTGCTGTCTGATATTTTAATCCAAATAACTGTGACTGCGATAGCTTGTTTGACAAGTGTGGCTTCTCAGCATGAGAGTCTTATTGTGGTAGGACATTATTTTAAGAGGTGTAATAAGACTGCCATTACGTTGTCATAATAATGTAATGATGAGTTGAAATGATACCACTTTACTTGAAGTCAAATAACGTCCTATCCTTATTATCACTGACACAGTTGACACCTTGTAAATAAAAAAAAAAAGACAGTGACACTTCTGCTTGCTTTCCAATTCACCTGTTTAAGTAAGCAGCCCTGTTTTATGATGTTTCCTCTGAATTCTTCCTTCACAAGCACATCTTCGTCACTGGAGTAGCCTTCACAGAAGAACCCGCTGTCTGCCTGCACACACATTGTACAGTACATGGATAAACAAATATTTTTTCACGATTCCCAGCCTTATTAATACTGACAATGTGCCAACATTTGTCATCTTGGAAAAAAAGACATTTCTTAAGAAATAGGGTAGACTGGGGATGGTTTCAGCAGAGGATGGTTGCAACAAGTCCTATTTCTCCAATCAACAACGTACTAGAGTGATAATATTCATACTGCACGTAGTCAGTTAGACCCTCTTCCCACCAGGAAGATAGAAGACACATCCAACACCTACTGCTGCATTTATTAGAGAAAAATATTTTTGTGGTATAAAAGTACATTTTTTTTCGTGAGCTATATTTCTGTCACACTGTCTTGACCTTTTGTATGACTTGACCAAAACTTACTGACTTTGAATCGTTGTGTTGTTGATTTGTTGAAGTAACATGTTTAGCATGTGTGCCAGTGTGTCTAGCCAGCACATGATGTTTGTTATGGCTGACAGGATGTTGATGGTTTTGCAACTGTTCACAAGCTAAGCAGCCATTTCAAGATATTCTTGCGCAGTTCCTCCTGTCTCACACTGAAATATAGAAAGATTGAATAGCGTCTGCATCATCTGGACATTGACCCAAGTAGGCCTATGATTCACATATAACCAAACAAAACCCAGTGACTATAATTTTACTGTTTAATATATGATAATTCAGTTGCTCTAGTCCAAATACTCTCTGAGAGAAATGCAAAAAGTGTTGCAACCATCCCCAGCCTCCCCTTTCCATTCACAATAAATTTCCATTTCCATTTACAATAAATATAAAATTCTTAGTTTAATATGTAGTGACTTTTCAACAATCTTACAAAGTAATAAAGAGCATTTGTGTGATCTAAGAAGGCTGATTGCTCTCCACCCTCTGCTCCCTCTTTTGACATGTCACCCGCAGGCTGAAGAAAACCCTCACTCAGGAGCCCTGTTGCTAACATGAGGGCCTCAGGCCTATTTCTCGCTTTCCCCTTTGCAATCAGCCACTCTATCACTGTCGCACCTGTGCAAAAATAGAGGAGTGAGACCGTTAGAAGATTAAAAGAAATAACCTCTTCAACACCTGTAACATCAATAAAACCAAGACAACAGTACCGGTGAAGCAGTGGTTGAAGACTCGATTCTCCTGCTCCAGTTTTAACTCTTTCACTCCATCATCTTGGTCTTTCATCAGTGCGTACAGCTCACTAAGAAAAAATGGAGACACTGTCAACATGTCTTTCCATGCTACCATTCTATCAATAAGCACAAGCTAAACTAAATGCCCCAAACCACAAGTACTGCAACTACAACTACTGCAAGCATTGTCCTGTTGAGCTTTGCATTTTCTTCATATGCATGATTTGTTTGGACAAAATGTATTAAACAAAGACTTTGGATGAAAACAAAAAGCACAAGAGAAAAATTGTAAGGAATGGATCAAACTGTAAGTTGCAAAAGTTTGTAAGGCCAACTAGTTTACTAGCTACAGTATAGCAGTAATGCCACTCCCAGAACCGATCAGCCTTCGACTGAAGATGATTTAGCCTCTGGGGGCAACAGCGAACATTTTAGGGTTTGGATAGTTTCAGTCCAATTGTAACTTGGAATGTGAGAATGGAGGTGGAGGCTAATCTCTATAAATCGATTTCTGCAGATGTAGATATATAATAAAAAAAACTAATAAAAAAACAAATTATTGATAGCCCCTTTAAAGTTAACGAAAATTGAACTCAATGCAATTAAAGGACACAAATTCATGGCTACGCCCCTTAACTGGTGTGAGTGTGTGTGTGTGCCTATCAACAGTTAGCCCTCATCCTCAAAGCCTTTCCTTTTGCGACATTAAAAGTAAAACATGTTTCTTGTTGGCATATGATTTCCTAATGCTGACTTTTTAGTGGGGCCTGTAAACTTTTTAACATAGTGTCATGTACTGTACGTAGCTATTAAATAGTTAGCTATCGAGGAAGCTGTCTTTTTTAAAAAAAAAATGACTCAAAATCTTGAGTGATCTTTCATGACTGTAACTGTATATATACATATGTGCTGTGGGAGAACTAAAAGCTTGACAGGGTAGTAACAACACTAACTAGAGGGGACTTAGCTACGGGTCAGTTCTTAGAATAAAATTAATTCGTTCTTTTCAAAAAATTTGTCTACACCTCCAAGGAGAGATTACAGAACATACGTCAGGTTGACTGTTTCAGGCAGGCGAATGGAGCGTCTTGTGGACTTCCTGGCAAACTTTCTTCCCCCCTCCAGGCAGGTAATGGCTCTCTTGATATCCTTCACCCAAAACTCTCTCTCCTCCACATGTGAAGCTTGAAAGAAGTGGTCCTGCTTTTTCTCCGAGGTAATCTTGAAAACCATCTAAATGGAGCATTATTAGTCAGTTATACTTTTCATGAGATATAAGGAAAATCTACAACAAATATGGCCACCAGTTGTTTTTTTTTAAAATGTCATTATTAGCTGTCTCAAATTAATCAAATCTTCAAATGTATTACTTTAATTCTTAAACATTAAGTGTAGTCTTGACGTCTGACTAATCCTATATACTCTGCTTTAAGGGTCATTTTCACATCTCTAATCCTTCAACGCTAGTTCAGATTTTTCAGCAGGTAAACTTGACATTTTCTTACCGTCCTCTTGCCAAAATCCTGGCAGGGGCTGATGAGCTTGGCTCCCTTTAGTGGAATCATTCCTTTCGGAGAACGGTCTGTTTTCTTTTTATAGAATTCCACCCCATCTTCTGACAGCACCACCCACACTGCCTTCCAGGAGTTTAGCACTGTACCCTGAGGATCAATGAGACGGGTGACAACAGGCAGAGTTGAGCAAAAGTGCAAAAGTATTGGTTGAGGATGTAGTTCTTACAGAGGGCACGTTGTACATTAAGTGAATATTGCGTTTTATAGATATTTTAACATTTCTTCCTCATTAATAAACATATTTGAGTGTGATATCCTCCTAATCTGCAACCTCCAGAAATGACACCGCACATCATGACTCTTATGTTCAACAGTGACCCTCAAATCCAAGGTGAAGTGCATGGCTTTCAAGGTCACTGTTCACTTAAATGTAAGGAAGTGCTACATGAAACAAGTGTTAACTTTTTGTTCAGATGATGTGGCGTAAAAAAAAAGAAAACTTTGACTTTGACGCACAAACTTTGACACAAATTTAATTTCCCCTCTATAAATATTCCTTTTGCTTCATGTTTCGTTTCACACTGTTAGTGTGGTGACATGAAGTGAAAGATTAACATACAGGGCTTAAAAAATGAAAGCTGACAGCTCTTATCTGACCAGGCACCATTTACCAGCTGCGTGAAAATGCAGAAATGAATCTATAGTTGGAATTTCTGGTAATTCACATGGGGAAGAGGAATCACTGACTTTGGCAACCCCTCGCTGGAAGAATTTGAGTTTGTGTTTATATATGTTCCATTTCGCTTGATTTACTTTTGAACTAACTATTGTGCCCCGTTGAGCTTGCAGTGTCTTGTGCCGTCTTCGCTCCCTCGGGGAACAGGAGCGGGTTGTTGGAGTGTCTTTTTTCAGCAAGCTTTTGAGAAAGTATAACATTTAAAGTTACATAACTTGTGTTAGAAACAAAGTCTTCCCAATCTGCTGTGAAACACATGCCTTCAAGCATCACAAGAAAGCTGTGTGCAGAATTGTGCCTGTGCTCTTTGAACTGAACCACGGAGGGGATAAATAACGTAACAGAAATATGTGACAATGTAGTGTTGGAATATCAGCCTTTTCCTTCTGAACAGCGGCTGTACTGCCCTGCACAGACAAAATGCAGTAACTACTCAAAACCTTATTGACATTTATTTTGCCATAAAACATTTTCATGTAATGGAAATGCATAACTTCAAAGAAAACAGTATGTGAAATGCAGTGAAGGGTAATTAAAACAATACACTTTTAAAAACCAAATGCAACAGTCCAACACAGCTAAAGAGAGAGTCAAATCCTGCTAAAGCTGGTATGAGATAGCTGCAACTGAACTTAAAGAAAGCTCCCCAGTTGAAATGGATAAATATATCAGTTTTGGTTAATTAACATCTTGGTAATTTTGTTTGTCCATAACTAAATAAGGCAGAGGCTAAATCCACTCATGGAGAAAAAATCTTTAGCTTCACAGAGTATCAGTAACTGCCAGATCAGTTTTGTGTGGAATTAACAATTCGGTGTGGTCAAGCTACTTTAAAGTCACTTATTTAAGCTTATTATGGTGTAAATTAATTTACTGTATGTTATTTATATATGAAAAAACAGTAGCTGTAATTCTGAATAAACAAATTTTGTTTGTTAACATTTTGTTTTCCCCTTGATTGTATCCCCATCCATGGGTTTATGTAAATGTTTTTTGTCGTAAAGAATACACAACATTAAGGAATTACATCCTATCCATATGTTACAGCTGGAAATTTTTAAACCTTGTTTTCTCAATTTTTACGGATTTGCTGCTCTCTGCCTTTGAAGGGCAGTGTAGTCCTCAGTCTTGTCTTTCATGTCCTGCACTGTGTGAAGCAGAATACTGAACCATCCATATATTCCTTCATACATTACAGTTAATACTAAAATTCTGCTTATGTTACACTTGTGTATGTCATTAAATTATGCATGCATGCTTAAACGCGGTGTCCACTGCCTCAGGTATCAACACTAATCAGAACTTTTCCGACTATTTAATGGTTTAGTTCGTCTCTCAATACTTTCTGATCTCCCTGCCCCGTCTGTGGCACACAGCCCTGAGCTGATTTGTTCCCATATCCAACTTTAAAATCCGGTCACAAATGCATAGTTTCATTTTGAATAATAAGTCATTTAACTTGCATCAGCTGAATTTAAAGTAGAAACAGACAAGTTGTTGCATTTCTGTGGCAAAGACAACAGGCGTTGTGTAGATTTCCTCGTCAATATTTGTTCTTATAACTTATTCCTCATCCACAGAGGGAACTACTATAGTAAGCACTATGTGGCAGGGAACACACCCAGCAAAACATGTACAATTACTTTCCTTTTTCTTAGAGTCAGAGCATAGCTCACTGAAGAAATGAACACCACTTTGGATATAAGAGGTACATTCAAACTGTCACAATTTTATATAGAATTCAGGAATGGGCATAAGCCATTGTAATGATGTGTGTTGCACAGTAATAACATCGTTAGAGTAGCTTTGCACAAACAAGTAACTACAACAGGGGCTGGTGTCAGAGTGGATGGGGGAGTAACCTTAGGAGAAAACATTTGTAGAAAAATGAGTGTGTTCTATCATGTAGTCTATAATGGAGACATCATTTCCCCTGGAAAAATCATGCCCAGTGGCAGACAGATGAAGGCAACACTTTCAGTCTAAACATGGATGGTGTCATTATTGTATAGCCATTATACTGTGCTATCAACATTTATGTCAAGTCAGAGCAAAAAGTTGTCCTTTTTGACATTAATACACATTTGCTGCAGCAAGTATTTGTGGCAGCAGGACTGTGTATGTGACACAAAATAAATCACCGTGGACATGTTCACCCTAATGAAGAAACATGTCACTAAGTGCAGCAGTGTGTTACACTGATGTATTTTTGGCACAGAAGAATAAGCTGCTGTATATCAGGGTGGCTATCAATACTTATTATATTCTTATTAGTTAGATCAATTCAGACAAACTATTATCAGTTTATCCTTTAATGTTGAAATGTCTGTTTTTTATCTATGGACGTAATGATGTTTTGACCTTTTGGCCTGAGCACAGTGTTCTTTTGTATTTTTAGAGACACTCCCACAGACACTTATGTCATGAGTGGACATAGACTCATCATGAATTAGCTGTTTGCCTGTTACATGTGTCTGTTCCGCTCTGTCCACGGTGAAGAAATATTCTCTGACAACATCTTAACCATCTTTAGGCGTGACCATTACACATAGCTGTGGCTATTTATGGTAACGATAGTGTCATCTTATCACTGATAATGTAAACACTTTAGCCATGATCTCTCAATCATCATCAAACAAGAGTGAGGCAGTCAAAAATGATAAAGTCACTGTCATGCACTTTGAAACAGAGTTTACAAAGTTCTTCACAATAAAGGACAAAATGAACATATAGGTAAGAAAGTTATGTCTGGTGGATGACACCAAATGAAAAGAAGACAACTGACTGCACTTAGTCACTTAGTCTTGCATTTTACTGGACCCATTATCCTATTTTTTTTTTTGTGCGCATTCATGGCTGTACGCTGAAGGACCTCTGTGAGTCACGATTTTTAAAAACCTTTTTTTAAGTCTCCACGCCAGCATGGCTCATCCCACTCCTGTGAACACAATGTCACAAGAACATCTTCAAATTTGGTGCAAAAGACCACTTGGACTCTAATATGATACTAGCAGTGCTGGAGAGTAACTACTCGACAAATTTACAAAATTGCAGTTACTAACAAAAAAAACATTTCACTAAAAAACAATGACAAGTCAAAATTTTGGTGATTACAAAGGGGTCATAGCCAGATGTTCTGTTTAGGTTGGCTGGTGATCTCTTCTGGTAAATGTTCCTTTGACTGGCATGTTAGATGTGCAGAGAGCAAAAGTCACACTTTGCTCGATGCAGAAAAAAGTGTGTGTGCTTGTTCAAAGTGTGAAATGAATGACATTCACACTGTATATTCTCACTGTATTCCCTTTTTTAAAATAAGTTCCAGTTTACATTTAGATAGTCATGGTCTGTCCCCTGTTCACGCCCATGAAAGAAGCTAGAATTTGTTTTGTTGAGTGTTTGGGAATATTTCAGTATATTCAGGGCACACTGCAAACACATTATTTGTTTAAAGGCTGAATATGCAGGGTTTTTTTGTAATAAGAAAACAAGAAATACAGGCAGAGGGCAGAGTCTGTGCAGATACAGTCACCACCACACACTTCTAGTGGGTCAGAATTGATGATTTAGGCAGGTTATGTTCCTGGTATGGCTGTAAGATCGCAGCAGTTTTAGATCTGAGTGTCAATCTGTTTTGTACAGAGAACAAATGGCGAAACACAAGCTACAGAACACATGTCATGTTTTGCTCTTGGTTATTCTGGGCAGAAGCAGGAACTTGAGTTTTCATTGCAACTGACGAACAGAAGTGTAAAGTTGCGTGTTTCGAGTGACATGCGCATTTCTTCCTCTGGGTCCTGGCTGAATTCACTGTACCATATTCCTCTTTACAAGTGTTTGTTTGTTATTTATTTATGTTTGTCACAGTTTGGGTAACTGATGTAATAGTTATGGTGTTAATCACCACTGCATTAGTAATTTACTATTTGTTCAAGAACTCAGAGGTGGTCAAACCTCTTATAAATCTGATAATTTTACAATTCTTATCTCTTTTAAATCAGTGTGTATACTTTTTGTAGCTGAACCAATCATAGAGCTGTGCAATTTTGACAATTTTGTTACAATACTGTTGGTGTTAGCCATACAAATGCAATGTGAAGAAGTGGATGGTGTTTTCTCATAGTTATTCTTACCTTTTTCACCAAATATCCCTCTCTGATCTCTTGTGGCTCCATTACTCTGCTCTCCGCTGTCAGCTGCAACTTCTGTCACTTTTTACGGGCTGTCAAAAAATATTTCCCATGCAATCCACCTACTCACTCTCTCTCTCTCTCTCTCTCTCTCTCTCTCTCTCTCTGAGTGTGTGTGTGGGCGTCTCTATCTCTCTCTGCCTCTGTCGAAACCACAAGCGCACACACAGGCAGGAAGTTGGGCTGTTGGGTGTGTTACAACGATGAGTGGTCAAACAGCTTCCTCTTCTAGGTCGTATTATCAGTTACAGCTACTGTGCTCAGCACAACTTTAAGATGTAAACTTGGCAGTTCTGATGAAAATACTCTTGAACAAGGTTTGGACATTTCATTACAGTTGCAATAAAACTTAGACTAAAACTGCAGATTTAAACAGAGGCGGTTGGGCTGGGAAAGAAACAGTGAAGCACAGATGGAAAAAAACAAGCAAACGTGTCTAGACTTTAAAACCACAGTCAAATTTGAATGAAACTCTTTTTTTAACATCTGATTGAGCAATTTCCTTTACAGGACTTTTATTTCCTTTATTATAATTAGGAGGTCTTCTTGTTATTTAACTGTCATTTTACACTGATTTATTAATAAACTTTCCTTGCCTATACTCTCAAGCCCATATGTACTGCATTTTCTCTTTTGCTTGAGTGGATCTTTGTTTCCGGTGGTTTTCTTTCATATGTTTGTGCTGCATTTTTTTACATTTTATCTCTTGAATTTGTAATTTTTACTGTCCTGAAGGTGGCTGACCCTGTGTGTTTTGAAAGGCATGCTGTACTTTTATTATTGCTTATATTGCAATTTTGCATTCACAAAAAAAATAAAATATCAAAAATATATAGATAGTTACAGTATGACTAACTATGAGTACATGATTTAGCTATATTTGGGATCACAACAGCTGACCTGAGTGAGACACTGGTGACCTATTTCTGGAGAAGCAAAGGTTCCTCTTTTCCTTATTTTTCAGTGTGGTTAAAGTGTGTTGTAGTTGCAATGAAGTCACCAGCTGGGGTAAAAAAAAATCTCTTCTAAATCTATTAAATTTCAAAATGTATGTAAAAAGCTGCATCATAGAAGAGCAGTCAGAAGAGCAACTTAAGTATAAATGACATAATCCGGCACAGTTGTAGTCCGATCTCTTAAACACTATTAGACATGCTGGACTGTCACATAGCTTGAGTTTCAACAGATTTTACTCAACATTTGTCAGAACATGTGTCACAGCATGTAGTTTCACAAACTGTAGTCATTTCACAGCATGAAAGGAAATGTTCGTATCTGAGGCATCAGTTCTCATCAACATGGTAACCCAGCTGCTAGCGTCAGTGGAATAACTTGAGCTCCGACCATGAAGTGAGTGACAGAGATGAAACACAGACTGGGTGTTATGTGACAGAATGAGAGGCTGTTTTGGACGACTGACTGAATCAATAAATTTAATCCAACATAGGCCAGCTACACAATTTAATACAGCACTTTTTATACTGTATTTTCTTTTTTTCCCCTCCTCAATCACCTGTGAAGCAACCGACAGGCGGTGGACGCAATAACAACGCAATAACAGGAACATCTGTCTACTGTAATCAGTGCTAGAATGTAACTATTTACTCAACATTATACTTATATCTACTTCACTACATCTAAGAGGTATATAATAAACTTTTTAGTCCACTACATCTGACAACTTTTCAGCAGAGTTGGGCAAGTTACTATAATTTAGTAATTATTGTAGTTACAATTACTAGTTATTTCACTCAAAAGTAACAGGAAAAAGTAACTTTTGCCTTTTAAATGTCTACTTCAATTAGCTTTTCACTGTTTACAGAGCTATAATATTTTAGTGACAGCTGTCAATTTTTTTTTTATCAATCATTGTGCCCATTATCATTGAAAAGACTTGGTGTCTCTATTACAGAGTTGGAGTAGTTGTTGTAAAATAAAACAATCAAATCAATCTAAACCAGGAACTGGATTTTTTTTTTCACCTTAAATGCACGTAATCTTTTTCACCCCTGCCTCTCAGACAGCCTGAGTCCGCCACTGCTGTGATGAAAAGCAAGCTCACGTCAGCTCAACTGTCTTTCACATCCATAAGGTTGGCTGACATACTGACATTAGATCATAAATCGGGGAACAGGCTGTTTTTCTGCTGCGTCTGCTGTCCTCTGCAGTTGTCCACTATTTTCAGGTAAGACTAAAGTAATAAGTAATGAGCCCATGTCTGGTTACCACCAAAAGCAGTGGAATTAGGGTTAAGTGTGGGTCGAGAAAATTCTCTTATTTCTTAAGTTATATGAACAATTTAATAATCCTTCGATTAGCTAGAAAATGCATCATGACTAAGCTGAAAACAGGACTGTTTTCTGACACCATAAAAAGTGGACATTTGTTTGATATGTGGCTCTCCTTGGACACTACAAACACATAATGCTCTTATAGAATATGATGCATCGCTGTAGATTAAACCACCCAACAGTATATAAAGTAGTTGAGCTCAACCTTAAACATTAAAATATAACATTAATACAGCAGTGTTATTAGTCCATAAACATCTAAGAGCAAAATACTTACAGGGACCATTTTACTGCTTAATGAGTGCTTTTACTATTGATATTTTTAGCACATTTTGCAAATAATACTTTCACTTAAAAGGACTTTTACTTTAAAAGTATTCTCACAGTATTACTAGTGTTACATAAGTGAATGATCTGGATAATTATTCCACCACTGACTATAATGCCCTCCAATACACAATATCTGAGTGGAAAAATCTGTTACAAGTGTGAAGATAATGATGTTTACTCTCTTTTCCCATCTGTAGCAGAGGCCGAGGTTCAGCTCAGCGTAAATCATCAAGGATACGGTTTGTGGTGAGGTTGTTTGGGGATGATGAGATGAGATAAAATCACCTCTCCTCTTCGTGATGCAATCCACAGGGACGACATATTCCAATACCAACATCAGTTACAGCGGCTTATTTTTGATGTGATGTTGTTGATGTTCCTCTAGAGGGTCTCATAAACACATGTAAGCTGAATGATATCTGAGATGTGCTGTATACTGCGTTCAGGGGATACACTAGCACTAATAAGAGGACGATAAAAAGAGAAGAAAAAGGCTGATGGAAATTATCAGTGAGGAACATAAAAGTCATGATAAAATATATGAATATCTCGTAAAAGTTGTCATATAAAAAATATTCGTGTATATCTCTGTTGGTGAAATTGCCTTGGAGGGGTTTTCATATCAGTCTTTGATTGGGTTTACATCATTTAGACAACTGGAGCACAAAAACAAGCTGATGGAATTATTTATAAGCTATCTTATGTGTTTAATAATCCTCCTAATGGGAAGAAGCTTTAAACTAGCAGCCACATTTTAATCACAGTTTTTTCATGATAAGACCACGCTATTAAAAGTCACCTTCTGATGATGATCTCATTCCTATAAACGTGGCAGGGACGTTCTCTGTGACCGTGGCATTTATCAAAAGGGACGCCGGCCGTGCTGTTTGCCTTGAATCACGCTGCCCTCTCGCACATGCTATGAATAAACATCAAGGGGGCTGGTGGTTATGAGTTTATTGATGAATCTTGAGGCAATGAGTTTCATTAACTGTCAACATAAGAGTCATCTCTCTGTGCTGGTGATTGAAAAAGGGACTCGAGGTATGGAATGTTAATTTCCCCGAGAAAACAACGATGGAAGCAAAGAGGACGCTACAGAGCATTTGTAATCTCTTGTTCTAATTAAGACAAGTTATTGAGGATGCCTTGAGAAGGAAAGAAAGGACACTTAACCCCAGTCTTCTTTGTGTGAGACTCATCGAGGTGCAATTACAAAAGGTACAATCTAAACACCCTCTTGGTTTATTTTCCTGAAATCGTGTCTCTCCTCTACACCCCTCAGTTGTCTTTTCATCTGCACATGGCATACAAAGCATGAGCGATGTACTGTACGTCCTGGGAATAGAGAGAAGAAACAGATCTCTTAGCACTAAGCTTGAAGAGGAGACGAGTAAGGTACTGTAAGCATGATGAAACCGAAGAAACAGGACATCCTCACGCACACACACAAAAACTGTTCTCTTTCAATCTCACAAACCCCTTTTCACACCTGAAATGACCTCTGAACAGCAATTGTCAAACACCAACCAGCAGTGCCTCTGTACATAATGTTCCATGACCATTATTATAAGGTACTGTTATTTTCTATATGGTACATAAAATGCTCTGTCCAGTTTCCTGGAGTCAGTGGAGTTTGTGCCGTGCACAGGCGGATATCCTGTGGTGAAAACTCTCCCAGGCCTTTTGTTGCACGTCACACCCACATTTTCCCCACTCTTTTCTGTTGAAATGTAACACTTTGAAGTAAAAGGTGAAACTTCTCTCTAGATGCTAACTGAAAACCACAAAGTCTAACTTAATTTTACGTTTGCCAAAAAATAGTCACGCCTTACTTCGATGCTTTTTGCGAGGAATTCAAACTCTTATGTTCTTTACTGGAATATTCCATCTGACTGATTAGTTTCTGTTTTCTCACTTCTGAAGTGTGATATTACAACCACATAGATGTTGACAGTAAGGGCTCTTACTCAAATACTGCACTCCCCCCATAATCAAAAGTACATCTTTTCCTCTTACATATAGATTCCTGTGAATGTGATTCATACATACTTTACTTGAGTATTTCCATTTCTTGGTACTTAATACTCCTCGGCAAATGTTTTATTTCTAAAGCCGCTACATGTATTTGACAACTGTACCAAGCAGATTAAGATTTTACATACAAAAATGCATGATCAATTAATAAAATATTATGCATTCTGCTGCTTACAATGAATCAGTAATAACAATGCAACCATGTAATATACATGATGATATAACACTCTGTAAGCAGCCATTCTGCATCATGAATATTTACACTTTTGATATGTACATTGTCGATGTTTTCACTTTTATTGCTACTTTAATTGAGTAAAGGAGCTGACTGCGTACTTCAGCACTGCCAGTACAGTTGCAGCAGTACAGGATGAGTTCTATGCTGCTCCACTTTTGAGATCACTTCCATTTTTCTTCCTCTCTTTCCTCATATTGGACACAGCAATAAATACTGCATGTGTTGTTCCTCCTGCTGCCCAACCCTGTGCCATAGCTCTTGTTTTGCTGCCCAGGGATTGAGACATCTTCATCCCAGTCCTCTGTACCTCACAAGCGCCATCAATAATTCTGCTAAAGAGTGCACTGAGCTGAAAATGGGAGGGGAGCTTGAGAGGGGGGAACAGTTGATGGCTTTCCATGGCACACTCAATCTCTCCTCTACCTCCTTCTGCTCCTGTTGTGCTCCCGCACTTCCTAACATGACCTTCTGCAATGTTGTTTATCATTTTGTGCTGTATGAACAACAGACACACACAGCAAGCACACAGCATTTAGTTCCGACATAAAGAAAGTGCTCCTGAACAGCTAAAATATAGGTTCTCAAAAGGGTTTTTTATTTGCTTATTTTTATTGCTAGAGCCACAAGAAATGACTGTTATTAATCAATGAAAAGGAAAGAAAAACACGGAAGAAAGAAATTGCTTGAACATTGAAAGAAAACGTTGAAAGAAAACTGCATGAGGGAATTTAAGCATTGCTTGAAAAACATACAGTATTTTGTGTGAATGTGTGTATATATACACACACACAGACACACACACATATATGTATGTATATATATATATATATATATATATATATATATATATATATATATATATGTATATGTATATATATGGAGTTCTGAAGATTGATTACATTCTGTCAGGAACTATAAAAAAAACTGTATGATATGGGGAGAAACACACTTTCTGTTACTTCACACTATATAGCTACAAAATTCAGCACTATGTTGATAAGATGCAATCTGAAAAGTTCATTTCTCAAATTAACAAAGAGTCTGCTTCATACATGCTGCCACGAATAATTGAAATGTAAATCATCTTTTTAGCTAATAGATGGTGCTGGCCCTCCCTCGGGGTGTTGCAACGTTTGTTCCCACACATCCTGCTGAGCCAATCCCTTATTTTAAACTCAGATCTTATGATGCCAGATGAATCAGACATATTTTTTTCTGAAAGAAATGGAAGATACATTATGCATTCAGGCTCGGTTGTAATTGGAACTCCCTGATTGGTGTTTGATAAATATTTTTTCATCCTGCCAACCAAGTGATTGTGATGTTTTTTAAACTGTTTATTTGCATATTGAACACCTGTCATTTTTGACAAATGGTGATTTTATGTGTGATAACATGGCAGACACTATATGACTTGTCTGTGAGCATCTAACACAATTCAGTCACTTTGAATGTTTCCAGAAAACATGTTTTACAACAACAAGCCAGTTCAGAATAATTCAAACCATTTTATTAACCATACTAGCTGTGCAACCCTTGGGATGGAAATGTATACCGGTTGGTACACCACTGAGATCCGGACCAATTGTAAACCCTGATGTTGTGACGCCACCCACTACTTTCTGAGCTCCATTTGGAAGTCCTGAGTTTGGCATTTTGGAGGATGCTAGCTTGTTTTTTTGTTTTGTTTTGTTTTTTTTTGGGGGGGGGGGGGGGTTGCAACCAGCACATGCACAATATGCAGATGAGAGCGTGGAGATGGTGGGTGGTGTACTGCAAGTTGGGCATTGTTTTGTTTTGGCTCGTCCCTTAAGCAGGAATAAATGGCACAATATTTCTTGTATTCCAGCTAAACAGCACAATAAAATATGGTTCTGAAAACATTTGAGGTAAAAAATAGAAAACATAGAAACAGAATATTGATCATATTTGAAATCTGTCTACTTTGACAATTTGATCTAACTTTCCTGAGCCTGTTTCATTGAGCTGGATGGACTCAATGACAACAACTTGTCAATTACAAGCTAGCCAAACCCTAAAGCCAGTCACGAGTGGTGAAATCTTTGGGTGGGCAGTGACCTATCAATATGGCATATGTCTACATTCTATTACACTTGGATATAGTCTACATTAGTTAGGCTATAAATCATCAATCAACTGTGCAAATGTACTGTAATCAAACCAAACTAATAAGCACATCTAGCTTACTCTGTATTCACACAGCACAATAAATAAAGAGAGGGAGAGTCACTGTGACAAGAAATGTGGGTCGATTATTATGTTTGGTGATGTAACAGGTCACATAAATGAGGCAGTTTAAGATTTCAGTTTTCCTCTACCTTTGCATTATGCACACTGATCCCATGTCATTACTACTGTTGCCAAAGAGTGGACAGTCTATTTGAAAAGTTTGTGTTTTCTCTGGCCCCCTCTGCTGTGTAAGATCCTGCAGACCAGATGTTGGTTTACCATCAGTGACCACAGCTCATTTTTCTTAAAAAGACAATGGTGAAAATCTGTTGAAGTGAGAAATGTCCATGCTGGCCACCACCATTAAGCTATCCATGCCAAAAAAAAAATAAGTGGTGGCAGCAGGGAACGGCCCGACTCTGGAACTGTGCACAATCACTGTCAAACTGCTGGGAAAAACTACAGCCACACTATGTCAATATGTCCTCTTAATAGAAAGCTGCTTGAAATGTAAAAAAAATGGTAATGCTACGTGACATGGAAACAAGCTAACCAGTTAGCCAACTTGCAGCAGATACTCATACACACTCATGTCTGTCACAGGTGCACTGCTAGCTGGAATACAAAAATGTTGTCCTTAGTGCGGACAGATAGCCTCTGCCTCAATTGGCAAGAAGGTTCATTTTCAGGAGCAAACTGTGGCAAAAGGAGGGTACCATACTTTTGAAACAACTTATTACTGGAGTATGTTTAACCCTGAGACAAATTTTGAATAATTAAAATGTAATAAATACAAGTCCTAAAATCCTGAATCTGTTGAAATGATCAACAAACACAGCTTGTAATCATGTAATCTCAACATTTGTTTTTTTAGCTTTGGTGAAACACGCCTATCCTGCCTCCCCTGACGAGACATCACTGCCAAAAGCATACAATACTTCATCATCTATTTGACTCTAATTGGGACCATAATTTACAAAATGAAAATCATGCTGCACTGAAAAAAAGTTGAAACTAGTGATTGAGAACATAAACCCATTAGGAAACTATTAACGGAGGCAATAAATCATGTGAGAAGTAGGATCATTTTGCCATTAGAGTACAAACAATCAGACTTCGCCCCCTGCTGGATATGAGACAGAATGCATGTTTAAGGCATTTGAGAATTGGCTTCACTTTTCTGACAAAGAATCTCCGTCGACTATTTATTATACAGACTATGGACCCTACAGAAATCTCTCAACAACTACTGGATAGAATTGCCATGAAACATGGTATCCATCATATTCATGGTTTCAGGTTGATGTATCCTAATGAATTTTATGATCCCATGATTTTTCCTCTAGCACCATTCTGAGGTTGACATTTGTGGCTTTCAGTGGAATATCTCAACAATTATAGGATGGATTGTGATGACCTTTGGTTTAGACATTCATGGACCATAAGGATAAATTATAATAACTTTGGTGGTACTACTATATGGTAAACGTTAAACCTGATAAACTGATAAAATCAGTACATGCTGCCATTTTCATTGTGAGGACATTAGTTTGTCAAAGTTAGCAGTTAGCAAAAGTGTTGCCGTGCATAAGTGCAGACTCACAAATTATTTAATCTAATCATAATGAGCTCACTTTCTTCCAGATGGCACATCTATCAATACATCTTTAGAAATCATTAAAAGACTGTGTCCGCAAAATTTATCTTCTCCCAGCAGAGAATCTTTGCTTTTGTTGACATGTTGAAATTGAAATGTATTTAAACTGTTAGTAATTACGTAACACAAATGATCCAATGACCCATTCTTGCCATCCCACCCATTTTTGCCCTGTGCTCCAATAAAAGCTGAGCAAACTGTATACTTCAGTCAACTTTCTCCTTTTCCTGTAAAGAGACATGTAGGTTTGCATCTTAAGTTAGCTAATGTTAGCAAAACACTACCTAACAAGATAGCTAATGTTGGCAAAATGCAAGCTAAATAGCCAGTCAATGATTGATGTAGATTATACAGCTATTTAGCTAGCTTTTTGCCAGCATGAACTAATTTAAGATGTTAATATGTTGCTTCTACAGGTCCCCCAGCAATATCTTTTAATCATCTTCAAAATTTGGTATTCTTTAAAACACAGATGTGCATAACACATAACATGAATAAGTATATAAAACAGTAAAGGAGAAAGTTGACTGTAAGCTTGCTCAACTGTCACTGAAGCACACAGTGAAAAGAGGCAGGGCTTTAAAAGGATCACTTAATAACAAATCAGGAAATTAATTCCAACAAAACAACACAACACAATCAAATAATCCACCATACATCATACAATATAACCCTGTATCAAAAGTAATGTCAGACAAATATACAGTATCCCTGCCACACTGACTAATGCCATTTTATCACACATTTAAATATGAAAATGTTTCTTGTTACACCTGTTCAGATTTCCACAGTCTCTGCAAATGAACCATCATCTCTCTGATCTATAACATCAGGCCTACATCAAATCTTCCTTATGGTGAATTTCACTCTAATTACCTCCTGATTCAATCATCAGTTAGGGTGTAAAATAAAACAAGAGATAAAGGGCAAAGACATCAAGTTCACAGCCTGAATTGACAACAAAGTGAAATGAATGAGCTGCTGGAGACAATGACCCACTGTGGTGGGACTAATAAACCTGCAGGCTACTTCTAGCTGGGAGGAGGGGGCTCCTCCAGCTGCCAATTAAATAAAGAGGAAATTAATGGATAAACAGTTTCATTGGGGATCAGAGACGAGTGATGTGCTGTGAGCCCTGCAGGGAACTACACCACATCGCCGCCATAACCAACACCACCCTCGTGTTGTTAACAGCCTCGGGGAACAAGCGAGCTTATTTATTCTCATAATTTTTTTTTCTAATCTCTCCGTGCTATTGCCAGAAACCCCCTTCAAGAGTTTAGTTCTAAGGCAAAACTATGCTAATGTGATCTTTTTTACAGTGTATTTGCTCTTATGCAGATAAGTCGTCTTATCCGTCGCCTCACACCTGCTCCGCTGCGAGCTATTCCTGCCCATTATTTCGGATTGGACGATTGGGTGCACTCACAGGTTATGCCTTCAAAAACTTTATATGGATTTTCATATGATTACCTTGTACACTCTTAGAAATAAAGGTGCTAACTAGAACCATAAAGGTTCTTTGGCTTGTCCTCATAGAAAAGCCCTTGTTGATTCCTGGTACAACGTTGAATAAAGGTTCCACTTGGAACCCTTTTAGAGAGTTAGAACCATCTGTGAGAGGTTTCATACAAAACACTTCTCTACAGAGGACTCATCTATGGTGCACCCAGAACCCTCTCTGGGGTTTAATTGTCAACCTTCTAGCGGTGCTAAGCAGAGCCCACCCAGTGGGTTCTACAATAACCCTTTTATATTCCAAAGGTTTTATCAAGAACCCACTCTGGAGGTTGAACTGAGAAATCTTTTATACACCAAAGATTTTACGTAGAACCCACCAAGGAGGTTTTTACCAAGAGGACTTCTGTTTTGTGGCACAACAAACTCTTGGTGAAGCCTTTCTCTAAAAAAAGGGTTCTCCAGAAGCAAATGGTTCTGGGTAGAACCTCAGCCCTTCATTAAGAACCTTTTTGGAACTCATTTTTCTGAGAGTGTACCAAGTGAAACACCAGATGCAGAAGCTCAAAGATTTTGAGAGCCTTCAAGCACCTTGTCTAAATCCTTTAAAAGGTATTGATTTGAGTAACAGCCCGGAGCCACTTATGTGATTTCTTCTCATCATCAGACCAAAGCACTGATGAGGCCTATCCATATGTCTGTTCAGTGCCCCTAAGATTGTTTTCATTTCTCCAGCTTTTATATAAATTCTATTTGATCTGCAGTACTTTGCCAACACCTGTGGATGATGTTGCTGCGCTGCCTCCCTTGAGCTCCTTAAAATAGATGCTGACATTCATGCTTGTGGCTCCAGGCTGGGCCATTGTGCTCACATCATTAGTGTACAAATATTAAATTGTCTTCTCTTTCTTTTTTTTTTCTTAAAGCTGGGGTGAATGATTGTTCCAGCTGTGCGTTCGGTTGCCTCGGGCCTTGATCTCACTTTGTTTGAGACATAAAAACAGATCACAGTCAGCTTCTGTACCCAGTGACATATGACTTTGATGGCATAGTAGAATTTTCCTTTACTCATTCCATAGACATAATCACATGCCAAAAAAATAGATTGTGATGACCACTTGCTTAATCTGTACAGAGAGGAACTACTCTGACATATCATCCAAAAACAAATCCAAAATCTGTATTGAGATGCTTTATAACATCCCTATTGTTGTTGATGATCTAGTTGGAATTAAAAGTGGGTATATGTGGCTGTGTGAGAGTACTGGCATGGAAATGATGTGTTTTGATGGGAAGGGCTGGCTCGCTCCTACTCTGGGGGACGGAGGGTAGCAGGGAGTGAGAAGATGCCAAACAACAGACTGAGGCAGGATATAAATCAAATCTCTCTGGAGACAAGACGGCACACACACACACACACACACACACACACACACACACACACACACACACACACACACACACACACACACACAGTGTTTTCTGAGGTCTGCAGGAGCCTCTGCACCTCGGCAGCCACCAGGTTAGTGACTTCAAAACTCTGCACAAAAAGAAGCATGCAAAAATGATTACAGCAGCAGAATCATAATTAGGATGGAAAGCATTAGAGATTTAGATAAAGGCAAGGGAATGTGTAGGGATGATGAGACATTATCCAGTGGTGGAAAAAGTATGCTAATCACTTAAACCTACAACAAGGAGGGTTTTTTTTAACTGGTTATGAAACACTATCTGTTAATACTGATGCCTCTGTATGACCTACATGTGCAAATGAGTCCATCCACAAGAAAACTGGCTATTTCTATCTAGTTATTCTTAATGGCTGCCACCACATCGGGTTCTCCTTGAAATCAGATGAAATGAGCCTGTCTGTACATTTTCCCAGACAAAGTTAAAATGGAGCTGGAGGAAATTTTTATTTCAGTAGTTGTATTTTTTGTTGAATTTTGTGGTTATGATGGTGGAAACACTGCTTTTGTCCACATGGGCTTTTAAAATCAACAGTTGCTTCTAGTAGTTTAAACAAAAGTAGCAATACCATAATATGAAAATACACCATTACAAGTTTTTCTACTTAAAGAAAGATTTATTATTATGTATGTATGTATGCACTCACTGTGCAGACTGGTCCCTGTCAGTGTTACATGATGAACTAATGTGTTAGCAGTCCTTTATTGTTGTAACTTAGTTGCTACCTTCAGCTTCTTCATATACTGTTGGGTAGTTTAATTTAATTGTAAATATAATTCAATAATAGTTATAATTTTGAAACAGAATAACCATTACAATATTCATAATATTTTTTATGAGTAATCAGAACTAATATGACGAAGACACTGGATTTAAAATATGTGTTACTTTTCATTTATCTAACCTAGTTTAGCAGTTTACAATTTGGCCATGACGCTGTATTTGGTCACCGTCTAGCCGCCAGACTTCCTGGACAGAAACAGCCTTTTTATCATGCAGGGCACAGGAGTTGTAGGAGTTTTTGTTTGTGTATGTTAGTTAGTTTGTGTTACTGTTTGACTTCGGTGTTTGTTGTCCAAAGTAATGTTACTTGCTGCGCATCAAAGCAGCGGTAGACCAGTAACTCCCATGCCCTGCAAAGGAAATGGATGTGTTCAATGGAATTTTGTGGCTGTGAAGAAAGCACAGACGGTGGCTTCAGTTCGCCATCAGTAAAGACTGTCTAAGAGCAAAGTAAAAGGAGGAAAATGTTCTAAATATAGCGTACACTAAAACCAAAATTGATTTCAGCCAGGTTAAATCACTGTTGCTTCAGCTCCCCATTGAGTCTGAGTTGGCTCAGACTGAAAGAGCAGCTGCAGCAGCGGGAGAAGAAAAGTTTTGTTGCACCCACATAGCAACTGACAGGCATTTTTATGACTGCTTTGTGAAATTAATTGCGTAACTTTTAAATAAATCTCCAAGCACAAACACTCCCATCTTCTACCATGGAAAAGCCTTTCTGTTTATGTCTCTGTCAGTTATAGATTTCAGGAAACTCACAAACAGTGAGGATTAGCCTCTTGTCTGTTGTAGCTGCGTGTCACGTAGAAAAAAAGTTCAGGACCCTTCAAACCCAGTTTCAAGCAGGCGTGCGCTTGAGACAAGCATGACCGCAACACTTTATAAGATCACGCCTGCTTATTGCCCTGGCTGGATGATCACAGGCGCCTCCTTACCTGCCTGCTCGCCTCCCATTGAAAATGAATTATGAGGCATGTCAACCACTCCCTGTCTGAAAAGCCTTGATGCTACACGGCTGCAGTGATGGACTCTCTTAAGTGTGGCTTATTCTGGAAAACTGATCCCCTGTCCACAAGTCTGTGCTCGGAAATATCATCTGTGAGACAAGAATCAAAAAACCCAATTTAAGTTCTTCAGAGTACAGTACGTGCTCATGAGACCACAGACTCTGAAATAATGAGTTGGAGACCACAGTTAGCATGCTACCCACGCAAGTAAAACGTCTCGATGACAGGTTTGAGGATGTAGATGGCAGAGCCGGGAGGAATAACATATGTGTGTTGGCCGTGCCAGAGGGACCGACATTTTCACCCAACTACTCCAGGACCTGTTCAGACTGAAAACAAAAATAAAACAATCAAACAAAAGTGTGCAGTTGGACACTGTAGATACATGGCAACGTCTCCACAGATTAAAGCCTTGGACTGTATCCTGTGACGTCACCCTCAACATGTTCTGCATGTGATGTGTGTCTTGGTTCAGGAGCCAAGAGGCAGAGCAGGGAAAATAATATTTGGAAATCAGGTACACATGATTGACTTCAGTCTCATTCTATCTATTTTAGTTTAATCTCTCATGTGTGACGTTCCCTTTTGTCTCTTTCGCTGGGCCAGTTTGCTCCCCCTCCCCAAAAGAGAGTCTATACACAAAAAAACGGTGTGTTTGAGTGGTCCTCAACAGCTTATAAGATCAAACATTTCAGCTTCACCACCAGGAAGCTGCATGCAAACGGCAGGCTGTAAATACCACTGGAACAAAAACCATGATATTTTGCAGTCACAGTCTTGACATTTCACATCGACACTACATTACTGTTAAATATATTCAGACAGCATGACTTAATTTTTCTTGCTGAGAAAAAGGAGATGACTTTTGTCCAGCATGAACATCGTGCTGTGACTTTTTGACTGACCAAAATTCACATCATATTACCTGTGATTGTTGACCAGCTGGGTGTATATATGACAGTATGTAACAACAATGTAGACAAGAACCACCTGAGTGCCATCAGACAGTTGACGAGTGCACACAAGATTGTTGATTCTGAAGGCTTCAAATCTCTGTTTAGTCCTGGGAGCCAGCATCTCTTGTCTGCAATTGTAGAAGCCCTTGAAAGGAAGCAGGCCTCGTTCACTTATGATGTATTCACAGCATAAAGATTTTGATATCCCTTAATTTTTCTATTTTCTCTCGATTATCAAGGTCTGCATCTCTCCCCAGTCTTATCCTGGGGGATACCAAGAGGTCCCCAGTCCAGATGGGATGTGTAATCTCTCCAGTGTGCTCTGGGCCTGCCCCAAGGTATCCTACTGTTTAAACTGGCCCGGAAAGCCTCCTTTCCTCTGAAGTGAAATAGTGAAGCTGTTTAGCTGTCATTCAGTTCTTAAACACAGTGTGGTCCCATGGTCGACTGCAGGCCAAAGTAAAACAAAAGCAAAAGCTATAAATCTCCTTCTGTCGGTCTTAGAAAAAAAAAAAAAGCGAATTCGGTCCATTAATCAGCACTTTCTGGATGGTTACTGCAGCAACATGTGAAAGAACCCGATCCAGAATCCTTACGGGAGCCCACGCACACTGAGCTCTGAGGCTGACATCTTGCCTCAAGCAGCGACTCAAGTGGTGCATATTGTGGTTCTATATGAAAGAAGTATTGATTGGCCTAGACTCTTTTGACCATAAGTTATAAAAACAGGATTTTTCTCATTCAGGCCTATAGCAGCTTCTCCTTCCTTTCAGAGAGACTTTTAAAGTAGGACAGTGTAAGCTGAACAAATCTGAGTGGTCATCAACCCACACTGAGCTAATACAGAATTGAAAAAACTCAGGTCATGGACTTAAACCTGCTATCAATAATGTGCTTATAGAGGGTCACATTCTTCATTTGCTTAATTCAAAAATCCAGCAAGCAACAGCAGCAAACTGTTACTGTACCAAAACTTTGATATCTGATCTAAAGCTACAGTTAAAGGACCAGTGTGAAGGATTTATGGCCCTTTTCCATACACAGAGCTGATCTGGCTCAACTTTATTTGGCTCAGTCCATCAGCCCAGCATGGTGGGGGTTTGCATTTCCATTACAATAGGGCTACCCACTTGAAGGAGTGTCTTTTACCTGACGACGAACTCGAGGAGGCTCAAGTCGGGTGGCTATAAAGCAGTGGATAAACCATTCATGTATGTCTCTGGGATAAACAAACTGTTTCCTTAAATTCTTCGCAAAAAACGTCCCATGTTGTTTTGAAAGCGAATATTAAACAGTAAAATAATGCAGATACTTGAAAATACAAACTGCAACAGAGGAGAAAAACTATATTTCAAAAGATAAAGATTCTGGTAGAAGCTAGGAAAGTACTGAGAGCTGAACGTAAAGAGACTTTAAGAAACTTCTTTCTCTCTGCTCTCCTGCACATACATGAACTGAGCATCACATTACTCCCTTGATCGATGGGGAGAAAGGAGGCTCATCACGGATTGGCTAGTTATTTTAATCACAATATTTAACATGAGCACTTGTATATGCTAACATTCCTATTACGTATGTGCCATTCTTATAATTTTTTCATCTTGTAATATTTTAGAAGTAATCGTTTGATTTGGCATTAAACAATTTAAGTGAAACTTATTTTTCCATGTAACAATCTGCTCTGTAATGTGGATAGGTAGGCAGCGGGCACATTTTGCTAAGTTGGTAATCAGTAAAATTGGCAGTTTCACATTTCTTTTTTTTATTATTCATTGGATGTTTCTGTGGAAAGAAGGAGAAGTTGCTATTTGTGCCTTGGTGGTGTATTTTAGAGAGGAGGAGGAGGAGGAGGATCTCTTTAAAAAGCAGTTAGTAGGTAAATCACTTTGTTTTCCTCTTGTTTTTAAATACGATGACATTAATTCTGACGGTGGCATTATCAGTGAAGAGACGAAGAGGGTCCTAATGGCTGGTCCAGCCAGCACAAGGATCATGATTGAGGAAACAGAAGCCTTGGAAGACCTGGACGTATCTGCAGCCCATGTAAACCTCGCTAATGTGGCTGATACACAAACACAAATCTCAGCTACTCAAAAGAACTGAAAAAGACTTTCAAGTGCTTCAAAATAGATCCTTCAGCTGATGTCTGAAAGCTTGTCCAGAGGTAACGTCTATAGCCGAGTTGGAACGATCCTTGCAAATTGTTACCTTTATTTTTTTTAAGTTGAGTCACTGTATTCTTTTTCAGAGTGTATCCAGATTTAATTACTACACTTACAGGTTGGTCTTTCAGTAAAGTAAACAATAACCTGCTGTTTTTGTTAGGTTTTTCCATGCAAACATGCAAGCGCTCTTATCGTTTGAGTCGATTGCCAAACAGTATATTTACACTATAGTTCTAGTGTATCCCAGCCGGTGCACATGGCCCTGTTCAGTGCCAAAGCTCTGGTCTGGCCAGGCTCAGCTTACTGAGTCAGTATCCTCAGAGGTTTCAATGTGCCGCGATATTAAGAATCCAAATCCCCTGGCTCCTTCAGCAGCTCCACAGACTGCTTATCCTCTGGCTGGTCAGTCGCAGGCCTCTGGATTTTTGGCTCTTTAAAGACCTCATACGCAGTCGTGTCATGGAGAATAACTGCAAATGAGTAATGCATCAGAGTTGGCATAATCAGTAAAAGTACTGAGGTTGCTCTGTAGTTTGTTAATTATTGATTCGTAGATCCAAAAATATATATATTTCTAGCTTATTTTAAATTTAAATTCTGCTCTTGTGATTTTAATCATCGCTTAAGTAAGCAGTGTTGACATGCAGGGGTCTCTTCTCACCCTAAATGGCAATGCAAATTATATTTTGTTATGATTTTTCTTTTTAATAAATTATAATTCTATAGCAAATGTAATTTACAGCTTAACATGTGTTCGCTTCAAACATGTTATCCAGCAATTTCCTGGATAGCAATTAAATTTGCATTTGATTCATTATTGATAACAGTTTAATTATGTATTACATGTATTTGACACATCATATGTCATGTGCTGCATAATTTATGGTTGTTACAAGATGAATAACACGAGGACTGGAATTAAAGATGAGCTCACTTTTCATTACAAGACATTGCACTGGATCTTACCAGAATGATCTCCTTCACCTCGCGGGACTCTCGAGTCCTGGAAGTATTATACTTGTGTGACACAGGGAAGCGTATTGTAGGTACACCAGTTTCTCCTGTATGAGTATGTCTTACTCTTGCGTACCTCCCAAACCTAAACTTATCATTTCAGTTCCCTCAATGACAATAAAATTACGATATTAAGAAACTGTAATAGGTGACACTATAGTTTAATGCTCTATTTAGCTTTTATAGTAATTAATACATGCATTATATGCGTACTTCAGAGTACTTGTACGCAGATAATATACTGTAAGGACATTTTTAAGTGTTCATTAACATACTCAACAATTTTTCTATGAAGCATTCACAGCTGTTAATGGATGCTTCATCAGCACATCTTCAGTAGTTTTAAACACACTTAGAGTACAAGCATTTTTACATAATCACATAATTATCACTTTTTTAAAAACTGTTTATGAATATAACATTTGAAACTTATTTAAGCCCCAAACTCAACCTATAGAAATTCATGTTTAATACACACTATTATTTTTTTCATATATATTTATAACAGTTCAGACACTAATCAAGTCTGTGTGTCCTGCATGTCTGATATGCATTTTATGTTTTTTTTGTTCCTTAACTGTTTATACACCAGTTATAAATGCTTCATGGGCGATATTTTGCTTGTTAACAAAGATACTAAACAGTTAAATCCTCACATCTGTTTGCCTCTTCATTACAATGTGTCATAAACAATTTATTGATTGTTCATGTACTGTTATAAAGTAAATAAATGGGGGGAGTGTCACCTAATAACACATGCTTTATAGATGACTGTGAGACATAAAACCAAAAAAACAACAATACAACAGTACCAAGACAAGTATATAAACAAACCCCAAATAAACAAATCATCAATAAATGGATATAAATTATGTCTAAATTCTTAATGCCATTTTGTCTCAAAGGTGTTTATGTGTATCATGAACTATCAGATTGTTGCCTTATGTTAGAGTGTCTCTAATGCAACATATTTTTTTCTATTTAATCTATAAGTTATTTTCTCGAACACTGTACATGATGCCATTTGGTTAATCATTTCTTTGACACTTGGTCTATTTGTTTTCTTCCAGTGAAGAGGAATAAGCTTATGTTGTTGAGTTGTGAGCAGAAACTTATGAAGTTATGTGTCAGTGCTCACTTGGGTACACAGCACCCACACACATAATTACAAATTTCTTCTTCTGTCTTTACAAATCTGAACCTGGTGCCAGATACTCTCGCTACTTCTATTGATTCAGAGATTTTATGCGCTTCACTTTCCAAGTAGAATATGTTTTAATTTTTATTGACTGTTTCCAGGATGGCCAGGGAATTTTGAGAACACCTCATTATATGAGCAGTTTAACTGAGTGTCTCTTTTAGGCCGGCTGTCATTTACTCTTTAATTAAGAAGAGAATACTTGCCTCCAGTGTCAGTGTAGATCGATTCTATTTTGTTGCTTTCCTCTAATTCACTGAACATTACGTCCATATTGCCCATGATGTCCAGCGTCATTTGGTTTGATTGACTCGTTTGTTTCACTGTGATGTGGGCTGATTATCTGACAGTGACGGATGAAAGTGATTGCTGTCTGCATGATATTTCTGCCACGCTGTCGCTGTCACCTCTCGGTCTCTGGTCATGACAGTTGCCTTGTAAACAACGTGGATGGCGAGCCAAATCAGTTGGTACATTCATGACTGACTACCACCTGCCATCGACACACAGTGATTGGCAACCACCTGTCATCGGCCGGGCTCTTGTTTGTTTTGATCCTCGCTCCAAAATCCATCCTAACATGTGTGCTGCCTCATGCATATCAAGCAGATGGCTGCCTGGGAGGTTAAATAGTTCATTATTTTCTGATTATAGGGGACAATTTGTGGAATCGCCAACAATAATGATAAAAGACAATTAAGAAATCGAGCCATTTTTTTTTAATGGCAGAGAATCAGATTTGGCCATTAGCGCACTTATCACAGGCACAACACAGTGAGCGCTCACTTTGAGCATATTAAATAAATGTGTCACATTTTGTTCCGTGCTGCGATATCTGTGTCATGTTCACAGTGTCCAAGATGTTAATTAATTATGAAAAAGTACAAGCAGTGCATGACAACTTCCCCCAAAATTTCAGACAAACTAATTGAGTGATGTTTTTTTCTTATACTGAACATTGAGCAGTAACACATTTGTTTTTCCTTATTTGTATCAAATAAATGTAGCTGTAGGTCAAAAACAATAATATGTTATGTTTTATGGATTCGAGAAATATTTAATTATACTTAAATTAAAAGTAGTGTTTATGGAATCTACATCTTTTGTCATAAAAGTTTGCATTGGGTTGTTTTCTGTGTGAATTAATGAACATTAACAAAAAATGACTGCACACATGAAAAATGATGTGTTCTGTCATAAAGATTAATTAACTACTTAATTGTGGTGGCATTCGTTTTGGACTCTAATGAAAAACTTGGAGCCAATTCCTCCTGACTGCAGGCAATCACATATCAAAATAGGTTTAAAAGGCCATTTCCACTAACATGGAATCAGCTCCGTTCAAGTGGAGGTTCAAGCACGTAATTTTGAACTGTACCATTTCCACCTAAAATAAATTAGTTTAGAACCCCAAAAGTTGGTTCTCAGATGGAACAAACAGGTCATATTCTACGGGTTGTTGTTTATTGTGCAACGCCCTCTGTTGATGACATCCTTGATTACAATGGTTCCACTCAAAACTGGAGGAAGCGTAGGCTGGTTCGCTAGTTAGCACCAAGGTTCCAAGAAACTTGAGCAGAACCGGCTCAAAAACCATGAGAGGTTCTCTATAGAATGGTCCCTCCTCACTTTTCTGAGGGTTCTATGAAGAACTATATTGTATTCAACAGATGAAACGGGTAAAAAATTGCATATTTGAGGTTGAAGATCTTTTAATGCCCATACTTTCAATATCCTTAAAGAAATCTTCCTCCCAAAAATGGCTAATTTCATGAGAAGGGTCTTAATGGAACCTTTAGTCTTGCAAAGATCCCTTGAATAACCTTTCAATAAAACATGGCCTGTTACAAAAGATGAGGTGTACAGTATATATGAAAACCACTGTGAATACATTTAAAATTGCTGGAAAAAATGAGAGTGAAAGTAATATCCTTTATGTAAATCAGGGCCGTGTTAGCTGCGGATTCAGAGTCAGATGGATGTACAGCTCTGGTGGAGTGTTATGAATCGTTCAAGCTGTCAAGAAATGTTACTGCATTGTAAAAGAGACCCAGATCTGACATCTTTATCTGCATAACAAGGAAGGACAGCGACTTCTTACAGACAAAAACCTCCACATTTCTTTGATGTAATCCACATGTATAATTCATCAGGAGCTTACTGTGAGATTTGTGGCTTGGCCAAGTGCTGCGTGCTGAGCCATTTAGCACTAATTCCCCCTGAAATATCTGTTATTGTTTGTGCTTTAACAACAATACTATATCCTTTAAATCTGTTGGCTAATGGATCTGTCAGACAAGCACAAATGGATTTTAATTAGATTAAACATCTCTCTGCAGTCGTTGGCCAAACTCCTGATTGGTCCAGACGGATTGAGTTATTATGATTAAGCTCAGTGTTTATGGACGAATGATTCGAACCTACCTGAAAATCAATAAAGGACACCTCAAGGACCATTTTCATGAGGAATAGCCTGTGTTGCATAATAAGGTTTCTCCAGCTTCTAACCGGTGATTAATTACATTCAATACTGATGTTGAGCTCAGTCATTTAGTTTGTGTAGAGAAGCATAAGCTGTTTTAATGCCTGTCTCAGATTCAAATACAGCTTTTAATCCCTAATAATATGCCCACCTGAAATTCACAAACCTTTTGGATATAGTAAAACGTCAAGCACATCTTTTTGTGGATATTTACTGTCATATAGTGTCCATTGCCGAACTGCGCCTCAGTGTTCTTCTCACATTAAATTGAGTGAGAATCTCTTAGCACCCAAGGGTTCACAGACGGGGCCATACACGGGGTTTTAGAAACACCGAGGTCCAAAAATTGAGCTTACAAGGAGGATTCGGGGGCACATCTCCCTCTCTGCTTTCCATCACCTGCTCCTTCTCTCCCATATCCTCTTTCCCTTCTGCCTTAAATATTACATTCTTTCAGTTCTCCCTCCATCCTTTTACGTTCTCATCCTCTGTATTCACTGCCTATCCCTTGTCTCTTCTGCCAAAGTGTAGTAAAATTATATGCACCTTCTTTATTTCATTTTTGTATTTAAGTTTGCATCATTTTGAAGTTGAGTCATGGAATTATGTCTTTACCAGTATATAAATGTAAGCAAAATGTGTGTTGTGCAATCATGTATTTATAGGCTACATTATTACACTATAATTATACTGTGTGTTTGTGTTGTGGCATTAAATTGGGCCTATAAGTTCCACTACAATTACCAACGAACATAATGTATCTCTGTGGTAATTACACTGTTTGAATGTGACGAGGTCAGTTTATGTTTGTGCTGAACAGCACAGAGACATGCTAATCCCATCCTGGGCACGGTGGGCAGTACCTGCTCTTCCTCTCTCATTTCCCTCACCTGCTCTCTGTTTTTGTCTCAGTGTCCTCATCTTGTCCTGTATATCTTCTCCATTCATTCTACTGTCTTTGACATTGTCTTTATGTATTTGTTTGTCTCAGTAAAGAAAGTAAACTCATGGTCAGTTGATAGTTATGAGCCTTCACTAGGATAATCTTGCAGTGAAAATAAAACCTGTAAGTGTATCTAATTTTATTTTTCGACTTTCATTTAAAAGTCAGTCTACCATCGGATAGATGGAACTGACATTAGCTGGCTGGCCAGCAAGCCGGTTAATTCACTCAAGTGAAACTAACTAGCCAGCATCATGATGGATGAGCTGTTCTTCAGAAGATGTCTGGGGATGTCAGGCCTGGTGCTATGGGCAGGCATTATAGGGCCAGGCTTTCCCTGGATGATCCGGTTGTTAGTATCCAACTGCATAGTAACCCAATATTTTTTTAATTCAAGAAGTTAGTTATAAAAAATTTTAAAACTTTAGAACTTGGCACAATATTACTGGTCAGAACCAGCCAAAAGAGAGACCTTCCACCCGTACATAACTGTGTTAAAGTGAGGACAGGAGCAGCGTCTAATTCAAGCAAAGGCTGTCGTGGATATTTGAAAATGGCTAAGAAGGGACAAAATTTATATAGACAAAGCAAGAAGGTGCCTTTCCAACCGCCAACAAAACAATCACTAACTTTTGTTCCCACACTGTTGAACTACAAACAGCCCACTTGTAAGATAAATAATACTGTGATTCACTTAATTTAGCTGCCTGTCTGGATTCCTCAAATTGTTAACATAAGCAAAGAACAGTAATCCCACAAGGTTTTGGTTTATGGCAATCAGAATTCATGTTTATTGCAGGTGTTTTGTTATGAAATGTGAAATATTTGTAAGTAAAAGTTACTCAAGGCCACGAGGCAGTGTAGTTTTGTTTTCCCGTATTTGCTTTTGACCTCATGATTCATCTTTTCTGAAATGTACTTATGGGAAAGCAGAGTGATTTGACACATTTGACACAGTTATTTGTAGAAATAGAAAAGAAATAATCATACCGTGGTTGACCCTCTTGTACCCTGTTTAAGTTTGTGTGACCATGAAAAGCAGTAGCTTTCCTGTGGATGCTGCAGTTACAAAATGACACGTGTTTCATATATTGGTCCCATAATACTGATAATATAGGCTAGTGTGAACGTTTTGGCATGCTGCCATTCTATCACACAGACACTTCAATCCCCCACACTTCCTTTCAGTCATGTCCTTATGCACTTTTATCAGTTGCTTCATCTTTTTAAATTACTTTCTTGGATGTTCATTTTATACCTTCTGTACCTTTCAAATGTATTCTTTGACTGCCTGCTTTTGAGGTGTGCATTTGAAAAAAAATAAGGCATTGCACTTTTAACTGATAACTATATTTTATCAGAGTTATTAATTGACGTTTTACATTATTCAGATTTGGTTTGCAGTGTACCTTGCTGGGAAATGATTGGTTTATTTGTATTTTGTGCTTTGTTTTATTATGAATTAGGATTCATATTAAAGCATTTTCAAATTAAAAGATGTTTTTCAGCTAATATAACAGTTCATTTACTCATTGAACAAGTGAAATTGTTTTTCATTTACTATTGTTTTTCTGATAATAAGTAATAACAAATTAAGTAAAGCCCTGGCCTGTGACATGGCCCACATTACATGAGGGGAATAGAAGATCATATTCAGAGCCCTGTGATAAGGAACAAATGGAAGTTAGCTACTCAAGTCTTGTGTGAATTCATCCTCACGACAACAACGTTCATAAATGTCCCTGATATCCACAGTAAGATGATACTTAGGGATAAAGAGGTAGTTTATATGTGCACAGCAACCATGGAAACCAACCAGGTAAAATAGGAGCCTGTCATTTTTCATTCAACGGTGCAAATAGACTAAAAGGCTGCTAATTGCACCACAGAACAAGCTGGAAGAACACAGCAGCATTTGCCCAGGAAACACCATTCTGAATTTTTGAAATGGGTATTTTTACACCAGGTTATTAATAAAAGTTTACATCAGTTTTTTTTAAACAGGAATTAAAAATTAAGTTTGTAGCTACAGGCTGGTCACACTAACAAACTGACATTACAAATAGATTTATGCTTCCTTGTACAGTGTAACGTCAGGCTTCTTAACACTATTCATTACATACATATTCATAAAAAGATAGCTCTGACTGAATGTGGAGAGGCTATTTGACCACTGCCCTCTCAACACTTGTGATGTTTCTGGTGTAGATGACACAATTATCAACAGGGTCAGTGCTTATGGACGGAGAATAATTAGATTGGTCTTTCATAACATAACAAGTGCTGCAAAAAAAAATTAAAAATCAGAGTAGCATTAATGATTTTTTTTTAATGGGAAGAACATAACACAGAGGGAGAAATATGTAATATATTTACTCTAATAAATCATAAAATGACCATGACATGTCATCAGACATTAAGGAAACAAGCTAAATTGAAATACTGGCTTCTACTGGCTACTCGTTTGTTTTTGTTTGTTCACGTTTATTAAAGTTAAAAATAATGCTGAATGTTCGCTGAATGAGTAAGTGTTTGTTCATGAGTTGTAAGAAGTCATTTATAATCTTTCAGAAGGAGTAGATATATATTATTAAATTGAGCAAATGGAGTCTGAAGATATAAGGAAACAAGTCGATGCTTTTTATCATTTACAACAAGGCTGTAAAATGAGATTTAGTTTCAATACCTTCTTTGACTGATTTGAATTGATTGTAAAGGTAAATAAAAATAAATAAAAATATGGAGCAGACAAATTAATAAGGTGGAGCGCTGAGGATGAATTAAGCAGTCTCACCGCCTGAGGGAAGAAGCTACTCTTAGAGCAGCAGACTCCTCTGTATCTCCTGCCTGATGACAGCAGGGTGAACACACTGTGGCTGGGATGGGTATTGTCTTTTAGTATCCTCTGGGCTCTTCTTTCCCCAATAGCACTGATGCTCAGTAATGGGTACAAATGATGTTCTGGGTTGTTTTAATCACCTGCTGAGTTCTCCTGTCCCGGGCTGTGCACATCTCATGCCACTTTGTGATGTTTCTTGCCAAATTCTTTCAATTGCTCCTCTGAGGAGGTTAATAAGAAAAAGGCACAGGAAATGTGCCTTCTTGAGTTTCCTTAAGAAAAACAGCTGTTTCTGAATCTTCTTGATCAGGGTGGAGATGTGTGACAGATTCTGTGATTTGTGATTTTGATTCTCAGGAACTTAAAACTGTTCACTTGCTCCACCTCAGCTCCACTGATGTAGACAAACTAAGGGTACCTGCACAGTGACTGACAATAAAAAGCAATTAATAGGGATTCGATCAACCGTAGACGATTGATTAAATAGGTGTATTATAGCTGGTCTGCCTATTTGGACTGCAGTACTCATTTTTAACACTAGGCGGTTACATATTTCTCCTTTAATATTGTGTTAAACATAAATTATTTGCTTTTTGTTTTTCCTTCCTCCGATACTTGAGCCTTTTTCTCTTTACCAGTGAGTTCTGACCCCTCAGTCTTATTTCAGACCGGATTTAGATTCCGGTTTACGTCTAATCCTGTCTTTCGCGAAAAAAGAAAAGATGAGAAAAGAAACTGTCAGAAATGCTGATGTATTTGCATATGCCAGGTTGGAAGTTTGGAATTTGCAGATCAGAGCTTACATGGGATCAGAAGGGGATGAGATTGAGACATGCAGGCACAGTATACCATGCAATCTCATGTGCAGATTCAGCACTTACATCTAATGCGCTTGACACTGAGGGTGCTTTCACTCTGCTTAGCGAGATTTACAGTAATGACAGAAACAAATAGACACATCACAAGTGATCTTTCCATGCCTGCCTGATGGATAGATATTATGCAGAGTGCCAACACTTGCAAACAAAGCACACTAAAACACAGCTCCTTCCTACTCAAACATGAACTCAGATTTAGTGGTTTAATAAATTGTTCTGTGCTGTACAGGAGTGTTAACATAGTCTGATTCAACCAGTGTCTGCCTCATTCTCTCTCTACAACACGTCATTAAGAAGCAACAGCAGGCAGACAGACATGCTGATTTGTATGCAAGAAACCAAACTGGAAATGTCTAATTTGGCTTATCAAATTGACAACCGCATATTATCGGCTCAGTGACGCAGGTATTGTATTTAATCCTTATGTTTTGTTGACGCCGGCTTTACTTCCTCATTGTTTGGAGCTCTACATACCACATTACTGTATGACTAAAAATGATAATTGCAAAGTCAACCTTCTTTTCTTCTTTTTGTCATTTTCTTCTGACCATATTAAAACCCAGCACTGCACAAACTGCGCATGTTCTGAAAGTGACAAAACACAAGACAAGACCATGGCCATGTTCAGGAGAGACAAAACATGGCTAAACATTTATTTAAACAGTAACATTGGTGTGTTGGATACAGCTGTGCTTCTGTGCAATATATAATTGGGTAACATGAGAGAAAACGTACCCGAAAGTCTGGTGCACACTGTGCTGAGGAAACATGTTGTTCAATTCGGAATGAAAATCATTATTGTACCAAAAATAGAAGAAATATTCCATGTTCTATATATGCAGTGGTGGAAAGAGTACTGGAAGTCTGTACTCCAAAATGAGCACTGTTTGCACTGCAATATTACTCTATTACAATAAAAGTACTGGTGTTAGAAAAATACTTACTTCTAATACTAATATTTGGTAAACATTTGTCTCACAAACTACTTACTTTTAACCACTAATGTCACACTCACCTCTCCAAATTATGGTTGCAAATTTTGTGCATTTTGTTAACCAATAGTTGAAAATGCGAACAACTGATTGATCATTAATTATTTCTAAGAGTAAAAAAATGTTTATTTTCTCATTTTTGTTTGTTTCTGTTTTTTGTCATTTTTTTCTCATTATAAAATTATCTCATTAAAAAAAGGTAAATTAAAGAGATTGAGATGGCGTTAGTACCCATGTACTTCCTGCATAAAAGCCCAGTCAAACGTGCAAATTAAGGGGAGTGGCTGCAGATTCATGTCCTGTCTTCGCATCTAGTTCAACTTTGGTAAACACTGAGGGGGTGGAGTCACAACCGATAGTAAACATGTTCACCTTTGCAGGCAATAGCCACTTCCCCACATTCATATATGTGTGACTTGGTGCTAATGTTGTGTTCCAGACTTCTCTGCAGCCAATGGAACATTCCTACTCCACTCATGAACTCGGGGCAAACCACCAGCTCAAATTTCACAAAAAAGTTGCTTTGAGGTTGGAAGTTGAAAATGTTAAATGGGAAATTCCGACCTCAGATATTGTCTTGAACGCAGCATACATAAATCAGTGCTTCACTTGGTCCACCCTGGACAAAGAAAAATCTGGACTTACTGCATGTTTATGGTCCATAAGCCCTAGAGAAGTCTAACTCTCTATTAGACCTTTAATGAACAAACTGTTATACACAAAAAAATTTAAGGAAGCAAATAACGTAAAGCCAAATAGATTTATTTGGGATTAGAGCTGTGTGAAAAATACTGTCAACCCCAAATACAGATGAAGAGAATAATGAAAATCCATTGCATTTAACAATGCTTTACAACTGGGATCTCTGAGGCCTCAAACAGAATTTAAAACAGGGTTCATCAACAGGTTTAATGAAAAAAAAAGGCAGGCAAATGGTCATAACAGGCAGAGACATAATCCACAATAGAGGACTTTGAATGAGTCAAAGTAAGCAGCCTAGCTGCAGCGGAGCTGATTAGGGAATTGGGAGCAGGTGTGCAGGTAGGTGTGACAGTCAGGTGATGACTAATGGCGGGAAGTACTGAGTAATTAGTGGCAGGAAATAGTTGTAGCTGTAACGCAAATTCTAATGTGTGTTTTTTTTCATTTGGCCCATAAGTTTCCAGCATTATCCAGCTGTATATTGAGGGCGTTCAGTTGGGCTCCAAAGGGATTTGGATTAGTTCCATTTGAGTGATATTTAATTCATTTGATGCTCCAAACAGAATAACAATATGAGAATGAAATCAGATGCCAAATCCTGCACCAAATGATATCACTCAACAAAAATAATCTCTCAAAGTGTGTCCCGAGATCCAAATCTTATCAGTCGGCCTAAATCTGGTTACACGGGGGCTGGACATGAAGACATCTGGGAATCCCTGCGTGTGGATCAAACTCTCCAGCACCAACTTTGGGTGGCGCCAGAGCGCAAGAAAACCTGGGGTTGGAGGGGGGAATCAACACAACTAATGGGTTAATCTGCCCGGAGGATCGCTTTATGGCTTCGGCCGTCTCCACATCCCCGCTAGATGATGTGTGAATCTTTTCAGCGGGTGGTTGGACTTGCCACCTGTCGGGAATGGTAAACAGGCTTCACCGCTGAGGACAGAGCGGACCTCTCCCACCGCTCCGTTGGAAGACGCTCACATTTCTGCGCGGGGTCGCCCGCAATAGTGAAATAAACACGGACAACTTTGACCGGCTGCGCAGGAGAAAGTGAGCCACACAGAGAAACTGGCAGTGAGATTATAAAGGGAGTGTGTGAGCGCCCAGGAGGCTCCAACCCCTCTCGCTTTGAAGATTAGAGGGTTGACGACGTCTGAAGGACACTAAGAACAGGATTAGGTATTGTGCAGTCTAACCTACTTCTCATCACTCCTACATCTTGTCCTCTGAATATTTGCGCAATGACCTTTGGTGCACTTGGAATACAGCGGGTGCGCCCGTGAGGTAAGGAATTAATTCTTTTTCAGAGTGTTTTTTTTGGGGGGCTGTTGGGATTAATTACATGAGGTGAAGTTGTGTCAGACAGAAAAATCCACTCTGGACGCATAACAGCTCAATTAAATTCATCACTGGAGCCTGTTACGCGCAAGTGCCATCGCAATATCATCGAAAACTGGGACTACATCCAGTATATTTGAAAAGGCACAGTGTCGGTGAATGGTTATTCTTCATGTTGCACGTCCACGCACAGTATTTCACACGGTTAACACGTCAGCCTACTCAAGCGCTCTGAGGAAACAACGCTCCATACGCATGAAGGCTTAATTTATTCACAGACGATCAATAGTTCAGGGATTCGTGTTTTAATCTGCGTTGCTGCGTGTTTGGTGACAGCCTTGACCCACTCTGATCATCAGGGCATCGAGGATGATTTTTCCCTCCCTCTGAGTGCCACTATTTAAGGAACGCATGTGATTTGGATAGTCTAGGACAGTGCCATCATTTTTAGCTCTCCCCACGCCAGAAGCCAAAGGAGACATATTTCTTGTCAGAAGAGATAAAACATGGAGTTATCATCAGATAAGACAGGCTCTTATTTTGGGAGTCAACAGAATTAATGAGACATTGAGGAATGAGACATTCGTGCTGTAAAGAACAAATGTCATGTCATGAGTTTTTTAATAAAAATATACGGTTTGTGGTTAACTAAAAATAAAGCCTTGAGCAGAATGTGATCCTGACCAAATAACTGAGGCACAGAAAGCTCACTTTATTGCACAGTAGTGCACTGGCTCAGCTTTGACTGCAGTCTATCCATCTATACAAGACCAAGCAAGCAACCTCTGGCCAAATATATGAGCACAAAAGCCACTGTAAAGTGTTTCATCAAGTATTGTGTGGCATTATTAAATAATCTCTATCTACAACAATCTGCCTCTGCATTCTTGAGCTGCAACAATGAATCGATTAGTTGCCAATAATCAGTCAGTTAGTTTTAATAATCAGTTAATTGCTTTGTGTATGTTCTTCTCTGATTCCAGCTTCTTGAATGTGAATATTTTCTGGTTTCTCTAATTGTAAACTGAATGTTTTGTGTTGTGGACAAAACAAGACATCTGGGGGCGTCACTGTGGGCTTTTATAAACACTTGCTGACATTTTTCACTGTTTTCTGAGACTTTATAGACCAAACAAATCGTCAGTTATTCAAGAAAATAACCCACAGTGAATAAAATCGTTGGTTGCAGCCCTACGCATGATCCTGGCTTAACAACTGGGGGCACAGAAAGCTCACTTTATGGTACAGTAATGCACTGTCTCAATGCTTTGACTGCAGTTTATCCATCTATACAAGACCAAGCAAGCAACTGAATGCCAAATACATGACCACAAAAGCCAGTGTCATTTGTTTAGTATTGCATGGCATCATTTAATAATCCTTCTCTGCAACAATCTGCCTCTTTAGTCTGAGGAACACTGCTCTGTTCGGTGAAGTTTGACTAAGACTACTACCATATTTTCTTAAGCTCATGTTTTTACGTCTCTCTGGGGACTATAGAACACACTTATCTGTCTGAATTTGGCTGCATTAGTGTGGTTGCAGGTCGCTTCAGGCTGATATTCATCCAGTAAATGCAGTCAGTAGCTGTGGCAACACGGACAATATTTCGTCACACTGACTGAAATCATTCTGATCAGAGATTCCACCTTCGCCGTGGATGCTAAATAAAGTCATCTGATAACATATGCGTTTACATGCCCTTAAGCATTTAAGCAGCAAATAACTTTTATGATACTGTTGTTCCCACCTAGCTAATGCGATTGAACTCGTCCATAACGCTGCTATCATCTTGAGTAGGAACAGGCGCCTCAGGCGAGGTATCCCTGAACCCAACATCCACGCAGTAGCAGTTCATATTCACCAACGCTCGCCCTCTCATTAGGTTATCCATAAGACCGGAAAATTAAAAACTGGCTGGGTCAGAACCACTATTGCTGTTTTGACTTTTAGTATTGCAATAGGCCATTAAACTTTTCCAGCATTTTTTGATTCGGTCGATGCTCCAGTCATATTTTCAACCATTGAGGCTTTCAACAATCCATAAAACTGCTGAAGGTCTCCAACAAAAAGGTTTTATGAGCCACAGGCCACAGTTTTTTCAGACCAGGGCTGAACGATTTGGAAAAAATATCTAATTGTGTTTATTTTGACTAATAATTATTTTAATTTTCACTGAAAAACATTAAATTTGATAATAATAATAATAATAATGATAATAATTAATTTTTTTTTGAAGGATATGTGTCAAGCAATTTTTTCTTAATTTTTTAGAGTACAATTTGTAGGATGGGACATCTTTTCAGCACCAGAATACTTCATTCAGAATGGTATTTTTGCATTTAACAGATATTGCACCTGATTTTGGATATTGTACCAATCCACATTGCAATTTTGATAAAATTCTGATTAATTATTCAGCCTATAGACTATATGTCCCTCCCAGAAACTTCACTTAAGGTTACTTGCATGTGGGGTAAACATGCACAGAAAGAACATACAGTATTTATTCCAACCAGCGAGAAATGGTAGGATTAAGCATTTACATGGCTATTAGAAGCTTAGATTTGCCTATTGATCAGATTCTCAAACCACCCTTCTTGACTCGAAGGAAAATTCCTTCCAATTGAGTTGGATTGGAACAGTTTCTTCTGTTTGAATGGGTTAGATGACATGAGGCATTTTTTTATTATTATTATTCTGATGAAGCTATTATTATGATTATTAGTGGAATATTATTATATATTGTATGTACTGGTATAGTTTCGTTGAAGGTTACTTTGTGTTCCTGCTGTGCTCTCCACTTGTGTTGTGCTGCCTTGAGATATGTGCATTTTTGTCTGTCCTGTATTGGTGATACCCTTCCCGGGGATTAATAAAGTATCTCTTATCGTATCAAAATGTTAAGTTTCTCACCAGCTCATATTCAACATGCACAGTTAATCAGTACAGGGCTTTTAATTGGAAAAAGATAAGAAGTGTTGAGTTTACATTAACAGCATAATGCAATAACTTTAACAGGGTAAACGGCAGCAAATCAAAACGAGTCTTCAAACTACAATTTTGTACTCGCATACTGCATGTTTCCCAGCATGCTGTTTTATAATGTATGTTGTATGTGTGTGTGCTTGCACCATGTTCTTTGGTTGAAGTTTGTAGCCTAATTGTTTTTACTGGTTTATTGTTTTAGTTTAGTTAGGTTTAACCATTGGTAAGGTGGCTGTTACACTTCTTGAGACCTGTGTTTTGTCACTGTATTGTTAAGTTGTTGTTCCCTGCATTGAATGTTATTAAAAGATTGGCGTCGCTTAAGGTCGCTTTCTGTCTGATCTTCTGCACTGCATTTCAATATGAAATGTCATATGTATGTCACTGGCAACCCAATAAAAATGGTTCCACAACCCATTTTGGGTCTCGACCCTAAGTTTGGGAAACATTGTTATGATAAATGCGTAGTCCAGCTTAGTGAGCATCAACAAAAGTGATGTGAGCATCAGCAAAAACCACATAATCCTGTTATCCTGTTCTTGATGGATGTTGTATGATGTTATTTTATTTTACATGTACTACAGTTCCCAACAGCCACAGATCTGGGTAATGCCCTAGAAGTGTGCAGGGAATACTTAAAAAGCATTGCTACAGCATGTCTTCATCAGGCCAGGGTTGGGCCAGCTCTTTCCAGAGGCTCACATTTGGGAAATGAGAGATGAAGAGTAGCGTGGCTCAGGCCAGCCAGACTCCATTGATATTCTGCCTGTGTCCTGCTCCATAGGCAGCCCATTGTCATGGCCTGCTCAGTGGGATAGCATCTGATGATTGAGGGGTATGGAAGAGGGTTGAAAGCCAGCTTGGAAAGAAACTAAAGGTTCATTTATTGAAGGTTATAGATATGTCCTCGCAGTATGTGTGTGTCAGAGTTGCATAGAGATTAATCTGAAAGATACAAAAGCATAACATCTAGTATAATGATAGTTTAGTTTGCATTCCATGACATGCACCTTACAAGCCCATACTAATATGGTCAGTTTATCTTTGCTTGGTAATTGAATTTACCCTGTTTTACTTTCTCGTAGTAGAATAGTAATTAGATGCATATTTAACACCTGACTTGTTCCTCCATGGCCCTTTCATCTTCTCTAATTGTACCCTAGATGGAATGAAAATAAGGGATTTCTAAGCATCGCAGGTGCACCCCAACTTTCAAAGGGTGCAGCCTCTCTTAACGTCAGGTGCAACAGTGCCACACTGTGTGGCCACTCAGCCCTGGAAGATTCATGGCCAGCCAAGCAGAAAGATTTATCTGTCGCGAGGGCGTGAAATTGCAATGCTCTGCAGTATTCTGTCCAGGGCCGGTGAGAGAGACAGATCCTCCATTGCTTTGGGAAATAAAGAAGTAACAGAGAGGAGTCACGCACAAAAAAAGTAGAAAGTACTAATGGCTGCCTGTGCTCTGTGTCAGGTAGAAGTGATCAAGGCTGTAGTCCTTTTTGTTGTTTTTTTTTTTTTTTTTTTTTTTTTTGGGAAAGCGAGAAAGGAGATGAGCAGAAAAGAGCAGAAACACAGAGGGAGTAACAAAGAAATTCATCTGAGGCGTCAAACAAATAAGGGTAACTTTTGAAGAGCGAGAAGTTGACGCTTAAGTGCAAAAGTTTAAAAGTGGCTGCAGTAGTAGGATTGCATTTTTTGCTCAGCACTGGTAGTTTTTTGCACTTTTTAGGTATTGAACTCTCGAAATATGCTGCCACATGCTGTGAAAGTCAGACAATATTAGAGATGCACCAATCCACTTTTTTCCAGCTTGTTCTGTTTCCAGTGTGTGAATTTGGATATCTGCTGATACCATTACTATACCGTTACCAACGCTTATGATGATAAGTATTATTATTAGTAAGGTTACATGATGCTGAAACTGGACTTCACATTAATAGAAAACTACTGATGTTTCTGGAAAGCTGGTTTAGTTTGTGTAATGTAACTTGTGTAATTGCATCCTTCAACCTTTATGGAGCGCTATAGTATTGTGGCTTGTGACATTCACAGGTAACCCTCAGACAGCGCTCATTTGCATAATTTCCCCTGATGCATTGCTATTTTATTGTTAGACCGTGAGTGAGGAGTCTGGTATGTTTCTCCAGTCCAGTTCTATATCCGCAGCACAACTCAGGATGTTTCTCTAGTATTACATCCTAAATGCAGAGTAAGAGTGAAAAGTGCTATCCACTCTATACTTGCTATAGTATTTACAGACAGAAAATACACGGTGTCTGTATCGGAAGGCAGGTCAGAGATGCGAGTCCGAAACCAGATGAATACTTATGTTAATATCATGCCCCAATACCAGTGTTGGTTTGGATTGGTCCTTTCTTTAGTTAATTTACAGTGTAAAGCGCTTATTTAAAATAAATCAGTTCATGCTTAGATGTATGAATTGATTTACCTTAGAAATTACTGCACTACAGTCATTTAGAGCAGTTAGGACCACTGTGTGTTTTTGTGCAGCCCCAATCAAGAGGTTCTGAGGTATACACTACTGTTAAAAAGTTTGGAATCACCTTTTTTCATGGTGCTTTTCTTCTTTCTTCTAGACAAAAACAGTTTGATTCAGACACCAAATGCATTATTTGCATCTAAAATAGTTTTGGTCCCAAAAGAAGACCAATTTAAACTACATTTAGTCAATGTGACAGGAGAGAATATCGTTGTAACCATTTTTCCCCCAAAATATACATTGATTTTGAAAAGTGAATGTCATTACTGAACCGCAACAGTGCATTTTGGCGTTACGTTTTTTGGGATCTTGGCTTTCTTTGGGCCGTCTGCAGTCTACTCAGAAGTTAAATTGTGATTTGTCAGTCCATAATATGTTCAGCTGATATGATCCAGTTCCAGGAGTGCTAACCCTAGACAAGGTGTTCTCAAAGTGATTACTCAAATGTCTGTCTGATTTTTAATCAAAATGTCTGGAATGACATGGTGACAACAAGATAACATGTAATCAACTTCCATATAACTTTTTAAGCTACGATGAGGAGTTTTTAATGGCAAACAAGGCCATCTGCAAGAAGATTTCTGTATAGTTGTTCTTAATAGCTCTGTCCACTCCACAACACTATCCAGCATCACCAGTAATGTCAATGATGGGGAACTGAACCACAACTAGATTTATCTGGGGGCAGGATCAGTGCCTTTGGGTCCACATCTGGACTCTGAGAACCCTTAGACTAGCATTCTGTTTGCATTTTGAATAGCTTTGCTAAAGTGACACGGCTGTTAATTCCAACAGGAACCTGCGCTAATTTGAATCCGCACAGGTTTTGATGCTAAGCTTCCAATTTCTTTAACCAGTTATACTGCTGATTTTTTATTCAACTGTTGCTCAGAGGGATCTTTTTCTCTTTCATCCCTTTCAGTTGGCAGTCTGCTTGAACCATTGTACAGCATACAATTTTTTCTTCATGCACAACCCCCCCGTTTTTTTTTTTACAAACCCTTTATACAAAATAACATGTATTTATAAAGAGGACTTTGTACAACCTAAAAGCATGAAAGACCATTCAAAAATATAGAGTAGTTCTCTCTGCCATCTGACTGTACTGAATCAAGCTTTTGTAGCAGTCCAAACTTTTGAACAGTAGTGTAGCTCTCATTGTGATAGATTGACATGTTTGGCTCATGTTTTGATTGATTCATCACATAGAAAATTAAAATAATATTAAAATGACAACAAAAATGTATGTAATATTCAGATTTAGAGGGCATTTTTTCACGTGCTGCTGTGACCTGCAGATCGAGAAACCAACATTTCGTCAGCTCAGTCTTGAGGTGTTGTAAATTTACAGCCATAGGCTTGTAGCCGCATTAGGTCTCAGCAGAGCTCGACTAACCGTCATGGCCAGCAGCTGTAGCAGAAATCTGTGTCCAGGCCCCCACTGAAGCATGAAGGGAGAAGATGATTTCATATAAGTTATCTCGGCGTGGCAACACCAATAGTCTCAAAATTAATGGAAAGGGAACTTGATATGAATATGAAAAACCATGCATACTGTACGGACACACTGTGGGTCTATTCTGTGCTCTCTCTCTGCTTTATCTCTGTCTTGTCACTCTCAAACACAATGCTGCTCCCTTCATCTCAGATAAGGACTGTTTGTAATTAGTAGCAGGTTTCTGAAATAATTTGTTTGTAAATGCAACATCTCTTTTTTAGATTTTCTTTATTGTACACTGAAAAAATCACACAGGAATTTAGTGAAATCAACTAATCTTTTAAATCTTCTTAAGTTTTATTTATTCAGGTTAAATAAACTTAAACTTTGTAATACTTTTTTCAGAATACTTCTAAGTTCTTCTAACTTGAAGTCTTTTGATTTCAAATGATGAGTTGAATGAATACTGTGCAGGGTTCAATCGACTCATTAAATTAAGTTTCTAAAGAAACATGACCAGCACATAAGCACTTTTTTATCGTTTGAAGAAAACATATGTGATGGCAGCTTGTCTCATTGTCCGATTAGCTGATTGAAACAAAATTAGTTGCTAAGTATTTTGATAACTGATTAATCATATCAGCCATTTTTCAAGTAAAAATGTCAAACATTTGCTCGTTCCAGCTTCTTGAATGCGAGGATTTGCTAATTTTTTTGTTTGGGCTCTGGGAAATTGTGATGGATTGTTAGTTCAACTTGATATCTTAAGCTTATTGAACATATTTTCTCGAGTACAGCTGAATTAATATCAAGTTTGTGTGACTTGAGAAGTTTTAAATCATTACAAAATTTCTATCCAATCAACTTAAGAATATAACACAGCCCTGACACTAACTTTTATAAGTTCAAACAACAAGTTCCCTCCTTTAAGATTAATTACCTGTGTCTTTGAGAAGGGCAGCGGTCAACAGTGGAATAAGGTTTGTGCTGATTAGCTCCCAGATGTGCACTACTATAAGCCATATGTGTAAACCGGGTGTAACCTTTCCTCCATATAAAACTGTCATCACATGTGTCTGTGGCTAACAAAGAGGCTGCGTGATGTTTCCACTGTATTGAATTGCTCATTTTAATAACCGTGTCAAACTACAAAGCCAGCTTGTGATTACACAAGCTGTAAAAGCTAAAATCGGGCAGTTATCATGCTGTTGATCTTTGCGCCTTTGCCCTGTGAATCAATAATTAGATAGAGGCTGAAATCTGTTTGTTGCTTACTTGCCCCTCAGTTAAAGTCCATCTAATGAGCAGGCTCCAACTGGTGCAGCAGTAATTTAACACCAAGCGTCATCTCCCTTTAGCAGCAGCCCTTGGTAGGATTTTATCATTTTTAAATTCTTGCTCAAGGATCCACTGACAGCTGACTTTCTTGGGGAGACTGTTTGAGAGAAGCGGCTATGTAGATTATTTTCATCTGTAATTTGTGAGGAAGTATTGCAAGTGTCCATATGTTTGCTGATTGAAACTCTATTAGCATAAATTAATATTTGCTCCAGCTCCAAACAAATACTGCTGTACAAAAAGCAAATAGAGAGGAAGGAGGTGAATTACCATACCGTGATAATAGCTAGACTAAACATTGGCTGCACCATTTGTAAGTGTGGACAGATAACATTGTGACCATGTTTTAATTTCACACTTCAGCAAGAGTATTTATCTGTGGCTGCTGTGGCAAGTTACGGTATATGTTCTGTAACTTTACCATGCAGGGATCCTGTGACCTTGCTTCTATATGTGCTTTATTATTATTGAATTGTCAGAATAGTGTGAATTATGATATATCACATAAACTATTGAACTAGTTTTAAAACCAAGATAGTGAGCCTTGTAAAAGTTTTGGATGTGTTCTTCATAACAAAATCAGACAATCTGTCTTTAAAGATACAATATGTAAATTCTACCAGTAGGGGTTTCTCTCACATTAAATCAATAATAAAAGATGTAGTTTGATGACATCGTGAAGTGTGCGGGATCATAAGAGGTGTTTTCCTCTCTGTCAGCCACAACCACCATCAGTGAAGAAAATCAATCTGACATGACTCGTGACATAACTTCCCTCTTCACTCTGTGATATATCTCTGATGTAGTCTATGTTTTCCTGGATGTTAATACAGCCAGCAGCTAGCTAGTAATGGCTGGCAGGAAACGCACTGTGCCCTTCTTGAGTAAATTATGGAGTTTTCTGCTTTTGACCATAGTTGGAAACATTTGGCATAATGTAAGGAAACAATGTAACAAAACATGTTTAGTATTTTTAGACATTTTAATGTAGAAATGTTACATATTAAAGCTTTATTACCTCTTGATTTTAGCTGGGGGGGCATGCAGCCTAGTATCACAATATTTTACATGGAAATATTGCATATAGATGCCAAGAGCTTTATTTACTTATTTATTTCATTATATTGGTTGAAAGCTCATTTGTATCCGGAGTCCCTGGACAGGTCAGAACAACAACACAGCACAATAACACAATATAAAGTTGTGCAAAGAACACACAAGGCACACAATAGAATACAAAGCTGTACGCAAAAGCACATAACAAGTGTTATTCCTATAATAAAAGAACAATTTAACAAGTGTATGCTTGTTAAATTGTTCTTTTATTATAGGAATTATTATATTTTATATAGGAATTATTATTATAGGAACATGTTCTGTTTCCTATTTTGCCGAAATATAAATTGATTGAAGTGAGAAGAACAGACTGAGAACTTCATTAGATAAAACAAATGCTGACAAAGTTTTCTTTTGGGGACATAATAGGCTGTTGAAAAAGTAATAAATCTTAATATATTGCCATATAAGTTATCACTGTACTCATATGACTCAGAATTTTATCAGGTGGTTCAAAAGTTACAGGAGAACACATGTTGTCATGTTGTAAATGTCACAGTGACAATCATAATTTTAATTGACATTTTAAGAATATTCTTTTAGGCCTACAGTATTATTACCTGCAGTGATTGATTTTCCAGGGGAAGTGCAGCAAGCTGTAAATACAAAATTAACATATTGCACTGTCATCTACTAGGCTGACAGGCTAGGCTATGGCAAACTGTGGTCATAGTCATTCAGTTTGGATTCTTAAAAACTCAAGGATGCACTCAATAAATGCACAAGCTGACAAGCCCAGCACTGATGTCGAGCTGTGCACTCAACAGCCTCACCAGGAGAAGCACCATCAGTATAATGATGCTCGAACTGAAATCAGTTTTTACATTCAGAGTTTTCAGCGATGCCAAACATATAGGTTCCACTGTCTGCAATATTAGATGCATGGGGGAAAAAAAACAATAAAATACCAAGACCCAAGGCAGCACGCCCTCTGAGACTGAAGGATTTCAGTTTCAGAGGGATGAATCCTGAAGCATTTAAGATCCACCCCACCCACACCTCACCAATAAAACATCTCCAAATTCTCATGCTCTCTTGCTCTCGCTCTTGAACACTCAAACACACAGATGTACACACACACACACACACACACACACACACACACACACACACACACACACACACACACACACACACATACACACACAGAGCTCCCTTTGAATATCTATTTCAAGCCTAAAAATAGTGAGATGCACACAATGCCATGGAGCTCAGAGGCAATCACAGGTTGTGGGAGCACGATGTGTGATTCCAGGGTGAAATTACACTAATTATGCTTGAAGTCACATATAACCTAAAGCTGTGGGATATTTTTCTCACCACACGACCCTGTACAGTCTACTGAAAATAATCACACATGTGTAGCCTTTAAGCTCCATGTAATGTCAAAAGTAGCTGTAGATTAATTTTTGGCCGCTCCACATGCTGCTGCCTAATTTAAATAAACAGGAGCTTATATGTATACAAACTGTGTCCGGTTAACTGACGGCCAGTTAGATCTATTAATGTGCCAAAATCAAGTTATTAGTAAGCTATTAGAAGCTATAAGAAGTTGAGTATCGTCAGCATTGCTATGATAACTAAAGTCCAATGTTGTTGCCAAAGGTTAAGCATGTGACGTTTGGAAAGGAGGGGTCCACCGATGCAGATATCCCTCTGGATGCAACTTAACAGACCTACGACCAATCAGAGCAATGACACGTGTAACGAATCGGTGCTTCAAGCAGGGCACAAACTGGCAGATGCCGGGTCGCAATCTTTCTTGTATAATAGCTAAATCTTCAAATCTGGACCAGTGACTCTCCTCTGTCAGTCATCATAAAGACCCCATCTCATATTAAATAAATTGTTGTGATCTGAATGGAGGGTGGCCAGACGCATCTGCCAGAGCAAATAAAAACATGGGCCCTGCTGATTTGTCTGCTTTCCAGGCTATCAAGATCCCATATTGGGTGAATCCTGCATTGAAAATGTGCTGCATGCTGTAATGGATCTAAATACATTACTTATGTGCTGGATTTTGTTCAGACTATACCAAATTAAACACATAAAAATCTGTGGCGTGTTTTCCATGCAAAAACATAAAATCTGTGTTCATCAAATTAATACATGTGTCAAACGCCTTAATTCCATCATGTTTTTTAGGCTGAGAATTTTGTGCAACTAGTTGCTTGATGCAAATTATAGAATGATTTCCATGCAATTTGACAGCACAAAGCAATTCAAAGATAATCTTAATGCAACATGAATTAATAATTTATTTCACTAAAATTAGCTGTCTAGATTGGTAATTTGTCATCTGTCTTATTGTTTTCTCACTAGATTATATCAAGTGGGAAATTGTATCTTATTTCCTGTCATCTTCTGACTGGTTAATATGAATTTGGATTTGTTGTCTCAATTGCTGCTTAGTTCCACCAACCAACCACCAAGTTTCAACCAACTACAGTTGTTTGAAAGTTTCATTGTATAAAGCCAGCCTTACAGTGTTTTCCACCATTGAGACTTGTCTGGCATTCTTCTAATTATGTCATTTCACTGCACGCTCTTCTTCTGTAGTGGTTTAATGGCTCCCGACTGAAGAACAGAGTGAATATTCATGCAGTAGTTGTAGTACATGTACTTGGCCAAAACCTATTAGATGTGAGTACTGGCTGTCAGACCTTTCTTGGCAAAAGAAATCTTCACTGCTTTGGCACTGGGTATAAATATTGTTTTAAGCTGTTTGAACAAACGACCAGCGCTGTCGTTTTTTTTTTTTTTTCTTTGTTATAGAAGGAGATGGTCTCAAAAGATCATATAGCTGGAGGGGATTGGTCTATTTCTCTGCATGAAAACAATATCCAACTGTTAGCCGCATGCAGAGAACGACTTCTTGCCACATGTTTTTTTAGGTTTTATCTTCATTAAGAATTTGGAGTGAAACATCATAAAATTTTTATCACTTTGATCATACTTTAGGTACTCAAAAATAAAACTCAAACTCAATCCCAGTAGTAGTAGTTCATACTGTGAAACTTGCGTGTCGTCATTTCAGCCTTGAGTCACACCTTAACTTCCAAGACTCTGATCGTAACAGCTTCGTCCACATGAGTATTGGTTAAGCTGCAGGCGTAGAAGCATCACAGTATCCAGTTTCTGTTGTGTTCTGTCCTCTAACAAGAGCAAAAAGATTTAAATGTGCAAGATGGAGTCTTAACATTATACGTGTAAGAATTCCATAACTACAAGAACTGCCATAAGGTGTCATTTTGACCGTTTGAATTCCAATCTTTATAATCTCTCAGGATAAATACCCAATTCATGCATTTATTCTGTTAGGATACCTTTAAAAATAACACTAAAGATATGATTCTGCAATGTTCTTCTGTAGGGTTATATAACCATTGGTGATCCCATTGAAATTTGAGATTAATTGCGAGTTACTCAGAATGAAAAAGCATTAAATTGATTTGCTCTCAGCCCCAGGCATTAAAAAGTCAGCATCTGTGATGGTATGGGGGTGTTATGGTGCCCATAACATGGCTAATTGTCACACGTGTGAAGGTACCATTAACACTGAAGGCAAAGTTTTGGACCAACATATGCTGCCATCCAGACAACCTCTTTTTCAGAGATGTCCCTGCTTGTTTCAGCAAGACAATGCCACAAAGACTCATTCTGCATGTGTTACAACACTGTGGCTACTTAGTAAAAGGCTTTGGGTGCCAGACTGGCCTTCCTGCAGTCCAGACGTGTCTCCCATTGAAAATGTGTGGTGCATTAACAAACACAAAATACAACAACAGAAATTCTGGACTGTTGATCACCTGATATTTCCTCCTAGAGCCATCACAGAAAATAATCTTACATATCGGAAAAGGGAAAAAGGCTGTAATGAATTGAAGCATAAAGAAGCATAGAACATAATCTAATATGGATAATAATATAATGTCATATAACATAATATTTCCATCAGGTGTCACTGGGTTTTGCTCTGCTTATATCTCTGAACCTGGCACTGCCTCTGTTTGGTGTATGTAGCTGTAGCAGTTGCCTGTGCTGCCATTTATGATTGCTGGCACGAAAAGTGTTTATAACTGTCCCCCTACTGTATTTTGCTCAAATTCTTGAATACTACTGAATAGCAGAATTTAGTCTAATTATTTGTATTTTAATGTAATAATATAATAGACAATGACAGTCGCTAAGCAACCAAGATGTTCAGAAATATAACAATAAAATAGGTCAAATGATTGCAGCCTTTTGTGTGATTTATAGAAAAAGAAAAAAAAACGCTTGTAAATCAAAATGCAGACATTTTTTTGAAAACTCAGGCACCAACAATATTGTTTTTTTTAATTAAAGTTATTGCACATAAATTTGAAGAGTTTCAAAATGACTGTCTTGGCTGGTCTGCTGTTTATGCATGAAATGGATTCGGCATGAGCCTGAAGTCTGTTGCTGCTTTGCAAGTGACTCAATTTTACTTTCAGGTGAGAATAAATAAAATCTCCTCATTCCAGGTGACAGAGTCTATTTGGAGGCCCATTCACTGTCACCCCGTAGGGTCCTTGGGATAGACTATTGATTCAGGAGCAATTTTTGCTTTGTGAGGTTTATTTTGGCTGCGGTGTGATTTTTCTGGCATGTTGCTCCATGGGAATGCTTTTCCAGAACTTTTGTTCCATCAACAAGGCCTTCTGTAGCAAAGTCTTGTATTCAATATTAATCAAAGCATACTTGTGACTGATGTGGCCTAAAAAAATAAACTCATTCATCATGAGAAGGGGACATCATTGTTTTGACGTCTGCTGATAATCAGGTCAGATGAAGTAGAGCCTGACTTGATCAAAACCAATGCAGAGCCTCATTTGTAACACGCGTACGCCATTAGTCGCCCCACACTGAGCAGACCCTACAGCACAGGGCTTACTGCTGTCATTCTGAGTAACAGTTCAGTCGTGTAAATGCATGTTTGATACTGTACAGCTCTATTTGAGGGAAAACAGTGCCCCCATAATCCTTTGGGGCTGGAGTTTTTGTTTGGGCGCAGGCAATTTAAGGCCAGGTTTCAAGCAAATTGCTGTGACTTTCATCTACTTCATTTATTCTGACAACCAAGCAGTGGTATAAGTTAGTTATGATGGGCCACAGTGCATGCTAGTGATTTGACACTGGACAACATCAGCATACATACTACCCAGCAATCATCACTGCTGCACTACTGCATCTATCTATTCAGACACAACTACCAAAAAAATGTATGAATCATTGAATTGAATAGTTTTTATAGTTACATTACAGCGTTTACAGTTTATATAGAATAAGAATAAGATCACCTGATCCCTTATACTGGCTGTGCAGTGGTCATTCTGTTTAAGAATAATTTTTTGTCATAGATTGCTACTGACTATTTTACCCCTAAAAAACTGAAAACCACGATGGAGATGGGTATGCCTTTTCTAAGGGCCTATAAAGCAAATAGAACCAATTTAAATTTAATGTAAGTTCTTGTTTGAGCACTGGTGTATGTGTTTCCAAGGTGGCAGTCTGAATAAAAGATAAGATGTACCTTTATTGATCCCTTGTAGGGGAAATTCAATTTGACAGAGCAGCCCGAGGGAAAAATACCAGCACAGAGGAAAAATGCGAAAATAAAAATAAAAATAAATATGATAAAATGACATAGGAATACTATACACCAGTGATTCCTAAGATATGGGCTGTGAAGGCATTGCAGGTGGGCCTTGAGAGGTCATGAAAAATAAATAAAACATTTTTAAATTTCAGTTTTATAAGTTACCTCAAAAAAACTGATCATCCTTCATTTATCTGACCTAGTTAGTCATTTTCATGATTAATCTTGTGTGATGATCAGAGTTGTGAGTAAAGTTTTGGGATCTTGGAGGATTTTCAGATTTCAATCTGGGCCGTAGCATTCTGAAGTTTGGGATTTGCTGCTATACACAATGAATAGATCTGTCACATGAAAGGGCACAGACGTGTAAAAGTCCCCTATAGGACACAGCCAAAGACACTTAGTGTCTTTTTTGCACTGCCTGCACTGTCTATATTACACTCCTGCATTTGTGTTGTGTCAGGTTGCTTGACATTCTGACGTCAGTGATGGCTGTAAAGAAGGAAATAGAAGTAGTGGAACAAATTATATTGTGGCCTTTTAAATGTCAACCAAGGCCAGAACGTTTGAAGGAAAATGGCACTTTCTTCATTTTATGTTTTACCTTTTTCACACCGCTTGCAAGTCAGTGCCATTCATCCACTTCAACTGTACACCTCTCCTATCTTGTTTCAGGTTTCCAATCTGCTTGATGTGTCTATTCTGATTAAATAGCATTTTTAAAATTGAAAATAGTATTAGAAGTACTGGAGCCAAGACTGTAGATTGTTCCTAAACTGAAAACGCCTAAAGTGAGGGAATTACGCCCAGATGTTTTATTACCTCACACAGATTCTTGAACTCTGTCAGTGTCTGTGGACCCGCTTGTGGGAGTGTTGATTGGGAAGTGAGAGAGTCATGAGTGGTCCAGCCAGTCAATTAGGGGCACCTTCACCTAATTAATCTCGCTATATAATGGTGGACGCTGAAGAACTTGACTAAAATACCATATTACATGTCATGGCACTGAATAATGAGAGTCCACTGCAGGCCTTTGAGCTTGAAAAGGCTATCGTACATACGGGCAGCTGCCTGAAAGGGGAACATATAATTAGATACTTACTCCAAAAAGAGGAATACTGCAGGAATGCTGTGAAAAAAATTCCTGTTGTGTCTGACTCTTACTCTGCATTGATACGAGAAACTTTGTCAGTGAGTAGCATTTTTCTGACAGGCGGTGGTCAGCTGTTGTGGTTTGTGTTGCCACAAAGCGTCTGAGCTGGCTCAGCTCTAATCTGTAGGAATAACACAGACCTCTGTGAAGGTCTGAGCTGGCAGGCATGAGGAGCAACAGGTGGATTTTAAAAAAGCAGATTTTATTTAGCCAAAAAACTATTTACAAAATTTACAATAAAGTTCTGGGCCCATAAAAGAGGTCTACTAAACAGAACTGAGGCTGGACGAACATAACATAAACTGAATACAACTGAACAGACCTGAGTAACTTAATGAATACATGAACCATCTAAGATGAACCTGACCCAACAAACTGGAACATCTGTAATGGCTGATCAGATCATTTCTGAGGCAAACGCAGACACGCACTACCAACTAACTACAAATAAATCAACACAGGACAAAACAAACAATTATTCTGTTAATTTTTCTAGAAATCCCAGTCTGTCCATAATGTAGTGTCCACTGTAGTCTGATTGGCCATCTCCTGTATTTAACAGCTCTGCTTCATCTGGTTTAAGGTTGGGCGTGATGGCCAAAAAATAATATCTCAATATTTTTAGGCCAATCTGCGATTATACAGTATATATCTCAATATACATTTTGTTCCTAAAATAATATACATTGAGTTACAGCAAAAACGTGCTGGATATGAATGTAATATTTTGAATTAAAGGATTTTTCTGCAGTTGTTTTTTTTATTTGCATCTTTCATAGTAGCAGCAAAGTACATTATCTCTAGCAGCCCTCCAGACAATTCAGAGGCAGACACACATTTCTGACCTAATGAGTCAGTAAATGTACTCATATCTGATCTTTTACATCAGGTCCTTTTCATGTCAATGATGTGTCAGAGGGGAGCACAGCGATTGTTTCTCTGGGCCAGGCCCCCCGTTGGTGGTGCACCTGTTCAGACCATTTCAGAATTACCATTTTGAGCAGTGGCCAAACAAGTTTTGGGCATTTGCTCTTTCAAATAATTCCTCATCCAGCACATATTCTGAATGCAGCAGATGTGCTCACACCCATGTCTGCTCGTCAAAATTAGAAGACTGTGTTTTTGCAATTAGCTGCTGAAACATTGAACATTAAGGTTGTGTTTTGCTTGCAAAGAAATAGTTTACATGATGGGTGATCTGACTTAAGTCCGTAGGCTAAGGTGTTAATAGCTGTGCAGAACGCCCACACTTTCAGGTGGTGAGAAAAGCCACCTTTCAAAGAAAAGGTGAGATGCAATATCACATTATAATAAGTTAATGGCAAACTCTTTAAGTGACTTCTCTCCTGGAAGGCTTAGTGTTGCCCTCATTTGTACACATGGAAAGTTGTTGCATCTAATATTGCTAATGTTAATGTTGTTGGGTTGTTGGTTTCAGAAAGTTACAGAAATTGTTAGCCTCTCAATTCTGACATTGGAAAGGTGTGAGGGGGGGGGGTGGCAGTTACTGTCAAAATCAGCCTGTCTAACTGAACTACCCGTCGACAGCTTTGCTATTGCTTGCAGGAAGTAACATCCACAAACTGAACATAAAGTCATGTATTAATATAGGATTTCTTTAAAAGTAGATTGAGCTGGGTCATGCACCCAGTGTTAATTTAGCTAACGTTTGGCGAAGACCCACCTGTTCTCTGAAACTAAGTTACACAAGCATGCCAAAAATTAACATGTCTTGTATCACAAAAACAAAAATACAATCATGCTCAATATGCAAACACAACAAAAGAAATGTCCTTCTGTCTCTTCCAACAGAGACTTAGCTGCCAACATTAAGGGGTAACCTAGACGCAGCTCATGTGATGTCTGAAGCATCTTAATCTTATTTTTCTTTGTAGTTTTCCAGCAACTAGTGTTCCATTACTGTCACCTTGATTCCTGGATGTGAGAGGTATCTCAATCCTAGTTAACGTAATTGTTTTGTGATTAAAAACAAAATAAGCTAGTATTTTGCCCAGATAACAAGAGACACAATTACAGACTTACAAACAGAATACAATATTTTAACTTATTAAATGGGTGTGTTACCAACTATCCTAGCCACTATTAGTTTCCATAACCACAGCAAATAAAGGAACTACAGGAACAAGACAACAATTTACTGTTAAAGGTAACATTTGAGAAAAACACCAGTGACCACTGAGACACTCCTTGGTATCCATTTGATGACTTTAAAAAACACAATGAAAAGCATGAAGAAAGAAATCTTTTAGGGATTTCTCAGGGCGAAAAGAAATGTTTCAACTTTTAAACAAAACAGTACAGACTATAGTTAAAGGAAAAGGATTTAAAAAAAAGTGTACTGTACCTCATTATATTTTTCTCTCTCCTAGTGATAATCACAGTGGTCCCTAGTCCACACTTCTTTTCCCTTATTTTGACATTTTATATCAAATATTTCATTAATCCGGCCTCACAAGGAGCTGAGAACACTGTTTGAACATGACAAGCTCAAGGGGATGAGAAGGAATGGGCTTTTAATGAAGAGGACAAGGTTTTAGCTTGGGAAAATGAACACCAGCAAAGAGTGGGAATTACTTCTCTGTCGCTTTGAAGTTAATGTGAGAGGCTCAATTAAATAGAAAAAAAAGTTCTATTTTTTCCTGCACTTTGCTCTGCTTAGCAGAAATCCTTAACCTTTTGCGTTAAAGAGCCATTCCACATGTCCTGAACGTCAATGCTTCTGCATCTTGTTTCACACTCTGCAAGATGAGAAATTTGGTGTTTTTGCTGTGTGTGGGCTATGACACTCTCAGCTGACAGCAGCGTGTAAATGCACATGGTCAAGGCCCATTACCTCACCAGTGAGTGGTAGTACATTCAATAGAGAAAATGACTTTTTGGTTCAGTGAAATAAGTGAATTTTCTTCTCCATATGTGAGGATAAACACTTTTCTTGCTACAGGGATTGGAAATGCAGCTTACCAGAGCAGTATGTTTCACTCATTTCACAAAAGGCAAAAACATGATTTAAAAAACAGGATCTTATTTGCATGAGGCTTCACAGTAATCAAATTTGCACTGTTGCTTTGATGTAAGTTCACAGCACATGATATGCACGTTTTTTCAGTCAACACAATATATGCTGAGCTCTCAGATTGTAGATTTAAATCAGGAACAATATATGCGTTTAAAGTAACAGTATGTACTCCCACTCAGCGATTTAGCCGATTCCACAGAATAACTGGACAGATTTGCAGATATCTCTCAAGCCTTAGTACTGAATAAAGTGCACATTACAATAAAAATGGATTTAGTTAAACATCAGCTCTCTCTCCATTAGAATTATCCTCAAACTGCATCTTGTGTATTTCTGAAGTCATCCCACCTCAGGCAGTGGACTTGGAGCTCATGCTGAGTATGAAGCACTCTCACTATGAATTACTACTGTTACATTTTGTAAGTCTGGATAGACTCAAGGCCACACAAGATTCTGGAAAATGTTTGGGATGACTGTAAAAACAAAACGGCGCAAAACAAGGCAGGGTCAGATATTTCAGATTCGCTTTCTAAAATGGAATTAAACAGAGTTAGAGTCAAACTGAGCTGTAAAATAAACTATACACTGAGATGGTTTCACAGACTAAAGGCCTGCATTCTGTCAGAATAGAATTAATAAATGCATATCTACAAGAACTCACAGCTGATGAACAATTATCTTCAGAGAGACTTGTTTTGCTAAAATTTCAGTACATATTTGGGTCACAGTGTTCCACTTTGTAAAATGCACAGTTCTTTGTTCAGTGTCTTTCATTTATATCACCAGCAGCAGCACAAAAAACAAAGTGTTTATTATAATGCAGGGCAGTAAGACGTTTGTCACGTGTTGCCACAGCTTCAAATTGTTTTAATACTTGCAGTTATGCATCAGTGAATGAGTCATTTTGAACATTAATAACCTCCTGGCAGTGGACTACAATGACTGTGAAAATGCACTGTATATCTTTTTGATTAAACTTGTCAATTGAAGCTGTATCAATTCATGTGAAAACTAAAAGTCACATTTCAACTTTCCAATGTGCATTAATGACTTTTATGAAAAAGGCAATGTGTAACATCACAGAGGAAAATGTCGAACTGCTTTAGCTAATGTTGTTTCTAACTGAGTTGGTATATACTGTATATGTTACTCTATTGTGACTTCATTATTCAAAAACAAAAAAAATTAAAAAAAAACAAAAAGTGCAATTGTATCCTTTTCAGAAGCTTTGGGATCCAGCCTCGAAGTGCTGTGAGAGAAAATAAATCCATGATAAATCCAACATCAAATGTCTGCTGTAGTTATTTATCCATTTTTCCCATGTTAAAAACAGTTATTATTTTTAACAGCATGTTATTAGCCACCCGCGGGCAATCCCAAGATGCCCTGTGTTGAGTCTGTCAACCAATCAGAGGCTGTGTTCCTGACTAGTGTGTGACAGTGCTGATCCATAGATGTATTAATAGAGTGATAGATGCGCTGATCTCAACATGAGATTGTAAAGAAAATTAATGAGGAATCGCGTGACTGCAGTGTTGGAGTAATGCGAAGGTAATGCTGGATCATTACCTTCAGGGAATGTCTATCAAGTAAATTTAGCGTCACATACAGCAGCAGCATCAGCCTCCATATACAAACAAAGATAATGCTAATGCAGCTCGCACTGCAGTAACGTTATAATCTTCCATGTAAAGCAACACAAAAAAAGTTAGCAGCATCTGACATATTACTGTCGTCATTTACAGATGAGGATGAAATTATTATCCAACCCGCACATTTTCAATGGGATTCAAGTGAGGGCTTTGTGCAGGCCAGTCAGTAATGTTGACTTTGGTCTTCTGGAGGTAGTTCTTCACCAGGAGTAACGTAGACCCAGTTTTGCTGCTGACTGCTTAAGGTTTTCTTTCAAAATCTTCACATATCCTTCTTTCTTCATGATTCCTTCCACCATGACGAGATTCCCAGTTCCAGATGCACTGAAGCATCCTCACAGCATAATACTCCCACCACCGTGTTTCACTATGGGGACGGTGTTCTTTGGGTTATACGCCCCACCCTTCTTTCTTCAAACATAAGCACCATCTCTGTGGCCAAGGAGCTCTAGTTTCGTCTCATCTGACCAAAGGACATGCTTCCAGTATGGATAATCTTTCTTCAGGTTGTCCTTAGCATACTTCAGTCTGCAAAAGTGGGTTTTTTTCTTGGTCTGCAACCTCGCAGTCCATTCCTGTACAGGGCTCTAGTGATTGTCTTCTTTGAGACTACAGTTCCCAACTTGGCTCAGTCATTCACTAGTGTCTTGGCAGTTGTTCTGGGGTCTTTAGACACGTCTCTCACTAGTTCTCTTTCCAGAGCCTTTGAAATCTTTCACTTCCTACGTCTGCCAGGCTTGTTCTGTGCTGTGTGGCTCTCTTTGAATTTCTTGATGATACTTCTCACTCCAGTTCTTGACACTTGGAAACACTGTGATAACTTTGTATAGCCTCCTCCTGCTTTGTGAGCATCAACTATTCTTTTTCTCAAGTCTGAACTGATTTCTTTTGTTTTTGGCATGATGCTTTCTCAAGTGACAGCTCAAACCCTTAGCGAAGTTTTTATACTGTGTGTAAATTGGAAGATAACCTTCAGTTTTAACTTGATTTTACAAGCTTTAAGCATAACAAAGTTAAAGCACATCATTGCACAACAGTGGTTTGTGCAATGGCTCAATAGAAAGTTCAGTTCTTGAGGGGACTAATAATATTGACCCTGGTCTTTTTTTTTTCTGAAATAATTCTGTTATTGTGTGCAAAAAATAATTGATGCTTTCTAAAGAAAACTGCTGTTAAGAAATTCCTTGCTCTATTACTATTAATTAGCCATAAAAAATACATAACTACATTAGCAGGTACATCTTCTGATATTATTTTGGTTGGTTGGTGTATTGCTCTGTGCATTTTGTATGTACTTCTTTTCCATCTCGTTCCAGTCTTTCCCTCCTTTCTGCTCTGAGAAAGGAGAAAGTAGAGAGGACACCAAATCAAACCATTTGCCAGTACGTGCTTTCCTCTTGTCTAATCCTTCCCCCCATGTACCTCCCTTATGAATTCTCCTGACAACTCCGATAACACCAGACGCTGGAGGGCTATTTATACACCAAAACTGCATTTGCATCTGAAAGCCAGTTGGCGAGCACAATCGCCATTCTCATAACACCCACAACAGGGACCTCTTACAAATATTTCCTCAAGTTTGACAGTGCATTTATTCAGTGGGGCAGGCTGGGGGAGCAAATGGCTGAGTAACCTTGCATCCCATCGTGAAGGTTATCACTTTCCGAGCTGCGTTGGAATGTCTTGCAGGTGCGATGACAATTTCACGACCAATTACGCTTCCTCTCACTCATCACCGGTTGACAATGTCGCCACAGATGAAGTTGAGAATTTTACTGTTGTTAGAGTTGAACTTTAGTGACCTCATCCTTCTTACTAAATACAGCTGTGCATCCCATTTAATAATCTGTCTTTTAACAATTTTATCACTGATTTTTTTCTGAATATATGTGTCTATACACTCAGAATGAAACTGCTGGACTCATGCTGATGGATGAGCAACTCGAGGTGAAAAAAGGGAATCTGGAGACAGTGCAGTCCTTGTGCTCACAGGCTGTCAACCTGCCAGCACTCAGCCGAAACCTCAAGTGATTGCATACAGAGTGTAACGCAGTCACACAAGGACCGCACAGGCCTCACGATAGTGTACATACAGCATACTGCAGATGGAATCATTAATAACCGAATGCTGCATAGACTGCAGAAGGCAATGTGCAATTTGAAGCTGATGCCTTATGAATGTGTTAGTCTTTATTATTTAGTTAAGCAGGAAAACTAACATTTATTCCAGCGAGCTTCATAAAAAAGATTTTTATGCCTCTACAACAGCTGTCTCTGGAGACATTATATTTTTAAGTTGTCTGTCTGTCCGTTTCCTTCTCATGACGGAATTTCTTCCAACTTGGTACACATGTCCACTTGGACTCAAGGCTGGACTGATTAGATTTTGGGTGTTAAAGGTCAAGGTCACTGTGACCTAGACTTTATCCAGCCCATGCTCATGAGGGCAATATCTCAAGAATGTTTTTGACATTGACAATTGACATTTTATGTCCAAAAGGTAAGCGGTCAGCTTCACGGTGGCATTGTAATGTTCAGATCTCTATCAGTTGTCTGTGCTCCTCTGTAAAAATAGTTCCTAAGTGAGAACAGCATGTTTTTCACTGGAAATTATTCACTGGATTCATACCTGTCAATATAGTGATAAAAATACACATACCTCTAATATAATTCCTTCAAAGTTTTCAGTACCTATATTATACCGACTTGGATGTAAAGTGGAACTTGTCTTGTTGGCAGAGGCATACAACCACGAGGCTGTAACTCTAGTTCTTTGACTACCAGAGCAATCAATTCCTTTGTCTTCAGGCTGCTTTACTAGATCAAGGGGTCCCAGAGGAGACGAAGCAGGTTATGTTTCCCCTCCTCTGAGGGGTGACATTTACCCCCCCAAAAAATATACAAGTGTAGCCTTTATCAAAGCAACATATGACACTGACATTTAAGAAAGTGCCACGTTGCACTTGTTTGCACTTGTAAGGCCGATGATAAAGAGGCTTCCTCTCTGCTAGAGGCTTCATTAATGGTTTCTGAATGTGAAAAAAGGGCCAGAGATTTTATTGGCACTCAGCAGGATTATGCAGTAGCCATACGCACCTTGTGATCCAAGTAAATTAGCTGTGAAATGTGGAGTTGTGCTGATGTCAGGTTTTAATTGAAGCCTTCTCTTTCTCACTTTCAAGGTGGGCTTCGTAAAGGTACAGACCTCATTGTTTTACACAACCAAATAGAGCATGACAAACCCTTTAAATTAAAAGGCAAATCATAGATCAGCCTAGTCATTTTTTCAGTGAAAATGACAACGCATTCATTCACTTTGTCTGCTCATGTCAGCCTTTTCCAGGGTTGCTGTAGGCTGGAGTCCTTCTGTGAATTTATTGCCCATCCACCCCATTACAAGCATCCAATATAAATTATTTGTATCCGACACACAGCCCATTTTTGGTGCTCCTGTGCCCCTAAATGTGTTCCCATTTAGGAGCATTTGTTTCTTACCTTATTGTTCGGTATGATAGGTTATCCAGGAAAATTGGACACGTCACCCTAGATTATAGATGTTTTCCTTTGCGACCTTAAGTTCATACAGTAGAACTCCAGTCCAGTGCAAGAGAAATCGCCATGGTCTATTTATGTTTATAGTTTTCCTGTAATCGATTTTCATTTGCAGAGCGCTGAGAAAAATCTGGGCCACCTTTGGAAAGGCCACCAGTGCCTCAACAGGCAATCAATGGCCAGCATTCTTTTTCACTGAAAGTGTTTTAGTGGAAAAAGCTCTACACCAGACATTTTTACATGAATATCTTGTATGTTAAATGCTGCACAAGGCAGAGCTCAAACTCACCAAGCCCAGGTTTTATTTTGGAGTTTACCAGAACGGGGCATAGCACCATATGAACACCTAACGGCTGTGTCTGTTTTATTTAGTAGCAGGTCAGGCCGAGGTCTTGTTTTGGCATGGACCTACAGGGCGTAGACAGAAAACGGGGACAACAGCATACGGACTCCTCTCAGTGCCTTTGGCTTTGTAATGGTGTGTTAGGCTGTTTCAGCACAGTCGTGGTCATTCATTTGCAAAGTAAGGTCAACGATAATTGTTACTAACATAGCCATCATCGAGTAAGTGATAATCTTGGTCCTGTAGTTATTGAAATCTCCTTATTATGCATTTCAAATGGGCTCGCATGCAATTCAAATGGCCATTCATCTGTTAATGAAAGGGACATTCAATACACCCTAATAATTAAATTATACAAAATGTAAGGAAATGCTTATAGTGATTATTACAGCTTTCATTATATATTCACCAGGTGATCTTATTTGAACTAAAAACAATTTTCTTCATAACCTCAAAAAGGGCTTATTTAAATTAAGATATTGTTGGAAAGTAGGTAAATATTTAAATTTATTCTTCATGTATGTGGTATTTAAGTTGATGAAAACTAATGGTGCATCATTCATCTGTGTAACTATAGTGGTAAATAATGAAGCTAAGGAAGAATTGAGCCTGTGCAATAGTGGTATTTATGTGGATGGGGAAAAAAATCCAAAGGAGGAAGAGGAGAATGTGGACCCGGCCGTGGCACGGGACAAGAGGCCAACTTGATACGCCGATATTGCAAAGTGCACTTGAGGCAATGTTAAGTAAAGTAAGTAAATATGCTAAAATAGCATACATAATCATAGGTTTGTGCACTGTAGTGTCTACCCTCACTAGACTTCGTCCTCTGGGGACCTTGAATGTCTGTTATGCACCTACATTTCTGACAATGTCAGAATTTTAGTCCAGGCAATCTTTGGTCGCAAGTCCATGAGAACAGCCATGTTCGAAACACTGAAGCAGAAATGAGGTTCATGGACAATGTAAAGTTGAAGCCTTATTCATGTTATATTTTGTCATGTTTGACGACTTCCTTTGTAACCCACTGACATATCCGATGTATCCTGTTTTCCTGGAAGTTATAGCAACTAGTGGCTAGTTGGATACCTACCTTTACCTTGAGTTAATTACAGAATTCTCTGGGTTTGAACATTGTTGGAAACAGTTGGGATAATGTGAGCACACAACTCAACAAAATACATAACATATGTCAAGCATTTTTAGGCATTTTAATATGGGATTGTTACATAATATTGCTTTAAGGTGATAAAGACCAGGGGTCTCATTTATAAAACTGTATGTAGGGTTCACCTTAAAAGATGGCGTATGGATGAAACAAAGAAGGTGCTTACACACAAAAATATTCAGATTTATAAAACAAGGCGTAGGTACGTCCTACGCCGCTTTTCCTTTATAAATCACTTGAAATGTGGCACACCTTTTGCAGACATCATGTAACACCCATATTTGCCTATAAATGGTCAATGAAACGTCCCAAATTAATATTCATTCATACTGACTGCAGGAGGACGATCATGGCGAATGCTGCAGGAAAAGCTAAAAAAGGGCTGTCACACAGAATGAAAACAACATTTTTGTTGTGGAGATTGGGACAACGAAAATCTGTTATTTGGTGGACACACTGTGGATATTACAGACGCCAAAAAGGTGTCAGAGTGGCAGCGGGTGGCGGACGCTGAGAATACTGCTGCCTCACAAATACACCACTCGCTGAGACTAATTAAAAAATAAGTAGTCCGACAGAAAAGTATAAACCAGAGAGCACAGAGCCAGAGGCCGTGTGAGTGTGTGTATTTGTACCACAGATAGCACAAAGACACCTCGCTCTTTTGATGAGAAACTTACTGTCAGAGAATCCCATTAGAGTGGAGGAGTGATGAAGACAGAGAGGGGCACAGAGTGAGCCAGTGAGCACGGGATGATTCGGTAGCCTGCGTAAAGGGTAACGTGTAGTCTCTTGTTTGAGTTGAGAGTAAACCAAATGCACCAACACGGTTATGTACAAAAATAATCAGTCTACTCTGACGTATCCCGTATTTTCCGAAGTTACAGCAACTAGTTGCAGCCTGACAGTTTGATTTGGTGATGTTACATGTTACAGCTTTAATAGGTCATGGCAAAGCTTTGCACTGACCAAGTTTTCGAAACCCAGAGAAATAATCGTGTGGCTAAAAAGAAGAAGAGGCACCAGGCCAGTCCTTCACTGGGCTTTGGAGAACTAAAAGATAAGGGACAATTATACAAAACAGAAACAAAGCCACAAAAATAAGACTACCGTCTTCACAAGACAAGTATCAGAGTATACAAAAGGTTTTCTAGGGCAGGGAGCAAGACAGCAGAGAGCAGGTATACCTGAGAGGAAAGGACATAAAAGTTACAGACGGAGGGGCCACATAACACTGATTAATCTTTCAAATCACTCTTGGTTTGCAACTTTGCCCGGTTCCTCTCGGTGTTTTGTTTCTGTGCACGTGCCACAAAGGTCATCCGTGTACTGGATGCAGGAAAGCAACAGAGCAAGAGTTCAACTAAAGAGCTAAGCTTCCTCATGAAAAGTAATGAATACCAATGAAGTCCCTCTAGTTTCTCTGTAGCCTGTAGGCTACCTCACATCCCTCTGGATTTACAGTATGTGAATTATCAAGCAATACGTGTAAACCTTTGTCAGTGGTGAACCATATAACATCTTAAACTGAACACTTATTGGTGCACTCAGTAAAGGCGAGGCAACAGATGGTGAAGCACCTAATGCAATGGCACCACAACTGCCAGATGTACCAAGCAGAGATTTGCAAAGGCCAGCCAACATAAACATGACCCTCACATAAAAACAATATTATTATATTTATGTATTATATATTAAAAATTTTGCAAAATGAAAGTTCTCACTGTACGTGAATAACTTCCAGTGAGAAACATGATGTCTTCACTTAAAGATGAGATGATTACAGAGGACTGATAGAGAGCTGGACACTTTGACATCACAGTGAAGCTGAACTTTGACCTTTTGGATCTAAAATGTCATCATTTTATCCTGTTATATATTTGTCTGTGATTTTGTCATAGTTAGCATATGAAATGTTGAATTATCCAAAAATTAGTGAGGTCACCATTACCTCGGCCATTAATCTGTAATCCTTGGCGATTAATCAGTTCATCTTTGAATCCAAGTGAACATTTGTGCCATGTTTGAAGAAATTCTCTCAAGGCACTCTTGACATATTGTGTTCACAAGAATGTGATGACAAGAAAACATAATGCCTGTGGACATAAAAACATAAAGGAAAAAAAATAATCAGAAAAACCATTTATCAAAAACAATCTGCATCTAATAGGTCCTTCAGCCTACAGTCATAAAGGTGCACAAAAATAATTAGGCCGATCAGTCCAGTAATAAAATTAGCTGCGTACAAACTGTAGTTCCATCATGCACACACACATGCAGAAAGCTCACTGTTGCTTTCTTTACTGTTTGAATGGCTTGATGTAATCTTGAACGTAGACCCTCAGCTCAAACTAGAGCCATCAAAATGTATTCTCTGCACTCTGGACAACAGTCACCGTTAATCATCGCAGAGCTAAGAAAGATAAACCAAAAGTCAATAAATTGCATCCATCTTTTTCTTTGATTGTGGATTTTAATGGCCTCTGCTGTAATTTCCTGGACTAATGGAGAGATCTCTCTGTCTCTTTCTATCCCTGTCTTGCTGTCTCTCATTTACTGAGTCTGTCCACACATCTTTTTCCAAAGTGGCAGTTTGAGTGTGGCTGTTTTCTCACTAGAGAGTGTCTCAACGGCTTTTACTTTCCATTAAAGCACATCAGCCATGACACGTGTTAATAATAAGGAATATCTCAGCTTAATGGCTACCACCACAGGTCCAGGGCTGTCAGACTGTGAGTGTCACATGGTGAATGAATTCATAAAGCGGAGCTGCTTTTAGCACCCAGTGCTGACTGTGCTGATGAATGATCCCATGAAGTCAGGTGTCACTACATGCAGGGTGACTGCATTTGTGTAGGTGTGAGCGCATTATAAGAATATTTTACCGCTGTCATACAGTAAGCAACCAGTCATTAAGTGTGTGAACTAACTCATTAGTTAACAGTTGCACAGAAAAACAGTCACATTTGAAATATTGTGTTAATGAAAGGGGACGGGAAACAGAAGACCTTATGACTACACCTGACACATAACTGTTTATTGAATTCACACCACCATTAGTTACACTGTTTTATAATGTTTTATAACACAAATCCATAAGAACAAGCTGTACCAATTTCAGTATGCATGATAAGTAAAAGAAAACCCTTTTCAGAAACCAGCAAGGGAGCTTCTCCTCCCTAATTTGGTACAGTTAATCCCCTGCTCTGCAGGCCTTTTCATTGCTTTCTAATAATATTTTTATTGGGGTTTTCTAGTTACAACAACCATTACATATTAATGAAATGGTCAGAGCAAATACGATACACCATCAAATTCATAGGGAAATAAGGTGAATATAACTATGTTACAGTAATTACAATGTACAGAAATTCTCTAAGATTACATGGGATACTATTTCTAATCTTATTCCAGTTGCCCGGCCCCCACTACAGTCTTTGGCTTTATTATTCTTTGGCTGTCCTTAATATCTTAATTGAAACCTGGTTTGTTCACTTTTCCACCCTTTAGCTATTGCTGTCATAGCATGTAGAAGACACAAGACCATTAGACATTATACTTCTTTGTAATGTCTTTTTCATTGCTAACTTCACATGCAGAGTTATGCAGTTATTTCCAGGGCTTTCCACAAGTATATGGAGTAGCCAGCCAGTGGGGGAAAGCAGCCAACTACAAAGATTTTGGCCGTAAAAGCCCAAATTTTATGGCTTCTGGCACAATGTCACTATTCCATCATATACACTGTTCTTAGTTGTTGCATATTTAATGAGTTTCCCTCATTGATTGTAAACATGTAGTGAATTATTCCAAAGGAGAAATATGCTTAGCAGAAACAGGACAAAATTAGTAATGACAGCATAACCAAAAAGGTAAACCATGGAAAAAATTATGTATGATGTGGGAAATCACGCTACACGCTACCAGCTGAGCTATAGGGGCGCCCCCTTACAGTGGACTTTTTAATAATTGCTGCATCATCAAGTTGCTGCCATGCGTGTTTTCCAAAGTGGTGCATCTAAAAAGGTTTTCCTTTGTCTGTGCTATCAATGCAATTTTTTTTTTCTCACAGTACCCACCAGATCCCCACTCTCTGCTACAAACGTCCTTTGACCAATGTTATGCACTGTCAAAGATATAACAACGTGACAATAATGTGTCTTGTAACAGAGAACCAAGCCAGGGTCACTGCCATCAATGATTGCACTGAATCTCATTTTCTGTTCACTATTTATTATAGATGAACAAGTGCATGCAGTCCAGATGTTGTTCAGTCCCTGTACATAACTAGGTGTGCAGCATCAGCTGGTTTTGTAATTATAGTCCTTGAAAGGTTCACTCGGTGTAAAGTCAAGACGAACAGATGCACACTACCGAATTGCTATTCACAGCTCAGCTGTCTGAAGTATTTTGTTAGCACAAAACAACTGTTTTTAAAGCTAAGAAAGGTCCTGCTAAGGTAACAAGTCCTCTTTCACAATACTTAACAAGCACACCAGCTTGTCATTCTGCAAGCAAATATTGGTGAGGTTTGAGTTGTAGGCGCTTGTGTTTCGGCTACAGCTGGAGTTTTGTGGTCTTTAGATCAACGCTTGAGAGTTTCATCTCATGAGAAGAAGAATAAGAGCTATAATAACTCCACACATGGCCCAAACAAAAACATGTATCAAAATAAGCAATGCTGGGTTGGCTACATCAAACTAGCCACCTGAAAACACACCTAGATCCAGATAGGTAGTCACTTTGTAATGTGAAAGTTAATGTTAGCGCCTATGGACAGTTAGCAAACATGGTTAGCTTAGCATCAGTTATTTAATATTAGCTTGCTACAGGCTTTGTAACTAACAGCTGGGAGACTTTGTTTGTTTGAACAGCCTGATGGCTGTGGGTTCTATCTAGAGAGTCTTGCCTATTTTTTACCGTGTGATGCATGCAGTTCTCTGCAAAAATACACAGTGAAAATGACCTATTGATAGTATTATCAACATTATATTAGCAACATGACACATCTCACAACAGTTTCAGTGTCTAAATCTGTAGACTATTACATGACAACATGAAAAACTGGGTGATGGGTGGCATATGATAATTTTAGTAATATTTTTCCTGGCAAGAATCGTGAATGCATACATGTCTTTTAGCCACTCTTGCGTAGATGCAGAGATACTGATACTGTTTGCCAGTAGATCAAAGAATAATGACAGTACATGCCATAAATTCCTTAGACATAGCTGTGCATGTTTCTAAGCATACTGGATGGCATGCAGCAGATGATAGAAGAGAGTTGAGGCTTGACTCAGACTTCAGACTTGCCCTGGACTGCAAAAAATTACTTCTTTGTCTGTTTGTGTTGGTTTGACAGGATTATAAATGCTGAGGCGGAGGATATGCAAGGTTGGATTGAGTGGATTGGATTGAACTGTTGACATGAAAAACCTCAGTCTAACAACGGACTGCTGGTAGTACGATGTTTTGTGAAAAGTGACTGAACAAAATATTTAATTCATGCATTTACTTAGCCGCTACATTAAAAAAAAATCACTAACCCATTACTTGGTACGTGGAAATGCAGCACAGCAGCTTCCAGCCTGTTGGTTATGATTAATGCTTATGACTTTAAATGTACAGTGCTTTCCTCATGTAGGGATCTAAGAACAAGAGCAGCACAGTTAGTACTGTAATTACAATATGCAGTATAAATAGGGTGTCCCTGAAGACGTACACAAAAATTGCCACCCTGACCTGTAGAGATACTCTCCCTGCTCACCAGAATGTGACACACAAACGCATCTTGCTTGTACAGAAGAGTCTTTGTTCAGCTGCAGTTCCTCCATCTATAGACATCGAGTCTTTTATTGTCATGGGCTGCTTTTGGCTCTATCTTTAGCCCACCTAATAAGGATTCTGGTGTTATATACAGATCTATCATAAAGCTGTTTGAGGTGGAGCCTCTGTGTAAACATGGCCAAGACACACACAAGGAGAGTTGGCAAAGATGAGTCACATAATCATTACTCATATGTGCTTTTTTAAATAAATATTAAGTCAATAGCTCTCTCTGTGTGGCAGAGAATCTCAAGGTTCCAAGTGTCTATGTGCTTTTACAAGATCGCGTCCTTTAATCTTAGTCTTTTAAAATAATTCAACAAATCATTCATCAGCTCGCAGAAAATTCAACATGAGCATGCTGCTGACATTAAAGTAATGGTAGTGATTCATCAGTAAGCAATGCATTTTCATTGACTATGAAATTTATCATTGAAATTGTAGAACATTTGCTAGAAAACTGAAAACTACAGTTTGGGTTTTGAACGTGAAAGTCCTTATTGAATTGTGACAAAATGCAGATGTGGTGTTCTTTCTTTATACCACGTGGATTAACTGGTCCCACCTCATTGTCATAACAGCGAGACTCTGAGACAGGTAATTAAGAAAGCGGTGGAGCAGTGGGGGGTGAAGTTCATGCACCTCATAATTCTTCATTATCTCCTTGAAGCAGGTATTTTTTACAGTAATGTCCTTCCTTAACTTGAGGATGTTTCTGTTTTTATCCCTCATACTCAAAACAAAACAACCCTTACAGTGTTTTCTGCACTTGCAATTAAAGTTGATAGGTTAGGTTAATTTGAGAACGGTTGTTCTTACTGAAATGTTATTAAATCTTTGAATGCAAGCGCAGAAGACAGTGTATTGTTTTGTATTGTTCTCCTTTTGTGCACCTGTCAATCTACAGACGTGAAAATGCTTGCTCTTTGATTAACCTCAAAACTCATATTCAACTTTCACACAAAGAGACAAGTGTGGTGTTATGACAACACCTCCAAGTTTAATTAAAATATACTGTTTGTTTTACCCAGAGAAAAACTGAACTGTAAAAAATGACAAGTTATGGAATTACATGCAGGAAGACGGGAAGAAGCAGTTGCTGTAAGAATGTCTCCTGCTTCCAGTATTTATGCTAAACTAAGTTAGCTGTTTCCAGGCTACAGATTCATATAGAAAGGACAGATATGAGAACAGTATCTACAGTAGGCAATTTGTTAATTTTTAACAGGGGCAATGGCTCAGATAAGCCAGGTTCTTTTAAGTAACCTGATTTGTTTTCATTGGCTCACCACTAGTGAGCCACATGTGGCTCTTTTACTCCTGTGGCTCCTTGACCTATGGCTCAAAACCTTTTCCCCTAAATTTAGTTTATTTTGCCTAGTGTGGCTCCAGATCAATTTTTTTTTCTTTTTTTGTCCAAAAATTCCTCTTTTAACACTAAAGGTAGCTGACCTCTGGCTTAAGTGATATTCCACTAAACAACAACTCTGCCCCTGCACTCTCTCTGCTACTTGGGAATAAAGAGGGTAATAGCAGGTTAACAACGGGAATGTATTGTGGTTATTTTGCGAAGGAGAGGGATGATATCCTCCCTCAAAGTGCCGACTGGACATTGACATTTTGGAAAATAAGTTTATTCAACCTTTTGCCAAAAGTTATATGAAAAAAATCAAACTATTTCTTTACCAGCAATTCATCGGCCTGAGTTTTGTCAAAACCCTCATATGTGTTGTTTTTTAAAATGCGCTGAGAAACCCCCAATTTTGTTATTTAGGTATGAGGACTCATTGGCCCTTGGACAAGATTGCTAAATGTCAAAGGCGGTTGCGGTGGTGGATATATCACTACCACAGGGAGAAGCCATTTTGAAGGCAGAGAAAAGCACCATATGGCCTCAACAGAAATGCTGTGCTCTTTAGATATTGCCAGTTTATGTACAAGATTGCCAGAAACAAAACACCAAATGGGATTTCTGTGCCCCTTTTATTTAGCATAATGTTATAAAGATGTTATTAGACCTAAGAGCAGTTGTTTTAATTTGAGACTTGGCTTGTCCTTTCTAAATAAACCATGTTACCTGAGCAGTAAGCTGCAGTGTAACCTCAAAAGCTCCTGCTTTCTTTTTGGACGGACATACTGGATGTAGGACTTGGCAGTTTAGCCGCTGTGAAAGTAAACACTTGCATTCAAACTTTGTCCATATCTTCACTTCATATACTTTCCCTCCAACTCCCCTATACTCTGTTCCTTTGCTGCTTCCCCTCTGCTTCTTCCTTTTTCATGTTCCCTTTCTTACCCGGCGTCTATCATGTCCTTTTCTCTCCCTCTCCCTCTCGCTCTTGCTCCTCTCTCCTTTCTCTTGTTTCCTTTGAAGTGCTAAACAATGAGAGGGCTACACTCCCCGTTAAGCTCGTAGGGAAATCCAGGCTGAAACTGCATGGCACAGTGCAGCACAGCAGAATCTTGTCCCCGGGACCAAAGGAGCGGTGGGAGGGGAGGAAAAGGGAGCATCAGAAGTATGGTCAGCATGCGGTGGCAGCAACAATGGCAGCACAGAGCCTTGATCCTCGAAGACTATATCAGCACAGCACAACGGATGAATGCTGTGACTCATTTCTAGACCGTGCCTATCAGAGTCTGACGCACCTTGACAACTGTCCATTTCTTGACAGATGTGTAAGAGACGATTAGGGTGCAATTATGGAGACCAGAAGATCTGCATGTCAAGATCCCATTGACTGTAATGATTGAGTTAAAGCATCTCATTAGTCCAACATGTCAGAGTAGAAGAGAAAGACAATCACTTGTTCTTCTATTGTCTTCCCTCTTTCCCCTAGCATGCAGCCATAGACACATCCATGCAATGATGAATGCTATTCATTACCAAAGGATGGAACGGGAAATGAAGCAAAATGAGTGCTTTGGGAAGCAATCTGTGACTGGAGCATATACTATCGTCTGCTGAAGCATCTGAGACATGTGTTTATCCACTCCCACATGTTTCCTTAGAGCCATATCTCACACTTACTCACATTATGCTGCGTACACCTCCGTTTGAAATCTGATACGGCCTCTCCGCTCTCCAATTTCCTCTTTTCTGTCTCTGTCTGGCTTTTTTTCTTTCATATTCATGCACACTAATGCCAACGCCGCATGATGTTCTTTCATGTGGCCCTTGATGCATTTCTTGAGTCAATCTGTCTCATAGAGCAAGCTCTACATGTATAATTCAACCTCCCATCAACCACCTTTAATGCAAGCAAATGCCTTTCTCCTCTTCATAGTGGCACGACTGATTCCTCATAGGGATTCACGATGACAACTTGACATTTCATATTTATTTTCATAAATTGAGAATTTTATTGAGTTCGTATCTGTGGAATAGCATATGTATCACATTTGCTTTTTCCTAAATACCTGCAGTGGTGGGGGGTTTTTCAGCACTTTGCAGAGCTTGTGGGAGAAGATTGCTTCATTCTCAGTCGTGCTCTGCAGTTTCATCTAATGGCTCTTTAATTTGTTTGATTACTCTGATGAGGTGAACAAGTCTTAAGGTCTCTCCATGCTGCTAGAATTCGCTGAATTCTTAAGCTCTCTGCAGGTCATTTCACTCCATTAGAAACACAATTTGATAATTGCTGAGCCCATACTGGAAATTATGTTCAGAGGGTTTGAGAGACTGGTGTCAAAGTGCAGGTTAGTAATAACTGCAGAAAAGCATTAATTTGAGAAATTAATTAGATAATTATTTTTATGTCAGCGTACTTGTCTTAAATCACACGAGTAATGTTAATGTGAATCTTGTAAAGTATGAGGGATATTTAATTTCGAAGAATTAAGTTTATCCTGCCAATAATAGAACATATAGGCCTAATATTTGGAAAGTTTACTGTCAGTGAGATGAGAAGCTGATACCAGTTTCTTCTCTGTTCAGCATAGATATTGTCCTGAAAATGATTTGCCTAGAACTGGTCCAGGATCATATAGCTCAGGACTACTTCATGGGCCACGTACGGCCCAGTTCGATCTCAAATGGGTCAGATCAGTAAAACCATTACATAACAAATCTTCTTTTAGTATAAAGAAGTACAAGTACATCCTGAAAATGCTCATGTTTCATTTATCTTCTTTGTTCTCAGTTGTCCTTGCACGTTCTTGTATTTTCCTCATATGAGTCTGATAGCGGCACTGAATATTCCTTCAGCACTGAAAGGTGCTTTGAACCCATCAAGTGCCCCGGCTTTCTATTTACTTCTGTGAAGAAATTGGTACATTTGGAGTTGTTACACTCTGTGCTCACTTGTCTTCTTTCTGACCAAGACATTTTCCACTAGTGGCTCCTGCATGAACCGGAGCCTACGCTTGTGAACAGTGTTGTGTCATGTAGCCTGTATATAAGCATGTGGGATCTATAATAGCATATCCAGCAGAGCTTGCTACTCTTGATATAGAACAGCACAAGCCCCAGCGGACAAATCAAGAATAGCAGTGCATTTTATTTAAAAAAATGGAATTGATGGCCCTGCAATTTTCATACTATGCAGAGGCCTCCAGTTGGCCAGACTAGACCCTTTACCGGGTAGGTTCTGGGATATAGCTGATATTCCTGTATGACACTTCATACTCAGGCAAATGAACAGTCATTAAATTTATTATGGGGGAAATGGTGAAAATACAAACTCTTTTGAGTTTATAATGACTTATTGTAGGTAGGAATCAACGAACATGAGTGGTGGTCATGCTGTTTTGACCTAATACTAATGTGTTTACCATGTTAAACATTTTAGCTTAGCATGGTAACATTCCAATTTGCTAATTAGCACTAAACACCAAGTGAAGCTGATGTCACTTGTTTTCCAAGATGCCTATTTGGTCATACACCAAAGTACAGTCTTGGACAAATTGTACTGGACACACTGATATGATACAGTCCTGCCAATGGATTTCCAGTGTTCTACTGATCTACAAGTGGTGGTGACATGCAAAAATATGCTGCAATGCACCAACAAAGACAGGGAATATGTAGACAGTGCAAATTAAATACAAAAAATAGATAGCTTTGTAAGTGTTTCAGGAGGAAAGAAAAGCATTCATCACATATGTTAGGGTTCAAGGCTAAACACGGTGCATTTTGTTGAGTAGTAGTGTAAATAAAACCGGTGTTTGCTTGAACCAGGGCAATGTTTAGCCTAGCTTGTCGTAAAGATTGTATACTAGGTGAAGCAGTTAGCCTTTAAATTTAATTAAAATGAAAGTGGACGTCCAGCATCTCCAAAACTACTTCCGACTGTTTTACTGTGACTGGAGCTGGCAACCTCAAGAGGACTTCTAACATGCTTAACTATGTGTCAATAAGGACATAATAGACTTGTTTAAAGGTGTGTTGTTTCACTGTTTATAGAGCCAAGGTAACTGGCTCTTCTTGTCTCCAGTTTATGTGCTAAGCAGCAGTATGTTGACAACTGGCAGAGAAAAAAAACAATTTTATGCTGTTACTCACAGATCAATGCCAACATCAAGGTCTAGTTTATTGTACCCAAGACAAAACAATCTCAAAAAACAGACAATTAATTAATCCTCCAAACCAGTCAGCATAAACATCAGGGAAAACACAAAGACACTATTTGTGTCTATTTAGAAAAGGTGACGTGTGTGTCAGACCTTTATGCACTATAAAGGCTGTGTGCCGCCAGGTACATGGCTCAGTCTTTTAAAGCTGGTATTCAAATCTTTTGAGGCATAAAGCTGCAAACGTAATCTGATCGAGTGGCAGTCTAACAGTGTCTGTAGGGGTTCAGCTTTTGTCCAGAAAATAAGATTTGAATCAGGTTAAAGACAAATCAACCAGACTGATGGTGCCTATTTTCAGCCAAGTTCATAATTTAAATCATGATGCCAGAAATACACACCCAGGATCCACCTGATACATAAACTTAAACAGGAAAAGACTCCTTTCCATCTTTGCACAAGACAAAACTCAGGTGCTTGTAGGCCAGGTACTGTATGCATGACTGAACAGTATAATGGAGACTGACAGGAAACCTGAGAGAATGAAGGGACATAATCTAGGAAAGAGATTATGAATTAGACTCGTGTTCACATAAGTGAGTTGATGATTGTGCTTTTTTGACTGAGACACTGTATTCCTCTACATTTCTTTCTGTGTCATAGAAATAATTCATAACGTCTACAGAAGTTGTGAATTGTCTTACATAATGCGTATTGCCAATCTAATACTTTCCCTCTTTTTGCTTCATAGGTGTGTGTGACTTTGACTGAAGGGCGAGATGTGGTATGATCACAGGAACTCAAATCAGGTATTTCTCAGATTTTAATCTGTCTGGTAGTTTTTGAAACCTATAAAAGATTCAATCTTTGTGGTTCTGTTGTGTCCATGCATGTATGCATTAGTGTCCCCTCTATGTTCTACTCAGTCAGTCAGTTACACTGTGATTTTGCTCTGGTGGACTCGAGCAGGACTTCCCTGAGACATACCGAATCAGACAGGATGGACCGTTGAGGTTTTTAAAGCATTGCTTTGCTATGTTTTATTGATGTCCCTAAGATGATTCGCCCTGACACTTGCTGATGCTCTCGGTCTCAAGCAAACCTCTTGCCATCATAAAACTGCTTGTCGAGGGTCCGCTTAGTAAATATTTAAGGGGTCCCCACATCGGTGTTGACCATTCCCTAGATGCTCAGCATTGTTGTGATGTGTGTCAGTTGTGTTGTCTTAAGAGTAAGACTGACCAAGTTCTAACCTTACCTTTAGAGCTATGATAGAAAGTAGACTCCAAAACACAGAGCAACAAACAATCAAACCTGGCACCAAAAAATTATTTGAAGGTGGCAAACGTGCATAGTTAATTTCCTGTGGGGTTTCCTTTTTGAGAGGCAGCGTGGCCCATGGGGTAGAGCAGCTCATCTACTGATTACGGGGTTGGCGGAAGGGTTGGGTGATTCGCTATCAGTGATTGCCTCCATCACCGATTGGTGATTTTTATCATTTTATTTTGCTAATTTAATGTTCTAAAGATTGAGAACAGCCTCTGATGCACTCTCATTCAGCGGTACAGTCCACACCCACTGAGCTACAGGACTCCTGAGAGGTAAACAGCCTGTCAGAATAGTCAGACTATTCTCACATCTGCCGAGATTTATTTTGACCAAAGCGGAGCTGATGAGTGCTTGAATAATGGAAAAATGAACCAAGACAGTTTGGATGTGTTTTATTTAGTTTTTCTGTTGACATTGAATGAACTGTGTTTTACAATAAGTTAACAAGGCATCTTAGTTCTGTAAAAGAGGGAAGCTTTCACCTCACGGGACGAATATATTGACAGTCATTGGTTAATGGGCTGATGGTGACCAGTTGGAAAATTATAACAGATTGCCCAGCCTAGTTGGAGGTTCAATCCCCACCTCCTCCCGTCCACATGTCAAAGTGTCCTTGGGCAAGACACTGACACCCAGATTGCTCCCAGAGCCTCTGGAGATGCACAAGCCAGTGCATTCCTAATTGCCCAAACCCAGATAAATGAGGGTTGCTTCAGAAAGGGCATACGGCATAAAAAGCCCATGCCAAAGCAAATATACGGTTCATAAAATGAATGTTGGGCAGTTCCCAGTTTACCAGTGAGACAGAGGATCGCTGTGGCAACCCCTAACTGAAGAACAACCAAAAGAGGATTTACAGTACGAGCAACCATTACATGTCAGTGAGTTATTTTATTCAATGTCAAAAATATTGGTAAATGGAGCTGCGTCTGTGTGTTTGGTCCTGACAATAAGGACTCATCACATTTTTCTGTTTATGGGTTGCTAAGACTAATTGGCAAAACCTATGATTGATTCCCCCATGTTCATTATTGTCTCAACAGAATCTCTGTTCAGCGTGATGATTCTGTCTTTGCCGTTTGCTTTTTTTTTCATTGCTCAAAGGGCAAAACCAGCAGCACATCTTGATAGTCAATATCTGTATCCTGATGGGGCGATGGAAGCATTTAGAAAACAAAGCAGTTAATTCAGCTGGATCTGCTGCTGCCTGTGCAGAACTCATGAGGAAACATTGTGTTTTGTATAGAAATTAATTACACAGAAATGTCAGATTGTTTTAAATATTTACTTGTTAAGCAAAATGATGAAATTGACTGACAGCTTAATGTTACCCATACTAGACAGAAAGAGAGGCAACACCCTGGAAATCAATTCATTTGGGAGTATGTGCTCCGTAACAGCAGATCAGTAAAGCACAAATCTACGTCTGTTCTTGAGGGTGCCACACTCAAACTGAGATTTCTGTAATTATTGGCAGAATTATTGTCAAAAAGGCTTTTCACACCAGGTTGCGAAGATTTTTTAGCTGATATTCGTGTCATGTTAAATCCCTGTACTGCTGTAATTAAGGCAGGTTTTCTAATTTTCTTCTGGAAAAAAAAAAATCTTGATGCCAGATGCAAGTACTCACATTTTTTGCAAATGCAAATTAGGACTCATATGTTGATCATTTGAATGTCTACGTGTGTCTCACTTTCTGTTTAAACTGTCTCATTCGCTCTCCCTCAGTTTCTGCCATTTCTTTGTTGTGTAAATAGGAAAAAGTCTGGTGTTGACTTTAGCTTTTGGTCCACCACTTCTGAAGGTAACAGGCCCGCTAACTTGCATACACACACACACACACACACACACACACAGAGAGAAGATGACTGTGCACACAGATTTGCAATCCACATACTGAGTGACAGCTTCAGAGTTTGAACTGAGGAACAAGGAGAGGAGCGGCAGGACAAATAAAGAGGTAGTGGTGCAGGAAGAGAGGCATGTACCACAGCATAGGGGATATACACTGAGTGGTTGGAGCGTAAAGGGGAGTGGAGATGGAGCTGATGGGGTTCAGATAGTGTGTTCGGTCAAGTACGGGCACAGACATCAGTGTCACATGTTGCTGTGGTGGGGGATTAGGATCAGAGATTAGACATACAAGTCAACCTTATATGTATAAGTCAGTGAAATCACAGTTGAGGCTTCAACTCAGTGGTTTTTGAATTGAAGGATTATCACATGCCTGCTGTAGATGGAACTGATCCGATCAAATATCAATACTGGGGCCTGATATTTTACGTAAGACATTCAGTGGATATCAGCCTTGCATCACCGATCTGTCTTTCAGTCTGAATTCCACAATGCAGTGTGATTTCTATGTGTAATTACTCAATTAAACAGTGCAAATTGACAGCTTTGGCAGTTGAATAGCACTTTCCATGTTTACTTTTCATTAGCATGTCAGTGTAATGCAAGGAAAAAGTATTCCAACATAAAACTGTTGTATACAGCTGGAGTGAAGAAATGTACTAGCCATCTTACTCATGATGTAACAATAAACCAGCACAAAACTGAGAGTTACCAACATAAACCACCATGTTCTGAACAAACACAGCACACAAACATGAAAAATACACTCCAGACAGAAAGATAAAGTAACATTTGCATTTTGTAACATAAAATAGCAAACTTAAACTCTCATGCATCATGGGAAGTGATGCATATAAGGGCTGTGATGTTTTTCATTTTGTTCGTACACAGCTGCGTGGTCTATTATTGGACAGATGACACTAATCCAAGTAAATACAAAAACTTAACTAATCATTATAAATAAATCTGATCGGTACATAAATGAGGATTCAATGATGATTAAAATAATCAGCAGTAGGGATACTACTAATAATGGTTTATGTTAAACAGTTTTCTTATATAATGAATACTGTAAGGTTGACTTTTGCACCAGTCAGTTTGACAGCTGATATAGCTGCAGCACCTCATAAGTAACTGACATCACTTAAGACGTTTGCTGTAGAAACAAGGATTTCTCATTTGTCAGTCATGGCTCCTCTGAACTCACCTCTCTTTCTCGCATATCTCTCCCACATTCTCACAGAGGAGTTACAAGGTGAGGAAATGAAGCGAGTGAGGCAAACAAGGAGACATGTTAGCTGAATGAAGAGCACCTCATCTGCTGCACATGTGACAGATTGGTATAGTATCAGTATCGGCAGATATCCAATTCAGACATTGTAATCGAATCAGAACTAACAAAAATGGATTGGTGCATCTCCAATTCCTGCACTACATTATATGGGATCCAGGGCCAAAGCCGAACAAGAGACACTGGCTTCATCGTCCCATGGTTAATCAAATTTGCCATTGTTGTCTTTCCAAACTGTCCCTGCCTCTACGTGGGGATTTCTAACAGAATAAAGGAGAGAGAGAAAGGCGTGCCTTCGAGACAATCCAATTCAGCGCTATTCTGCTGCTTTACTGTAACACTGATATAATCTCCCTTCTCACTCAAGCCCTGAATGCATCTCTTTGACAAAACAGTAATCAGTGCACAGTCTCCTCTGCCTCCCGTCCCTTAATGGGATGTTAAAAACTGCGGCATGTTTATGACTGTTGTTTCATTCATCTCCAATTTCATTTGGTTGTTTCCAGTAGGCAGAACACAAACAGCAATTCAGGGAGGCTGTGCTGTCTGGCAACTTAGCCTTTTTTCTTACTTTGTGTTGACACCCTGGTACCCGAGCTATTCTGAACTGCAGTTCACCTTAAACTGTCAGTTTTACCAGGTTTAGGAAACATACAACACAAGCGGTGTGTGGGTGCAGAGCACACAGCAGGATGAAATTATCCGGAATAATGCCTTTGTGTTTGCCATTTTGCAGTGAAGGTCAACCAGTCATCTCTGTGTATTCAGAAAATGTTCGTCCCTAGAGTATTTCAGTTCTGTTTTATTCTGTATTTCTTGTGCATGTCACAGGAAAACGGTGCTGTGTGTTAGATTTAAATTGTTCTGACATTGTGTTGGCACATGCAAGGTAGGTGAGAATCGATGTGTTTGTCTTTAATTTGATTTTTCTTTTAAATTGTATCTGTCTGTGTGGCGGTGCATGGGAAAGCAGATGTATTTACTGTGGTCATCTCTGTGCTCTGCTGTTAAGATAAGTCGATCTGGCTTGTCAGATCATACAAAACTGATGGCAAAGAAAAGGCAACAGTTAGTCATCTTTTGTCAAGCTACCAAGTCCGCATCATATTTTGTGAATTATCTGAGTCATCATGACAGACTGAGGGGACCCATAACAACAAATGTAAAAGGGAAAGGGATTTAGTGTCCTTGTAAACAAATAAAAACCATTATGATCGTAACCTTAAACACACTGCCATTTGGTAAAATTCATATTGTGGCCTTGCCAATGTAGGAGAACTCAATACTTTACTTATCTTTTGGCAAGAAGCATTAAAAGCACATTGTCATTGCTGCTAAAGCTTGGATCATTACTGAACAGATGCACAAAAACAAAATGAAACAAAGGTGTACATTCTCATTTGGCTTTGGTGTCCATTGTTGATGTGCAATTGTATGTACACAAATCTTTTGCATTGGAATATAGATTATCTTTGCAGGTTGATTTTATTGACTGTTATCACAGATATATTAGTCTTAGCCAGACCTCTCTCTACAATGCTGCATCAGTGCTGTTGGTTGGTCTGGCTCCACGCATTATTATTCTGCTCTCAGGGAAAACACCGGTTTGTGTGTGTTTCTTTAAACCAATTGTAATCATCGTGGGTGAAGCTAGAGTAGAGTAGGGTGTCCCTGTAAAATAGTGTTGGCCATTAACTTGTTTCGTTGAAATACTTGCACGTATGGAGGCAAGAACAGGCATTAAAAAGGCAAAATGTCCACAAAAGAAAAGCTTACAGCTGCTATCTGGTTTATGTTTGTACTGTTAGTGAGCCAGGTGCAAATTTGCCATTTTTAGCATGTCGACTGCTAGCTTGGAGGTTGTTGTTGTATCTTATAGGGACAGATATATCAGTAAAGGCATGTATGTTTGCAGGTAACCAGAAGGAAATAACAAAACAGTAAACTTGTGAATTTGTTTAAAAAAAAAGAATCAGCTGTTATATTGGTTTATTATAGGTTTTATTATTCTTGAGCATCAGTATCATGATAAGCCCAGAGAATCTATTATCAGTTCTATTCTAAAATAACATATTCACACTGATGTCACCTGGTTAGTCAGTAACAGTGACTGTAAAAAAAGATAGATGACACATCTCCACTTCCTCCCACTGAACATAAATGATGCCAAAATATCCCAGATATGGGTGCTGCCATCTTGTGCTGTTGATGCCATTCAAGCAGAGCTTTGCTGTCAATCAAGATGTGAATCCTCCTTTTTATAGCATCGAATAACTAATTAAGACCCAACTTATCAGAAAAAATTAACATGAGTGTGATAAGAACTACCTAAAATGACAGAAACCACCTCTGGGAAAAATTTAGTTGACGTGTACTTTTTTAGTTTGGCCCAAGTCCCATCTTCTAACATGGAAGGGGCAGGATTTATGACCTATATTGCAGCCAGCTGTTGACAACCGAGATGTTTTGGCTTCACTTTTGGACTGTCATGTTGTCCATGTTTCTATATGTCAGGGGTCAGTGGCGTTTTTACTGCATGTCGACAAAAAAAGGAGGTGAAACAACCTCACAAAAAGGATACTGGATGTTTTGTTTTATTTTTTGCAGTTTAAATGTGCAGTCAAGTACTTGTGGTTTTCAGTTTGTTATAAGTTAACCAGGCAAAGACAGCCACACCCACACATAAAGCAAGAAAAAAAAAACTAGTTGCATTTATAGGTGTTTTTAATTAAAGGAAAATATAGCTTCAAGTCATGCAGAAAAGAACGGTGTCTGCTTTTGCATGTCTACTCTTCAATAAGCTGGTGCGTCTCTGGCGAAAGGGCATATTAAGGAGACACAGTATCTGACAAGTAATAAAACGGAGCCCTTTCTGTGAAGCCCAAAGCTATGATTAGGGCCAGATTCTAATGCACTTCATTTGCTGTTCGTCTGACAGCTGTCTGTTTCCTGTCCTGTTTGGCCTCTAGTGTATTCTAGTCAATGTGGTGATGGAGTTCTTGAAAATCAACCCACTCCTCCACCACTTTCAAATCCAATCTTTGTCATGTCACCTCTGTGTGATCGCCTGTGTGAAAGGCGTTTTATAAATGTCTGAAATGACATATTATTCATCACACACATGCATACACACTCGCTTACGCTCAGGAAACAGGAGAGACGTGAGCATGGAAATAAACTTGCAGTGGCCAGTCTTTGCAGGTGGAAATGACAGAAAGATTTTGTAGATGAGGTGTGTGCTCCTAAGAGGCACAGCTATTTTGCGTGTGGAAATAAAAAGGTGGTGGTGTCTAGACAGAGAACAATGCGAGCTGAGCACATTTGACTGAATTCAGTTAATCTGGAGTTTTCTCGTTATTCATCTTTTCGTCTCTTTTGGACACTAGTGAGGCAGATTTAGTTGTCTGCATATGGGGCTCACAGGTCAAGGGCATTTTTTTTCAGTGAATGCAAGTTGTATAGCTTTTGTTCTCTTCCTCTCCTTTCTGTATCCGTGGTTACCTCTTTATCTTTGCCCTCATCTCAGTCTTATCTTCTGATAGCATCTACGTCCTTTATCTCCTGCATCTTATCTGTAGCGCCAGACACAAGAAAATGCAATCCAAAGGAGAGGGAAAGAGAGAGATAAAGGGCTCACAGAATTAGGGAGAAGGGGGAAGAGATGGAGAATAAATGGTGTGACAGAGTGAGAAAAAGGCAGATTCAAAGGTTTTCTGTAGATTTAGCCATTTAAAAAGAAGACTTGTTTGTGGGTCAGTCATCCTTTTCACCAAAGAACAGCATGAAACTGTCTTGGAAAATTGTAATTTTAATAATTCAAATATTTCACAATGACAAAGTCATTTTACAATCATGAATTTAGGCAATAATTTAATGTCATTTTTCATGCACCACCCCCACCCCAGATTTGGGGCATTGTGTAAAATGTAAATGAAAACAGAATGCAATGATTTACAAAAAATGTTTTGACCTGTTTTCAATTGAATACAGTGAAAAGACAAGATATATAATGTCCAAACTGATTAACTGTTTTTGGAAATATACACTCAGTCTGACTTTGATGCCTACAACAGGTTCCAGAAAAGTTGGGACAAGGGCCTGTTTAACACTGATACATTTTCTTTTATCAGCAAGAGTTTGGGAAGTGAGGATGCTGATTTTTCTCAGTCTTGTTTGATTTCAAGCGCTCAACATTCTGGGATCCCCTTGTTTATTTTGCACTTAATAATGCACCACCCATTTTCAATAGGAGACAGGTCAGGACCACAGGCAGACCAGTCTAGTACACAAACTTTTTCTGTGTTGTAACACATGCAGAATGTGTAGTGGCTTTGTCTTTCTGAAACAAGCAGGAGCATTTCTGAAAAAGACATCTTAATGGCAGCATATATTAATCCAAAACCTGTGTGTGACTGTTAGCCATGTCACAGATCGTACACATGATCACATCACAGACACTGGCTGCACTGAATTGAATACAAGTGATTTGGAAATCATTGCATTCTGTTTTTATTAATGTTTTACTCAGTGTCCCAACTTTTTTGTAGTTGGGGTTGTAGAAAAAAAAAGCCATCATCGCCCATATTCCTGCAGACAAAACACAATGCATCTTAACTGTCCTGTTTTGGGTATGTATTGATTTTTTTTACTGGGTGATAAAAGATTCAATCATGGCTCTGCGCACAAACTCTGACTCCAATCACTGTCCTCTCAAAGCCCTCACTTTGGCACCTAATTGATCCTTGTTTGCACAAACTGTCAGGCTTTGATGGATAATAAGCACTTGATTCGACTCCATCCACTTTTAAAGTTAAAAGTCACTGCTAGCCAGTTGAAGAAGTCAACTGCTCTTCTAGGTGCTAATGGACTCTCTAGAGGTTGCCCCTGGTTATAAAAGTAATAACCTGTGGTAGCTGTCAAAAGAGCTCTCTCCCCTTGGTTGCCAAGGTGTACTCTGAAGAGGAGAAGAAAAGGCAAGAAGGGGTAAAAAAAAAAAAAAAAAAAACAGTAAGAGGGAACATTTTCATTACAGCCCTCAGTGTTGGTTTCTATAGCCTCTGGGATTCTTTGCAACAGATCTGGTGCTAGTGCTCTGGTCCCCATGTGTTCCAATTATCAAACTCCTTTAGCTTCTATGCCCATGTGAGCAGCCCAGAGAAATCCTGTCTCATGAGTATTTTCTGTCACACAGCTGAAGGGTAACTGAAAGAATTACATTACAAAATGTATTACTGAAATAACTATGCAATTATGCTTATTGCAGTTGCAACCAGTTTACTTTTTTATGAGCAGACATTGTTCCTCAAAGTTGCTGTCAGTCAGTATTTTTAGATTAACGATGGATCACATGATTAGGTAATTTGTGTGCATGAGGTGTGACAAACTCATTTCAGCATGTTCTTTGGATCATTTTAATTAACCGTATTTGGTTTTTGACATTTCCTCCACTATAACCAATTTCCCTGGGGGTTACAAGATTTCACTACAGACGAACATATACACCTGAATAACGTTATTTTAAGTCAACTTTGGTGCATTTCCATGCCAGCATACTTGTTTTTTGCCACCACAGGCGGTGGTGACATTACTTTAGTCAGCTGTAAAGTGTGTAGACCAGAGGTATTGTGTTTTCATCACAGGAAAGAAATAAGACTATGACGTCTCCATGTATTCTTTTCAGCAGAGTTTGTCCAGACTGTAAAAAGCCACTTAGCAGCTACGTATCCGGCTGAGGTCAAGACAATAGACCTTTCATAAGACCAATAACTGCAAACTTAGTTATTTGGTCAACTTTCTCCTTTCATGTAAAAGCAACACAAAGGGCCATACCTTAAGCTAGCTAATGGTAGCAAAACACTAGCTAAGTAGCTAATTATTGATTAGATTAGTTACCTATCTCGTGAGCATCTTGCTAATATTAGATAACTTAAGCTGTGAATATATGTTTCTCTTACACGTCCCCTAACCATCTTCAAAATGTGGGTTTCTTTTCAACATAGACAGACCTGGCACATAGTATATCTAAGTACAAGAAACAGGAAAGGGAAAAAATGACCAAGGTATCAAACGTGATAAACTGTCATTGGAGCATGGAGTGAAAAGGGGTGGGACTTAGGAGGGGGAAATTAAAATAGCCTACAACCGGAGGTCTCCCAACTACGTCTCGGAAGTGTGGACCTGGCCACATGTAGAGTAACAGGCACGATCAGTCATCTTTTGTTCGCAGGCCACCATGTTTTTTTCTTGTATTTTTATATCTTCTCTGTGACAACAAACACAACACATAGCCTTTCAGCAGGCCCACTGTGACACTCTTTGGTCATTTTTCAGTTGAGGAAGTGCTGTTACATGTCTAAATGTCAGACCAGAGAATCAGAATGGGCAGATTTGAATCTCAGTGGATAGTAGATAGATAGTAATGGATAGTAGATAGTGGAGCATTTAGCAGCTGAAGAACCAGATTTTTCCCTCAGGGCTTGGTGGAGACCAAAACAGAACTAAAAGAGAGTGAAAATTCGACTTATGTTCACCAGGTGGCCAGAAACACAGCTCCAGATGAATTTTATGCTTCTCCGTAAGTGCTGGATGTGTAAATATTTGCTGAGAGCATGTTAACTTAAAGGGTGCTATTAATATGTTATATATTACAGCTGGTATGCAAGGCTATGCAACCTGCTGCATGCGACGAGCCCTTTTGCTCATGTTGTTTTTGTTGAATTGTGATGATTGACCTGATGTACCTGCACAATTGCACCGCTCATGGATTTGCCACACTAAAAGCCTTTTCACACCAAGAATGATTTCTCATGCAGAAAACTCAGACAGCAATAAAATATAAATCGACTGCAGGTCTGTCCTACAAAGACTTGCACAGTGGCTCAAATCTGTGAGCAGTGAGATATTTTGCATAATCACGCACTTTCAACTCAATTGAATAGGACATTGTCAGATTAGCTTGTGGATTTAAATCCACATTTTGCTTAGCATATTTCCTGCCTCAATGAAGAACAGGAAACCACCACAACGTGGTGTTGTGAACAAACTAGTCACAGTTATTTTTAAATCCACCCCCTGTGCAGACTTAAGCCCATGGATATTCTATGATAAACTGGTGAGTCAGCTGCCTTGCTCTGGCCTCAACCCCCGTTTTTATTTTAGTTAAAATGACAGTCCAATAACCAAATTCTAAGGTCATGTCTTTTGCAACCTCTTAACTATTTAAAATGTTCAGATTATAGGCCCTTGTTTTTTATTACAGTAGTATCAGCTTCCCCTTCGACTCAGCTTACAATAGGAAAGAATAGTCTGCATTGATGTTATCTATTATCTCTGGGAATGATGAGTCTAATGGCAAGGCTCACCTGTCCACCACGTCTTTATTTCTTACTCTTGTTCATTTGTTTTCTTTGACCTCTCTTCCCCTCTCTCTCTTTCTCTCACACACTCCGTCTTGTTGGTTTTCTCCACCCTCCCTCCCTCTTGCCCCCCCCCCCCCCCCTCTAGCTTGCCCGCTGTCTCAGTTGCTCTGACCTCTCAATATCACACAAGCTGTCAGTGCCAAACTATGAATGTCCCTTGACACTTATTCGACTCAGACTCCCTTCGGCATTTCCATTTGCACAGAGCCAATTTCAATTTTTATAGCTGGTCGTGTGGGGGATAGGCTAAAGCCTGCAGTCAGAATAAGCCAAAGTTGGAGACACAGAAACAAGTGCCCTAAGCAGAACTATGTGTTCTTGTATGTGTGCCTATGTGTGTGTGTTTGTTTCTTTGAAAAGGTGGCTCACTCAACCATGGAGGCTATCTGAACCTACCTTTTGGCAATTCGACCATCTGAAATAACTACCCACCATCCTGTTAAAATAGCTTTTCAAGTGCATTCCAGGGATAACTTTATCTTACTTCTCTGATAAATCAGCCTAATGCATGACAATAAACTGTTCGAGAGATAATTAGCATGCTAATAAGGACTCATTGCAGAGCGCGCACCAGTAGGAGTGCATGGTGCTTTTCTTTGCTACAGAGCCGGCTCCCTTTCAGCACCATGGACAGCACCAAATACTTAACTCTGTGTGGGAGGCTGCCTGCTGCCCACATCAGTGTAACCATGGATAGCTAATGACACCATATGCACAAACTCACCATTCAAGTGTGCAGGAATATTTAATTTTTATGGAAATGTTGGTTCAGGCTCTGATATTTCTTTGGTCTTAGGCAGAGGTGGCAAACAGTACAGATACTTATGTAAAAAAAAGAGCAGAAGTACTGATTCAACTTCTTTACTCAAGTAAAAGTGAAATTGTACAGGCTCTGAAATGTGCTCAGGGTGTAGCTGAAGGACATTTCTACAGGCTGGTTGTGTGCAAAGCTAACTGAAGCTCACCTTTTCTCTGTGCTCCAGTCTCCTTCTCTTGTCTGTTTTATTTTGTTACATCTTTTATGTTTTCATCTTGTTGTGCGTGATATGCAACGATGGATACACAAAGGGATCATCTGTTCTATGTATTTCCGTCCAATTCATTTAGGCTGAAATTGGTCTCAAGGTTGGCAAAGCAGTGCACAATGATGCAAAATTAAAAAAAAGGCGGAACTGTTTGCACCCTGGATTCAAATTCTAGTTACCCAGGATGACTGAATAGCTGAACGGCTACCATGCGCCTATTCTCACGCAGGTGAAAATAGAGCCTGTTTTGAAAATGTAAGGAGTAGAAAGCACAGATATTTACATTAAAATGTAGGACATAAAAGTAAAAAGTCCAAAAACTAAATAGAAATAACTCTAAAACTGTAGAGAAATATGGCCATATTTTCTGTCTATGTTTTTGGGAATGCAGGGGTGGTGCTCTTTTCATTAGAAGTCCAGTTCACATGCCTCCAGAAGAGAAGAGGAAGAGAAAGAATGTGTCATTGCACCGTGCTGCGCTCAAAAAGCAAGGCATCCTTATCATACCCTAGATTTTCTTCACACATGGTGTCACACATCAGCACATGTGGAAGCTGTCCTCTCATCTCTCAACCTGTGGTACTTGGCACAGTCCAGATGGTACAAAGACAGGGAAGACAGAGGAAGATTTTGGCATTTTCTTGTTATTTTTTTCTTATTATATTGCCAACATCAACCTAGCCTACCTAAAAATCACAGGATGACTGTCACACACCGTTGTTTCAAATTGCTGTTCAATTACAAGGCCAAGATTTAAGCATCTCACAGCTTTAGATCTGTGTGTGTTTGTGTACGTAATTGCTCATGCACACACTTCTATGCATGGGCACACACTCCCTCGGGATTGCCTACAGGGAGCTCGCAGGCAGAGGATTTCGGAACTGAACAGTGCATGCACACAGTCCAGGGAAATGACGCTTCAACGAGAAGAATCGTTCAATTTGTCCCAAGTGAAAAACAATATTCAAGATGAAGCATGCGTTTTTATAGCGCCAGTGTCTTCTTGCTCGTGATTTTTCTTTCGCACAAGGTTTGTAGAATCACTGGTGCTGCCGTGATGAGTTTGTTGACCTTATAGAGGCAAAAGCAAAAGGATTTTATAAAGATGGCATCTAAGGAATTCTGTTGATTTTCTGTTCATCCGAGTATGACCACGCTTTCCAAGAAACAAGCCTCTGAATGATTTATTGTGCCATTGATTCAGAGAGCTCAAAAAGAGGCACACACCACTAGTTGACTCACTCTAAAATAAGAGGGGAAGCAGCGGTTCACTTGCACTTCCTCTCCAGATCCATGTTGGCTGGATGGTTGCTTGAATCTCACATTAGTGGAGTAAATTGATAGCACTAAATAATGCTGCAGATGGTGTGCAACCAATTACCCAAACAGTGTCTATCCAAGTCTGAAAACATCCAGCCGCTCTTTAAAAACAAGTCATATTCACACATTCTAATGATCCCAGAACCAATTTAATGGGTCGGCTAAAATTCAATACGTAAACAATGCACCTTCCACCCAAAATAAGAATGAATGAAGACTTCTACAGCCCCTAAATGTGAGACAAGAAGGCATTCATTGAGAATAATTAAACCATTTCTGTCTGTCACTGCAGGGAGTTTGCATCTGCTTGGCGAAATCAGTTTTCCTGAGCTTTAAAGAAATGACTGAAGGTGCCGTATTAATTCAACATCACTAATAGGAATTATTTTCCCTGAAGAAGACGTGCCTGCGTAGTGACAGAACCCTCGGCTGAATACAAATAAGCTGCATGCATCGTTCATAAAGCGGGGCCCTCAGGGTTCCCTGGTTGTACAAGAAAAAGGCGCAAACATTGATACAACTTTGAGCATTCTCAGAAGAATACACGGTACCTCAAAGTCAACTTAACTGCTCCTGGTTTCAGGTTTTTTGTGCATGCATAATTAGTTTTAAAGGAGAAATCTATAATATATTTACTGCAATTTATCATAAAATTACCATGATCACACCATGTACCACCACAGCTGTGGCGCCCTTTTAACCTTGTATTCCAGGCAGGAACAACTGTTTTAATTTGACTGTTTCACATTAATTGGAGTTCAAGTTAATGCAGAATGTTTTCAGAATGAGTAAGCGTCTGTGTATGAGTCCGTAGAAATCATTCATAATCTTTTAGAGGGAGTAGATGTTTATAATGTTTAAATTGAGGAATATGACTGAACTTAGCTTACAGCTGACAGTTTCAAACAGCTGATCAACTTACTGTGTAGGGCTGGTTGTCACTCTGGGGCAGGGTGAAACAACTTGCTTCGACCACAGATTGTATATTAAATAGGGATTCAACCTAATATATATACAGTGTATTGCTCCAATTTGGACTGCAGTACTCATTTTTGGATGTGCAACTGCTACATATTGGTCCTTTAAAGAAAGTTTTTAGTTGAATTATGTATCACTCATCCAATTCAAGCCACTGAACCGGATCCTTTCTAATAAAAAAAGATTGTTTCCATAAGTTTTTTCTTATATAAACATTATTACAGTAGGATGGGCACACACAGTGCAGATATTTGAAGAATGATGTTATGAATTATAGAATAATGAAGAGGAAAAGGCTTATTAATTTCTAGTTATGAAAGTTTATTAGTGCCTGCAGCTATTATTACACTTTTTCTCCTTTCCCTTCTTCTTTTCTCATTTTTACCAATTAAATGACATACTAGCACACACACACACACACACACACACACACACACACACACACCTGCATGTATGATGTCTGTTTGGTGATTTCTCACTTCATTGGGTCACTGAGATGAGACTTTTTCCCAAGAGTGGCATATCCCTTAATCACCCTCCTCTGTGGAGTGTCTTCACTCCTGCCTGAACCCTGGCCCCTCGTTTTCTGTGCAGCAACAGAGACGAGATGAGAGGGAGAATTAGCACTGTGGCAGCGGCTGATTATTAGAGAGCTTCTGCTCAAAGCCTTTCTCATACCAAAAACAAGCTAGGCCAAGTGGAGGTAGTGATGACTTAACCCGGATTAGCTCTTCATGCTCATCCAGTGCCTTTGCATGCCAGTTAAAGAGCTATTTTTATACCATTTTTAGTTACCTTGAATGATTGATAGACTAAATATGCAATTATCTTGTCTTGTGTTGCATCCTAATAATAGGTCTGATGTATCATTTAAAAATGTGTTTCATGTCTTTTGAAATTACAAATCACCCAGTGAAATGAAAAAAAACCCCATCTAGCTACATTCTTTTGAAAAGGTAGTTGCTACCTCTGCCAGTCTGAAACACAAACTGACATGATGTGCTCTCTAATGAGCCTGTGGTCCTGAATTAAACATGGTAAAGAGAATCTGAGCACTCATTGAATGAAAATGGTGAGACGGTTTAAATCTCCAAATGCTAGTAAGTGCACATTTTGTGTTTAGATTCCTACTGTTTCCAAAGGTCAAGAATGAACATCTATTCCACGCTGAATTATACATGCCAGTAGTATTATTTAAAGGAGTGGTCCTCAACCTTTTCGAGTCGCGACCCCCAAGAATAATCAGGCTGGTGTCCGTGACCCCCACAGAAAAATCCATATTGCAAGGTGCGTGGAAGGATGTTATTTCCAAAGCTTCTTGGGAGTCCGGGGCTCTGTTTGAAACGCTGGTGCCTTGCATTTCTCAGTTGATGGTCTCACTGTCAGACTTTCAACTGACCCACCTCGAGACTCGGGGTGTTTTTACATTAGGTACAATTGCTTCATACTGTGCATGAGTTCGATTGCCCCTCCTCTCCATTCCCCGGCCAGTCAGCTTTCACATTAGTCATGTTGTTCTGTACCCGAGTACACTTGCATCACCGTCTACACATTTGTCTGTGTTGCTGCTATAGTGTAGAAAAGCCTGCCAGTGTCAACATCCCAAGAGCAGTGCGCTTGTTTTTGTTGCGGTTAGTTTTCATACCTGATGCCAACTGTACTCAAGTACACATGAATCATTCTCGTGACCACCTTTTCAAGTGGACCCAGGCATGAATCAGTAACCCTGGATATGGTACACAGTGGGGGCTTTCACGTCAGGGACAAAGGCTTCCTCAGGTTAAGAACCACTGATTGAGTGTGAGCTGTGGTTTTGAACCTCTCTGGTCTGAGGTATATAGCCCTAAGATGCCCTTGGATCAGCACTACTTACCACGTTTTAAAAGCAGATACTGTTACAGTATTTTTTCTCTTACAACAAAATGTGATGGAAATGGAATTTCATGGTTTGGATTTTTTCTTCATGACAATTATTCATGGTTCCCGGAGGATGAATCCTACTGACTCTGGCTATCTGCTAAACATCAGCATATATGACATTACAGTTTTGCCTCACAGACCCACTAGCATGACAGTGACAGAGAAGAAGGGAATCACTGATTTGCAGGGCCACATTTATGGACATTTACATTTAAACCATTAGCCTCTAAGTTGATTTTGATGATGGATTCAGGAGTCAGTTTGACGTAATTGTTTAACAGTTTAATTGTGATATTCCCATTTCGAATTTATTATGAAGTCCCTCAGTGGGTTTCTGCTTTTGTTAAAAGTCTTAATAGATACTGCCAAGTTGTTTTATCTCACCAAATTACATCAGCCGTTCGAGAAAGGTAAGTTTATATTGTCAGAATATTCAAATTTTACTACTGTTGACGTGTCTTTTGTGAACAGGACCCCCAGCTGTGTCTCTTGTGTCAAAGCTGTTTTATTGAATATTCCCTGCAACCTTTAGTTGGGACTTATTCAGCATGCCATCTAATTAGAGTATATTGATGGGAGGCTTTTTGTTGTTGGTTGAGCTGAAGGGAAGAAAAAGGCCAGTGATTGTTGCAAAGTGACAGGTGAATCATAGCGAAATGCCTCCAGTGGTATTATTTCTCAACTCCGCTCCAATCGGTGCAGACAGAGAATACTAATGGATTTAACTCTGAAATAACTGACAGCTGACAGTATATAGCTTTTGTTGACCTCCAGTCAGAAACTATAGGTCCACTGCGGTGACAGTGGCGGTGGAGTCCACACAGTGTAATAAGTTATGGATTAGTTTGACCTTCGTGAATGAGTTTGCTGACTTTTATTTTCATATAGGGTAGACATTCTGTTAAAGATAGTATATACCCCAGGAGGATACAGTAGGGGAGAGCCATGACAAAAATATAGCAGGGACTGTTGCAACACGGACCATTTCTCTTGAAACATGGAAGTCGTTCACTCCAGCACACAAAAATAAACAGATGTCTTTTCTGTTTTTAAGGTAATGTTTATTTGTTGTAAATATATATCATCTGTTAGACTCTTGTAGAATTTCTTTACTCTTTATATTTTCAAGAAATGCCCAGGCTTATAGTGGGAAAAAAAACTAACAAGTCTCACCGTTCCGGATGTGTATGGCACCATTTGAATGTGTCAAGCTGTTTCATTTTTACGGACAGTCCCAAAGAGATGATTATGCACTAAAGTGCGCTTGACGCATTGGAGTAATTTCGTACAATTGTGACATTTAACGCGATACACTGACGTCAGAGTAACATAGTCATTTGTTTGAAGGGCAAACTGAAACATTACAGTTGAGATGAAATGAAAGATGCCTTTTAAACCCTTTTAGATTCCATCCCCAGTCATAGTATGCATCTATTTAACAATATGTACCAAAAAATATTTAAAAAATCTTTTTTGATTTTTTTTTTTCAATTTTTTATATCAAAATAATGAATTTTCTCAGTGTAAAACAAAATATGACTGGTGTTTACATGAGCTAGAACCAACTAATTTCGACTGATAGAAACTTTTAGCAGTGCAGAGCTAAGGCAGATTCATTAGTTAGCTTATAAGCATCAGTATGATACATTGGCGTGTCTTCAGATGTCCCCCACCTCAAACCTTGTTCTGCCTCAACAAAATACTTTGGCTGTCTGGCAAGAATGTATCCGTTACAATGGACTGCTTCAGCTATCTAATTTTAGGTATATGGAGCATATGGGCTGGGGGCTGGGTCTCACTAATTAATAGTGCTGTATAAAAACACAACTTTATAACTTGTACTAAAACACAACTTGATGAGTTTATTCTTTATTCACTGATTTGGGTGAAACAGGGTCATAATTTGTTTTAGAGAAAATCCTTCTGGTCTTCCCTCTGATGTCCTCTGGCTACTCAGCTTCAACTCTGGAGATTCTGCTAACTTAGCTGCCGTTACTGAGCAACAGAACTGGGCTCAGCTGTCTCCCAGTGAACACAGCTGGACTGGGACCAGAGTAACCTCAGAGACGAGGACTACAGTACCAAGGTCATAAACCTGGGTCCAGCATTTCAAAACTTTTAATCTTGATTAAAAGTGATCCTGATAGGATTAAAGCCTAAAATTGGGTATTTCAAAATCAGGATCCTGATCCTACAAAAGTGGTATATGGATTTAATAATCCAATTCTACCCAGAATCCAGATAAAATGTTGTTTTTACATTTTAATCATTCTAAGAACAACTAGAACAAAGGCAGAAAACAGAAAAACAGACCAAAAAACAAATAAACAAGCAAAACAAATGATTAATTGATATTGGTAGGACATGCTGTTCACAATATGGTAACTCAGAATAAGGGAAGCAGGGACTCCCTACAACATATACTATTTTGCATTGAATATTTTGGGGTTTTCTCTTATTTGTACTTACCTGTAGCTGCAAGTCAGCAGAGCTTGTATCATGATTAGCACCGAGGTCACCCTCTGCATTTTCACCTGTGGTGGTGTTTCACATGGAGGGTATGTCAGTGTCTAATGCTCGTAAAATGATCCACTGTGGCTCACACAAGTTTCTTTGCACCAGCAAGCTCACATGATTGCACAATTATTCATGGGTCGCCTTTTGTCCATGTTAGGCTGATTTATCGGCCAGTAATATGTTTGATTCAAACATTAATTTGGAGTAATCCTTAGGACAACCTAGGGTTTCCAGACCCCCTGTTGAAGACCCATGCTCTAGTCTAAATAAACACATCTCTGTGTACAAACGGACCCAGCTCTCCCCTACACCTGAGTCGGTCAGGTGCATATCGAGCAAATATGAGGTGGGGGGAGGAGGAGCAGTGGCGCTTTAGCCGGGCTCACCTTTACTGACCGGTGTAATAAGATTACCTGCTTCTCACGTCATGTCCACACAGAGACAGAGGGAGGGAGGGACAGAGAGGGAGAGAGACGAACGGGGCTGCTCCGTGCAGTTGGCTCGCATTAGACCCAGGATCCAGCCCCTCCGGTGAAGTGTTGCTGTGTCGGGCTAAAGACGCTGGGGCAGCAGAGTGCTCATGTGCCCGTGTGAGGAGGCTGTAGCTGCCCTGTCAGCCGGCATTTGTGGCTCTCTTCCCGTCCGAAAGGGATTTTCGTGAAGTACTTCTGGAGCCAAAACATGGTAAGACGATTTCTCCGGTTTTCTGGACGACTGTCATTATGAACCGCCACATGGGCGTCACGATAGGCGCACACACCGAAGCCCAATCAGCGTTCTTACTGCGTAATTTGTCTTTTTGACCTCGGAGTGGGAGCTTCTTTAGGAAGCCTGCGTCCATTGCCAATATTTCCAGCGTATCATGTCGATTCCCCGCCGTGAAATGAGTAATCCATTGGCGTTCACCTCAACTCTGCCCTGATCTGTGCCGCTAATCTCCGGAGGGTGAAGTTTTCAAACAGTGACTGAGCGCATCAGCGTCCACTTTGGATTATCTAGGGGTGATATCCCATTAATGCTTGTGCTCGACTGTAAAATGTAGTTATCGGGTTGACAGACCATGCAGAGGCTGACTGCGGCTGTTGTTTTAATATTTCAATGAGCTGCTGGAGTTATTACAGAAACAATTGGTACTCTACTGAGCATCGACAGCTGCGTTCCTTATTAGTTGACTTTTGTATCTCATCTAATATGCATATCAATAAGAGCATTTTTTTAATGGAGAACACGATTGGCATGCAATAACTTCCACCCCCTGAGTGTGAGCAGTATCAAGCTGCAGGAGGTAATGCATCCCCCTGCAAAACTTCATTCACTCACTGCCTGCCAATTCACAGCCAAGCTCGCAAGAGCACATTAAATGTAATGTACTGAGGGTGAATTTTGGTCTTGAAGTCTGCTGCTTTTTGGATTTTAGAAGGCATTTTAAAAGACCAGTTAACTGCAGTGGTCCATGTGGTGGTTAGATTTCACCACCAGCTAACCTGAGCAGCATTATAGAGTCCTGCAAGTGCTTTGGGGGTGTTTGGAACCACACAGATACACTTGAGGAGTGCAATAACATGCTAGAAATAATTATACAGTATAATAATACCTGCAACTTTGTTTCTTTTTGTGTGGTTAATTATGAGCCTTACTACACGCAACATTAAAGCTATAATATGTAACATTTCTGCATTGTGACCTATGATGTATATTTTGTTTAGTTGTGTACTTACATTATCCCAAATATTTTTAACAATATTCAAACACAGAGGAATCCATCATTTATTCAAGGTAACAGTGCGTTTCCGCTTTGGCCGTTGCGAGCTAGTTGCTAGAATGTCTGGGAAAACATACATCAGTGCATGTGATTAAAGGTAATGTGAATAAAACTTTAATATTTAGCCTATTTTGTCCATGAACATGATTTCTGCCTGTTTCATGTCAGATAGATTTCCATCAACTATGGTGGTTGTTTAAAAGTGAAGATAACATGCTCCTTAACAACACCATGGACTATGTCTGTTGTTGTTGTTTTAATGTGAGAGACCAGCAGCAGGGTTTATATGTTGCTCGTTCAGTGTTTCTTGATTTTGTTAATCATAGCTTACATGTAAACCCTTCGCCAGTCTCCATTATCAGTCTGCTTACTGATAAGTCACATAATTAACGCTATGCTAACAGAAAAATCAGCCCAAAGGTTACACAGGACATCTGAAGGGGCTATTAATGATCAATAATGGCCCATTGTTTGTCAGAGCTTTCATTTTTTTAAAGAACATTGGGTACTAAAGCTAAAGACATGCAGACATGCTATGTAACAGCTGCAAAAGCACAGGTGTAATTAATAACACTCATGACGGCTGCACTCCATTTAGGTGTGCCATGTTTTAAATTAAAATTTAATTAAATTTGCCTCTGTATTAATGCTGCTTATGAACTTTTTTTTACACTCTGTTGTTAATTTTTTATTTTTTTTTAATTACACACATGTAGGACCAAAGTACACGCAGTCACATGGAGAACCGCCAGTTTGACGTCAGCGGCCCAAGCAGTTAGTGGTTTTGTGCCTCACTCAACAGTGCCTCAGCAGTTCCCATAAGGTGTATTGTCACATGATCCATGCCAGACTTGAACCCTCTGGTTCTGAAGCAGAGTCTCTTCAGACTGAACTCCTGCCTCCACGCGCTAGTAGCTTCTCCTACTGACACCTGAACTCAATGAATGGATTTCGTTAATGTTATTAGTTACACCTGTGCTCTTGTTGCTATGACAAGTCGAAATATTTGCTGTGAGGAGGCAGTGCCACTGTATCTAGTGCTTGTTGCTCCTTTAATAAAAAAATACTTGGCTTTAAAAGCTTTTTCTGTCAGGCTGCTTTGATATTACTCTTGACGGTGCTCTTTACATGGAAGTTTTAACTATAAATACCATTGTAGAAAAAAGTGAGGAGTTTCCTGTAACCTCAGATGAGCTGATGCCTTAACATGTAGAGTATAATCCACTGGTAGTTTAGATGAGGTAGTTTAGATGCTTCACAGGCTTCTTAATTAACAGACAGTGCTACCCAGATAGCGCCTAATTACACATCTGCCCCCGCATGTTCGACAATCAACTTCAAATGGCCTCTGTACCATATGTTCACCTACAGTAGTTTGTGTGTGTGCGTGTGTGCATGTCAGTTTTTTTTCCTGAACATCTTGGCATTTACGTATCTGTGTAAAGATGGAAGAAGGGGAGACTGCATCTTGTTCTATAGCAGTATGTATGTACTGTTATTTTCTGCAGGCAGAGCCAATAGAGAATCACATTATCACTTTAGGTATCTAAGAGCCCCGCCTGAGAGGAAGAATGATGTGCACTTGTATGTTGTGGGAATGGATTTCACAGGACTTTGCGTCAGTGTGATGTCACCTGATTTGTAAGGTCTTTAGTTCACTGAGTTGTACAAAAGAAGACATTCACGTCTTATAGTTTACATATAAATAGTTAAATTGAATTTGTAGAAAATAAATTTCATGAAATATGTCATCATCATGGTGTTAAAAAGGATGCGCAGCATAACATGTAAGACTGCAACTCATACTTTTCATTGTCAATGAATATGCCGATTACTGTTTCTAGTGAAAAACGCACAATCACGATGGCCTTCAGCCCAAGATGATGTCTTGAAATAGCTAAGTGTTTATGACTAGCAGTACAAAACTCATAGATATTCAACTTGTAATTGCAAAGGGGAAAGAAAAAACAGCACAATTTAAGCTGGAACCAAAAGATGTCTGGCATTTTTCACTTCTCAGTGACTTGCAGTGATTAATCAATTATCAAAATAGTTGCTAATTTATTTACCCTACTGAATAGGGTTGGGCTGATGTAAAATTTTCAAACCAGTTTGATATTAAACCAAAGACCAGATGGGTAATACTGAATTTTACAACCAGGTGTTGCATATGACTCTGCTGCTCACAAAGACTGGCCACATTTCCCATAATGCATTCTAATGCTGGAACACATAAACGCCATACAGTAGTTTTTTGCTGTTTTGTGTTTCAAAATGCAAATGTTACTTTTTGTTAGTGTTTGTGATGTGCCCATGCAGAAAGTTGTGTTATTGTTGGCAATTGCCATTTTTGACAGTATAGAAATAGCCGATCTTCTCGCAGATGGTCTTGTTTCCTTACGTAGATCATGCAGAGGCATTGGTAGTAGCTTTAACAAATACCATTTCACTGAGTTGTACTCCAGATCAGACCAGTAGTAGCAGAAATTGAAGACTGTGGACTACAGATGGAGTGTCTCTAACATCTGTTAGGCTAGTGACTGGAGGTGGAACTTGAAAGAGGGTTTATAGTCTTGTTAAAATTGCCTACCAAGACATGAATAAGACAGCATGATATCAGCTTTAAGACTCTGAACTTTCTTCAGGGTTTTTTCTTGGGGCCAGTGCTTAGTGGCCATTAGGGAATAGCATAATAAGGTACTTCTGCACTTCAGCTTTGGTGGTTGCTCCTTGATTGATACAAGGTCTTTACTGCTGTTATGAGCTTCAGGACTGGTAAAAGACATATATACCATTTTTATTGTCATGATGGAAGACAGGAAGCTCAAGGCGGTCTTCTCTTTAAGTATTAATGGGGTGAACTAAAGACGTTATAAAATACTCTGGTAACTGAAGTGAACCAGAGGGGATATATTAGGAGTGGTGAATTATCCTTAGAAGTAATGCAGTGTCTTGTTCATACCAAAGGATGGCGAGGAAAGCCTTCAGGGTGTGGCTCGTACAGGTGGAAGGAAGTCAAAATGAGACATATCATTCCACCGGGCGGTCAGCCTCCATTGGATATAGCAGGTTATTTCAGATGGAGCAGCTTGTTAGAGAACTGAGTGACTTTCCATGTTATTCCACCTCAGCATTATCTTTCAATACTGAAATACGATGCTCAGCAGTCCACAGTCACGCAGCTGAAGGCACCTGATGCTCAGATCACTTTAGGTGAGCAGTTTGCATTAATTTCCTCTTCCCTTTTCTTTTTTACATGCGCTCACACTAGGCAGGTGTGTGTGTTTGTGTGCATGTGTGTTATAACTGTAATTAACAAGGGCTGCAACATTCCCATGACTGACTAATGATCTAATCTTGTCTGTTGCATCAGCGCTTCACACAAAATGCATTCTGGTGCTGAAACAAATAAGACTGCATTAATTTTGCAGCCCTTGAGCAATGAAGGCAGAAAGTAATATTGGAAGTTTAAAAAACTGTCTAATTTTAGATTTTAAGTATTGTGTTATGCTAAAACATGTAATATAAGCCACTGCTAGTTAAAGTTTGAGGCTGACAATATTCTATATTTTGGTATTTTGGTACAGGTGAACCCAAGGAGCTTAGCTTAGCTTCCTCAGCATAGTTAGGCAGCTAACTTTAAAGCCTCAGAGGCTGAACACAACAAGTCACGGACATGTGGTGCGGAGAAAAAGACCTCGCTGAAAACCTGGCATGGGGAGGTGTGTCGGATGTTCACCCGGCAGGGATGTGACAGTTTATTTGCCTCCCAAAACAAGTGCCTCAATGTTCATTATGATGTCTCGCTGTGACATCATCATATGTCAGTGTGATAGACATCACCCAACCTGAAAATGTAAATCTTTAAAAACAGGTCACACTTATTTATGTGTTATCGTTTTTTTAAAAAGGGCCATGTAAGACATTTTTGGTCAAACATCACTCAAACAGGAGTAAATGGTATATTTGTTGGGGACTGTATCCAGGCACAGATTTGTTGACCAGGTGGTTATTTACAGCAGCAGAGCCGCATAATGTACGTGGGATTGACTCAGAATAAGCAGTGCAATGGTGTACCACATTGATAAGTCTTTTTAGACATCAATGGAGGTTTCTGGAATCAAGGAATAAGGCACCATATACTACACAAGCAATATTTGTTATTAGAATCAATTTATTTTTTATTTTGGTATTTTCAGGGATTTGTTGGCAGTAAGAAAGGTACAGAATGCCTGCTTTATCGTTTAACTGTTGGCTTGTTGTATGTTTTGAGAGAGAAGTTCACCTCAGGGGTTTGTTTAAACCTGCATTAATGATCTTTTTGGCACTTGGGGGCAGTGTAACAAGTTGTCATCGCCGCATTGACCCTATTTTAACTTTTTAAAGGTGGATGGGTTTTCTTTTACATTTCAGCTGACATATATCTAGAAGCAACACTGATGGGAGCACTGAGAGTGAACCAAAAGTGAAGTTGCACATCAGAAAACCAAGATAGTAAGCTGAAAGATGCTATAAAACTCTGTAGAGCTGAAAGGAACTGAAAAGTTAGGTGATAATTACCCGTGGCTCCGTCAGTCTTAGGACTTCCTTTTCAATTTGTTATGTAAATGACACTACACTTTGATCCATTGTTCATATAAAGATATTTCTAAAAGCAGCCTTGAGTTTGACTAGATATTGTGTAGACCTGTTAAAAACTGTAAAATGCCAGAGTTTCAGATGAATAGTTATAAGTTAGCACCAAGGAGAAGACTTGGATGTGGTATTTCAAAATACACTATTTGCCTCTCAATTTCAAATTTTTGCTGTCAGGTTTCACAGATTGAAGAAACAGGATGGGTTATAAAACTGGGATTTCATCAGAGTTTAAAGAATATTTTCCCCACAGTACATTACTATCATAACTTACTTATCATTCAGCAAATATCACTTTATTCATATGCACAATGGACACCTCAGGGTAACCATTTCAATATTATTTGATAAGAGACTCGTGGGTAGTGATGCCTGAAATGATTTGGGCCCAAGTGCATAGTGAGAGGAAGAGGAAACAGGCGCAATTGTGAAATGCTCTTTCTTTCCATCTCACCTTCCTCCCGGTGTTTCAATTTCCAATGATGTTCTTTCACAGATTCAGAGGAGCTGAGGCTGTGGGTTGCAAGTCTGTGCTATGATTTACCACCTTCTCCCTCCCTGTTTCCATGTGGGGAAGGGCAGGTACTGCACAGCAAGAACACCATTATCAGATCAGCAGCTCAGTGTCAGATATCAGAGGTAGTAAACTCTATTTCATCTCGGCTACCTGTAGCGGTATGAAATGTGCGAATGGGAACCATTAGTACCAAACCAGTGTAACAGACTGCAATGAGCATGGAGATGAGTCAAAGACACAGGTGTGTTTGAGGAGACTGACAGATGATCTTATCTCTGCACCAGGGGAATGATGCCTATGTAGTTTGAGGACATCTATTTTAATATAATAACACATTTCTTGAGTGTTGGATGTGTTCATTCTCCCCGATCATTGTCTGCCCTCTTTATCACTCTTTCACTCTCTCAACCCTTCTACAGTTGTCCGTATTACTGTCAATTATGGATTTGTCACAAGTTCTGCATGCCAGTCTACTTAGATGTGAGAAAACTATTATAATATTGAAATATATCTTGCAATATAATCTACATTCAGTCCACCGGCACAAGTGTCATTGTGCTGTCAGTTTCTTATTTAAGCCCTATTCTCACCTTTGCAATTCCAGAGTGTGAAAGCCTGAACAAAGGAAACAGCTCAAGGCTACAATGCAGCTGCACATAAGTATGAATTCTATTTTAAAAAAAAAGGAAAAACAAAGGAAAAGAAAAGAAATCAGCACAAGGTGTGTTGGGTAAATAAGTCACTGTTAATAAGCTTAGAGCAGATATAAGTATTGTACAGAAACCAAGCAGTAAAGTCAATGAAACGTGGGATTTCATATGCTTTCTTAATTAACTGTAGATCACATATCACACATTGTAACTAGCTAGTCAACAGCATCTGTTTAGTGCTTTCTCCTCCCTTAAAAGGAATTTAGTTGAAATGCCAATGAGATGCTATAGGCTTTTTGCTGAAGAAGAAGAAATGAAAGTATCTTGGCCTTTGACCAATCAGTTTACTCCGTAATGAGAAGTTTATTGAAAAAGAGAAAAAGAAAGTTTGATTTGTGTTTCACTCTGCACCGAGCTGAGGCAATAAAAACCCTATTTGAAATTTGAAATTAGGGCATTTGCATTATTTATTTGTTGATTGTGGCTTTAGTCAGACTGGTTGTGTTCCAGCTGTGAGCTGTTGACTAGAGGGTCGCTGGCATTACATCTGTGGCGCCTGTCACAGTGGCAGAAATTCCCTTGAGCCATGCTTTAAACCCTGTGGTGCTCTGCAGCGGAGACAACACTGTGTGCTGAACTTCTCTGAAAGTTTTCCTCATGTTTCTCACCATTACAGCCTGTACACCACATACATAATTAACACCATAATTGTTTACTAAATGTTTACTTTTCAGTTTCACTGCACAGTTATTTTAATTAGGTTGTTATGCATGAGAAAAAGGCATGATATATATACAAAACATGTATACAACGCTTACACAAATACAGAGTACATATGTCAACCTTTTCATTTATTGTATAACAGTTAGTGGGTTGACAGAGATTGTGGTGTGTCTACACAGGATCTTTGAAACCGTGTCATTTGAAGTCATAGCGTTGCATTTGAATGTGTCTTGTGGAGGCCAAGGTCTTCCTGTTCATGAGAGAAAAAGCAACCGAGTCAAGGCGTTGTTGAATTTCCTACTTGACTTAAGGCAGCAAAACCACACTGTCTCGTCCAAGTGTTGATATAAGATACCAACTGCCCTCACAGATTCTTACTCTGACTTTACAAACTAAACCGCTGCTAAACACCAGAAACACCGTCACATTCATTGTAGCCAAACGTATCCATCCCTTACCTAATACATGACACCATGTAACCCTCTGCACACTTTAACAACAACAGTCTTTCTAACCATTTTGTGGATAGACATTTATTTTAAAATTATGAAAAGGCAATTTAACGCAACTTAACACAGCTTCTTACACAGACTTCTTGGATAGTTGAGGAAATTGGCTGCTCACACTGCAGTACATTATGTTCTTGGATGTCGCTTAAACTCCTGTTTCTATTCACTCCCAAATTTTTCTTGATGCTTTTCATAGTTGGGCTTTTCTCGTTCTGGTTCTTCTGTAAAGATCATGTTTGAGTAGGCTTAGTAAACCTATAATTCAGCAGCTTCAGCTTCATTGGGAGCTACCCAACGATCAGTGCTGTTTCCTGTTTTTTTTAGAGCGTTTAACTAAGAGGCACAAAGGAATCGGGATGTGTGGCAAAGTTTGTTTGCACCAAAACAACACATATTACACTATATTTTCACTCATCCATACATCTCTAACATGACTGACTCCCCTACTTACACACCACACCAGTTAGTTAATTTGTTAGAGTTAAATCAATCACTTTTGACTGATATATCTAGGGCTGCAACTAATGGGTTTTGTTCTGCAAAATGTCAGAAAATGATGGAAAATTCTGAAGTTGACATCCTCAAATGTCTTGTTATGTCCAAAACACAAAGATATTCCATTAACTGTCATATCAGGACTAAAGAGACTAAAGAAATATTCACATTTGCGAAGCTGAAATCAGAGAATTTAGACATTTTTTATTAAAAATGACTCAAAATCAATAATAGTCAATAATCATTGCAGCTCTAGATATGTGTGTGGCATTCCTTTTTGTTGCTGGCCTTGAGACAACAACAATTGAGGGCTTGTCCAGGACCTGAATGCGGGACCTCTTGCTCTCAAGTGAGAATCATAACCCTTGACTGGTATAGTTTACAGTGTATATAGTAGTTTTCCTGTGTTCTTCTAATTGCCTGGTTTCTCATGCAGTTGTTTCTATCAGGATGTGCTTCGGTGTATCTGAAAGTTATGGGACTGAGGTCAGAGATGCTCTTTGGTTTGATTTTTGAAGAATCACTGTGACACATATTCACCCGGATGTTACTCTCAGGCCCGTGTTGGACAATAAAAGATTCATCTCGATTCCAAATGAGTGCACTCTGTCTTTTATACCAGTCATTGCAGAATCCTTTGAAGCATTTGAAGCCATCAGTGGAAGTTGCAGAGGTGAGTGGATAGCATTGTGTGGTGGCCGTCATGCCATTTAAACAGGCTTTTAAAAGGGGAAATGTACGTCTTAAATTACATGTCTTGGTTGAGCCCATAAGGTATATGAAACTCCCTTACAAATGTGAGCAATAATAAGAATAATTGAGATGTCTTATCCCTGAGGCTGCCTTACAAATCCATATGGTATAATGCAGCTGTCGGATATAGATTTTTGAAATGGATTGAGTGACTGTCCTGACCTTGGAAGACCAGATAGAGATAAGATATTTTTCATCAGTTTTACTGAGGTCTACATTGCAGTGGCAGATGGCACTGCATAGTATATTGGTTCACTCACTAGTTATTGTTTTGTTACAAGTCTTCTGAACTCTTCTCTTGGCACACTGTATCATTCATTTGCAAGGTTTTTGCAACACAAACCGCACCCAGTTAATTTACTGAAACATTCCCTCGCAGGGAATTATAGTCCGGCCAATACATCAGCCTGGCCAATTTATTGGTCTGTCTCTAGAGGGAATAATATGACTTGGAGTATTTCCTTGTCTTTTTTCAACGATATTGCTCATCTAGACCAATATGCCAAAAATGACCACATGCTTCATAAGACTAAACATACCCTTTTGGATTTTAGTTTTCTGTGGAAGGATTAGTCAATCCATTGTGTTATAAGGCTTGGAGACGAACCCTGTGACAATCACAGCCGTGCTGCGATTAGCAGGGGTAAGAGTCACCCACTGAGGTTAAAGATTTACAAAAAGTCAAACACGTTGTTTCGTCTGGCATCAGCTACATGAGTTTAAGACCATGTGGCTAAGTGGTTCCTATTGTGCGGAGCAGTGCACCTTGTGACATGGATAGGGCATTGTTGATGCTAAGCAGACAGCGCAGAGTGCTCGTGGCACCCACATGGACTGAGCTCAGCGAGGGTTTAGAGATTTAGAATGTGGTCATGAGATGACTAAGGCAGAGGGATTAGAACCTCCGAGATCTGTGCCCCACTCGCTCTGAATTAGAGAAAATGAGAGGTTTAGTGGACCACCGGGCTCTGTTGACATTAGATGCAGCTGAATACATTATCTACTTTACTGCACTGCATGTAGGTTTACTTTTCAGCTTCCTATTATGGTTTATTCAACAGAATAAAAAAAAAGGAATGAATAAAAATCACAGATACTATAGTGTGCAATTATAAGCCTTTTTTAAAAAACATTGTAATGATGAACTCGTGCTGAGTGATTTCTGCTTTTTGTGTTCGATCCAATTTTGAATACATTTTTTATTTGTTTTTGCGTCATATAATTTATTAAATAAAACAAAAATGTAAAAAGTTTCTTGACTTAAAGAGAAGTTGGTGGTGCACCCTACTGTTTTTCATCTGTATTGTCTCGACTTTCTCCTGAGCTTCTGCTTCACATACGCAGCCATCACTGTCTCCTAACACTAGATAAAACAGTGGCATAAAGGCTAACAGCCCGTTACTGCTTACCATATGTTATCCTGCTTTACTTTATTACATCTAATAGTCTGTATCAAAATGTGCAATAATGAATGCTGGCTGCCTCTGTCTGATTGTAGCTTTAATTTAATCTTTTGGCTGTATTTCACATGATTAAATCAAAGTGGTGCAGAATCAGGTTGCTCTTTATTTGACAATGACAGTGTACATTTCCCAAACGGGCCTGATCCCTACCAGGTGATACCTGCTTGTTACTTGGCTTTATTTTCACAGGCCCAGGTAAAGTCTGCTGTAGTCGTGCTGTGATGTGCCAAGCAGTAAATTCATTCGTTCTCACTGCGGCCACACAACAGTGGATAACCAGCCCACGCTGTTGTGGTCCTGTTTGGCAGCAGGGCCAGTCAGCACCGTTTCCTCCTTCATATCTTTGTCTGGATCAGTACATTTGTGTCTGTGCCAATGACCACAGAGAAGATGGTTTAAAGTCTCTCTGTGGTGGGTTCTGAGTACTTTTGTAGCCTTTAACTGAATCTCTGTGGTTTTTACTCCTACATTTCTGTGTGTGTCTTACATGCAGTAAAAGCTTTTCAGTGGCAAACCAGTATGAGGCCTCCATTATGAAGCATCTATAGAGAGTGCAGTGTATTTGTGCATTTACTGCTGGTGAGGAAATTTTCTTACTGGTTTAGGGATGCACCTATACCGATGCCAGTATTGGTATCAGTCCAAAACTGTGCACATGTACTCCTACTCATAAACATACTCCGATACCACCACACTCAATACCACTCTATGAAAAGTAGCTCCTTCAACGCAAGCAATCTGAATAACAAGCACAACACAAAGTTCAATGAATTTGCCAATGTTAGCAGCAGGAAACCGCAACAACAATTGTTACATTTAGAAATTGTAAATGAAAATGAAATGTTTTTCAAAGTAATCGTAAGAACTGTAATGGCATTATTAAGCACTGATTTAGGTACTCAGTATTGGCACGTATCAAAATGAAAGTACTTGTGCTTGTACTTGTTTCAAGTTGCCAGGTCTGTCATGCATCCCTCTATCTGATGTCCACAGATGAGTTGCATGTTAGCCAACAATGTTACATTTAAAGTCTGACTCCCTTTATTCTGCTGCTGTATGGAGCAGGCACTTTGAGTTTATAGCCTAACTATAGCATCTTTAGTCCAACAAAGCATTGATAACACACTTAGATGGTGGGGGCGGTGGGAAAGTAATTTAATCAATGGATTTAAATATTGCAGGGAGGAATAGTAGAAGACAAAACAGGCAGAGTGTGATAGTTAGATGATTCATCTGTGAGGCTAATGATTATACATAACTTTGTAATATATTGTTGAATACTGTTCATCATCATCACATCTTATTTATTACGTTTGTCGTCAATGCCAGTAATTTAGGATACCTCCTTATACAAGAGTCACAGCGAACACTGGAGCTGTCCTTTCCTCTTTTACTTACAAGTACATTTTTGTTGGGGAAAATGCATTGCATAAACAGGTGCACAGGGTTTATCATGTTCAAACCATCCTAGCCCATCACAATAATCATGAGAGCACTTGAGGCCTACATTAAATCTTTCATTGCTGCTAGCAGCACTGCAAAAGCACATAATGGTGTTTATACATTTTCCCATCAGGGTCAGTCTTCCCAGCCTTAATACCCAGGCTAAACATCCCAACCTTTATGTCTGTGTTTAGCATCAGCACCAGTCAGCTCAGCACCCTCCCCCCCATAGCGAATATAATAAAACACACCTTGTAACAGAGGTGGGATGAAAAAAAAAAAAAAGTTACATAATTAGGGAAACCGAATGAACACTAACTGCATAATAGCTTTTCATTTCTGTGTCAAGTGCACATTGAGATCACTGCTCCCACTGCCACCCCCTCGCACACAATGAGGACGCAGTTAGGAATCACTCATGTCATAATAACAGTTACATCATCCCACAGAGGGAAGCACCTGCAGTGTTTGTGATTAAAGGCAAACAAGTAAATTCAATTTTAGAGCAATCCAATGGGGGTTCATCACAGCCCATAATCCCCCCCCCCCCCCCCCCCCCCAAATGATGTCCAAAATGTGAATACATTTGGCGCTTTAAGAAAATATCTATGCCCAAACAATGACGTGATATAATACATTCACTCAGCTAGAACAGTCTCATAAAGTGTCATGTTGCCTTTGAGACCTGCATGATAAAATAACATTTGTACAACTGTGTCAGGATATGATGTGGGCAGCAGAGGTTATATAAACAACCAATCAAGCTTGATCGGTTGTGATAGTTACACTTTACATTTATAGATTGCTTCGATGTATCAAATCGAGTGCTCTGCATTCATAGGTCAACTGTTAAACCTATTTCTAGTGTTTGTTTTGATCACAGTCATTTTCTAGTCTTGGCTTTCTAAACATGCTGATGCTGCAAGCGAGTGTCATTCCATCACTAAAATGTATATTACCACCCCTTTGATCCGGCTGCATGCTGCTGTGGCTTTATTTTTCTGATTCCATGTAAAGAAAATGTATAAACCCCTATTCCAAAAGAGCTGGGACAGAAAAACAAAATGTAATACCTCCCAAACACTTACTGAGTGTTGTTAAAAGATAAAGTGATGTAACACGGCGGTAAACATGCCCCCGTTGCAACTTTTTTTTTGAACATGTTGCAGGTATCAAATTCACAATGATTATATATTTGGCAAAAAAAACAATAAGGTTTATCAGTTTGAACATTAAATGTCTAGGTAATGTCTTCACATGAATATGTTTGACACAGTCTCCCAAACTTTTTGGAATTGGAGTTTGTATTTTTACATTATGAATAGTAAATTAAACACTGTTTTCTCCTCGAAGATGGATGAATAATTATGGTAATGACAGCAATAATGGTGGAGCCTTATATGATAAGCTATTATGTTGATAAATCTCCTGGCTCTGCTTCAGTTTCATGCTGTTTTCCTCTCTGCCCTGATGAAGCAATAAGTTAAAACTGAAATTGTCACTAAACAGCATTTTGAGAAGATTTTGCTTCCCTAATTTGTTATACTGTAATGAATGATCAGAGCCGGCTGTAATGCAGGGAGTGATCGCTCAAAAGCAAATCTGATATCTGTTAGGAAGAGAACTGAATGGGGAAGCCAAAGTAAATTTTTGCCAAAAGACGTTATTGATTGAAGTTGGATCTACTTTTGTTCCTTAAGATGAACCATTAAAGATGCACTCTTTCGTGGGAAGCAAAACTGATTTTTGGCATTTGCTGTTAAATAGGTGTGTATCATGGCATGGAAAATGGAAAGTCTAATGAGGTGTAAAAGCCATTTTTCATTTCACTGTGACTTTTAGAGCAAATTAAAAAGCTGTTTCCTAAATGAGAGCTCCATTCAAATGAAACTGGTTCCCTTGGTTCAAACATCACTGACCAGCTGGATTGGTAAACATAAGCATGATGTGTGCAGTTTACTGATATCAGGTCCAGTTTAAACAATCACTTCTCACAGTAAACTAAGGTTGCCTGGTGCAGCTGAAATTGTGGGGGAGTGTGAGGGGGAGTGTCTGGCTCAGCAGTGCAGAGCGTGAGCTACAGTGTCCTCTCAAAAGTTGCCCTGTCTCTGTGATCAAATACCTTACAGTAATCAGTTAATGAATTGTCTTGGTATCTATGAGCCGGTGTAGGTGGCTTGTATAGATAAACACACAGGAGGAGAGAGATAAGGCTTTAGCACCAGCTGCCTGCCTGCATGTTTAGCCTGATCTCATTCTGTTTGTGTTTTGAATGCTATCTCAGGCTGGGTGCGAGCCATGTGCAGGCCGGCCTGTTAGCCGGGGCTAATCACTCTCGTCATTAGAGCCTCTCGCTACCACTGATTACATCTCGCAGTAGGTAATGAATAACTCTGCACTGTTCTAGCACACCTAGCCACTGACTCAACATTTGCTTTATTTATTCATCGTTCGGTTTGCTTTTTGCGGGTTGTGCACATGCACGCACGTGTGGCCGTGTGTCACCGTGCTTGGTGTCAGGTTCGTTGACATTCCCTAGTTTTGAGTTACACACTAGTGTTTGGCAGTCGGTGTTATGTTGCTGTGACAGGTATGTTACGTAATTTCCAAGTTAAGATCAATTTACAGTCACAGGTGAGACATCACACACGTTACCTAACCTGACGTCACATTTTGGTCATTTGCTGTAATGACTGATGCACTGTCTGACTGTATTCTAAGACCACAACTCCGCATTCCAGATTCACAAGTGCACAACTTTGTGTTTAGATGCTAATTGCATGACATCACATTATAATCGTGCGAGGCTTGAGCAGCATCTATATCTTCATAACTCTCATACCTACCTGAAATTTTACCAGGTTAGGCCTATATTGGTAGTATTTGTGTAAAACTAGTGTAAAACCGCCCCAACTCAAATATACTCCATAGAGATAGTGCTGTCTCAACGTAGGCATAGCTGGTTGTCATAACCATGTCATTCCCGCAGTTGGGAAACAGCACACACTCGAGAGCTTTGCTTTTCTTGAGAAGCTGCAGCCTTCATTAACTGACAAATTCAAACCTAAACTGTACATTTACTGCCAGGCGGACAACTTCACTGCAGTGATGCTACTTCCTCTCTCACACTCACTCAACTAGAATTACATGGTACTCTGACCAATCAGTAGTCTGACATGTTTGTTGGTTTACTTTTATCACTGGGACTAAAAACTCCCAAACATGGACAGAGACTTTTTTCTTCTTTCTTTCTACTAGTTAGTCCTGTAACTCTCTCTGCATCAGTTTATTAGAAAGAGGCAGCATTGAAAATCATACATTTAGCACTTCTTAATACCCTGGTAAACTGAAATACCTTTGTACCAACCAAGGTTAATCTCTACCAGTGGACACATTTCTGCTGTTGCAAGTTCTATACTGTCATATCACCCAACCCTAAATCACTTGGTTGGCGGTTTGATCCCCAGTTCCTCCTGCCCATAAAATGTCTTTGTGCAGGACATTGAAGCCCAAATTGCTCACAGTGGTCAGGCCAGCATCATACCTCACTGCCATCGATGTGTGTGAGTCTGTGTGAATGGGACACATCTATAAAGCACAATAAATGAGGGTGTTTACCTTCTATCTGAAGTGAAGCCCTGATCATACAGAAGCTGGACTGTGAAAAGGTTGCTGTACAGTAAGCCGTGTGCCAGCTGCCTTCGCTAAGCTCAGAGCTTGTCAGAGGTGTCATAACTGATATTTTGTGTGTCACATGTTGATCAGAAAAGTCATATGTTAAATAAAATAAGACACCGTCTGTTGTAGAAAGAAAATGTCTGGAATTATGCATGTCATCTCTTCTCTGGTGCTCTGCCAACTTACTCAGTCTGGACAGCTGAGAGCCTGAACATGTTGTGCAGCTGTGTGGCTGCGGAAATATGAAAAGTGGCTTTTTTTTATTTGTCGTGTGCTGTCTGTATTTCCTTAATGAATGCACTCGGTAATGGGAGAAATATGTGAAAGTGTGATATTGGTGGACACCAGGTGACACGAACCCTCCTGGGAACACCAGGGTGTTGACAAGCGTGTTGAGACATGTTTTTCAGAAAATTTTACCTAGAAAGCCGACATTAATTGTTAATTAGCCATGTTAGCTTTGCCTAGCTGGAGCCAGCAGTCACATTTACACATACAAAGGGAAGTGTAGTTCCCACTTCACCTAAGCTACAGGTATTTGACTGTGTGAATAAGGCGCCCAAGGGAATCAAACAGTGAAACATGCAAACCACACACAGAAAGGATCAGTATTTTAGCTGTGAGAAAAGAATGCCGAGCCACTGCCAATCATATGCTTTTAATCCCATGAAATAATTCACAAAGCGCCAGTTTCTTGTTCATTATCCATTCTTGTATTTGCTTGTTTGGCAACAGGGTCTATCAAAGCATGTTTTAATTGATCGGTGATGGCTTTATTAGGCATATTCCAATCCATTGTTTATTGCAACTCTAACTGTTCCTGTAAAAGGGCAATGAGTGTGGCCTGCGGGTGTTTTAAATATGAATATGACAGGACGGTCTGCCGCTATTATCATTCTAATTGGGATGTAATAAGGTTGTAAACAAGCTGATTAAACAAATACTCCTTGTGTTGCAGTTTGTGTGAGCACTCTAGCATTATGGGTAAAACGGTGTCCGCTGATGGTTAATTTATGAACCTGTGTGCTGCTGGCATCTCCCAGGTTTTATGACTTAGATCTTCACATAATTTATAGTGCATTATTTTTCATCTGGTTGCTTGATCAATCAGATGACATGGCTCCGTACTGTAAATGAGGATGGGGAGGAGCAACTTGAGATGTAATCCACCGCTTTTGTTACACTGATGAGTCTGCAATTTCCATTAGCTCCACTAAGGGGAGGAGGCTGATATGAGATTGATGAGGACGTCAAATCTCTTGAGAAATTGCTGTTTTTCTCTTGTTAGCATTAGGCACTTTGTTGATTAATGTTCAACTCGGTTGGAGGTTCCAAGGGATGCAGTGTCACCAACCACGTTCCACAACCTGGATAAGTTTATACCAGAACTTTGAGTCTTTGTTTAATATAACTTTTGGAAGAACACCGAGACTGTTTCAAAGTATAAACTTATTAATGTGGATAACAAAGCTAGATGTACCTAATAAACTGGCAACTGAGTGTATAGCCAGCAGTTACAGTGGTTTAAGACACTTTTCTTACTGTGCTGTTGTTAGCTTGTTGGGTTGCATGTGTCCTGCTGGACAGAGACTGCCATACGTTAGAATTCAAAGCAGAGGCAACACGCTGACGTGACACTGATGACACAGGATCCTCAGTTCCTTTCCCTCTGGTATTTGCTCATTTGAGCAAATTTAATTTCATGTCTCAAATTTTGTAGAATTATTCTTGTTTCATTTTTACTATCTTGTAAGATTTGACAGTAATTTATCATTTGTCAACTTTTAGCAGACTTATGATCTTATCATGATGTTATTATGAGGGGTGGAAGTAACACAAATAAATGGATAAAAATGCAAGAAATTGAAATAGATGAAAATTCATATGACATTAAAGATGCATGAGTAAAAATGAATGTGAAATGAAAAATGGAGTGAAACATTTTCAAGTCATTTGATTAATTTAAACGTGATTTGATCAAAATAGCCAGGTTTCATCATTTTCTCCGTCTTAGATTCATCATTCATAATTTGCAACACAAAATTGCCAATTTAAGGAGAGTGGCCCCAAGAGTGCCATGCTGCCATGAGCTACAACCAGACCAGGCCTGTAAGTTTAGAACCACAAAACTTTCAATCAAAGATTTTATTTTACACTTATGAAAATTTGGTCTCATGTAATGTACACTGTAACAATGGAACACATTCCTCTGCTTTGACCACCAGTTTGATTATTTTATGTGATTCTTCAAACATTTACTATATCATTATATATATCTTTCAGTAAATATCCGTGTAAATACAGTGGCAGTTATTTCAGCCATGTAGCCTGGCACTGGCGTTTAGACTGTAGTGAAATATGTAGCAGTCAGTCAACAGTAAGAGATTATTGGAGTGGCACATCGGTCAGGTTATGTCAGTGAATCTTGACTCTTCTGCTCCCAGTCCATTTTGTTCTGCTACAGTGGTTGACTGACTGTGCTGTTACATATTTAAGAGACACTAGTTGTACGCTGACCCACTCGAAAATCCTCCACTGTCGGCTATCAAAGAGAAGCAGCATCCACACCCACACTTAACAGCTGGAAAACAACAGTAAGGTGTCATTACTTGCTGCTTCAGCGGTCACCATCTCGGATCCACACTCTGTCTGGCAATTTCAGCTGTTTTGTAGCACTCAATAGATGGATTTTGACATAAAACAGGTGAAACAATTCATGTTGTAATATAAAGGCTAACATTTGTGCTGTTTTCAAGGGCTCTTTTCGGTTTGGTCTAACATCTTATTTTATTTATTAACTCCTTATAGCACAAGCTTGATGAGCAGTTTAGCTATTTTTAAAAAGTATTTTGTTTACTTCTTCTACCTGCAGGGTCGCAATGATGCTGTTGAAATAAAACTCAAAGACTGACCGTGAATGTGATATGCATTGTTTTTGGGAATATGATTCAGGATGTACAGGCATTAAATTGTAATATTGAATACTTAAGAATCACAATACATATTGAACTGGCACTCAAGTGTTACATTGAGAGATAAGTGCATCGTCCTAGCCTTCATTTCTATTCATTTCTACATACAAGGAGCAGTGAATTATCAATAATATAATGGCTCCTGCTCTTGTTGACATGTTTTGCCTTGAAGAGTTAATAAAAAAAAAAAGTTGTGATTTCTGTTACTGAGACATCTGACAGTCTGTCAACACCAGAGCACACGGACAGGAAGAGGTGGAGAAAGAATTCAATGCCGGATGAGAGGCGATCGAAGGAACACAGAGGAAGAAAGAGAAAGACGAGCTGTTTTTTTCTCTCTCTCCTCTTTCAGGGAGCGCAAAGCCCCTGCACTTAGGGGATAAAGAACTGCATCTTCACTCTCTGTGTAATCCATAACTGTGATTGCTTCATTCACCTCTCCCCAGCCTATCTTTAACACTGTCTGCTGTGTCTCGACCACCTCATGCATCATTAGTATAATCATTTTTCTGCTTTACCAAATAGGTATGATGGTTGAGTTACTATAAAAAAAACAGAAAGACAATCATTTTTATGTGGCAGACCACTTAATTTAGAGGGAGATGTGGTTGGATTGTGGTTATGCATTGAGGTGGAGCAGAGTGTAATTGAACTGTTGCCCTTTGGCTGGGTTGCACCAACAAGCATTAATTTTCTGATTAAATCGTGGTTTAACTTTAAATTATGTTGCACCACACTTTTAAACCTTAAAATTAATTTAAACCTCTCTTTAAACCTAGATTGAATCTAATTCTCTTGTACCAAATCTTTGAACCCCAATTTAAAATGTGACTCAGTGTTAATTTTAAACTTACACTTGAGGTGGTTTAACTTCTTAAATAGTCTCCTTTTTGGGAAGATTGAGAAAAATAATTAAGTTCCTTAAAGAAAATGAAGGCACAGACTCAATCTGAATGAGTTTTATGATGCAAGTTTTTCTCAAAGGAGGAGAACGTCGAGTTTCTCTAATTCTCCATCATGAGTAGGTTAACTAGGCTAAATAACTTTTAAGCTAGCTTGCAAAAAATTTTACTTTTTTTTTTTTTACTTTTTAGCTAGCTAGCAAAAAATGTAATGTTTTGTTCACTTTTTAACCAACCACCACTTTTTAGCTAGCCAGCTTTGTCAAGGAATACAGAGGACCTCTCTTTTATACTTTGTAGGTCCCATCAGCACTCAAATTTATTTATGGTAGCATCTTTAGGTTTACATAACTAAATGTGGAACTAAATGTGGACAGAGCTCCGCTCAGTCTTATATCTGGATTTACTTGTTTTAAAGTTAGGTTTGCTAAACACACATTCGTGTTAGATTGAATTAAGCTTTGCAGGCACTCCCCATTCTTATATTTTCACCAGTTCTTGCTGTAAATACAGATATCTGTTCATGTTGTGACTCATGGACCACTATGAGAGCTCCATGAGAGTATTAGAGACTCTCAGCGCTCAGTCTCTCGGTCAGCAATCTCTTCACTTTCCGTTTTCATTAAGTTTGAAGGCACATTGTTGTTAGCCTATGTAAATGAGATGCGCCGTTCCCATGTCAACCAAGAGGAGATTTGGAAGAAGCTATAGAAAGAAATAACTTCCCTCTTCAGGGTGGCTGCTTGTGCAGGTCTGGGTTTTCTCATGTGAAAGGGATCAAAGCAATCTTACTCAGCCCTCTTAAGAAAGATAGATGTACGAATGTGGGAAATCAAATCTGCTTCAAAAGGGAACACCACTGGGAGCCAGAGAGATGAGATGGCAGTGAGAGAATAGGAAACCAGTGTGAAATCGCTCTTGTTGTGTTGCACTGTAAGAGAGGAGAACACAGCTGTCTCCTGCTGTCCACAGAGTCTTCATGCAAGATGTCTGTTGTTTGGGTTCAGTCGTGTAAAATCTGTTTGTGCGTGTGTCTGCACAGATTCGTCAGAAGTAAATACGTACTGTACAATGTGTGTGATGGAGATACTGAGCGGAAAAGAGAGGGAAATCCCGCTCACAAATAAGGAAATGCTGATAGTATGAGTTAGAGATTTTGTCAAACATGCTTTGATATGATAGTGTTGATGCTTGCGAGTCCCTTCCTGTCACTTTAGCATATGCAATGAGAGCTGATTTCACAGCTTATCGCCTGCTCTGAGAATAAGCCTTGTGAGGAAGGTGTGACTTCAAATAGCTCAGACAGATAGAAGCCAGAAAAACCTTTCTACTCCTCCTAACACCTTGCCTTCCTCCAGCTCAGAGTGGTGCTGTGGATTTGTGTGTGCAATGCACGACAAGACTCAACATACAATCTGTATGCGCTGCTTTGCTTGTGATTTCCACTTGACCCTGAATAGGTGTATTTACTGTAAATCCTGACTGTCATTTGGGTTCAGGCGTCACCATAATGTATGGAACTTATACAATGTCTGTTCTTTGTTGCTGGCGGCTCGTGGTTTGGTAACACACGTCTGAACATCTGATAATGATGTTTTTTTTCTATTTGTGCACTCTATTTATGGCGTTAAATTCCATCTGGAATCAATTTCTGCTGGGGCTTAAACTTAGATATGTGCTTTAAAAAGTTTTTTACTTTGGGCTTTCAACAAGAGTGGAGGCTGGGGTGAGCCTAAATTGTTTGTGGTTGAAATGGATTTCATTAATCATAAGTAGCTAAGGCTGAGAAAAAAAAAAGTGTCCAAGCTTTCAGAGAGGCTTCTTAAACATCACTTGAAACATAATCCATTATTCTGAGTATATCAAAGTATGTTTGTCTTTAGTCATTGTCCAGTTAAATTAAGTACGCTGCTCTTGTTTCAGTCCTTATTCATGACCCAGTCAAGCTCACCAGGAGCTGCACATTAGCTGATTTATTAGTTAGCGAGATAGCTGAAGTCTCTACACTAACCTGTCCTGTGGATCTGTAGTGGGTAGTAAGATGTACTGATTGGAAAAGGGCTGCTCTGTGCTCACCTGAGTTCATCACTTAAGGCCGGTCACGCTCTCATTGCCGGCACACCAATCGTTCATGCATTGTCTGTTGCTTGCTCTGAATCCTCCAAAGATAAGTCAGGAAAGGGTTCACCCAAAACAACATCAGTCTTACACATTACATAACCATGTTTTTTGATATACAATCTATCAGGGTTTAGATGGTATACGCCAGTTTTTTGCTGGTGTCCTGTGTGGTTGTCTGACAGATGAACATATCAGTGGCCAAAGCATCTAGTGGGGAATATGCCAAATAGATCATATAAAATATCTAAAATAAAAATATGAATATTCTCATATATATACCTAAATACATCTTATATGGCCATTTAAAACGTATGGAGTTTATTTCAGAGTTTGTCTCTTTTTATAGAATTGCTAATGTCCATCCCATGAGGCAGTTTTAATTAAATTCCACTTTCAGTATGGCTTCATGCAGTAGAGAGTAAAGTTGATTTTGAAGTAATACACAAGTAATTGCATGCATTCAGATTGATTCAGATAATGCAGTGGATTTTGTTATTTACTGTAAGCAAAGTTCAGTTGGGAGATTAATGTGTTCCTCAAAAATTTTGACCAGATGATAATGCTATAGGTAGATGTGTGTGTGTGTGTGTGTGTGTGTGTGTGTGTGTGTGTGTGTGTGTGTGTGTGTGTGTGTGTGTGTGTGTGTGTGTGTGTGTGTGTGTGTGTGTGTGTGTGTTGGTCACAGCTGTGCAGGCGTGTGCGCTGAAAGCTTGCTGAGACTCGAATGAAAAATCCTCTGTCTTGATTTTTTTTTCTTTTTTTTTTTTTTTTTGTCCAGGTGGGCAGGCAATAAGGCTTGACAGAAGATGCGACGGGGGTGGTGGCTCGTCAGATGGCTGGGGACAGGCATGGCAATCCTCTCTTTGCTAACCCACAGCTGGGGCCAGGACACAGAAGGTATGAGCAGCCAGCGCTGAGGCGAACACCCTCAGGCCTCCCCTTCTTCAGTTAACTGTAGCTGCACTGCCAAGAGGAAGCTTGTAATGTGGAAAAGGCAATGTTTCTTTTCACTGTCAGAGGACCAGCATGGTGGTAAAGCCTTTGTACAACAGCATAACAATTTTGTTGCTGATAAATGAAGTGCCAAACTGAGGTGTGGACCGTTTCAACAGTTTTACAAACTCCTGCTAAATGGACTGGAAGTTAAAACTCATTTTGAAATATTTGAACATGATTTTCTAGCTCGAAGATCTTTACTTGAAAAATATAGCTATACATTTTGTATTTATTCCTACAGCTATTTTGGGACTATACTATATTACATAACTATATTTTATATTGTAGGTCTGTAGAGAGTTTCCATCTCTCACATGCTTTTCTGGTTTGCTCTGAATGCTGTCTGAGATATGAACTGTGTTTACTGTTTATGTGCCCAACTACTTACTTGGCTGTATCAATGTGTCAATGTAATGTTGTGTCAATGGATGGATTGATTGGATCCATACAAAGTACGGATGGCTGTTTTCCATCTCAGTGCCTTCAGTAATAGAAATCATACATTTAGTTTAAGTGAGTTCATAGTTATAGAACTTTCATGAGAGTTTAAGAAAGTTTTCTTTCAGTGAAGTGGAGGACCCTGGAGTCGTTGCTGTCGGCAGAAATATGTCACTAGAAACTGAATTTGAATAATTTACATTTGAATTTGAATTGATCAACTTGAATAATTGCACTTAAAAAACAGAATCTCAACAGCAAAATTCAGAACTGAATTTATTAGTTTGGAACATTTGAATGTAATATTATTAAAGTGAATAAATTTTTTTCCTCACTGAAAATTTAGCTCTGCTATAATTTCACATTCAGTAAAGGATAGTCTATCCTTTGCCGTGGACAAGCCAGGAAACCACTTCACCACTCGCTGGGGAAGCTAGCTCACTGTTTTTATTTTTGTTCTCACCAAAGAGCACCTTGACCTACCAGAAGTTCAAATGATGCACACTGAGCACACCAGTTCTTTCTTCTTTTTAGGTGGCTCGTATGAGTACTTAGACACGAGGAGTGATTGGTCAAGGTTAGAATAAGAATACCAGGGTAAGCCAATCAAAGGCAGAGTGGGGCAGGTCATGACTTCACCCTCCTGGGACAAAAAATTGGTATCTCTATCCTTATGTGAAATTGCTACCGTTTTTTGTATAGAACAGGTCCCATTGATTGATATTACTGAGAGGAAATAGTCATTACAGGTCAAAAAAAAAAAAAAAAGAAAAGAAAATCCTGTGAATCTTCACTCCGTTGCTCTTCTTCAGCAACTGGATGTGCCTCAGGGAACTGAAATTGAATTTAAAGAACTGAACATGCAAATATGTATGGAGTTTGATTTTCAATAAGGATCAAATATAGTTTCAGAACAAATTAATTTATAGCTACAACAAAGAACCTTAATATTTAAAAAAAATTCAGTCTCTAGTGACAGATATTTCTGCCCACATGTTGCTCTCAAGTGATCTCTTAACACTGTGCATAATGCTTCAGTGCAACTAACTTTGCTTTCCACAGTATTTTTTACTATCCCCCCTTTCAAATTTACGTGTTTTTCAAAAGACATTATTTAAAGAGAAGGCATAAATCCAGCTTTCTTCCTACACAGGCCACTGATCGTGCTAAGAGGATTCTCCTTGTAGTTTCATGTTTAAGTTCCCACATTACAGAGGGAATCTTAGCATTTATAGTCTCAACTCGCTGACTTTGTAGCAGATGCCAGTTAAAAGTGAATTTCAGCTGTATGAGATTGGCAGCTCTTTAAAGATGGTACTGAGGGGAGGCTGCACATGCACAGAGACATGCCTCAATTCCCCCCACTGTGGCAATATTGCACATAATTCAGGTCAATTTTAAGATCCCAACGCCATCTCCCTCTTTCTTTTCATCCCTTTCCTGCTTCCCATCCTTCGTCGACGAGCTCACTAACGTGAAAGCATTTTAGATAAGAGTATAATGTCTGCTTACTGTCATTTGAATTAAGATCTTATTTTGTGAGGTTTGCTTCATGGGATGGTATGATATGGTTTTAGTGTAGAAATGACCTGCTTTATGACTGACGGAGCCTTTGAAGGTGAACCAGTGCCTTGTAGATGAAAAAGGCTCCTGACTGCAATAACAAGTGTTATTGTGAGGAGTGAGGAAACCGTTGACCCAAAACATAACAGCTGTTGAACTGAAGCACAGCCCTATGGAATATGGGTTTGTGGGTAATTTCTTTTTTTTTTTGACATAAAGACATTATTATTTCATTATTGTTCTATTTTTTCAAAGCTTCCTTTTGTGCTGTTCGACATGCAGGACAATAAATTTATTAATTCGGTTAACTGAGCTTGATGTAAAATTAATCTTGGCTTGAAGAATCTTGAGTTCGCTTGAGCAGATGTGTGCTGATGTTTCTGACATGTCAGTGTTTGCTTGCTCTCTTCTCCAAAGCTGCAGACATCACAGTGTAGAAGAGGAAGTGTAGTTGTTGCTAAGGAAAAATCGAGTAGAGCATGACATAGATATGCACACATAGATACCGCTGCTGTTCATTGGAGCAGCGCGGCGCCATAATGGTCTATCTTAATACATGTATGTCTGTTAAGGCAGGAAGTTTATGTCAACATCATCACTGGATTTTCAACCAATTTTCAAGCGGAAATGCCAGACATGTATTTATGATGCAGGATACTTGATTAAAATAAAATATAGTAGACAGTAACTTTAAATGTGATATGATGTAATATTTAAAATGAGTGTACCCTATGTAATTAAATTCTAAGTACATTTGTTTTTCTTACTACATTGTAAAATGGCTGTCATGATATTATTTTGTTCATAAGTTTGGAAATAAATGAAGACTCGATTAATAAAGAAAACACAACAAAACACTTAAGTTACATAATTAAGAACATTTCTAACAGGCTTCACAATTCTGTTCTAATTAAATTTTTAATGAAATATTTACATTTTGTTAATTTACATTTTAATTAACTAAAAAAATAATGTTTATACAAAAGAGTTGAATAATACAAAATAAGCTCTAGTCTCACATAAATGAATGAAAGATCGATGATGATGATTGAACAATATAATTTTCAGCGTCTTGCTGAGATATAACTTAAATAAAAATATTGATCTTTCTTTTCTTCATCTTACACGAGTTAACTGACTGTTCTGTTGTGAAGTTGTCCTTTATTACAGCATCCAAAGTCCATCCAATGAAGACACATTGCTTCTTTTTTGAACACCGTATTTGACTGAACATAGCAGACTGTAAATACATTTCCAGAGTCTGTTATGCAGGTAAAGGAACAAATTGGCTCATTTCTTCTTCCCCAGTGTTTAAATCCGACCCTGTCTCCTGGAAATTACATTTATATACTCATAATTTGCTTTTCCAGTTATGTTTTAAGGGGAAATGTAATTGCTCTCTGGCTTATGTTCTCTTACAACACTGTTTCTTGTACAGAAACGACTACATTAATGGACCACAGATGAGTCATAGGGATGAGGTCAGTGTGGTACAGAGCGCAGGACTGTGACACCAGAGACAGAGCGGGCGGGGGATTCCCATCCTGAGCCCTGTGTGTGGTTCGGTTTAGACAACAAATACACAAGAATAAACATGTTGTGTCTCATGTTCCATGTCAGTGTTGACCTTTGTCAGTATTAATCCAACACCAAGATCTTCCCTTAACCTTAACCTTAAAGGGTGCCTAAGTATGCTTAAAAAAAAAAAAGTTAAGAAAACTAAAACTTTCAACTTACTTCAATACATTTTGAGTTTTAAGCCCAAGTCAAACTTTTAAGGTTTGAAAAAGTTATACCAATCAATAATGTTTTGTGGCGATAATAAAAATAATTAAAAGTAAAAATAATTACCTTCTTTTGATAATTTTAGAATCTCCTAACCAATTATATTTCAAAAAGAGAAAAGGGTTTGGTTCAAAACTCAAAATCTAATCAAGGCAGTTGCCTTAAAGAGTTTAAGAGGAGAAAGAGTGTAAGACCATAACAAATCTTAACCATGCTTTAGTTATAATGAGAAAATATTGCAGGAAGAACAAATTAACTACTTTGTCATGCAGTGAAAGTTTTGCTGTCGTGCCACTGGGTAAACACCAATTAACATTTACTCATTCTGTTTATTACATTATTACTTTTCTTACAAAATGCATTTATTTGTAGTATTATTTGCCATTTTAAGTTTAGGCTGTCTTCTAAAACTGAAAAAAATAAAATAAATAAATAAAATCATCCTTTAGTGCAATCGGTATTGTATGTTTGTGCGTGTCATCCCTCTTAATGTCATCACAAATCAGAAACAAACTACAACATCAGGATTCATAACTGAATCTGTTTTTCTCTTTCATATTTTTTGCTCAGTCATACCACAACAACAGCTTTGTTGTTTCATTTTAGCTGAATATGTCTGCCTAGATGATGCACATGCTGGAGGGATAAGGCTTTTAAAGGAATTAGAGATAGTTACCCTACATACAAATGAGCTCTGATTGGATCAGAGTCTGTCATCGAATGACCCACAGTGTCACGGTTGTAATGAAGGAGCAGAGGGTGAGAGTGAGCGTATAAGAGCTGTTGTGCTTTGAACGGTGAGTGCAGATGTGGATGCTGTCGTTGCCTCCCTTTGCTGTTCAGTGTCACCCAGGGATGAATTTGGTGTGAGGAGGGATTTTCGCCTCCCTCAACACCACATCCCTCATCTTCTCACTCATAAATCTCCCTGCTCGGCCCACCTCGAGGCGCCCTTGGCTTTTGGCTCTGTCAACTTGTTTGTTGTCTATAAAATGAAAATAGAGACCGGAAATGTTTAGATGGCTTTGAGCTGTGGAGCGATGTGGACAGTAATTTCCAGTCTGTGCCACAGCGTCTCTCAGGTCTTTACTGAATTAGCAGGGAGACAGAATGAATCTCAGACATCTGATTAATGTGAATGCGGACACAGTGTGAGAAGATAGAGCTGACAGTGATGAATGTAAGAATTTCTGCTGTTTAGCAGAAAAAAAAGTGATAAATTATTCAGATAAAGCACACTGATGAACACTACGTGTCTGTTTACAGAAATGACTAATAGCTCATTCACTGTCAAAAAGAACATAATAGTAAGATGAGAATCTAAATCACCAGTTTGTCTGAACTTAATATGGAGCAGCCATTAAGGAAATTCAAGGACTGTTTTGTTTCTGACAACCCTCCTCCCACACCTTTGCTGCTTTCATTTTTAATTAAAGGGATAGTTCGGTTTATTTGATGTGGGGATGTTTGAGGTGCTCATCAATAGTCGGTGTGTTATCCACAGTGGATGTCCGTCAGCATGACCCCAGTTAGGAGAAGCAGATAGCAGATCATTGTTTAGACACTGCAGGTGTTCATGGCTGCTGTGGGGGACTTTCAGGCTATGACAACAATGCGCTCTTTAGCCTTTAGTTATACTGTCATTTGTGTTTGTTAGACATGTTTCCCTCACCAGCTTTGCATTTCACATTACATATACGTCAGCAAGTGTTGAGTTTTGGAAAGATAACCACGCTTGCAACAGCTTTCAGTTCGCTGACGCTTTAATTCACTCTCTCAAGTTGCTGCTGCACCCCTCCCTCTGTCTTTTACTCCATACTCTGAGATACTCTGTCACCCAGATGCACTCCCAGGTATTGAAATTTAGCACAGATTGATTTACCGTGAACTGGTGCTTGGTAGTACAGAAGAAATTTGGTCGGCACCCTTAAAAGTACTGAGTTCTGTGCCCAATCCTGTTGCTAATACACTGACTCCAGCCATCCATCCATGGGCAATACACTGACTATCAATAAGAACCTCATACAACCCCACATTAAGTAATCTGAACTATCCCTTTAATAATCCTGCCTTCCATCTGCCACTTCATAGTCTCTTCCTTAACTCGCATCCTCTGACCATGACTGTACTGTACTGTAGTTTTTGACTGCACGTGTGCAGCTAAACCCTGCAGCTGTACCTCGTGTTCGACCATCGATCCTTGCATGAGTGGGAACTGGTACACCTTGTGGTTTAACAAATGGTAATGCAAGGACAAACTTCAATCCACAGCAGAGTGGACAGATGCACACTGGCCATACCACTAAATCCCTCCACAGCTAAGTCCAGATGTCAAACAAATGCATGTACCCCCCCCCCCCCCCACACACACACACACACACACACATGCAAACACGCTCAGTTGTGTTTGTGAGTGCGTGGTGAGGTGAGGATTAGTTGATATGCCTGTGGACACTTCTGCCATGTGACATCAGCCTACCTCTCTCGCACTATTTCTCTCCCTCGGCTGTCTCCCTCTCCTCCCATCTGCACATCCATTCTGACCCACAATTGTTTGTCTATTTTTGGGATTGTCTGATTAGGGGCCAGATGTGCAGACTGTGTCTGGCTGCAGCAGAAGCCTGTGGAGTCGGGGAGCAGCAGAGTGACGGGAGGGAAGGGGTTTTAATCTGCCCGCCAGTAGGCTGTAATCAGCCTCTGGGCAGCACAAGAAGGGAGGGGGGGCACTCTTGTGAGACTGGGCCCCTGTGCTTCCTGGGGTCTGCAACAATAGGCCCATACTGGAGCTCCTTATGTGAGCGTGTGCGTTCTGAACTGTTCACTGGGGGTGTGATTGCAACCTTTGCCCTCCTGCCTGTGTGGTTAACCTCACGGAGAGACATAGACAGGCAGCGATGACGGGAAAGTCTGAAGAAGAGTAGGAGGGGGAGATTCTGCGAGGGATTACACATCAGTAAAGTAATCCCCTCCTCTCTTCCATTATCAGCCACTAATGATTTACATGATGCTGGAGGAATTCATTTCCACGTCCACCTCTTTGACATTCTTCACCACTGTTACAGTCTCTACTGCTTTTCCACCCGCCTACCCCCTCACACTCGCTTTCTCTCTTAACTGCGTGTCTCCCATTTACACACCGACATACACACCCTTCTTGCGACCCTTAAAAATAAGTACATACATCCAATTACAGCGAGGAGCCCCACAGAGAGACCCACACTTCTAATGATGAGAGATTTGAAGAGAAAGAGATGGAGAGATGATTGCATTCCTCGTGCCAAACATAGACGTGCTTCAAGAAGAGGGAGCAGTCAGCACTGTCTGTCTTCACATCGATTTAACTGTTTTTTTAAGTAAGGGAATGGTGAATGACTAAATGTCTACATGGAAGGAGGGTGTGCTGCAAGACTTTTGGTTGTTCACAAAACAGAACTTACAGATTCCTAAGTGTTATTTTATGCAGAGTTGTGTTTGAGTTCTTGGATTGCTAGTTGCTAGGATTGATTTGTAATTGCACCAGATCTGTTGTCTTGGCGAAGTGCAGTGGCATGAGATCAAAGATGCAACAATCCCTGCACCATAAAGAAAACAACTTGGATTCTGACACTTGGTTTTTGTCATTTTGCACATTTGGAAATCCATATTTCTGTGTGTAAGGAGTAAAGTCCTTGGCAAGAATGGGTTTAATCACACATAAACCTCAATAAATCTATTACTTTTAAGTCTTGAAGCTGAGGCATCTGTATCTGCAGGAGCAGTGTCTTCAGAAAATACACATTCTAGTGTGTTGTGTATGTATTTATTTTTTCTCAGAGATACAGTAAGTGACTCTGGCAAATGATGATGTTTTGGGAATGACACTCAATGATCAGCTATCTTACTGACCTGTGATTGGCCAAAGTGTCCCGTCAAAGGCTAGAACAGAGCTAGGAGGAGGAGCACAAGTCTAGTTTTCTCTCTTTTATTTATTACACTTAAAGGTTATTATGGAACTTTTGAATAGAGCAGAAAATACTTAATCGTCTCCTCTTTGCATGCAAATGGCAAAAAATTGTCTTTGCTTACATGTGCAGAAAAGCAGGTGCATTAAAAACACATCATATCACATCCCAACAAAACACATTAAAATACATCTACACAGAGACACAATAGAAGCCACATTAAAGACAACACCAGGCTCTGGATGGTGAGGACTTAGTCAGGGTTAGGAGAAAGAGTAAATAGATGTAAAGTGCTGTTACTGAGGTAGCAGACTGACTTCAAAAAGTGTCTGTCCTTAGATATTTTGTAGGAATAGGCCAGTGATACCAAAAATAAACTGCCTGCCCCAACTTTAACACTTATCTCTTCCATCTGACAGAGGAATATGAATGATGCCTATGCCTAATTTAGGCTGATAGATCACTTTTATAACATCTTTGAAAACATTTAGCAATTAGATAATCAATAGTACATTTTTTAATGTCATGTTTGAGCTGTTACAGAACTCACTGAATACTTAAGCTGTAGGGACGTACTAAAGATGCAACTAAAGTGATGAAAGGACATAAAGAAATTATGGTCAGTCTGCCTATGATGACTTGAATAACTGAAATATACTGTCAGGAACTGCAGCAGATCAATGCTAAGAGCATTAGAACAAAATTTTGCACATCTAGCAGGAAAAACGACTGCAATTTTTAACCACTCAGTGCTCTTTGCAGAGAAAGACAACAATTACAAAATGTTGAACATGCGTGTTCTCTCACTCACCTCACAACCCCAGTCAGGTTTGTGTTTTGGAAGTTCTCTCTATATGAAAGATGGAAATTAATTGCTGCTGAACTGGAGCCAAGTTATTTCTCCTGTTAAAAGGTTGGTTGCCACAGCAACAGTCAACTTCACCTGGCCCATTGACCTAACATTGTTTTCAGTATAGTTTTCAAGTGGCTAAACCTCAGGATTGAGCTTTAGGTTTCATTTCATAATTTACATTAATAAGTCACTTAAATATTGTGGTTGAAGATGCTGGCTAATGAGCTGTTAAGATCTACTTTAGTGAATATCTGAAAGTGATAAAAAAGTCTATTCAAAACAGATTCGCCTTTGATTGCTGATAAATTGTTGTAATTTGAATCTGCTCATTTCAGCTTTTTCAGCTACTCTTTCCAGGCTGTGATAGCTATGGCCTTATGGGTACTGGAAGAAAGGTGTTTATGTTATATGGCAACTGCTTTCCATATCTGCAGGCTGCAAAGACTGATTCGGGAACACTTTAGAAAACCTTTTGGCCATCAACACAGTTCATCCCTGCAGCTACAAATGCAAGTTAAGACTCTACAATGCAAAGAGAAAGACATAAATCAACATCCCCTCCCCAAAATTCTCTGGGGCTTGAGCTTATGTGAGATGGACTGATGCAAAGTGGAAAATTGTGCTGTGGTCTGATGAGTCTTTATGTCAAACTGTTTTTGGAAATCATGGACATCGAGTCCTCTGGGCTAAAGAGGAATAGGATGATAGTACAGGGGTGTGTTAGTGCCCATGGCATGGGTAAATAGATAACTTGTACATTTGTGAAGGCCCCATTAATGCTGATTTTGGAGCAACATGCACTGCCTTCCAGACAACTCTTTCTTTCGGGGACATCCCTGCTTATTTCTGCAAGACTGTGCCAAGACACATTCTGCATGTGTTACAAGAATGGGCTTCATAGTAAAAAGAGTGTGGGTACCAGACTGGCCTGCCTGCAATCCAAACCTCTCTCTCATCAAAAATGAGTGGCCCATTCTGATGCGATCCTACAGGGGCCTCGGACAGTTGAGTAAGAGAAGTTGTATATCAGGTTAGAATGGGAAAGAATTTTGCTTTTAAAATTTCAAAAATTAGTGTTCTCAGTTTGGTAAATTTGCAAAACTAAGGACAATTTGTAAATCACTGCATTCTGTCTTTATTTATATTTTACACAACGTCACAACTTTTTGGAATTGGGGTTGTATTTTATACTCCGTGTTAATAAACATTTCTAATATACAATTAGCAAGGAAATATGACCTATACAAAAATCATTCATATAAACAGTTAAAGTCCTCAAGACATGACAACGAAATGGAGTGGCGTATACTCAGAACAAGACAGGACCTTCACTGTATGATGTGAACTGTAATGTGCAGCTTTGACAGCCGGCCCCTGTGGACAACTGGCCGCAGACCCTTTACTACAACACAGCCTGCTCATCTGGTTTGACCTGCTGTCTCCTCATGAGCAGCCATTACCTGGCAATGTGTGACACTGGACAGCTGCCCTTTGTCTGTCTCGTTGTCTTTTGCCAGGCCTGACTGGACCTGTCCCAGAATGCCCCTCTGCCCCGCTGGACATGGATCCATGCAAAAATAAACTATCAATCTGACTGGGAAATTAAAACAGTGTCCCTGTTTGCTCTGTCTCCACTCACCCCTGTCCTGGGCTGCCTGTCTGCCTTGTGGATTAGTCAGAACTTTAACCTCAAACCTTGAAGTTTTTAAGTGGACGCTGGCCAAAGCGGAGGTCAGAAGATATCACTCCCTCAGGTGGACTGCTGGTGTTGTGGCTAAAATAAGAGAAATGATGTCCTGGCTTTGCTGTAGGAGATCTCCATAGGCTCTGTTAGACATTTCCTTATCATCGCAGACAGACTGATATTTATATTAAAGGGAAAGCATTTATGATTGCATATGGACATACAGTGTGAGGCGTTTTATGATAAGAGGAACCTTGAGTTGGCAGTTTGCCATCCATCTAAAGGATGAGAAATTAGTTCCTACTTGGTTGCTTCTGCCCTTTCTCAAAAATCTTCGACTTTCTGCCTCTCTCTTTTATTGCATGCTCTCCTTTGACAGTTTTTAATGAGTGGCTGCCCACATCTAGTGAGGGTGAGCGTGTTTTGCTGCACTTTGTGAAATCATTTGCATTTCTTAGTTATCTAAATAAGATGCCTCTGGTCCTTTTGTAGGTTTGTTGTAAAGGTGTCCCAGATTGATTGAGACAGTGCAGCCTCCTGGACCATACTGCTTGTTAGGTTAGTTGTCCTTAAAGTCTTTTGTTCCTGTTAGATTCCTACTCTCGAGGAGCAGCAGTTTGATTTATTGGTTGCTAAAAAGGTGCTTTTGCAGATGAAGTCACAGGAAAGCAGGCTATTGAATCAAGTGGCAGGTAAAGATGCCTTTTGAAACTAAATGTCAGTGAGCAGAATTCATCTTGCCACTGCCTTGTTGCTCCAGTAATATAGCGGTCGATGAGCTGGCTTGTAAAGACCTGAATGGCGTAGGAGCTTTTCTGCTTATCACTGTCTTATTTGAAAAGTATGATGAAAAACTATGCATAGAAAAGAAGCACAAAGGAATGTAATGGCGATGCATATGAAAGCCTTCATCATCTCTAATACAGGGGTATATAGACACCATCTGCATTTCTGGAAACACCTTATAATTTCCTATTAAGTTATTCCTACCAGTACATCTGCTAAAATGACACAATTAAACATAATCACTATTTAACTGAAGAATTGAATATTAGAAGTTCGTGTGAGGCAGAGTATGTCATAAATGGTTAAACAGTTGCTCTTAAACAGGGAAAAAACAAGCATTTCATTGTTTTATTTGCGTCGTGTGATAAATTCTGCTCAGCTCTTTATCATTTTGTAAAATGTCACGCTTTTGCCGGGAAAAATGTTGTCTCTGCAAATTGATTGAAGCTTGCTTGCATCCATTTTTTCCACCGGATTCCTCTGTGAGACAAGCAGTAATCATTTTATAATTGAAGCTTTACAGCTTCAATACAACATTGTTAGGTTGATTAGTGAAACAAATTAGGTGAGAGAAAATGACCCCAATATTAAAGTTAGAAGATTTTGATGGTCTTCGGATTTGGTCTCTCAAGTGCACAGTGCCCTGATTACCTATTGGTAATTGAATACTGCTTGTTGCATTTGTCGTGATCCCCTTCTTTTTTAAATCCCTCTCCCACGTCAAGCCAATTTAGTGCAACATGCCAACAAACCAAAGTTAGTCTGAAACGCTCCTGCAGTGCGAGAAAATAAGTTTAATCAAATGAGAGGCTTTGAAATCATGGTCCCATGGTGACACAAAATATACAGTATGAACATCAAACAATGTGTGATCTACTTAGCTATCAGTTATTTGGATTTCACTTTTGTCTCCTGATCTATTTGGCTTTTGAGTGTGCTGAATGTCTTGGGCAATCTTACAGATGCTTATATATTATAAATGCAAATATCACAGAGATATACACAGTGATGGATAAGAACAAGAGCTTCAAACTTCAGCAATTCTTTTGTAGAAATATTACCATATTTGCTATCCTGAGGAAAGACTGCTGTCATCATCATCAGTGTTGTCCCCATCATATAAATGGCAAGTCATTATGACACATTGCATCTAGTGTTTTATAACTATGCTCCTCTTCTCCGGGGGCCAGGGACGCCCACACTGCTGACTAATGAGCTTGGCATGGGGTCACACAAGCAGTCAAGCATGGTGCATCCCTCTACTTTCAAGTGTATCCTGTGCAGTGCCAGATGGTTGCCTCCTTTACACACAGCTGTTCTTAAACTATTTTGCACGTCCCAACTAGTGTTTAAGCCCTTTGGGTGAACTACAGCCACAATTCGGGTACCATCCTTGCACTGCATTCCATTATCCAACCCTAGTAGCTGCAGACCGGTCAGCGTGCCCATACTGATCCCTGACCGCTGCTAAAAGCATCTGAAAGTGGGCACTTGAACATCAGAACTGGACCATGGAGCAATGGAAGAAGGTGGCTTGATGTTGACACAGAGTTCAGTTGGCCCCCCAGTGTCTCAGATCTCAATTCAACCAAACATTTCTGGGATGTGCTGGAACAACATGTCTAATCCATGAAGGTCCCACCTCACATCTTACAGAACATAAAGGATTTGCTGCTAACAGCTTATGCTGCTGCTAACATCTGCTTATCTTGCAGGACACATTCAGAGGTCATGTGGAGTTCATGCCACGACAGGTCAGAACTGTTTTAGTGGCAGGTGGTTTTACTGTTGATCGGTGTAGGTTTTGGAAACCTATAATAGTGAATCTCCCAAGTGTCCTCAGACATAGCAGCACTCAACCCCATGACAGAATGAAATGGGATTGAAAATTTGGCAGCTAGAATTCATCATCTTTTGGTTTGTTCTCACATTGCCTTACAGCCACCATCATCTCAAACTACTTTTTTGTCCTCGATTGGGTTAAATAGTACCCATTTTTAATTTTTTATGACCATGATACTACAATACTGTGACTAATGCAGTGACCTCAAACTCAAACTAAAAGCTGTGAAATCTTTCTTTCATTCATTGGCACATGCTGTTCCAGCACTACCTTCTTCTTTTATAATGGTATCGATTTGTATCAAGAACAGAACCTACGGCTCTTTCTAATAAATGATCCTTTACTGCAAGCATTCACCAGCTCTTTTACAATGCAACCGTAGCATTTTACCTAAGAAGTAAAGTTGATATAATGTACATACAGTAGTTCCTATTCTTAAATGTGGTGACTGTTAAACACAACTCTGTTGAACAGACTTGTTGAAAATCCACAGGACTCAGTAACTGAGCTCCCCATTTTGCTGCATACCCTTCTTCCTGAGCTGAGTGATCAACTGTGTCTTTCTTCCTGCCCCCACTCCTCTGTTCTGTATAGTTTTTGACTGGATACAATTTTAAACAACTGCGTCACACTTCTTCATGTCATAGACACAGTGTTCACTCGTGCAGATTGACAAGGGCACATCTCTTTGCTCTCTATCCATTTTTCCATTTTACTTTTCATTTCAGAGATGTATACTCAACCCATACAGCTACAGTGCGCATATTTCAAGTATTATATGAAATACTCTGCAATTTCAAACACCACTCCTCTGCTGCAGCAAATTATTCCTGGGTTTCCTGTTTTTCTTTTTGAATCAAGGATGGAGCTATTTCAGAGTGGTCATGGTCTTCCAGATAAGTGGATTAATCTATAAGTAGTTTTCCAATCATGTATGTTTACTGTGTATATGTATGTGTAAGGATCTGCAGGTTTCATCCAGCATTGTTATCTCGAGTGCTGCAGGAGGGGGATTATTGTCCTAGAAGGCGTTTTAATGGGAGGAAAGCTTGATGTAGAATGTCATTAGAAAAAATCACCCGCTGCTCAAAGGTGCAAATTTAGCAAAAGGTTGGTATAATTTAAATTTTGCAGTGACCATTTTGAAGAGACATTGAGTTTGTGTGTATGTTTGTATTCATGTGTCTGTATGTGTGTGCATTACTTAAACAGTGCAACATATGATTGCACTCTCATGGAAGTATAGAACCATTAGCGCTGCAAAATGGAGGCACTCTTATTTCGGCTTGGTTCTGCCTTTTGTCTTCAAAGCCGACTCTTCACATCTTTCTCTCCTACTTCCACAGCTACCACTTAAAGCTACACACACACAGACATGCACATGTACACCCGTACATGCACACATTTGTGCCTGAACACACATATGCAAAACTAACAAGTCAGATGGTCTGTGATCCCTTTAAAAGCTTCGCAAAATGAGCGCAAGTAACTTTTATTCCCCCACACACGCACACATGTGCACACTCTTCCTGCTTCACAGAGTATATTCTCTCAGAGCCGATTTGCATACTTATTTTGATGTTGCTTGTTGTTTATGTCTCCGATTGCGAGGTGTGACCCACTTGCTCTGTTCATTTTGTCGCTATTAAAGGAAACCCTCATCCTGCTATTTCTTCAGCGGATGGGTACAGGTTATTTAATTGCGCTAAAATCATTGAACTCCAAAAACGAACAACAAGTACACCTGAGGAATTAGCAGTACAAGCAACTATGTGCTGATAATTATTCCTCAAGGATTTTAGATTAGAAAAGGTTGTGCACGCTTCCTAACTTATTTTTGTCTTGTGCAGAGAAAGGATTTCCCCATATGGAGCAAGATGAGATACCTTGCATGGATGTAAATATCAGCTCTGCATGAATAGAGCATAACTGATACTGGATTTTTGGGGCTGATGCCAATATTAGGGAGTAAAATATTCTGTTGTACAGAATATAATACATAGAATATATACATGCATGCATACATAAAAACAAATTTTCAATGATCCTTCAACAGGCAGGATGTAGGATATTTTATAGTTTAACAATGAACTTTACTGTTCATCATATATATTGGGGCACTGAAATAGTACACTGGATTTTTAACAATTGTAAATAACTATAAATTAAAAAAACATAAATAGAACAACATATATGTATACTTTAAACCTGAATTAATAGAAAAGATCAAATATATATGAAATGCTGCTGATAAAGTTAACAAATAAAGACAATCTACATCATGTTTTATTAAAAAAAAAAACACCTCAGATAACGTAACTATACCGATCTATATCGGTGCAGCTGTGATAGGACAATATGGGTTTGAATCATATTTGAGTCAAAATTCTCTGATTGTAGCTGCTTAAAAGTGAACATTTTCTGTTTTTTGTACTCTTCTATGACTGTAATCTGAATATCTTTGGGGTTGTGGATATTTGAGGACATCATCTGGGGCTTTGGGAAAAACTGATCGATATCTTTCACCATTTTCTGACATTTTATGGACCAAATAACTAATCAATTAAGCGACGAAATACAGAAAGACAGACTGATCAATGCCAAAAATAAACACTAGTTGCAGCCCTATCTACTACGTAAACATTTTATAAATGACAACTTAAAAAGAAGGAGATGAAAATGATTCAAAAACCAGTGATTTGCATGAAATATTCTGTATGGTACCCTCAGGTTTTCATTGCCATTTAATTGCTAATTATTGTGTGTATCTGCACTTTGGAAACAGCCATGATTAAAAATGCAGCGACATCACTTCCTAAGGTTTTTATCTCTAATTAATATGCACTTTTAAACCACCACATTAGTGAAGGCTCAGGGGCATGCATATTTAATGAGAAAAACTATCTGCTGTTTTGCACCTGGCAACAGGTGTACAACTGAAGTCAGGCAACAGAAGGCGGGTGTGAAACCCTATAGCCCTGACTATTGATGTGGTGTGACTGACCATGTGTCTTTTTTTCTATCCTATCTCTGATTACATGTAATGTAAGTGGACACCACCTGACGGCAAGCTGCTCGAGATTCAATATCTTTCGAGATAGAGGCAATTTAAGAAAGAGACGGGAGGAAATGCTGAGTAACTCGGGTTCCAGTTCTCTTTCATGCTGTTTTTCCTTTTTCAGAACACATGGTATCACTTAATTTAGCGGGAGAAAGTGTTTTACTTTTTGAATTGATTCGTATTTGTAATGCACCCTGCTACCTCTCTTGTGAAATAATGTCAGCCAGCAGCTGCTGGCAGCATGAAGAGGCCCGCTGGCCATATTTGTAAAAACTATGTGTGGTCCACTAACATACACCATTTTTCTACTGGAAGATTCTACGGTATATCCTCCCTGAAAGTGCCTCTCTTTTCGCCTATTTTCTAATATCTGTTCTTTCTTATAATGATCTTTTTTCTCCTTTCCTAACATCAGCGCTGTTCCTCCAACTGTTTCATGCTTTTCTTTTCTTCCATGCTTCTGCTCTGCTTCCCTCTGGCTCCACTAACCCTTGACCCCTTCAGACTGGCAGTATGAGGGTAAGAGGGCAAACATCATGTGTCTGTTTTCCTATTTTTTTATTATATTCCTACTCTCCTATCTCTTTCACTGTTTCCCTCTACCTCTATTCCCGTTAGAGATGTGACAGTCCACTTTTTTTTTCAGATTCAATTGGACTCAGATATCTGAATTTGGATATGAATTACGGCCCCTCATTTGCATATTTTGATGCATTGCTAACATTTATGTTCCAAAATGGGAATGTTATATTTGTTAGAGTTTGTAATGGTTTTGTTGTGTGTTTGTAACGTGTTTGTTCAAAACGTGATGGTTCGTGGTGGCTTGTGCGGGTTTATTGTTACCTAGGGCCATGACGGTATGGATTTTTTCTTAGCAGGGTGACCAAGCAACAGTTTGGCAGGATGGCAATTTACGGCGACTGCCTGAATAATTGCGTTTCATTAGACATTATTGATGGATACTGTCATAAGAGTAGCCTACCGCCATTAAGGAATAGGGCACTGTATAAGTGTGTGCGGCGTGAAAGTGAGGCAAGGTGAGTAAGCGGCACACTGCTGGTGCTGCACATAATGGAGCAGAAACTTAAACTTAGCAGTAAAGTTGTCAATTTTAGCAGTAAATGTACAGTATCCTTTCTAGAAACTTTGTAACCCAGCCTTAAACTGCAGTATCATGGTAAAATAAATCCATAATGACAAATCCAACACTGACTGTTTTCTGTTATTTATCAATTTTTGTGTCTTGAACAGTTTTTGTTAGCATGTTGTCAGCCGCTTGTTCACAATCCCAAGATGCCTTGGGTTGAGTCTGTCAATCAGAGGTTGTGTTCCTGACTTGTGTGTGACAGCGCTGATCCTTAGCTGTATTAATAGATCAAGCTTCACTCCAGTTGTATCATTTCACAGTAATTAGGAACACTTTTCTCTTACATTACATGCAAAATGCAGAGTAGAAGTGAAGAGTGCTTTTCAGCTATCAGTTTGCGGATCGCATTTTTGGAGTCCGATATCCGATGAAAGTCTTGCGTCAATATCAGGCCCCAGTACTGATATTGGATCGGATTAGTCCCATCTCTAATCCCGCTCTGTCTCCTTTTCCCTCTTCCCTGTTGAAAGACATTTAATCTTGAACTTTCCTCACATCAGCGGCAGAGCGCGTTGCCTTGCAGCGCCGACTCCTCTACACCAGACACCTCCCTCCTTCCCTCCTGTCTCCTCCTCTCCACCTCTCCTGCTGCCCCATCTGGTGCTGTCTGTCAAGCTGCCATTACCTGTGTCCCATGTGCTCGTACCATCTAGCTGCTGTGACCTCCATCTGTGAAGTTGCTCTCGTCAGTGCTCTGCTTATGATGTTGCCACATGCTTTGACCACCCTGTTTGTCTGGTGTCAGTATCGTATAGTCCATCCCTGTTGATGTTTGTGCGGCAGCAGCCGCTGATGCCACCTGCTATAAAAAGATGTGTCAATGTGACAGCTTATGGCATGACAGAAAGACACAAGAAACAACATCTTGAGGTTTATATCCTGAGACCAATAAAATATTTACAGTGTCAAGCTTTTTTTGCAACGTTGCTCCAGTATTGCTGTCAGCTATATTCAGACAATACTGTACATTTGTCCTTCATTCAAAATTCTATCTTGGTAAAAGTACACATAAAAATACTCATTCTGCTGAAAAATAGCCCTTTGACTAATGCATTATTATCTACATTATGCATCACTATGTACTTTAAGTAGCATTTTACTCTGGGGCTGGTTGAGATGGAGATACTTTTGCCTATTTCATAAATAAAGTTAGGTGCTTTGGACCAGTGGCTCCCAACCTAGAGGTTTATGAAAAGATAAATCTGTGGTCCAGAGAGGATTAATGGGGCAGGAAAAACAAAGAGCAAAGTTGGCCTACACAAATTCACCTTTTCAGAACTTTAATGTGGCTTTTTGGTGAAATACTGGAGAGTTTTACCTCTTTGGGCCTCAAATAGTCATTTCATTAAACTATTGGTAGGTATCTCTTAGGAACTGCTAAAACCTCAGAAACGTCTGAGATGTGACAAAAAGCTTCAATTAGAGATTATTTGTTTTTGTAGTCACACGAGCCAAAAGGTTTGGGAAACACTGGTTAAATTCACAACAATGCACTGTATATGCTTACAGTGTGAGATGATTTGTTTAAAATGTAAAAACAGTTATCTGAAGTAGCATAAAATGGAATTATTCAAGTCAAGTCCAATCAAAGTCAAGTCAAAAAATCTCAGGATTTTACTGAAAGGAATGGGGCTCAACTCTGCCGATGTACAGCAGTGGTGGAAAAGTAATGAAGTACATTTACTCAAGTACTGTACTTAAAGAGATCAATTACAGAGATAGAGAGATAGATTATTTTAAATGGGGTTGTATAAGGTACTTATGCATAGTCAGTGTGTTACCTACAGTGGATGGTATTCAACACAAAGTTTGGAGAAAAAGCGAAAGTCTTTGTGTAGGAAGCTCAGCGACAGGATCGGCAACAAAAGGTCTTTTTAGCTTCTGGCCAACCTAAATTGATTTCAGTCTTTATGCTATATTTAGAATATTTTCACCACCAGCCTTTGGTGTTTTGGTGCCTCTGTGTTTTAAAGGCTAGTTCTGTTTAACTAAACTTACACATTAACACATAAAAACTAACAGATCGAGGCACTGGTAGACCAGCAACTCCTGTGTTATGCAATGTACAGTTACTGTTTTTGCCAAGGGAGTCTGATTGAATGAGAGAGAGCAATATTTTGCCAATGCAATGGGAATTTCCTGCCAAAAAAGGCTGTCTGAAGGCAATATAAGGCAGTGAAAGTATTCTAAATACAGCTTACTCTTTATACTGATTTTCTCTTAGATGGCTAAAATACATTTTTACCATATACAATCCCACTTAAAATAATCCCTTTCAGTACAGTACTTGACAAAAAAAAGCTTCAATAGTAAATCTATTTGCAGTTCTTGTATTGCATTCTACACAATATTCAGTCATTTCCATAAGCTGCCATGAAGCACAATATACTAATGTGATTGCAAAGTAATTCATTTAAATATAACAAACAGGAATTGAATTTCTTTTATGTTAATTTGCTTTTTCTTTTTGCGTATACAGAGTGTAAGCTGTCCCGGCCAGGCCCCCCTGCAACCATAGTGACCATTGATGAGGAGAGCCCCAACGGTATGTACTTAACAGCTGCCCACCTGCGCTCCGCACTTATTTTTTCTCCACTTCATTCTGTATTCCACTACGGTAAATGCCTCTGCACTCAAGTGGCGTGGATTACACTGTTGGGATTGTTTTCTGTACTACAGTGAATGTTGCTTTGGTAATGCAATACATATTAATACTTCCCCTGTTGGGATTGCTCAGTGTTGTGGTGTAATAGAGTACAGTCGCTCTGCTCATGGCTCTTGGGGCAGGTTGGTTATAGAAGATGTTTTGTCAGACATATTGGATTGTCATTTTGATTGTTTTTTAAATTAAAGATAAATAAATTCTAGTTGTGTATTTGTTCTGCATCTCCCAGGGTAACTTGAAGGTGTGTTTATATGTGTGTGTGCTGGAGTGAGTGAATACAGATGGTGTTTGGCATACAGACGTGACATGGGGCTCCATTAATGAGTCAGCTCCCCACACGGGTTGTCTTTACTGTGGTATACCTTTGCAACAGCAGACAGGCGGCCCTCAAAAAGGTCAGGTGAAATTCTTCCTTTTCTCCTCCTTCCTCATCTTCCTCTGGCCTCTCCATCACCTGCACCCACTTCTCTGCTCTCTTAAGTTCCTCCCTCTCTTTTCTTCTTGTGGCTCTTTGCTGTGAGTTTTGAGCCTTTGCCATCTGCGTTTTGTTGATGACTGCGTGCGAATATGTGTGCGCATGTGATCAGGAGTGGTGACTGCTGCTCGGGGAGGAGCTATATGTTCATTGAGGGAATGAGGAATGCGTTTCTCTAAATGGAGCAGGTGTGTGTTTGTCTCTCTCGGTTCTCCCTGCAGATATTAGTACTGCAGGTTAATAGAGTTTAATGAGCAGCTCTCACTGAAGATAGAATCCAGAGCTTGTTTATACAACCAGAATACTATTTCACAGATGCTCCGCTTCCCTGATATATCTGCTCTGGGCACTGCTTTGTAAGTAATTGTGTGTAGGGGTGCGTACCGAATAGGGTTGGGTCAATGGACGATGCTGACAGTCATCGACCACTGAGCCCTCTAACATTGTGACATCGTGTGTATTTGAGGTTGTTTGTCCCCTCAGAGTTCCTGTGAGGCAGCAGTTGTTGGTGAAGCTGTTGCTGCTGGTCACTGCACCATCTCTATGCCTCATTTAATATTTTAAAGATAAATTTTTAAACCCGCCCAGTAAGTTGAACCCAAGATGTTCAGTTACCTTGTTTGCAGCAGTGTGTCTTTTCTGTGGGCCAACAATGATGTCATCTTTCATCACGATGTTTCACTGTTGACATTGTCATATAACCATTTTGGTTGACTTCCACCAACCAAATCGACCCCATTGCTTCAATCCAGTTCACCCCTCGCTATGCCCCACCTCCAAACAGCAACTGTCCAATCATAGGTTAGCAACTGTAATTAGAGCTGTCAAGCCTCCCATTTCTCTACATGTTGAAAGTGTGCAGGAGGCTCTGAGAAGAGCGATACTCTGAGTTTCATGAGTCTGGATGATGGTGTGTTTTTTGTCAACTCTCAAAGACATGAAACACAAGAGCATACATGTGGGGAATGGGTTAAATTCTGTCTTTAACTGCTTTAACATAAACTGCAAACTAACTAACTACCACTTGCTTACTAGTTGCAGTAACTTTAACTCCAGCCAAACTTGTTGATACTGTACCACTGCATCTGCATTTGTTATGTGGGGGTTTGAGGAAGAGGATGTGGGCTGGTGCAGAATCAGAGTAGGTGAAAGACGATAGATCTCAATCTGGCTTGATGTCTCAGGTCTAAGTCGAGTTATCTTAGCTCTTATCACTGCTGTCTTCCATGAGTGAGGTCCAGCTGGTCTGGCTGACTGTCTCAAGGTCCACTGCACTAATCGAGTCCCTGCAGTTGCTTTTCCCATGTTAATAAGTGTATTCCTGTCATCCATCATGTAGATATATTTGTTGTATTTCACCATCTGACAAATGCTTGCTGAGATGTAAGCTAGCTTTAGCCTTGTTTAGCATTAACTTTATATCATGCACACAACTGTTAGGTAACTTTGCATAAACACTTTCACAAGGTTCTTGTTTAAAAAAATGTCAGATGGAAGTTAGCATTGGCTCACATCAGTCAGCATACTTGAAATCTGCTTGTGAGTCATTATTTTAGCTGACAAAATTTGGCAGGCAGCAGTAACTAAGGAGGGCGGTGCTTAGTGAAGGGTCAATTGGCCACAAAACTACAAAGACACACACACATACACACACACACACACACTTTCTTGAAAGCATTGTTTACTAATGACTCTGACTGCAGAGATTAATGCCTCTGCAGTCAGAGGCCATAAAGGTGCTGCAGATGACAGGACTCCCAGTTCTCTCTGTGCTTAAGACATATTGTATATTTTTTTTTGTATCTATAGTTATTGTTTATACACTTTGTGGGTGGGATGAATGCTTCAAAAAAGGGAGAAGACTAGTATTTTGTAGTTGAATCTCTCATTTTTCAGTAGTTTGATATATTTACTGTTGCCAGAAAAGTTCAAGATTGTTGTTGGGGGTGCTTTAAAATGCATTCAAAACAACTTCCTGCACATTTCTGCTAATTCCCTGGACTATACAATTACTATCGCTTGCAAAAAACAATAATGTTTACACCTATACAGTACCTTAAGCAATAACAACAACAACAACTATTATAGTAACAATAATTATAATAAACCTCTACTTTAGTTAAAAAGAATTGTGACAGGTTTGTTGTGATAAAAACAAGTGCTGTCGACTTATAAAGTGCAGTGTTTCGGCACTGTTAAGAGGGAAAATCCAGATAGCCGCAAAGTTTCTGATGAATGACAAGTTTTTTCTTCATACAAAATAGACTTTGGGTTTAAGATTCAATTAATCTGCTTTATTTTAGGGGTTTAGTGAAGGCAGGTCATTTTTGACTCGGAGGAGAAAGGGAGTATACAGACTGTTAAGACTGCACAGAGGAGTATGCTTGTATCAAGATCTAATTAGGCTTGTGAGCTGCTGTCTAATGTAGGGCTGTGACATTAACCGCATTACCATGGTCATGTGGTGCCAACTGCAGGGTCGAGTTCAGTACCATAATCACCACAGATTTTATTTTGAAAGATAACTCTTACATCGAGATCAACACATTCTGGTCGCACAGGAGCCAATGTTGTAAAGGTAAAACACAAGCATAAGCAATAGCTTTACGTTAGCCTGTTCAACTCAGCTTACTTCTGGGGTAACCCTGTCACTTTTTCAGTGGGAAACAACCACTGAGACTTGTCTTGGTCTTGAGAAACTGCAGCATTTAATAACTGACGCACTGTAATCTGTACTGTACATTTACTGCCAGACTGAAGACTTACTGCAAAAGGAGTCTAATGTTACACATTTTAGAGAGACAGGGATCATAGTTTATTTATTTCTTTGTCTGCCAGCTACTTCTTTGTACTGATAACTAAATGAACTTTGTGCTGCATGTTTGCTAGTGAGTGCAGCTAACTTGTTAGCTTGTCAGTGAGTCCGCTCACCACATCATCCCCTCAGATGGGAGCCACTGCACATCCTCTCCTCGCCATCGTGACAACGGATAAATAACAGAGAGCATTTCTGAAGGCTAGCATGGTGAGCTTACAGTCTGACAGGTAAAAGGAGAGAAGTTGACATCAGAGCTGCGCTAGCTGCTCTTAAGCACAGAGAAAGTAAGAGGTCTCACTCTGCTCCCTCTACTCTACTTCTTCCTCTTCCTCTTCTTCTTCCTTTTGACAGTTATTTCTATTTTTATATAGACCAAAACAGTATATTCCATCGGTTTATTCATTTAGTCTAGGTATCTCGGTTGAGTAAAGGGTGCAAAGTTAAAACAGTTTCCTCCTTTGCAGTGAGTGAATTGTACCATGAGATGTTCTATAATTTTCTTTTAGTTTAAATTAATTTTATAAAATTGGTATAGAAACCGCCGGTTTGCTGTAGCAGCTCCTAAACTGTGGAATGATCTGCCTCTCCACATCAGACAGGCCTCCTCGCTGTCTGTTTTTAAATCACATCTTAAAACCCATCTTTTCTCCCTGGCTTTTAACATCATGTGAGATGTTGAATGTATTGTATGTATGTGCATATGTATGTGTGTATGTATATGTATATATATATATATTTATATTTGTTTAATTTTATTTTTCTATTGCTTTAAATTGTATAGTTGTTTTATGTCTTTTAATCTGTTCTTGTATTTTATTTCTGTACAGCACTTTGGTCCACTGTGGTTGCTTATAAAGTGCTTTACAAATAAAGTTGGATTGGATTGGATTAGAAAAAAGTATTGTTTCCAGTATTGAAGTCAAGGTATCGGCATCAGTACTGGTATCAAATATTTTTGAACAGTACCCAGCCCTAATGGTTTGTCTTGGAGAGGGAAATTGTATGTGCCTGTGTGCACATATGCATGCACCTTATGTGCATATTTGTATCCCAAGAGTATTTGGGTGGCTCCGTGTCAGATGAGGCCACCATTCATCAATGCAATAGCCTCCAATCCAGGCTGTCATACTGTCTCACCTACTCCTTCCTCTGTGTGCGTGCAGCTGTGATTTGGGGGTTTGATCGATTGCCGGGGGAATGTGTGCGATGGAGGTAGCCAAGCCTGCATCCGAAAGCCTCCCTCGCCCCACGTGCCGGTGCTCTGTGTGTGGGGGGATTTGCGCTAATCTTCCTCATAAAGCACTCATTTACCTGGGATATAGGTCTCTTCTGGCTCCACCGTCCTTTTATTTATCTCTCCTTGATGAAACGGCCCAGGGCCCGTCGTCCCCATAATGGAATGTAAAACAGGCAACCCGCCGTTATTGACCAAAGCAATTATCCTTCTAAATGTGTTCCATCGCTTCTTTTCTGTCACACAGAAACCATACAAATGGCACATAATAAGATTCCATCTTTTTTGAGCGTTTGCCTTTATATTCGTTCTTGTCAGTGAATGGGAAAGCAAACAACATAATCACCCGTTTGTTTGGCTTTGTTTGGTTGAGGTCAGAAAAGATAGACAAATAAATGTATAATCCTGTTTCCACTGGCTCCTCCGAAGAACAAATTTGACACCATTCAGAAATGCCAGGAAAGTGTAGGGTTCCCTGTGCGAGAGGTGATGTTGCTTAGAAACATGATAGCATTTGCATTTGTCAAGGCACTATATTTCACGAACAGCAGTTCATTCACTGATTGTTTAGGGTGGGATCATATTGACTCAGTTAAGAGAACAGACCTTGGCACAGACATCGTGAAATCTTGGTTCTGGCACTTGTTTTTTTTTTTTTTCATTTTAAGCTTGCTGTGTTTTATTCTTGGAGGTTTTCACTTTGGAGAAACAGAACGTCACGAGGGGATAGCAACCCAGTTGCTCAAATGAAGCGTAACATGTTTAATTTATCCAAGCTGCTGCTTCTGCAGACCCACTGACAGGTGCCAGACACAACATATAAAGTCTCACTCACTTGCAGAGGATATCTCTAATGGGAAGACAAAGCTTATTTTCTATAGGCTCCTTTGCCTATTCAGCCTGTGATCTAAATCCAAAAGCAGTTAATCAGATTGAAGAGATTTCTATCTCATAGGGATAGGGGGAGCTGGATATGAAGAGAGAGGAAATGGAGAGAGAGAGGGCGTATTTTCTCATTGACGGCAAGCTTCCTACAACGGCGGTGGGAAATCAGTGTGTCCATAAATGAGGATGCCGTCTCCTAGCTTTTATCTTGTCTCTGCAAATTCGTGATTTGTATCAACTGTTGCCTGAAGCGTGTGAGGATCCTCTCAACCCTCTGCATATTGAGCAACAGCTTATAGGAAATCAGAAACAAGTGTTGCTGAAGGGCTTTATTAAAACCAAGTTGATGTAGCATTCCTTTATGTGGTGTATCTGCCAAGGTAGATTCACTGTCAGTGCTCATAAATTGTTGCGTCCACTTGGATGAGGCAATCAGAGTAAAAAATCCTCCATAGGCTCATGATGCAAGTAATCGTATCAGTCTCTAAAATGCATGCTTGACCTCAGACATTACCCCCTGGATACACTGGATGTTAAAACAAGTGGTCTGATGGGTAATTGAACATATTCACCAGTGGGAGAGGAATGCAAGGCTGCAAATGCTGGAGGGGTTTCTCTGGTTATTGCAACTTCTCTTCAGCACAGAGCATCTTAGAGCAGGAGTTTGGTGTAGCCATGGGCTGATTTGTTCTCCACAGATCAGCCTGAATATATATGTTCTGTAGGGGTGGGAGAAAAAAACTCAATTCTCTTGAGTACCGTGATTATTTTTTTCGTGATTGAATTAATTTTTTGATTAAATCTGTTTCTTCTTTCTTTTCTTTTTTTATTTTTTTTTTACATAACTAGCCTTAGTCTGTTAGCTCAGCGCTAATGCATGATGATAGCTTTGCAATAGTGGTAATATTATCTAAACAAACCGATTTATTTTACCTCACATGCTTAACATAAATTGACATTTGGGGTCAGATTTTCAGGCATGTATTTCCTCTGTTCTGTGAAAATGAAAACACATAGCTTCTAATTTCATGCTGGCTTCAACACTCCACGCTGACCAGTTACACCAACCTTGGAAAGTCATAACTCAAACTCTAAAATTCACAGTTTCAAAGTTCAGTTTCGTATGTGAGGGATGTTAATTTAAAGGCTCACATGTGTGCTGTGTGAAGTGCAGGATTTTCATTTTCCCATGAATCAGCACATAAGTATCATGATAATATCAAAGCATGGGATAAATGCATCATCCCAGCCCTAATATGTAGGCAACACTTTATTTGAAGGGGTGTGCTTAAGACTGTCATTGCACTGTCATAACCATGTCATGACACCTGCCAGTTTGATGACAGGATATCTGTCCATCGGGTATCACCCTGGTACTGTACTCTGGCCTTATAACATTTAATTATAACATTGTTGTGACAAGTCAAAATTGTACCACTTTGGTTGAAGTCCAGGAAATTATTCATGACAAAAGCAAAAGAATTACATTACAAAAGCATTTGACACTGTAAGAAAACGTAATGGCATGTTCAGTCCAAAATGTACCTCTTTAATTGAGATCAAGAAAATATTTATGATACCTTTATAATGTTTTCATGACAGCCAACGTTAGAACCGACCACATATTATAGTATAATGTAATGTTAAAACATAAAGCTAAACAGTTTCTTTAAGTTTTATAATGTTAAGATGTCCTAGCAAAACATGTTTGTCTTAGTTAATGTCAAGGTGTCACAACAAAAACATTTCAAACAATGTCAACGTTGCATTAAAAATTACATTACTGACTGAATGACACTCAGTCAGAAACAGTCATAAAGACTCCTTCATGTTCAGATGTCATTGTTTGGACAGTGTAATGACAGTCTTATGCACATCCCTTCAAATAAACTATTTCATCCATTTGAGAATTAAATTGATTTATAAATCTGTTTAATGTTTCCATGAGTCCATTCTAAGTGCTGTCCTGGGCGCGGGTCCAGCTTCAGCTTAAAGCCTCTGCGATATACTCAGACTTGCAGTAACTGTTGTGACAAACTCTTTGATTAATTCATTTTAGGCTTGCCATTAAGGCAGTCATCACCACTCTTGAAACTGTGAAAGATGATAAAAACTTAATGTTAGCACCGCAAGCTGTTATTATTATGATCCACTGAAAAGCACGGCACAGAGTGAGGCACAGTACCAGCTTGCATGCCTCTCTCCACATTAAAGTTATGGAGATTATTTGATGGGAATTTAAGCCCAATTTCATTTGAATTTGCATATATTTCCTCTTTGCATTGTTTTATAACTCTTAATTTGAATAAGATAGTGCTGTAAATGTTACCTGAGAGTGATACTCCAACACAAAGACCCATCATTCATGTGATAAAAAGTTCTCTTTTTGGAGGAAACAACACCCTTGTCTTGCTTGCGCCTCTTCACGCTCGTTTCTGAACTTGCACCAAAGTCAACCCCACAAAGCTCTGTCTGCTAGAAAATGAAGTGACAACTGCAGCAGAGTCTGACTGAAAACGAACAAAGTGAGTCACTTAAAACTTCTGCAGTGTTTCAGCTGCTTTCTTTGATCCATTGTCAACTCCTTTCTTTCATCACAACCCCCCCCCCCCCTAAAAAACTCCAAGGCACTCTCTTTTAAAAAAATTAAAATGCATTTGCTGTCATAGCCTGGTCATGATAGACCTTAAAACAAACAAACTGTGACTTGTTTTGGCATCAAGCCCTGCTCATGGAGTCAAAAGTATGACTTTTGAGAGTCTGAAAAAGAGAAGTATTGGACCAACTTAAAAAACACTTCAATTGGTAACACATTTCTTTTTTTCAAATACTGTTAACAAGTTGGACGAAAACAGTTGATTTAAGTCTGACGTTCTTAACAGTGTGATTTCTTGCAACTCAACAGTTTGCATTAATGCAACTTAATTTTTTTAAGGTGAGCCAACTCAAGTTTCCGTTTCAGCTCAACTATTGTCATTGTCCAAATGTACATGCAGCTCCTTAACAACCTAATAATATGGTTTCAGGAAAAATAGGTTATTATTCTCTCTGTGTGTATTATATTATATTATCAGAATATATATTCAAGTTCATTGTGGTATATGTATATATGTATAATATATATTCTATGTACTGTGTTCAAGGTCCATTGATCTTAAGTGCCTGCACTTTATTTATTTACATTGCCACTGGGTGTACCTTGTGTATCCTGTGTATTTTTCATGTGTGCTTTGTGTATTTTGTCTTTGTATTTATTGCATGTACTTTGGCTGCGGTGGCAATTTAGTTTCCCTCTGGGGCTGAATAAAATAATCTACCTATTTATCTACCTAATTTTAGCTGGTTGGTTGGTTCAGTAGGTTGAAAACATAAACAACACAATTTAACCAATTCAGGCAGAGCATATATCTAACATTAAACATAATTCGAAAACAAAATACAGTGCTGTCTTGCATTAGAGCAAGAGATGTGGACATCATGGCATCAGAACCACAATAACAGTAGAAGCCTAACTGATGCACTTTGGGAATTAAATATAATTTCATGTTGTTATAATCCACAAAAGTAGGCTGCCATCATGAAAGCAGAAAGCTGAATGAGACATTTGAACCATTACATTAACTACACCAACTATTAATGAAATATTCTTTTTACAGTGTGATCATGTAATGGTATGACAATAAAGGCATTTTAATTGTTAGTTTTAAAATTGTAAGAAAGAGCACCTTGGAGTATTTTTTGATTTTCTCTTTTTTTGTACGTGTCCCTATCCAAAGAGCACCTTCAGTCCAGGAAGTGCTCCAACCCCAAAATCTTTTGATTTTCTTGCTTTCATTTTCTTCTCGTCATAGCACTAAAAGATTTGACATAGCTGAAATAATGGCAAACAGAGAAAATATAAAGTTCAGATGCTAAATACCATGAGGTCTGTTTTAAAGGTCTCTCATCTCATCCAGGATGGCTAGCACTCAAAGAGCGGCGCATGCTTTCCCTCTGAGACAAGTACCAGGTCCTGTGTCTACTGGTTTGCCTGCAGGACTCGAAGGGCTCCGAGGCAGCTCGAGAAAGTGTTAAATGTGTTAGCAGGTTTAAACAATTAATGAGATGAGCCTGCCTACGTGTTTTTCCCAGCCACCGTGGACTCATTAGCTCCTCTCCTTAAAGTTAATTCAATTCTTCGCACTGTTTCTCTCCACAGAGCTTGTCATTAGTTCGATCATACTCATCCTTTACATAAACATGAAAGTGTCTTTCCTTCTTTATGTCTATTTCCTTTCTTTCTTTCTGCTTTGTTTCCAGACACAACATCTAACCAAATGTAGGAGCTTGATGTTGTCTGTTAATGCAAGCTATATTATACACAATTCATTATTATGCACCTCTAGAGACCCCTAACTTTTAAAATATGGAAAGTGATTAATACTGTAAGAAATCATCTTTGAATTTGCAATGCCTCTTTTGGACAGTGAATAGGAATAAATGCACAGGCTGTGCATATGTAGTTAAAATTGTTTTTTTATAATTAAAACTGAACTTCCTCAGACCGACCTGGGAAGTCTGTCATTTTCCATTAGTTGTATATGAAAGGCAGTAACATTTCCTCCAAGGTTAGCCCATCAGTTGACTAACAATCCAGTCAAACACCCTGATGCATGCAGCACTGTGCCTTACTATGATCCTCAAACACCTATAACCCTGAATACCACTGGTTTCAAACAATAGAAGTTGTCAGCAGGTGAGCAAATTGATGTATAGGGCTTTCAGTGTAGCCCTGTACAAATAGCAAGGGGATAATTTGTCACTTTTTTGCTAGGTGGGGTGAAAAAGTCTTGATTCCTGGCTGTTACTGCACCATTGTTTGCCACAACTGAAAAGAGTTAACTGTTGGCCACACGCACCCTCTTTCCATACACGTCGTTGGTTTGACTCAGTTTGACTCGGCCTGTCAGCCCAAAGCAGCAGAGATTTGCATCTCCATTATAATAGTGCTACCTGCCTGAAGGTGGAGACAGTGGCTTTATAACAGGTAGTGGAAGTAGAAATCAGGGGGGCAGAGTTTGACTTGGCTCAGCCATAAGTGCCAATGGAAAAGGCCCATTAGTTGCATCCTAGTTGATACCCGGGTAATATACTATATTTGCTAGGTGGGAAGATGCATCTCGGGAAAGAATCCGAATTATGAAAATTCACTTACATCCAATTTCATCACATAAATAGGAAAATGACAAAGCAAACCACTGCCACTAAAAACAGTCTGACAGTCACAACAAATGCTACATTTAGGATGCGGTCATTCATAATCTCACTATAAAATCATTCAAAAACTCAAAGAAAAACCAAACAAATATTGCTAGAGACTTACAACAGCCCAGGGATGTTCACTCTGAGGTTGTTTTTATAACAATGAGATGATTGCAGCTGTCGTGCATTGCTTCTTGTTGAGTCAATTTTCTACACACTTCTACTTCTCTTTACTGTTATTTACACATCTAATTGAACCCAAAGCACAAGGAAGACTCATTACTCTTGCCTGCTCATTACAAAAGGATGCATTTTACTGTACTACAGAAACGTGTACAAAGTAATGAGAAATTCTGTTCCCATTCTGCAGTAAATGATGTGCAATGCAGGTCAGAATGATATGACCTAACCACATAAAACTATAAAGACTGTCATTACACCATGCCTCAATCAGAACATCCAGTTTAAACATAAATTTAATCTGCCCCTGCTGTTTGTTTGTTGACATTAGCCTGATGACTACCGACAAATTAGCTACCATGAGCCATGCTGCTCCAGTGGCATCATCTTTTGCAACCAACATCTCATCCCAACAAATGACCCCAAAAAATGTCACATCATCATTTTATTTTTTTTTTACAGTGAAAATTAAAATTGTCATGCTAAATGATAATTCTTACTCATTAGGAATCATATCACAATCACAGTATCTGTATTTGACTTTTTTGCCATATAGTACAACCCTAGACCTTACACCAGTTACCTTTACCCTGTACTCCCTAAAGTCGGCTAAAATTTTAAAAATCATATCAATATCCTTGCAAGGTTTGCTTTAAATTTGCTGATCAGGACTTTGGACGTTGCTGTTCTGCCTAATAATCGCAGCTCAACAGGAGAGAAAACATCTGGGCGAGTCGGGCTGTAGCTACCCAAGTGGCCAATTTGATTTTGTGGAGCTGTGAATCTGTTACTCAAACAAAACGAGTTCTGCTGTTCTGTGTGCACGTGCATGTGAGCATTTTAAAAATGTGTGTATGTATGCGCTTGTCTCTGTTTGTGAGCCGTTACAGTGTGAGATCGACTGAGTGATATGTTAAGTGGGGACGTGTTGCACTTTTTGTGAAATCCGCTTTTTTAAAAATTATTTTACTATGCTGTCTGTGTTCAGGGTTTGAGCACGTTTTATCCGTTCCCTATTCTTAGTTTCACACACACACACACACACACACACACACACACTGTGGTCTCTGTTCAATTCTGTGAACACATCCAGTTCTGATGATTGCTAGGTCATCAATATATAATTAGAGCACAGCTGAAAGGCGGGGATTAGTGCACAACACCTGCTCCTCCTGGATTAGAGAGCAAAACAGGAGGGCGGGGCATGCAGTGAGTGACACTGCGACTACCTCAGAACAACATCTATATTTTTCTGTATTTACATAACATAATTTACATTGAACCCCTTCTGAAGGTCTTTGTTTATCAGATTTAACAGTATATACCTCCTTGTTCACTTGCCCCTAATTAGACTACCAGGCTTGTTAACGCTATTGTTTTTATTTCGCAGTGAAGAACACATTTTACTGTTTGATGTGCAAATAAAAACAGCAATTACAGAATATTGTGGAGATAAATGGTCAGCATAATTACTTCTGTTCTCGTTGTAAATCACTTCATGCTTATCGTCATTATGCTATAAACAGGTCTTTCATGTGTTCCGCTGCACTGTGCCATTATTTGGTTTTAAATATCGATGTAAAACGCACAGTCTCTGAGATGCAAATGCTAATCTCTGAGTCAAATTGCTTAATCTAACTTAATGTCTTCATGCATGATCAGAGAAAATAAGGAAAAGGCCTAAATTCGGTCAAACAATTCTGTTTTCCCTCATCAGATTTCTTTAATAAAGGTGATCGAAAGAAATGTCTTTTTTATGAGTGTTAGTCCTGGTGTGAGCTCACAACCCTCACTGCATTATTCAGATGGTTTTCCCCAGAATATGGTGAGATTGTCAACATAGATTAATAGTGTCATCATAGAATATGTGTTTTTTATATTCACATCTCTCCAAGGGAATCCCAGTGTTCTTCCACTGCAGCATCTCCCCACATGTACGTGAAGAGACTATAGAGCAGAATGATAGTTGCTAGTTCTCCACACTGTACTGTGGCACAGACGAGCAGGCGAAGATCACTGCAATATGTAAAAAGTAACTTGTTGGCTTCTGCATGAGCAGCACCACAATAACATCTGTTCCAGAAATACACAAAACAGTGATTTTTTTTTTGTACAGATTATGTAATAAATGAGATTTTTTACAAACATATTTTATTGGAATCATCACAAAACGACACAGTGACATGAATGCCTTCCCCTTTCTCTACCTCTCCTCCCCCGCACTTGACATTCAAAGAGTTTTTCCTCTCTCAAAGCCACAGAGACAACGCTTTATTGATCACACCATAGGTAGAGAGATCCTGGAGGTGTTCCAGTGAAACAATGATGCCAAGTTTGTGGACACCATAATAATACTCGGGCCGATTTTAATGATGCTTGCATTTTATCATAAATGTTAACACTGCAATGAAACTGAGGTTAATCCAAATGTTGTGAGTCCTTGAAGTCATACATACTCATTGTCAAGCGAAAGTACCAAGGTTCTTGCTCTGTGATGGCCGTTCATTATGAAATATTGATTGTATATTCTACATTATACCACAATTTGTAGCACCTGTTTGTGAATTTATGTTTCTCCAGGATATTGGAGGAAGATAATAATAGAATTTTTCATTGTAGGGAGGCATATATGCTGTATATAACTTTAGTGAAACCTGTTCTCATGGCTTATTTAGCCTAGAGGTTGTCTGAACTGTTGGATTTATTTGTTTGTGTCAGCTTGTAATTTGCATTCCTCTGTTAATAAGATACAGAGCATTCGCCAATTAATTTCCAGCATATTGTAATGAGTCTGTGGATTAGCTTAATCCTCACATTAGGCTGAACAGACATTAAAATGATTGGTCATTCATATTTAATGTTTGGATCTTATTTTCAAGCAATACGAGCAAGCAGAAAGGTTGCTGTAGAGATTTAGAAACATTTAATGACTATAATGACCACTAACCTACCTATGACTGACTGTCACGGTTGAAAAATGGTGACCATAAGAGGGGCTGCCCCTGTATTGCGCTTTTCAGACTTTCTAGCACAAAGTGCTTTACAAAGTGCCTCTGATTCACCTGTTCACACACATTCACACACTGTGAGCAATTCAAGGTTCTTGGAATAGCTCGAGGTTTAACCTGCTGCCCCTGCATTTACCCAACAAACTGCTCTATCCCCTGATCCACAGCTGCCTCTGTTTGTCAGTTGTTCCTCTGCGACAACAAGGTAACATTGAAATCTGTGCAGTCCACTTGACCTGGAAAGTTGATGATGAATAGCCGTAGGAGTTTGCTGAGAGCTGCTCTACGGATGACAATGTTGATCAGCTGGCCTGACCAAACACACTAAGAGTAATCTTTCATAAAATATTGTCCTCTGAGGGGAAAAACATCCTGACTGTTTCAGGTCGGTCTATATAATGACTAATGGTGCACAATATTCATGTTTTTTGTTTCAGGCAGCCAAGATATGACTGTCAGAAACAACAACTTACTACAGTCTGAGAACATTTTACTCTAAAGCAGAAAACAAACTGGAATGTCAACATATATTCAGGAGATGTGGAGGAAGCGACAGTGCCTGGACAGTTCATTATAGTTTATAATAATCAAATGTATTGTCAGACGTTTCATAGAGGAGGCACGGATCTGTCTGTCACTGAGACTTCAGTCTGCAGTGTAAATCATACTTCACTGATAAACCACACAACTGTACAGTAACATCATATTCATATCAAAATAGTTTATATCACATTGATACCCCTGTCCATATCCACATGCTCCCTCCCTCTCTTCTCTACAGCCTCTCTCTCCCTCCCTTGCAACTATTTATGATAAATTAACATGGAGTAATTAAGTACATTTACAAGTACACAAATAGGGGACACAAATTGCGATTCGTGATCAAAAAGTTTGTAAATCACTTCAGCACATCTGTCCATATTCACAGGCTCCTTCTTACTCTCTCTCTCCCTCCTTTGGTTTTGGCTTGTCTCTTCAGCAGGAAATAATGGCAGCACTAAACAGTAAACTAAAATATGTTTCTGAAAACATTTTATGTCAGAAATAGGCAATGTAATAACAGAATCTTGAAATTTCACCAGTGTTCAACAGTTTTATCTAAGTTTTGTAGCCCCCGTATGCCACTGAGAATGGCACAAAAATAGTCTCGCACTAAAACACAATCTTCACACAATCTGACTTCTTTTTGCAGCCAATGAAATTGCCCACTGCTGGGTATTAAAAAGAATGCAGGTTTAAGGCACGTCTGTATTGGCTTAATTTTTCAGACCTGGAAGCTCCATCCATTTATTCTACTGTCTATGCCAACAGGTTTCATTTATACAGTGAAATATCTATATTATCATCTACACAATAGATCTGCAAATAAAATCTTGTATAGACGTTCATGGTTCACAGATGCTGAATACAAATGGCTTTGGTGATCCCTTGTCTTTTGCTCTAGTGCCACTATGAGGTTGACATTTGTGGTTTTAAGAAAAAATGTCAACAGCCATTGGATGAATTGCTGCAAAGTTTATTCATCATCACTCTTTTTTGCTGTACTTTGTGTTTTGATTAATTAGCAAATGTTAGATGGAGCACATTATACCTGCTAGACATCAGGATGTGGGTATTGTCATTGTAAAAATGTTATACCAATGTTAGAATTTAGTTCAAAGCAGTGCTGTGCCAAAGTACAGCCTTGCATAGCTGCTAAATTGGCCATAGACTCTTCAGCCAGGCTCAGACTACAGGAATTCTGGGCTGATTTACCTCAGTTTCACCCCTCCTGACAATGAGAGACCTTGGTCAGTGCTGATGTTTGGCGCAGAGTATCTGGTAATGTAAGGGCTTTACAAATCCAGTCTAAAAAATACCAGCCTGCTCGCACACTCATCAGGGCCACCCTGTTATTTTTCAAACATGTTTGATATTTAAAATCTGGATGTAGAGTACTCTTGGATCTTTCTGGGCGGAATCACAATAGCCAATGAAAGAGAGTTAGCGTCTGAGCAGCTGACAGTATTAACCCTTGAGGCTAACATTAACTAGCATACTACAGTTGACAGATATTAAATCTGACATTCAGAATCTCACCCATAGTTCTTGTTGAAGAATAGAAAACCTGTGCTGACCACGTCTCCCCAACCAGTTTCTCATTAAGACTCCTTTAGCCCTCTGCTCTTGTTTTTTATTCACCGAAAGCTTTACTCCAGCAAGTTGTTGCACTATGCCAGTCTCTGTTTTGTTTACATCTGCCTCCCAATGAGATCACATGGGATCGTGCACCCTCTGCCACTGTAATCTTAATAATATCCTGCACTGTGTGATGCGCCATTGTTTTCAAAGCTCGCTTGAGATCAGAGAGACGGAAAGCTGTTAAGTTCCTCCTTGTGACCGTGATGCAACCTGATTTCAAAATCAGTTAGGATTTTAAAACTCCTGTAGTATGAGCCCAGCCTTTGTCTAGTTGTTTAACGGCTCCATAATTAGAAATCAATTCCTTGAGAAAATGTTACAAAGATAAGAAATGACAGTTGCTGCTGGGCCATCATGAATGTGCTTATTACTATCTGCGACACGATTATATGCCAAGCCTGAGCGACTCTTGAATCAGCTTTTTTTTTTTTTTTTGTCTCTCAGCTGTTTGTTAGGCACAGACAGTAATCACACAGTCCCCCTGGTTTCTTGTCGATACAGAGGGGCAGGATGGGAGGAAACACCTGTCAGTAACAACAGTGAGATTGAGAGGTAGGCTGGTGTTCTCAGCCTTCTGTTTTTAGGTGGGCATGACATCCCATCATGCACGGAAGAAATCAGTTTGAACAGATTTCATATGTAGCCTGTGTTTGGTCAGTTCCTCCCATGTCTTTTCTATATTTTTGAACACTGGCTGGAACACCTGGGGTGTATTAGTGATATTTAATGTGATACGTGATGTCGACAAGATTTGTTTATTTAATTATTTTACTTTTTTATTGTGTTTATTTTATTATTTGGGCAGTAGGCAGACAGCCTCTTTAGTGGGAGAGCAGTTTTTGGAAAATGGCCAAGAGATTTAGCTGTGTGTACCAACTCATAATGCCTTTAGCCAATTAAGGAATCATTGTTTCTCAGTCACATAAATTTATGAACTTACTTTAATGCAGAAAACCGACAATAGACGTATTACTTGTTGATGAGTGCAATTTTATTTTTTAATAAACTTGCATTGTTAATTGCCTTGAGTCTGCCTGTATAACAGAGGCTGTTATGGGGCTTAAAGCTTATCAGAAAGTTTCTACTCGCTTAAGGTTTTGCACCAAATGGAGGCAGTGAAAAAGCATAAAGTGACTCCAAAGTACTGAGTCATGTTTTGAAGCAAACCCTGTTCTTAGTTTTGAATGTGGTTATTGCATAGTACACTGGAACTCTTGCAAAATGTGTCACACAGCTATTTTTGTCCACATGGGACAACTCAGTATGATCCCCACTGAATTGTTTAAGTTCTTAGAGAATGATGTATTCTTCAGAAAGAATGTGTACATTTTTGATTTATAAATGTTTGAATTTTAGGTGGCATAGTTTTTTTTCCAAAACTTTGTATATATATCATTTAATGTGACCAGGAAACACTGTCTGGGTTAAATCTAGCTGTCAGAATTTAGAAAAATAAAAGTCATACCTTTACCCTTTGGGCTGTGGTGGTGAATCTTCATCACTTGCTTACAAAGCTAGAAACAAGAGAGATGAGTTTGCCCCATCTTTGATGTCATTTCAGTGTACAGTTGCATGAGCGATTGCTTAAAAATGATAGCAAAGGAGTCAGTTCCAATACACAAGACATCTCTCAAGCTAATGTTCTAGGAATGCACAAAGTCAGCCTCCTATTCATTATCAGTGGAGCAGCTCCAGACTGTGAATCAGAACGACATCACAGATGAAAAGCTTGGTTCTTGAAATTTGAGCTTCAGACAGAAGGCATTTTTGTGTGGGAATGTTACAGACACTTCAGCGTCATACAGCGGCGGTGTTCAGTTTTTACACTGATGCCCCAATTTTCTGATTTTCACACATGGCTACACGGCCTCCTGCGAGAAGCATACTGATGGAGAATATAGGACTTAAGGCGTGTTCAGTTTCACATTAGATTACTGTGATGCACATAGTAAACTTCAAATCAAATCAAAATCCAAATTTTAACAAAATTATTTCTCCTGCTCGCCTTTACCATTGATGTAAAACACATTGTACATCTAAATGGTTATATCTGCCATGTGAAGCTGCTAATTCTGAAAAATCTGAATGTTATTCAAATCTTTTGAGTACTCTCTTTAACTGAGATATTAAAAACAACCCTGCTATTTATGTGCTTAAAATGTGTTCATGATATCGAAAATCTATCACTGTAGCTTTGTAGAAAGACACACAGCTATCTGATATTGATGAGACTGAAGTCAGAGATCCAAGCTTTCTCTTCTCTTTTCACTGCAGCTAGGTCAAACATACCACTTCATGTTACTCAAGGTAATTAATGCTCTCTATATCCTGGCAGTAGCTTTCTTGTTTAAAGGTTTGGACCTATTTAAAGGGAGTAGATGAAGGTCTTGGACTGCTTGACATGGTATTAGGCAGGGTTACTTATAATAAGTATGTGTTAAATCTATGATGCACAGTCCACTGACATCTATACTGTACTGTACTGGATGTCAGTGGTCTGATCAAGGACATACACTAATGCATTGCATCCTTTCCAAAAGTCATAAAATGTGACTGTCATGTGCCAAGAGTGCAAGGACAGAGTTTTTAGGAACGCTACAAGATAACACACAAGTAAAGTAAAGGCTTCCAGAGAGTTTTTCACATATAGTTTTAGTTTGCCTGGATTGTTCCACTTCGCTCCACCAGCAGAACTCCCAACATGAAGTACCAGCTCAAAGCTGTGTTGGTTCTTCTAGTGGTGAAAGGGTAAGTCCACATGTAATGGAAATCAGTGTGCTATTTGCTTCCACATATTTATAGGAAGGAACGTAGTACCCAATAGCGCTGAATGAGTGCTAATGTAACGCCCCCTCAGCCATTCAGCTACAGTGCAGCAGTCCATTAACCCCACTGACTCTATCAGGACTGAGAGCAGAACGCGCCCAGACTGGAACTGAACACCGCTTCCGAGACCAAATGGGTGTTTGGTGACAAGGAGTACAGTACCAAGCTGGTTTGTTTGTTGGCTGCATGGCTAACCGAGCTAACAGCAGTTAGTGGTTAGCTGCTTAAGCAACAAGTAAAGCAATCAGGATTCTCATGAAAACATCAGGAAACTCAGAGTTGAAGCTGAGCAGCCAGAGGACATCAGGAGGAAAAGCAGAAAGTATTCTCTCCACAAACATGAACCAGTTTCACCTAAATCAGTGAATAAAGTTATGAAGTTGTGTTTTTGTACATGTTATAAGATTGAGCTTTTGTATAGTAAGCCCGTCATATGCTCCATGTAGCTACCGTCAGTCCATTGTAAGATGACTCAGGTTGTACTTTTTGTTGCTCTTCGGCGGATGAGGGTGTATTTTTAGAGACATTGCTAATGGTTAAATGTAGTTTTCAGCATCATCCATTAAGTCTGTGGCGTGTGTGTTTTTTTTCTCCACAAATCTCCTGCACAAAGTACCCATACTTCTCCCATGGAAAGACTTCACTTATATGGGTTTCCTACACCATACTGACCATAGTCTTGCCTACAAAACATTGCATTTGATACAAGCTGCACCGTCAATGCTGTTTTGCTGGACTAATTTGCTTCTTAAAAGGAATAGTATTATTACAGAAAGAAAAATGATTATGTGGCACATGTGGAAGGGACTCCAAATTAAACAAACATGTTGGTTAGCGCATTAGTTTGATTTGATTACAGCATAACATCTGTTACTACAGTGAACGTTCTATTTCTTTTCTGCTAACGACATCTTTATGTCTGGCATGAGATTCAAATTTGATTTTGAAATTGAAACTAGTTTTTAATTTATTTGCAAATGTTTCAGATGTTTTAATAATTTTTGTGTCTTCAATTCGAGCAGCTGATGTAGGCAGTTATTATTAAAACAAACAGATGGATTATAAAAAACTTACAGTGTGTTCATATAGTAGAACATATAAAATTGGTCTTACAGGCTTATTTATCAGTATTCTGTCACTTTCATTTATAGCAGGTGGTGCCAACAAACTTTTGGAGACCAAGCAAGTACAATTTATCGCCACAGAGAACTGGAGACACAAATCTATGTGGGAACAGGTCGCGGTAGCCACAACTGGCAACCGGCCCAAGAGATTCCTTTTTCTAATCTTTGGAACATGTTCATGATTTGAAACGCAGTGTGGATCCCGCAGTGGCACCAGGTGCTGCTTTTGAAACCCACACACACACACAAATCATGCTTAAGATTGTGCAACATATGAGAGAATGTAGGCGGACAATAAAGTTCCTGGTGCTCCCTGTAGTCAAATAAATTAGTTAGTGTTTGTCTTTGGGTGTGTGTGATACAAGTCGGTGCTGATTGTCAGGTTCTCCCAGATATTGCAGTTCCTTGAATGGCGTGGCTGCATCATATCAATGTCATATCAATCAGGTGAGTCCACCAAGCTCTGCTCTTCTCTCGGGTCACCTGGTTATCCTCAAAATAAATTGAAGCCTTGTTGCAACACTGCTTCCTATCATTGGAACATGGAGCGAACCTGATTTTATCAATATGTTAAAAACTCAATATATGTAGTGGAGTATAACAAACTTCTTTACTTGATATACTGCAGCGTTTCTTTTGCGTATGCATGCTTACATATTTGCACACAGAAAGCCAAAAGTATTTAGATTTTTACTTCTATACTACACATCATTTCTGAATAGCCATTTATAGTCATACTAATGATGTGACTGTTTATCCATTTGTTTACTACTTTGGTACAGACTGAAGTATCTTAATAACTATTGGATTGATTGTCATGAAAATTATACAGGTCATTCATGGTGATCCGAATGACTTTTGTGACCCCATGACTTTTCCTCCATCACCGCCATGAAGTTGACATTTGTGGTTTTGAGTGTTGGATGGATTTCTGTGAAATCTGATATGCTCGTCATGCCCCTCTCAGAATTAATTGTAATCACCTTTTCGATTCATCACGCTATCATCAGGTCAAAATTTCAATTTGCAACATATGGTGGTTTATGACTAAGTATATGCAAAACTATGGACATGCACATGGACATACCCAGCTTCAGCTGCCCTTTTGTGTTCAGTGACAATTAGCTACTGTTCACATACTAACAGACTACACTAAGATGTTGAACATATAAACATAATTGGCATGTTTGCTTTGGCACTGTGAGCATGCTGGCTCAAAGCTCCTCTGCTTGCCTCAGTGGTGCACAGCCTCACACAGGCTGTTGAAACAGCAGCAGTAAAATGAGGAAGGATGGTCAGAGTAACAGATCAGTGAGTATAAAGGCTTATTAAATGCCCAAACACTGCAGAGGTTTTTTTTGACGCAGGACAGTGACAGACCCTGATTCATTCTCTTCAAGCCTGGCCTAACATTTTATACCCACTTAACCTTGAGTTCCCGTCCTCACTTGACTTTTCCACTCTCTATATTGAAGGGAACATGAGATTGTGTTTAAAAGGTACAATTAGGCCAGTCTCAAATGATTTGCACTGCATGCATAAAGTAGTTTTTAATCCAAATTATCAAAGACAAATAGGTTATTATATTTTATTATTATTATCAGTACAATGATGATCCATTCTGATGGGCCCGAGCAGCATTTGCCCAGATGGACAATATGTCACTGACGCAGGATTTTACAACTCTGTACAACAATTTAGGTAAAGCATAAAATTACACTGTTCACTTTAGAAAGTGCTAGGTGTGTTTCACATGTCACTACTTTTGGCTGGTGAGGCTGCAGTGTGTTGTGGCAATTGTACCATAGTGATGTTCAATCAATTTCAGTCAAGGAATAATGTTTGTGTTGGGGCTATTCTGGGGCACTCCTCAGAGGCAAATTACCTGCCTGCCAAAGTGACAGGAAAAAGTTAATAGTTTCTGAAATTAACCCAATTTTTAGAGCGTTCATTTTATGCCCTGCATTGACAAAATTATGCTCAGGGCACCAGATAAGCTCAGCATGTACTCACACCTCAGCCAGTGTGAAAAGGAAGTAAAAAACACAATTTTTCTCCAGAGGAAGAGGTTTTTTGCAATGCTGTTTGTCTGAACGCTAGTTCGTGGCAGTTTTTTCCTTTGATTCTTTGACTCTACAGGCAGTGTTTTTCATGTCAAATTATATCAAAAGTAATTAGAGGTTGTGATGCCTTCAGAGTGCCAAGATGGCAGTGATATTACATGCTTCCTCCTTTGGTTGTGGCTGTAGTAAACATATTTTACTCTTGGTGATGTACGCTGCACAGTCGGTCGCTAGACAGCTGGAGTGTATGTTCATACTGTATGTACAGTATGTACAAACCATATGTTGTGTTTTAGCATGACATGAACTTTTAGAGAAAAGTAAAGTAAGTAAAGTTTACTCCCACAGTTGCACTTTCCATAATTGCTACTGGACCAACAGTCACTGTGAGCACACAGACATGTTCAGTTTTCAAATATCTCAGGTGTAGATCCTCCTCTTCTTCCTCTTAGTGATGATAGACATCATTTCTCAGGTCCCACAGTCATTACTGCACAGGACTTTGATGGCAAAAGGTGTAACTTTATTTTGATTGGTGATTGCCCAAAAAATGATTAATTTCTTGTCTTTAGAGGGGAAGGATACACACATCCAGAAAACTTCAGACATTAAGGTCTTATGTGTACGATATGTGGGGATCTGTTGGCAGAATATGGCAGAAATGCAATATAACATTCATCATAATGTATGTTTTCATTGGTGTATAATTACCTGAAAACAAAAGGTGCCATGTGGCTCTGCAGGGTTGCCCAGAGGAGAGCCAGTTTTGCAGCCACCATAGATTAGGGCTGAATGATTTTGAAAAAAAAAATCTAATTGTAATCATTTTGGACTGATGCTGCAATAGTGATATGATTTGTGAAACTAAAAGAGAATCATAATTTTTACATCATTATTCTCATTTCATGGAAAATCATGATTATGGTGTGATTTCTGTGAGATCTGTGCTAAAAAAAAAGCATTCTTTCCTGAGTCTGTAGTGTTCGATGTGTAGGCCATGATATATTTGCAGCATTGTGCCTGCTATTTGGAAATTGCTATAGGCCATATTGTGATTTTGATAAAATTCTGATTAATTGTTAAAACAAACCAGAGATTTTCCTACATGCTTGGAAGGGGAGAGTGAGCCAAAGGGTATTCAGTTGCTTTTGATCTGCAACCTCACTGGATGCCACACTGTTCCTTTAACGTGTGATGGGCGAAGCAGGTGATATTTAAGGGCAAAGTAGAATCCACATACTGTTTTCTGCTCCTTTGATGATCTTAATTGCTGCATTTATTTTCTGTCTTTATATCTTCAAATTTTTTATTCTAGCATGTGAACATTAACATTACGAGGCTCTTAACCGTCCTGTATATGTAAGTGTTGTTTGAACAAAGCCTGTATAAATCTAAGATTGTTAGTAGAAATGGTCTTGCACTCCAAGAGTGTTGATAATTAAGGAACTGGGCCATGAGTACATTCCTGGGTATCTGAATCACAAAGGCTGATCTTGTTTGGTCTTTATACTTTTGAACATCCAAAACAGGCACTTCACAAGATCACAGCCAGCAAGCTGGCACATATGGTGGTCTCCTGCTGCTTTAAAAGTAATCAGAAACATCTTAAAATCACTTCTAAAATTAGGATGTAACCAATGAAGTGATGCCAGGGTATGGGTAATAGGCTTAGTGGGAGAAAGATGTATTTTAACATTTGCAAAGAAAGGGGAATTACAGTAATCCTGGAGGGACACTACACATGAACAAAGAGTTTATTCTGGGGAGGCATGCTTAATGTTTTCATTTCATTTTTTTCTGAGTGAAGGGAGTGCGATCACACAACTGGTTGCCAGTTTGTTAAACAGGATTGTGCTGAGTAGCATACAGATATAGAGGGCTGTAGGGTTTGGTTATGTTAGCAGCCACTTACAGATCTCTGATACTTTTTGGATTGAACAGCAGCAGTAATGGAAGTCCTAGAGACAGCTGAGGCCACAGCACATTTGTGCCTGGTCACTGCCCAAGTAAATATGTGTCATCCACATAAAAGTGGAAATAGACATTGTGAGTGTGAATTAGACGTGAAAGAGACAACGTGAAAACCAGCAATAAAGAAAAGGGGAGTCCCTGCAGAGATGTTCTGAAATGACCTTTACAGTCACACAGGCTTAAGTTTTTCTCCCAGAGAGTTAAGGCTTAAACAGTAAAGCGCTGTGTCGGTAACAGCCACTCGGTGCTTGCTAAGTCTGCTAAGCAATATTGCAACTGTATCGATCGCTGCACGAAAACTGGAAACTGGAAAAGGATTTCTCTCATTGGCTGATAAAGGAAGGTCGATCATTTATTGTTTTTGGTCCAGCGGTTTCAGCACTGCTCTAAGTTTTATAAACCAGACTGAAACTTTTTCAGAGATACGGGTTTCTCGTTCATAAAAGCAGACAGTTGGTATGTTGAACTGCTGAGAGCTGATACCCACAGAAAATGCAACAAATGCAAACTTTTTCGACACTGGTTCAGGTTGTGCTTAAAAAGAAAAAAGAATGAAAAAAGGTCAACTGTAAGTGAAGACCCATTAATCAGCTGAGAGCTTTTGTACTTAATGAACTGTAGCTGAAATTGTTGTTAACCTCTATCCTTCAGCTTTCAGAACAGGTGTATCTATACATGATGATTGCATATAATTGCAGCAGTTTTCTCACAAAATAGCTGCCATCCTCCATCCATTTCTACTTGTGATCTTATTATCTACTCGCTTTCGAAGGAAAAGAAAATATTACATTCTTATTGTTGTTTGTCAAATGTTGAACATTATTTTTAAATGTTGTTTCATTGACTGATTCTAGCCTTCGGCGACTGAACTGTCGGGTTGTTTAAATTTTTAGTTGTGGCTGTTTTTATTCTCCCAAACCCAATTATTTCTTTTCGTTTGCTTCCCTGTGGCACCAAGATCCTATCATGAACTAAGATCATGGATTAATCTCAAACCATATTGTAAACAGGCCTCCATGCTACACTGGAAAAAAAAGTTGAGAAAACTCCTGACTTCCTGCCAGACTCTATTAATATATTACTCATTTTAGTGTTATAAACATCTGCTCCTTCCAAAAGATTATTAATGATTTCATGCTGCATTTATTTTAGTTTCAAGTGGCATGAAGGTGAGTAAGGAATGATTGAATTTTCCCTCGTGGGTGAACTATCCATTTTATTATATGTCTCATGGTAATTTTTATGATATGTGACAGTAAAGAAATGACAGATTTTTGAGTTTCAGTTTAATTCAAAAATCAAATATTTAGTGAAGACAGTTGCCTTGAATTGAGATGTTTTTCTCTTTTTGCATTTTTTGTGGTGTTAAACCAATAACTTAAATGCAAGTAACTTTTCTTCATAGTAAACTTGGAGTCTTATCAGAAACAGCCTTCCTCACTAATCTGATGCCATCATCTGCAGATGCCAACATTATTGATATTTGGGATAAAAGTACGCCCTCTGTGTTGTCTCTGTGGGGTTAGTCCACTGTGAAGCCCAGATCAGAGGCATCTCTGACCAGAGCTGACCCTGACTGAGTCACAGGCTCCTAAAGAGAGAGTGATTTTATTTATTTATAAATGAAGTACATGCCGTATAAAGCATGGTGGAACTCTGGGTAGTCTGGTTTGTACAGGTCGGACAGACTCTGGCATCCTCGTGACTGATGAGGGCACCGACTCTGCCGCATGACGAAGATTGAGAGAGGAGGTGCCCAGAACAGTGGGAGTATTGGCTGTCACAGCAGAAAAGCTGGAGTTCAATTAACTTGGGAAAGGAAGGAGGCTCCCCGTGCCCTCCCTTGTAATATTATCAGCGGTTTAATTTACGAGCCAAGAGTTTCAAAAAGATGTAGCTCACCACTCAAGTTACTGAGGCAGATATATTTATGAAAAGCTGTGTTTTAGATTAATGAAGCAGCAACAGGGGGGTCTTTTGACTTTTAAATTAAATTCTTAGTAGATCCATTTTTCAGATAGAGCTGAGCCCAAGTGAGACAGATAATTATGGGTCCTTGTGATTACAACACACAAATGCATCAAACCCTGACTGCTGCAAACAGGGAGCACAGTCATTAATAGTGGCATAAAAATGCAGCGGTGGGAATTATAATTATAAGGCAAAAGCCTCCATCACACCTCCATCTGTGCTCCTTCTTGGTATCTGAGAGTCTGAGTGACTCTGCAAAATGTATGAAGCCACTTTATGAAAGGATAAAATACAAGATGTTGGGGGCAGTAATTAAAAAGCCCATTAAAATACCACTACACTCTCAGGTTTTACAGCTGCTAGATTGCCGAGGATTGCCGAGTGCTTTTAGCGTCTACAGTATTTCAACATCTATGTATGTTTAAGTTTGCTGTGTTTAAACTAAACCCACTTTTTGAACAAGAAGAAAAAGAACTTCTTTATTAAATCCCCCTTGGGGAAATTCAATTTCCCTCTGTTGTTTAAGCATACTTTGAAGAATCCTCGGCTAGTTTTAGGCATAATGTTAATTACACGCAAAATGTGTTGAATGCAAAGGGATGAATTAAGATGATACAGAAAAACAAAAAAACACTGAATACTTACTCTGCATGGCGGCTGGGATTTGGCTCATGTGGTTGAGCAGTAAGTCTCACATTGTTCAGCCTGTGGTAGTGGTGCTGTAACTCCTGATGGCTGTAAGCTTTTCTCCTTGTCTTCTTTTCATAAATGCGCTGACTTCCTGTGTTGGTTTGGTTTTTCTGTCTAAACACTGAAAAAGCGTTGCATTGACCAACATCTGTGATTTTTCCCACACATACGTTTAACTGAGGCCATCCATGTAAATGTACAAACCAGCATAAACAGTAAAATTTAAATGAAGACTGACAATATAAATGCATGACATGAATAACCTTTCTACAGCATGTATCCAGAAGTCGTATGTTTTATCCAAGTATATCTATGTGTGGATAAAAAAAATGGCCGTGGTAAATAGTGTATTCTCTTCTTGCCATAGATGGTAATTGAAACATTTGCGCCAAGGTTTGTGCAAAATATTCAACTAGATATAATGCATGCTACATCTGTGTTATGTTTACTGTATTTATTTATATCAGATGGAAAATATTAGCCCTACACACATAGTACACACATAGTTCATGATGATCACTACATATTGAGATATTACTATCATTTTTTTCCCTGATTTCATGGCAATTCTTCTGTGAACACCTACATACTGTATTTCTACAACATGTTTGTATGTATAATGGTCACAAGACCACCTCTCAGAAGATTCGTGTTTCTAGCTACACAGCCCACCATTTGATACAAAAATGCTGGTTTGATTCGATCCACCTTTGATAGAGATTTGATATTTTTGCTTTTTTAATAATAAAAATGTGACTGAAGTGAATCAGTTATTCCCTCAAGTTTTATTTCAAATACTTAAACAAAAGTAGCCCAGAAAATTATGTCTTCTGATAAATAAACAATTAAAACATAGACGCTGATGCACTGAACAATGTCAGTTAGTCTTTTTTTTTTTTTTCTCACAGAAATGATGCTGGCTGAGTAGCCTGTTTACCTCAACCCCCTCTTCACACATGAACCGCAACTCTGCAATTAACTACAAACTACCTGGAGGAGCTGTATGTGTGAACACAAATGCTATCATTTCAATCATAATGATAATTGCTGTGGAGTCGGCACACTGGAGTCAGCTAATCTCTGCATCTATCAACCTTCTCCACTTCCATCACTGTTTCCAGACTCTGCATTGATATCAGAGCGAAAACAGTCATCATTACAGAGGAGTCCTCCTCTTTGTAGCTCTGTGGGCACGTTCAGGAGGAGGTCGGGAGCTGATTCTCAGGAGATGGGAGTGCACATATGATAACAACTTAAGTTTGTGGGTCATTCGGTGTTATTCCTCTATATTCTCAGCAATGCTGTATGGGCACATGTTGTTCAGTAACCTGGCAGAATTAGATGTAGCATTAGCTGTGAACACGTCATCTTCTTTATTGTGTAGTGAGTTTGCAATTGTAAAAGTTTCATGCAGCGTTCATCGGTCCCGACATAACCTTTACTGTGTGAATGGTGTGCATGGGTTGAGCAGGTATGTGATTAGAGAATAGCAAGCTGGCTGGTGGGAGGCGGTTACACAACCAGACTGCCCTTTTGACATTTCCCAGTGATTGGCAGAATTTGAACTGGATTTGTGGTTTGCTGTCATCGAATCTCTGGCTCTTGTAACAGATTTTCGATACACATCAGTTAATCTGTATGCCCTACAAGCCAAGATGTATGTAGGAGGTAATGGCACTAAACTTGTTTTGACTTTTTTTTTTAAATAAGATTTCTTTGCTGCAGGTGAAGAATGTTTCAGAAAGACAGAATAAGAAACCTCATAAATCTGAAGCCTACCTGCATCTGCTATTGTGACTCATTAGATTGACTGCAATATTTTGTCACTTTACTTATGTGTTTTACATAATTGTAGCATGCATGCAACTTTCTAATTATGTTAGTTTTGTTGTGGGGGGGACTTCTTCAGCAAGGTGTACTTTTACACAAGTATGACTTTTTTAATTCCTTTTTGCATCACTGATCTCAGTTAAATTACATCACCCCTGCTCCTGATGGATTTTTTTTTTCTTTTTTTCAGTGAACCACCAGTTATTTCATAAATCCACTAATTTGGCCACTTAGGAGTCAAACAATCCTCAGATTTAACAAGCTTTTACCCCAGAGGGCTGCTGTGGCAAAGTTTAATCAGTCCCTGATTAAAAGCTGTGGAATATGAACCAGAAAGTTTTGGTGGATGATAATTATCAAGGATGACAATTATCAATGTTATAGATTTTCCCACATAAGATGTGGAATAGTCTACAGAGATCTGAGGTAGTCAGTCTCCTCTAAGGCTGTTGTTAAGAGGCCAGTGTAAGAGTAAAAAATGTGTTTTCCTCTGAAAGTCTTACTGAAAGGGTATACAAGATTTAAAAAAAAAACATGTTACACAGAAAAAAAAACTTTTAAATAAGTATTATGCTTGATCTGGACATTAATCAATAGACCTGTGCTCCTGTGTTTTTTATTTTAAATTTTCATTTCTGTAATTCCTTGTAATATGGTCTTCATCATTCATCAGACCTTTGCTTTTTGGTAATCTTTTTCAAAAACAAAACATTTTATCAATGGTAACACAGGTTACCTTTAATGTGTTGTTTCTTTTCCGCCGCCAACCTGATTTATTAACACACTGTAAGCATAAAACATTGTTGGTGAATGTCCTTCTACAAGTGGGATTTATTAATTAAACGGAGAGGTCTCTGCCTTCACAGGTACGGTTTTGGTGGAAAACATGCAGATAAATGGCCGAGCCCAAGACCCAGGCAGAACCATCTCGCTGACGTTGCTGGACAACTACGACTACTGGGTGATACTGGAACCAGCACGACAGAGGCTCTACCTCAACAGCACCGGACGCGTTCTGGACAGAGACGTGAGTACAGGACTAAGGAGAAATGTACTGTGAGAAATCTGGGAATACGTTTTTTTTTTTTTTTTTTAAGTAAATATGTTTTCCATCATGTATGAATGATTAGCTCTCTTTTCTGAGCTCATGTGCAGATGAGAGAACAGTACTTAAGTAATACAGTACACGTACAGATTTCATTCAAACGTGTTGTAGTGTTTTGTCTACAAGCGTTGTCGACATATGCATTAATCACATAGAGACAGACAACCACTCACACTCACATTCACACCTACGGGCGATTTAGCGTCACCAATTAACCTAGCGTGCATGTCTTTGGACTGTGGGAGGAAGCCGGAGAACCCGGAGAGAACCCGGAGAGAACATGCAAATTCTGCACAGAAAGGCCCCCTGCCCCTGGGGGATTCGAACTCAGGAACTTGTTGCTGTGAGGCGGCAGTGCTAACCACTGCACCACTGTGCTGCCCACGTGCTCATACTTACACACGGAGTTTTCTTTCAGCTGAAAACATTTGACTTGTTTGTTGTGAATGTGGAACAAACAGTAAAGGCACAAGACCCTTAGGTTTAAAGTTGTAAAAGCTGGGCTTGTTTTCATAGAAAAAAAAATAGAAAGCAAGAAACTGAGGGCAACTAAACTGAGGATTCTTAAAAGAGGTCAACAAAACATAACTCTGCTAAAAAAAAGTAAGGCAAACAAAACTAGACGTTAACTCAACTAACAGATCTCACAGTGAGACATGAGGGCAACATACTGGCTGAAGAAAAACTAAGGAGTACAACATAGACAATGAGTAAAAACATGAATGCACTTTTAAGATAATATCAGTATGAAATAATGTTTGTAATTGTGGTGAAGTCATTTTGGTTCCTGTCATTGAATATTTTGAAAATTGATCAAACTCAACAGCAAAAGCCATGTCAGAAAATTATTGTGCTATACTGCAAAACCTAAATCATGTAAGTAAACTACAGTTATTGCAATGTGAGAAGCTCATTTCAGTCATGGTTTTTACAGGTGGATCAGGATCCTGGTTTGGGTTATATGTGGAATATGACATTTACATGAAATGTGAGCAACCTGAGTATTCATATCCCTGTTCATGATCGTGTTTCTCGATTATTAAACGTCTTAGCCACTCATCTCTGTCCCATGCTCTTACCACAACAGCTCAGAATGAACACATTTTCATTTCTTGCTGCTGTAACCATCTGAGCTGGATTTAGCAGGAGCGACATTGCAGTTTATGATCTGAACTGACCCTTTTTGCTCAGCGCTCCAGTAAGTAGTTCAACAAACCGGATACCTCAGTCAACTTTCTCCTTTCCCGTTTCTTGTGCTCAAGCATGGTGTGTGCTGGACTTGTCTATGTTGACATGAAAACCTCATTTTGAAGATGCTTGAAACATGGTGATGGGGACCTATACAAGTGACATATATTAACATCTTGAAAAGGAAGTTTTTTGTTTTTGTTTAACACGTCATAGGACTATGCTGTACTGAATTCTGGAGTTAGACTGGTCGACTGTTTTTTTACAATTTCTATGTTGAGGATTTTTTGGGCTGAAACATGGCTCGGTGATGTGCCTGAGCCATGGTCCCTCTAACACTATAAGAAAAAGTCAGAACGCACATTGATTATTGCTTTACAGTCCCTTTAGACACTGTTAGCAAAACACTTGCTAACTAGCTCGCTAATCTATATCAATCACTTGCTAATAAGTTAGCTAGCATTTTACTACCTTTAGCTATCTAGTTAGCCAGTGTTTTGCTAACGTTACATATGGTGCTTTCACAAGACAAGGAGACAGTTGATGAGGTTCCAAATTTGCTCAGATGTTACGGGAACAAGGCAGAGACAAGATCAAAAACCTGGATAAGGTGTTTACATGCCACAGAATCCTGGTTTCTATCAGAATGCTCCAGCAATTCAGGTTTCTCGAAACAGGGATAAAACTTAGGCAGGTTTCTAAGATATGGTGTTAACATGCACAGCACATTAACCGGATACCCTAAAAGCCTGATCAATACCAGGATGCACATGTGCATGTAAATGCGCTCACTGTTCCTTCTGTCTGTGTTATTTTGTTTTGCACTTTGCTCCCTTTATGGCAGTTCTTTGTCATCTTTCTTACTTACCAACAGCGAACAGATAAGAAAGGTGATACATCAACCTTGTCATGTGTGATAGACTAAATTAGCGTTTTGCAAATTTGACTGATAATAGCAATCGTGAGAAAATTATCATTACAATAAAGCAATTAACCTTGATTCTTACTGGAGTTTAATCTTACAGTAACAGTTTAATCTTCACCATAACCCCACTGCTCTTTCATTTTAATAACAAATTTGAATTCATGAGGTTTTCCACTGTTGTTTAGCTACAAACAGCAAAGATACTGAATGTAATGTAGCAACAGAGTTGCATTTGTTTCAGCGTAGCATGATAATTCATCCCTTAGTGTTAAATATAGTAAGTGAATTAATCAATGCAGACACTCTGTATGTAATATGTTCATTTCAGTTCTCCAGGGTCTCCAGTAAACCTGCAGTGAATACCGATCAGTCTAAATGGTACAGTATAGGATGTGAGATGTGAGGTGTGAGGTGCAGGGGGGTTAGCGCTGCGTGTTAAGTGTTGTGACTGCTGTGGGAAAGAAACTGCTTTTGAAGTGTGTGGTTAGAGTATATGGATTTAAGGGGCGGGAGCTGGACGTGAGGCTAATAGGAATATCGCCCGAGATACGGCCAATTAACAGGAGAGATGACAACAGCCGAGGAGCACATGGGTGTCAAATGTCTGCAAATGAGAAGGAGGGAGAAGCTGGCCTACTCGCATTACGTTATAGGGCACCATCATCCCTGTTACTGAATTCAGATGATGTCTGAGAAGTATCGGTGGCGGTGATACAAGCTGCTGCTGTATAATAATTCAGTACATGTGATATTCAAAAAGCAAAATCAGGTGGCACAGTCCATCTTAAAAATAAAATAACAATAGCCATGATTTGTTTACTCCAAAACTATGCCGGTGACATAATTAACTAGAAGGGCGCTTGAACAGCACAGACATCAGCCAAGGCCAATAGTCCAGTATTTTATGTGCAAATTATCTGATCCCACAATAACCTTTTAATGGGCTTCTTTTAATTACCTTAACATGGAAAAAACATGAAGGATATTTTAAATACCTGCTGCTTTCGTGATGTTTGAGGTGGCTCTTATGTTTATTCTATGTTTAGTTGTAGTTGGACTTGGGGTCAGGGGTAGGGATGGAGTGGTGGGCAGTGGTGTAGCAAAATTGCTGTCTCTATTTAAATAGCCGTTTGTGCTCATTATGCATCTTTTTAATAAAGTTATAGCTGTCTTTCAAGTGGACCAAACTCTTTACTACTTAGGGTAGGATCATATTTGTCACAATAAAAACTCGAGTTACACTATCAGCAAGACCTCTCTGATTTGCTTCCATCTACAGACACAATCGGCATACATTTAATTCACGCAGTTAATTTATCATTAACTTAATTAATCCACGGATCTTCATCCAAGGGATCGGCACACCATTCACCTCTTGCACTATCAACGAAAGTTATAAATACTTTGTTTATCTGTCCTGTTATTCAGATGCACTTCGTCCTTTGCCACTGCTACAGTCTTCTACCAAGTTCCATGAAAATCGGGCTTGTAGTTTTTCCTGACAACCAAACAAACTGAACCAAAAAATATAGGGTGTTTGGCGAAGGTAACAAGACGATTGAGTAGCAATTTAGGTTGAGTGTTGCTTTTTTTCATCCAGACTGAAATAAATTCAAAATTGAATGTGAGGACGCTGTCCACCAAGAAACATAGTAGAAAAACAAAGTAAATTGGTTCTGATGACAATCCCGGTGGATGCTTTGAAACAGAAGTTTTTACCAAAGTCTCTCTCTTCTCCTTATTTTTTTTTTCTGTGAACATCATTATTGTGTATTGTTTGTTTGCAGTGCTGGTTAAGTAGCCTGTTTACTAGAAGTATTTGAAACCAGTGAAGGTCGGTGTAGCTTATTTTTCATCTCTAACAAAGAACACATATAGTTTTATTCTCTATATAATGCAAGACGTTGCGGGGAACAGAAAAAATGTACAATAGCTTATTATGACCTCAGTCGACTGGAGGAACGTATGTTTGTAAACTGTGATATGTAACAATGTACATTGTAATACTTACATAGCATTTCTTTCTGTTCTCTCTCTCAGCCTCCCAACTACATCACCACCATTGTTGTGCAGGTCCAGTGCACCAATGAGCTGGTCGGTACTGTTATTTTGCACGAGGTACGGATTGTTGTGAGGGACAGGAATGACAACACCCCTCGCTTTCAACAGCCACGCTACTATGTTGCAGTGAACGAGGTAAGAGAGCGACTTCCGCTGTTGGTTTCTGCCTTGATTGAATTCCACACACTGAAGACTCTGTTACTGATGAATTTGACTACAGCTACTCGTCATTAATTTGTGTCGAGTTAAAGCTGCTACAGCGAACTGGAATGTTTTGTTGATTTTGGAGGCCCCTGTGGACAAAAGCAGTAGCGCTTCCACTGTAATAACCACAAAGTATAAATAAGCTTAATGAAAATCTCCTCTTGCTTCTTTTTAACTGGCTAATGCACTTTGCCTGGGAAAATGTAAACACAGGCTCATTTCATCTGATTTCAAGGAGAATCCGACCCAGTGACGGGCATAAAAAGAACTGTAAAGAAATAGCTGGTTTTCCGGCAGATGGTCTCTTTTGCTTATGTAGGTCATACATCAGTTCTGTACAATGTGGCTGTAAAATCTTTTTTCCTCACAGTGAGGCTGACAAAAGCTGCATTTTTGCTGCACCGTGTTCTACCTCCCTGCAAGCTATGATCGTCAAAGAGTTTGTTCTTTGTCCTCAAGTTTGCGCACTTGACCCACACTGTGTGTATTCATGCAAACCTGCATCACCTGCAATGACTGAAGAAAGAAAATTCATCAGGATGTTACAGTCAAGTGTTTAGAGATCAGGCGCTAATTCCCTGCTGAGTTCTAGACAACCACAACTAGTCTCTGTTGTTCACACCTTGTGTACATTGCGTGTTCAGAGTTCCTGTCACAGTGTGTTATCATAGCCATAATGCAGCTGCCCCAACACTATAGTGAGTCATTCTACATTGCTGTCAACGTCTCCCCTGCACAAGCTCTCCTGCCCGCTGCCTGGTCCTGTGGACTTTGCTGAGGGCTCTGGGGAACAGCGGTGGTTCTCATACTTACTTTTTGTTATTCTGTCAGCAGTGTGCGTAAGCCGTCAGACTACTGCTGACTGCAACATTTCCCCCTTTTTGATTTTTTTTTTTCTTCTTTTCGTATACTAATGGGTTGGAGTGGCAACAGTAATAGCTGTATGCATGAGCTCTCTGCTGTAAGTAGATGTTGTACTTGCAGGGGGCTCCTTGAGCTGTTGACTTTTCTTTTCCCCTGCTCTCATATTTTTCTCTAGCTCACACCAGTCGGAACGACCATTTTCACTGGCTTCTCAGGAAATAACGGCGCTACGGACATTGACGACGGGCCCAATGGACATATAGAGTACAGCATCCTTTACAACCCCAATGACCCGGTATATGGACAAGTCACGCCATGATAAACACCCTCTACACCATTGTAAATTTCTTCAACAGTCATGACTTATTGTTCACTTCCACCTTTCTTTCTGTCTTATGATATCGACTTTCTCTCTCTTTCAGGCTTCTAATGGAACAGTGAGTGTCGCAAACACCCTGTCAGGACACATTATTCTGGCAGAGAGGCTAAACTATGAGGAGAGAACCCGCTACCTGGTTTTGGTCCAAGCCAATGTAAGTGAACAAATCTGCACAATTACCTTTTAGTGCAAATATTAAAGCAGAATTATATAATAAACCTTGCAGAAACCTTGTATCTCCATCTTTTGTCAACATTATCTTTTTCAGAAATGTCTATTTATGAGTTCATTCAATCATTAATGAAGTTTTAGAAGGAGAAGGTGCTCATAATGGTTGAATTGAGCAATATTTTAATGGAGAAGGCAGGTAGTGAGACTGGTAGTCACTAAATTCTGACTCCAAATTGTGTCTTTTCAGAGCAGTAAGCTTTTGTTTTTGGGATAACAAGCTTAGCTTTACATCAACAGACAAAAGATTTATAAACAGCTCATCAACTCACAGTGTGGGCTTCATCTTTGCTTGTATTTGTCAAAGTATACAAAGTCATAGTGTCATGCTCCTCTTGTTGTTGTATTCCTGTTTAGTGTCCCTGCAGGGAGGCAGGGTGAACCTACTTGCTTCATTAGAAATGCACCGATTCCAATTTTCTTAGTTGATTCTGATTTCCAATTTTTTTTTAAGGGTCTGACCTGCCGATGATTTTGGCCGTTTAGAACTATAATTGACAGCATTCACCAACATTTTTGCAACTTTTCTTGTAAAACTAAATTGAATGTTCATAACAAAACACTAACTATAAAATAACTTTGACTTTTTCTCCAAAAGTACTGCAGATTATTATTGTAATATTATGTATGTAGAGAGAACATGATCTTGTGAGATTTTGTGGGACGCGATTTCAGGTGATCTCGTGTGGAAGCAGATGTAAACAAACCGGAGACAGACGCGGTGCAACAGTTTGCTGTAGTAAAACTTTGCAGTGAGAAAAACAGAAGCAGAAGTTAAACAAGTCTGGATGAGAAAATGTCTGAGGAGACGCATCAACACAGGTTGTTTATTCTCCATCCAGAACAGGAGGTGAGATTTTAACTGTCAGTCTGTGAACAGCAGTCTGCTGCTGGCTAATATTAGCATGAAGAGCAAGAAAGTTTACCGCTGTTTGGTGACACCGTCAGCTGCTCTGTCTCGTAGTAGACTGTCTGTCTTCTCTTTATCCTGTTCTTGGAGTCTGTTTCTCATACCAGCTTCATGCAAGCATGTGTCTGAGTGTGTGCTGCTGTGATCAGCACTGACTCTGACCGGCTGGTCACCAATCAGGGGTGGTCATGCTGAAAACTGGTCTCTGAACGGTCGATCGGTGCATCCCTGTCGACCATAGATCGTGTAGTAAATAGGGATTTAACCTACTTAATATACCATCTATGGCTCCGATTCACAATTTGGACTGCTGTACTTATTTTTGAACACTAGGGTGTTACAAATTGCTCCTTTAAGGTCAGTAAGTACTCAGTATCAACAGATTTTAAGTGGGACAGATTTGTACATTTTGTTTCAGTTTGTTTAGCTCACCAGCGACCTTGAGGGTAAAGGACTCTTAATTCCACTTAACCAGTCTCTAAAGATGTTTTATATTCAGAGTTGTATTCATAAATTTTCTTTTGGAGCATGGAATTCGGACACTCAAGGACAATTTTTATTTTTTTTTAACCTTACCCTAGAGAGTTTCCACCATATTTTAGACCTTTTATTTATTTTAGACGGAAGATATTTTGAACATGTAGTCAGTAGTTTGCTGTTCAAGTCCACCTGGCATCCTTTCTGTTTGTGAATGCCATTTTAAGGCAGGATCTGGGTTGTTTTCTTTTCTCTTTCAAAAATGTCATCATCATTTAGCAAACCATCTTTTTAACTCTCAGTCTTACCAATCATAAGAGGGACACTTGATAAGGAATTAGAGATTTCTCAGTGGCAGTCAGTGTAAGGACATCGCATAAACAGGTTGTTTAACTCACATTTAACCAATACTCATTCAGAGATTGCTCACTACCAGCAATATTAGGAAAAGTGGATTGAAACTTCTAGTATTTCATTACTACTTTTCTTTCATTCAAAGTGATTGAAGCTGTCTTTGAGACATTCTGAGATAACTGTTTGTAGTCTGTATGTTCCAGAGCAGCTTCGCATATCAGAGCTGTTTTAATTATGGATTTTACTTGAGGGAGGGAATTTTCCTTCACACTCTCAACGGGGCAACATGGCTGAGAAAATAGTGTAAAACAAGTAATCCTAATGATGCCAGTATGAATTATAATGGCTGCAAATGATCAGCAGGCCACTGCAAAACCACTGGCCAAGAATTTGATTTTAGTTAGAGAAACACCCAGACTGGGACGTAAGAGTTCCCTGTTTGGTAACACTTTGTTAAAACCACAATTAAAACTTGAAAAGTAGTTGAAAAGTAACGCTCACAATTACCTTCTGATTAAATTAGTAAACTAACAGTTTATTGTTGCACACATTATAACATTTAACGTCTTATATACTATATGAAACATTTGTCAATGATTACTAAATTACTTTTAAACCTTTAAGAAATCACAGCAAAGGGGCCGCATGCTGAAATCAAACCCCATTAATCTAACTAACTAAAGTTTAATTAACCATCAATTTACCTTTTATTAATGCTGGTTATTACTAAGTGTTACCCCACATTCCTATATGGACAGTGTGGGATGTTTCAAAGCTTTATTGTTTAAATGCTGAGAGCGACTGAATATATAGAACATCCAAAAACAAGCAACAGTTATCATGATTTATATCGTTATAATTGCTTCGGGATCACTGCTTACATAATAACTCATCCCAACAAGCGGCGGTCAGATATTAAACTCTATACTCTAATCTGGAAGAAATGAAGCACTGCCAGACAGATAATCATTTAGCAGTCAACCCATCTCCTATTCTCTCCATTTCCTGCATGAGGGAGCAAAGGACTCAACCCTTTAGCCTGGCAAGAGCTCCTCCAGGGAGATTTCATTTTCTCTTGCAAGAGGACGTCAGAGTATAGAAAGAAAGAAGACATGGTATTTACTAGAACTCTGCGCCGCTTGTGTCAAGAGTTCAATTACACTGACAACGGGAATCTTTGAAGTGCTGTGCTGCTCTCTTCTCAGGGTAACACTCTGGGAAGCAACAGTACCACAAGGGGCAATCTTAAAGGATAACTGTTGTAAAGATATGTATTATTGCCAAGAATAATTTTCATAAGAAGAAAGGGTTCAGTAGAATGTAGATGAGTGGTGCAGTTTCATCTGTTTGAAGTGGTTTGATGTTGGATACATAGTTTACATCATAAAATCTCCTACATTCAAATACATCGACAAGTGGGAGGCTTTTTACCTGAGTGCTAGTTGACAAACTCTCTGCCAAGACCATGGTTTTATTATGTAGCAAGGCATAGAGAAAATTCTTTAGAAAACTGAATCTAGCATAGATGTCTAGATGTTTTTGAAAATTATCATTTATATTATAAACGTTTTATGTCCTCTTATACAACCTATTCATCAAATAGAAGAGTGCAATGTAATTAGATCGCTTTATTTGCTGGAAAAATGTTTCAATGTTATAGTTAGTGTGAGAAAATGTGTTTCTGCATGATTATTTACAGCCAAACAAATTAATAAAAACAGAATTGATGCATGACTGTGAGCTTCCACAACCGCTGTAACATATGCCGAAGAACACCAGCAGAGATCTGTCATGGTTTTAACATGTTATATTGATTTTATCTTGAGCCCCAGCGCACAAAGCAGCAAATCGTCTGGGAGTTTGAAGGCTGAAATTGAAAGCGTTTGTTCATCCTCCAGGACCGCGCTCCCTACCCCCCCAACAGACGAACGGCTACTACGACCCTGACTGTGGACGTTCTGGACGGAGACGACCTGGGCCCCATGTTCCTGCCTTGTGTTCTGGTGAACAACACCCGCGACTGCAACCCCCTCACCTACCGCGTTGCCATCCCTGAATTCACTGAACCGGTAAGAACCAGGCGGACAGGCGAGCGTGAACACTCTGCTGTTCCACAAGGTCATTTTAACAGCTTTCCTCCTGTTAATAGTATGTGCATATTTGTATTATTCATGCTCGCAGGTTGTGTTTCTATCTGTCCTCCTGGGTGTGCTTGTGCATTGTGACACTGAATTTCGATTTGTGATACATCTGTGCTGCATGTGTACAGTCCTGCTGAACATGTTAGACTGTGCCACACCTGTTAAATAGCCTAATTGTCCGCTTGCACTCCACACCTGGAGGCAGACTGGGCTTTGCTGTTTTGTCTCAGCATGGTAATTCTGGAGGCATTTTCTGGTCTGTTGGACCAGCAATTAGAGTTGAAGGCTGAGTTGACCTGGGATGACAGCTAAACACCGCTGGAGTTCATGAAAGTAAGAAAAATACCAAGGGAGATGGTGTGGCAGCGAAGATAAAGAGTCTGAGGTGGAGAGAACAAGTGGTGCACCAATAGAAAATATAGTTTTATCTATGAACAGTTTCTGTCTTAAAAAATCTATCCCCCTGTGTATTTATATGCATGAAAAGTTTATTAGAATGAACTGAACTAAAGTGAACTGTGCTGAATTATTGAATTGGACTAGACTAGACCAAACTAGTTAAGACAACATTCTCACATCAAGGTCCATTTAGCCAAAGATATATACAGTATATTTCTGTAGACACTACATTGACCGCTTTGGCCCATAGAGAGTCCCCCTCTTTCTGGTGGACCACCATGTGACCTTATTTTGGGGAAAAAAGACAAATAATTTTTTAATTCTATTTGGATTGTGCCACAAATTACACATATGATTTTACAAGTCAAGAAAGTCACTGTTTATTAAAAAAATTTTGAAGTGTAAGACCCTGAGGACACATTATCAGAGAGACCACGTGCACAGAAGTGACGTCATGGTTGTCTCTCTCCACACACTAACAGCAGCATCTGAAGCTACGATGTCTCTGTGTTTTTGTTCTGGGATGTAGCCAGACAAGCAACAGATCTTACTTGTTCTTTGCTGATAAAAGCCAGGAGTCGCTGGATGAAATCCTTCAGGAAATTGCAAGGGACGGCGATGTTGCCGTCGGTGACCTATGTTGTTTGAGTCAAGAGATGTAGTTCATTCAGCACTGACTTTCTTGACTGTAAAATTGCTGTTTTAAATTCACAAAAATATGTATAATTCATTGCACAATTCAAACAGGCAGAAAAAAAATACTTGTCTCTCGCCATTAAAAGCCATTCATATTTTTTCCAAAGTTAGGTCCCATGGGACACACCAGAATGGGGGGGGGGCTTTGCCCCTCTATTGCTGTCAGTTGTAAGTCATTGTCACCACCACATTACACCTGGCAAGACTGGCCAGTGAACAAATACACACGGCTTTTCTGGATAAAAAACACTATAACTTTTATTTCTCAACTGATTTCAATGAGTTGTGCATTAAGGTTTTTAAAGTCTCTCTAAAAAGTTTTTTCTCTACTCCTTGTAAATCATTTATTTGTTTACTGGTATTTGTGTAGAGGTGAAAATTGCCTTGTACAATATGGTGGCAACATTGATGTATGATCCAAAGGCCAATGCAGTATCTTTGTATATATGTCTCTGCATTTAGTACTGATATTTTACCACTAGAGCTAGACAGATACATCAGTCAGATGATATTATTGGCCTGATTGGCTATACACCTATAATGCAAGTTTTTTTTAGCTTGCTTGTTTGTTTTATTTTTATAGGCAACATTTCATGTAGGCTATACTTTTTTATAGAATATTGGCCAATATATTGATATTGGAATATTTTTACTTCCCAGTATTACTATCAGTATCAGCCCCAAAAATTGCAAAAATGACCCGCTTGTTCTGGAGGTCTCATCCGTAAAACGCAGCCCTCATCAGCAGTCTAGACTAGATTGGACTGTATTGAATTGAATAGAATTGGATTGGAGCAGTCTGGATTGGATTTGATTGGATTTACTGGACTGGACTGGATTGAGGTTGGCATTCTTGTGTCCTCATAGCAGGAGGGTTTGTATGTTCTCTGTCATCACACGGGAGCTCAGGTTCCCTCCCACAGTCCAAAATCACAGTGCAGGAGGTGTGAATTAGAAACTTGCCCAAAGGTGTAAATCCGTGTCTGTGTTTTAGCTCTTGATGGACGAAAAATTGTATGTGTTCCAGGACTCATTCATACTTAATGCTCACTTTTATGAGTTATGTGTGGCTAATGTGAAGAAGAATGTCTTAACAAATAAATACCACCTTTTGTTGTTAATTGTTGGTCAGCAAACCAAATAGTTTGATAAGTGCCACCAACTCGAGTGTGATGAAATTATAGAATACACTGGGAATACTGATCTGAGGCTTTATTGGGAGAAGACTGGATTTAGTGTTGGTTAAGTGTACTGGGTTCACGTGTTTCGAACATGGGAGTCGAACTGAATTGAATTAAATTGAACCGAGACAGAGAGAGATATTAGATAACAGAGAATCCTGCAATAAAGACACAGTGGGAGCTGTACAGTTCGTTCGAGAAAATCAAAAGTTATAGATTAAGCCTTATACAGTTTATACATGTGTCTGTACTGTGTGCGTATGGGTCTGTCTGTAGCTGTGGTCGAGGGAGAGCGACCATTGTGAGTCACAGTTGTTTGTCCAGACTTTCCATTTAGAGTTTGCCCATGTGGTATATAATTTATGATAAAAGGTTTGCAGACTGCTAAGTATGCAGGACCTGGGAGCACCGGCTACACAAACCAAAGCTTTTTCATTAGTGTGAGAAAAAGTTGGCCTTTCGTCTCGTTTTCCTGCTCTCTAAACACTGCATGGTTCCATTCTCCCAAAGCTTCAAGGTTGTTATGTTTACATTTACTGTATACATTTACTGTATTAATTTCTTGCGTACTAAGCTGGCTTCATGACATTTACCTCCTGTTCTCCAGTATTAACTTTCCTTAAACAGTGTACAACTTAATTTCTTAACAGCATTTTTAGGAATGGCCTACATTAGCTTTGTCATTTTCAGTCAGTTTTTTTGCTGGTGTCTGATTTTTCTCCATTCTGCAGTGTAACCATTATGCTAACATATCTGTCCACAGGGAGATTTGTCTTCTCGTAATTGATGAGTGTATTGTAATTAATCACAATGGCTAGACAGGCATTATTAAGTTGATCTGTATTTATTTTTTGCCCTGGGGGGATATAATGTGGGCTCTGGAGTCCCCTGGATAATGACTGCTGGAGGAGGGTATTATAGCTAATCATCATTGTGCAGAGCTAGGGGGATTTGATTTAGCGCACCTCCAGACATTGTAAAAGCGAGAGGGCTGGTTAGGGAGGGGTGTAAGGATTACTCCAGAGCTGAGGGATATAAATATACCCCCTCGGGGAGGGATTCTTCCTGCCAAAGAGCTGTTAGCCATGTGCCTGTCTACACTAGGGAAGTTTAGCACAGGGCTCTTAGCATACTTGCACATACTGTATCAGCCATATGGAGGCATTTTGCACAAGGAGAGGTATTCATTTGTGATGTGCTCAACATATTCCCACTTAGCCATATGTTGGTGCAAAAGTGGAGATAGAGCTGGGTAATTAGTGCTGATGGTGTCTGAATATGTATGGGCAGGAAAAGTAGCCTACAGCATCACAAACAGATTATCCTTGATGTGAAATTCTTATCAGGCATATTTACAGTCATGCTCATGAGACAGATTTAATAGCACTGGCTAATTAACTAGATACCTTAATAACTGTCCAGTGTCCTATGGATTATGACTGCTAAGTTACTGGCCTGCATCAGGAATTTCATCCTGGGTGTCCTCAGCTAATTACGCACCTAGCTCTATGGCTAACTGAGCTAACTAGCTAAAGCCAGCTACAGGTAGCAGCAGACAGAGGTTAGTCTACTTCAGAAACAAGTAAACTAGCCAGCAGTTATCTGTCTATCAGGTAACACTGTAAGCTTTACCACCTTGGTACTGATCTCTGCTGTCAAACTGGCCTTATGACATTTGATGACATCTTTATGCAAGTCCAAATGGTACCACTTTAAATGAAGTCCAGGAAATTATGCATGACTCTGGCTAATGTCAAAACCAGCCACTTATGATGGTGTAATGATAAAAGATGAAACTGAAAGTTTAATAATGTGAAGTTGTCATGAGAAAGACATTGTCATGTTATATTGTCTTGATTGATGTCAAGTTGTCATAACAAAGACCTCTGAAACAATGTCAGCTTTGCATTAAATCTGGCATAACTGACCGAATTAAACTTAATGGCAACAGTCATAAAAGTTCATAGAGAATCCTTCATGTTCATGATGGGTGTTAGAAACGTGGGGCGAGCACACGTGGTTGCAGCCACCAGAGGTGTAAGTGCAATCTTAGCACAGCACAATGTGGAGAAAGGACTGAGGCACAAACATTATTTAGAGGAAAACAGTATCAGCAGGTGGAGCTGGGGCGAGCTTCACAAATGGCCCATCACAGCAGCTCCTCCTCACAACAGTTTAATGGGCCAGGACATGAGTCTAGAGCAGCTTCTCTATAGAGAATTCTGTTTTTATCTGGATGAATTGCATGTGATATACCACACGTGACACAAGATTATACACCAGACAGTATATTAATATATAGCACACAAAATATAGACAAAATATGTGTTCCAGAGCAGACAATATCCCTTTAAAGCAGAATTTTCTGATTCATAAGACACTGGAAATTCTGTCTCTGTATAATGATGCACTCATTGTTATTTCAGGAGACATTATCAGTGCAACTGTAGGCTACAACTATACAGTCAACAGAAAATAAATGGATTTGCATCTGATTGTCTTGTTGTGTTGACTGACTCCCCCCACCCCTTGTTGCAGAACAAACTGAACCCACTGAATGTGACCCCTCCAATCCGAGCTGTGGACATGGACAGAAACATACAGCCCCCGTCAGACAGACCTGGCATTCTTTACTACATCCTGGTTGGTAGGTTCATCACGTATCTTAATTTCCATTTTACATTCTTTGGCTTGATCAGTATGACTTGTCTTCTGAATGTCCTGGTGTTGGTATCATAAAGGCCACTGAATCCACGTCCATAAATGTTCTTATTCTTTGTTTTAGGTCATCCAGCCACATATACAGAGTATTTTTCCCTGAACAGAACAACTGCAGAGCTGCGTGTTCTGCAGCCAATCAGCAGGGACTTGTATCAGAGGTTCACACTCATCATCAAGGTAAATACTAACCTTCAGTTTGACTTATTCATTCCTTAATTGTTGCAAAGAAACTAACCCTGCCACAAAAAAACTGCTCCGTGTACTGTAAGGTCACACCATGAGGAGGCTGAACAAAAAAAGACCAGCTTGAGACTGCTGTGAAGAATTACACAAAACTGAAATGCCAATCTGGTGGTGCTGTTAACTCACAGATGTGCAGAGTCCCGTAAGGCTGGTAAACAACAAAACATGCATGAATTACAAATATCCAAAGTCCTTTAAAGGGTATTACAGGGTATGTGCTGTCATGAAAACCTGGAAAATTGATTTTTTCGAGGCCTGGAAACATTTTGGTAAAATCCTAAAGTCCCAAAAGGTTTTGAAAAAGTCACTGAAAAGTTTCAAACTTATATTGATAAAGTTCGATTAAACATCACCTCTGTACTTTGGAAATCACTCCACTTTCAGCCCACACTCACAGTTGGTTGCTTTTTCTGGCCTCAGCACTGCCACTACATGCGTGCATCATGTTATGTGTAGGGCACTGAGTACCAGAGGATGCAAGAAAGCCAGTTTTAATGTAGATAGTGGTATCACAGACTAGATGACCTAATGCATCTATTTATACCAATCATGTCGTGCTAGCTTGTCGGGAAGAGGGCTAAATAATGCTGCAAAGTTGGGCTAAATTTTGGCGAGGTAAAGACTGGCATGGCCATTTTCAAAGGGGTCAATCAACTTCTCATCTGAAGGTATCTAAATGAAAATTGGTTCTGTGGGTACCCAGGAGTGTCCCGTGTACAGAAATGTCATCTTTATGCTAATCCCATGCAGTTTGGAATAAAAACAGACAAAATGCAGCATTAATGTATTCATTTCGCCTATTCTAAAAATGGTATTTGAATATTTCTGTGTACCGGCGTCCCTAAACAGTATTAGAATATGGGTATGACTAGAAAGCTGAGACTTTTGTGGCTTTAATGAGCTCAAGTGTTCTCATGTGTGATGCTGTTTCTGCCCATAGTAGCCATTTCATTGTAGTGGGACCGTTTTTCGAAACTTGACCTCACTATTTAAAATGAGAATAATCCCGGCCTCATGAAACTTCACAACCACAAACCAAGGACCTGAGACATTCAGAGGATGTATGACTTTCCTTGGTACAAGCAATTGACTGGATTTATCATGTGTCCAACGTGAACTGAAGGAGTTTGAGAGGCAGTGAGTCTTCAACTAACCTGTGCTTCAGCAGACAGACATTGGGATATTTTAGTCATTATTTCTTGCTCTTCAGTGATGCGTAATGAAACGCATCTCAACTGTGCATGCTGACTACTTTTTCCTCTTCCTTCACCTTGACATTTTACATTATTGAAAGAGATCCCTGTACAGTAACTAATCAGCAGCCCTGCGAAAACATGTCGTGGTTCCATTCATATGAAGCTATTTCTGTTATCTGTACAGTCTTATGAAAAGCCTTGAATAAGAACTAAGTACTAGATAATTATCACATAAAATTCCATTAATATTATGTAAAAATGTGAACAGATTAAGACATTTATATCCATTTTCAAGTGGATTCCACTTAGTGTGAGCTGGATTAATTCAGCCAGTGTAACGGAGACACACCACACCCGCTCTGCTCACGTGTCCAGAGGATTTTGACATAATAGCTGACCCCTGCAAAACCACTACCACTCCTCTCAGTGAGGAGACCCACTACAGTCTGTCACCAAACAGATTTCAATTTCAGATGCTGCTGTATCCCAAAACTAAGCACTGACAGCAGATGATACTGTGCAAGGTTGCAACCTGTTTTATATGATATGATCATATCACAATACACCTCCACTGACAGTTGATAAGATGCTGATTTATAATTAATTGCCATTGTATACAAATATATACATGTTAGTCTATTAATATCATCTTCATCAAGGTAAAACAGTGATTCTCCTCCTGCCGCTGCATTTTATTATTTTAGTTAAAGATCTCACTTCTGTGCTCATATTTTTTTATGTGCTTGCGCCACATCAAATTTAACTCCTATCTCTATAATTTAAGCATGCACCCTTAGCCACTCCACCTAGATAACCTCAGTCCTGGAGGCCATTAACCTTATCTTTAGCTGCTTTGGAGATGTGTGTGAAAAAGATGTTATGATTTATGGACTTCGCAGGAGGATAGGCTGCTGCGCTCCCATGAATCCTAATTTAGAGCCGAGTCAGGGATTGCCTCGGTTCTTCTGGTGCAGAGCAGCAGTGCGGATGAACTTTCCATCCACCCATCACTAACCTCCAGACACCTCTGAGCGCCGCGTGACCCGCTGTTTACCTGGATAGCTGGGGAGCAAAGAGATGAGAGGAAGAGTTGCTTTCCACAACAGGAAGGAGGCGAGAGGGAGATTGATCATTTTTGGTGTTTTGCATGTCTTCGGGAGGATTGTGCACTGCTAGAGGACGGGAGACAGTTCAAAGGGGAAGCAGGAAAAGACCAACATAGATAGAGAGATGTGTGTGGAGGATGGTAGGAGCCTTATCTACCTCAGTCATAGAGAGGGGGGAGGAATCATTGCTCAAGGACTCAGAGGGGCAGGAAAGTGAGAATTAGACTTTGGTATCTTGAGAGTGCTCTGATGCAGCACAGTATGTGGTGTACATAGCTAATGCTTTAGCAGATAAAAAGCCTATGCTGGAATGGGCTGCATCTCAAGCAGATTTTTGGAAAAACACATCTGTTGTTATTCAAAAGTCATGATTGGTCCTGATGGAGCTGTATCTACCAAGATGACGAGGATAAAATGAAGACAAGTGACGAAGGCAGATGGAGACGGAGAGAAAATGAGAGAAAATGTCTGGTTAAATGGAAAAACATAAAGCAAAGAGATGCAGTATGACACTTTAAGGATGATGGAGTCAGGATGGGAGAATCAAGACTGAGTGACAAACTGACTTTTGGTAGCAGCGAATCTCCTGCAGGCCCGTGTGCTGTAGCAGCGGAGCGCAGGTCATTTAGCACTACCTCCCAGAAATAGGGACACCGCTAAAGAGCTAAATCGCAAGGGAACACTGTAATCTTACACCCCGCCTTTTCTCTCCTTCTTTGACAAAAATGTGTGTGTGAAATGTTGAGGAAAAAGAGATACAGGCACACATGCGTTGTCTGTCAATGACAGCACTTTCCCTCAGGTGTTTGTGCGAGCAGATTGGATCTTTGGGTCAGCGCAGTGTGGGTGTTCTTTATCATCACTCCGATAAGGGAAAAAGGTAGACGATTTTCAGGAAAGATAATCTGGCATAACATTGCGGTGGCAATAAAAAACAAGTGTGAAACTCAACTGGATGAGCTAAAACCGCAAAAGTGTGTAGTTTGCAACCGTAGGCGGTGGTGCAACCAGGTTATCTGAGGGGCAGGGGTGAAAAAAAGGGCACCGACTGTTTGCAGTTGAACACCTGAACACCAAAATTGTGATGCATTTATTGTGAAACAGTTCCAGTCCCTGGTTTAGATGAACATTTTTAGATTTTGACATTTTATTATTATGTTACTTGAAGTACAATTACTAAACCTCTGTAATGAAAACACCCAGGGAGCTATTATCTATTGAACCATTTAGAGATACTGTATGTAGAATAGAATAGAATATCTTTATTGTCATTGTAATGTGAACAACGAAATTAAAATAACACATACACAAAAAGCCAAACAAAGCACCTACAGGGAAAGCACTGAGCTGCTGCAACTGTGTGCGCCGCCATCTTGCTAGGTTGAGCCAGTTTATAGTAGCACCTACACTGCATTGTGTTCTCTGTATTACATTTTGCACACTAGAAGTGCCTCCTGGAGAGCACTTTATCACGTTTTGTCCACTAGAGGGGCATCCTGGGGGGCACTTTATCATGTTTTGTCCATTGGAAGGGCACCTTAGAGGGTTCTTTGTGACATTGTCTTGGTCATTGGGCCACTCAAGGGGGCACTTTATCATGTTTATCCACCATAGAGGCATCCAAGACACAGATTTGCAATGTTTTAGAGAGTAGAGACAATCAATTTGAGAACTGAGAGTCCACGAGTGATTGTAGGTTACACACAAGACAATGCACAAATAAAAATAAAGAGTTCTGTGGCTCCTGTATTCTACATTTAGCAGCAGAGCTTTATTCTCCTGTTACAATCAGCACTCTGCACCACAAGCCCAGTGAAATCAAGCTAATGTGCAGAATTAGTTCCAGGTCATGGCTTAAACCGACGTCGTCTCACTCCTCCTCTCCATCTGTATTTTCAAAGCTTTAATGTTTCTGAAGCATCCCAGTGTGGGAGCCAATAGTGACATATGTGTTTAGGAGGGGAAAGATTGCAGTGACAGCCTGACCAGACCACATTCATCCAGTTTGGTCACACTGGGCTGGTGTCGGGCGCAGCTCGGGTGAAAGTACAGCTTCTTTTAGGTTGTTGTACAGTTTGAAGAACACGCGTTTTGATTTGTGGTAATGTACTATGCTACCCAGGCAGTCATGTCACCCACCAACTGTGCTGGAAAATGTTTGGTGAGTGCACTGTATGTGACACAAATATGAATTTTGAGTCAATATTTTTACTCACATATTTTCAGGAGAGTGTACAGCTCCAGGGCTTTATGTGTAAGCTGTATTGTAACATTTATTACATCCAGTTACACTGCATGTTCTAGTTTTTTTAAATATTTTATAGGTGAAGAAAATCTATTGATTTCATGTAGCAGGAATGGGATTTTTGGAGAATATTGCTGGTTTTCTCAAGAGCTGACTATTTCCTGATTCAGCATTTTTTAACTTTACTGTTGTTGTCTTTAGCTGACATGCAATGTGACATTTAAAGATCCTCTGTCTGGTTGTAAATTTTGGACATTTTCCTCGACTGATAGTTTAATATTTTAACAATCAATAACCAATTAATATTTAATAAGATCAAAGACATCTTTTTCTCAGTTCAAGTTTAAGTTAAACAATTCTAGCAGCACATTAATTATGTTGAACATTAATTCATGAAGCACAGATGATTTAGAGGAACAGAATAATAAAACAATGAGGCTCTTGCTTGAAACAGCTGCTCTTGTCCAGCTCTCCATATTCAGCAAATTGGGTTTAATTCTAGACCAACAAGGCAGACCAAACAAAACCGTGGTGAAACTAGTGAGCCCCAGAGAAATGGTACACAAAGCTTATATTATTGGTCAATAAAATTTTAATCAGTTGAATTATTAACAGTGATTAATGATTAATGATTAACATCCCTAGCCCAGTGTGTAAGATTTACAGTGATCTATTGGCAGAATATAGCAGAAATGGAATATAATATACTTTATTGTGTTTTCATTAGTGTATAATGACCTGAAAATAAAAGTTATTGTGTTTTTGTTATTTTAGAATAATCTACAGAAGGCACAGGGCCTCGTCCACAGAGGCCATCATGTTGCACTGCCATGTTTCTTCAACAGCTTAGAACGGACAAAACACTATCTCCTTTTGAATTTGTGGCGAGTTTAGTGCCCACCATAGTTTCTCTTACACATTTGGAAAGGGAGGGTGAGTGTTTGCCATCTGCAGGCTCAGTAAGCATTTTGATCCAAAAGTTTGACCAGTCAACTGTCATCCTACAGTCTTGGATATTAAGTAAAATTTCTAAAATGTACAGATCACTCGATCACCTACCTTTGCTTTCACAATACACTGTATATTGTGCTTCCCATCCACACACCAGCTTCAGCTATGTGTGTCCTTGGTGAAAACATAAAGTAGTGCACTATGTCGGGGTAGGAAATAGATGGCAAAAATGTTGGTTTGTTATTCTACAGTGAAGGAACCAGCTTGTTTGAGTCTTTAACCTTAGCTTCTCAGAATATCGTGCCCATTTCCTGCCAACCAAGTCCTTTAAATTTTATAAGCTTCCACATGTTTTATGGTTTAGACATCCTCAAGCCAGCTTAAATTGAATGTTCAGTGTGTGATCCATTCTGTTGTTTAGATCTGAGTACCTTCAAAATGTCTGCAAATCCAGGTTCCTGACTAAACCGTGACACCAGTGCTAACACTCTGTATTGAGCTGTTCCATGGTTCATTCAAACCAGAAACAGACAATGACGGTAAAAAAATGAGTTTGGTTGAGTTTACACGATCAGCAGTGGAACTGGAAACAAGTGCTGGTACGCTCATTTAGTAGTTTAAATGGTTAATTTTGGCACAGACTTAGCCAGCAATATTTCCGTTGAGCCTCCTTCTGTCGTTGGGTCACTCATTTGACGGAGTAGCAAGAGCCACTAATTACTGTCTCTCCCCTACAAATGATGGTATTTGCGTTAAGTGCCCTGGTAATTACTAAGGCCTAATCCTAAGTGGACCCCTGATTAAATTTAGTCAATGTAGCTTTTTGTAATTGAAATGACACTCAGAGAAATTACTCCTTTCTGTCCCTGTGCCTGCATAAGATTTGGGACCGCATAACTCTTGAGTCTTTTACGCTCATCGTCCAAATCATTATTAATGCTTTTTAATACATTTCCAGCAGACTGCTTTTCAGGCTTCTTTTGAGGCTTGTTGATATTTGACACACTGACTGTGACTTTCTCTCCCCGTGTCTCCATTTTTTCTTTTCTTTCCAGGCTGAACAGGACAACGGTCACCCCCTCCCAGCCTATGCTGACCTCATTATCGAGATCCTGGATGAGAATAACAATGCACCGTATTTCCAGTTTGCCACCTATCAGGGCTACGTGAGCGAGTCCGCCCCAGTGGGTACGACTATCTCCGTCAGCTCCAACCTCACTGCCCCCCTGGGAATCATCGCGCTGGATAATGACATTGAGGAGGTATCAGCCTAGGCTCACTGTTGCCTACACTTTCCACATGTCCACCCATGCATGTGTGCATACAAACACAAAGCGCTTGTAGTGCATTGAGTAAATATTGATTAAAGGTCCACATTTATTCATGTGTTTGCATTGTGTACTCACAGAAAGTAACACGCTCATGTGTCGTTTCCTTGTTGTAGCTGGCTCCTGGTGATACACCTGTAGGTAAAGGGGTTGCTTTTAGATGCAATGGCACACACACACACACACACACACACACACACACACACACACACAGAGTGTAATATAGGGATGTCCTGATGAAGTGTTTGCTCCTAATTGCCCATGTGAGTCCTTTTAACATCGAGTAGCTTTTGATACCAAGGTTAATCCAATATTTATGTTTTCCTGCATAATACAGCTGCACTGAGCATATTTAATAGCTTAAAGGAGGCCTACGTTTATTTCAGTAAAGCCAATGCAGTTAAGCGATTTTACTGCTTAACAGCTCTGCATTAAACCTGCATCACAGCTTTAATCGGTTTCTTACTATATTTTGTATAATATCATAGTGTCTTGTTTAAAATCTTTAGAAAATAGGGCTGCAACAGATCACAGAATTCATGGATTAGATTGTATTACAGTTTTGAGTCACAGATCAGATCATTTTTGAGATAAAAATAAATGAAATGAATAGAAAAATGAACAGCAGCAACACACTATAACATCGCTGTTTGATGCAAACCTCATATCTCTGTATTTTGACTTTTTTTTCAGAAATCAGTGCTATTGGTCACCCTTTATGTCTGTCTGTGAGTTTTAAAAATATTGTTGAAAAGTGTTAAAAAGAGCTACAATTTTGGACTAAGCAGCATCCATTTAGACTGAAAACACAGGGTTTTCTCATTACCTGAAAAAAAACAATATTGACAAGGGTATACAAGGGTTTTGCCCAACAGTGACAGTAATAATATTACTAATAATATCAGTATTGGACTAAAACTATACTCAACTGTAAGTATACTGTAAAACAAAATAGATAATTATACACTGTAAAGTGTATTAATACTACACTCTGTAGTCTCAGTGTCTCAATGATCTCAATGTCCCGCCCACAGCTCTATTTGATTGGTTAGATGTGACAATTAATAACCTATCAACACCAAAGGCTGCGTCACAGACAAACAAAGAGACAGAGCTGCACCAGTGAGAGGAGCTGTGTGAAGTTGGATTAAACATCACAATCCCGTGATCTATTCCGATGATCATAAGCATGTTCATTTTAAAGCACTGGAAATGCGCAAAGTCACAGCCTGCAGGATTTCAGTCAATGGAGGTGAAAGTTTTTAAAGACTCCATACCCCATAAACCCCCAGCTTCATAGTAAAACACAGCACACATCTGTCTGGTCTTTTCACTGCAACACTGTGTTGAGATTTTAGGAATTAATATTAGTAAAACTGTATTTCACGCTATGATGGTGAGATTTAGCCCGCAGTTCACGGGCGTGCCGAACCGTGGGGGGTGATCCCTGCAGAGTGCATACCAACTATATTCCGGTGCACCACTATTGGGAAGAGGAGAGTCAGTGTGGAGCTCTTGAGGCAGGAAAGTTTGGATATGATGTAGACAACTTCTCTTTATCTCCTGACACCCCAAAATTCTAAAAGTTAAACTTGTTTGTTTTGTTTTGGTCTATGTGAAAAGTGCTCACTGTCTAAAGTGCTGTTTATTTACCCACTCTGCTACACATTAGAAAATGGTTGAAATTTGGTTTTGACACTTGCCGTACCTGAAGCATAAAAAGTTGCAATAAACAAAGAGTCAGAATTGGATAAGCCTCATGCAGCCACTACTGATACATTAAAAAAAGCTTTGATCGGTTCGATTCCTGCTCTGAAAATTGATTCAGGACATCCCTACTGTTAGTACATGCATCACTTTGCGAAAAGTAAAAACAAAGTGAGAGCACTCATCACTGCTGGAGACATCCTCAACATACAATTATGATTTTTTTACTCTACTTTTGTAGAGAAAAAAAATAAAATTATGAGTGTTCCAGTGTGCTCACAGCAGCAGAAATTATATGTTTTCTGTTGTCTCAAAATTTCATAAATGGCAAATTAAATACTAAGCAGGTCTCCGGTAATGACGGGTGAGCGCTGACTTCTGTATCCTATTGGGAGTGTGTGTGTTTGGAGTGTTTTGCTGTGCTGTGTTCTCTTTTTTTTTTAAATGCAGATGGATGTGTTTTGCTGTGTTTTCTGCAGTTCAGTTGCTTACGTCAAAACTTGTGCAATTATTCTCTTTGAATACCAGCTTTACTTTTTCAAAAGAATTTGACTTGATTCTTGTGTGTGTAGTTGGATAAAGGGGGTGTTTTGACATATTTGTTTGATTAATTAACAAACAGAATGTGTGATTGTGTGGGTGCATGCTTGCGTGTGTTTGCCCACCACAGTGGAAAACGCTTTTCATGCCCTGACTGCACAGAGAGTTTTAGACATAAGCGGGCGAAAAACCTCACACACACAGCCAAAACAAATGACTGCTACCTTTAGTTCATCTTTCAAAATACCCCTTTACTCAGTCTTGGGAGAAGATTAACAAATCAAAGCAAAGTGGAAACAGAGATAACAAAATCAATAAGCCACCCAGTCCTAATGTTTACCAAACTCTCTTAAGAGGACTCATTGATGGACGTGAATCGAAGCCGACTCACAGCAATTGACCACAGTGGAGTCCAGGTTTATTTGTTGACACAGTCTAACCACAGCAGTGATGACACATCTTTAGTAAATGGCTCTTTCAAAAAAATGTTTTCAAGGTTGTTTAGCATCTGGACACCCTAAACAAAAGTTGTAAACCCTACATTTTTTTTAACAACTGCTTAATAAAAAGGAACAGGGGGAATAATGGGTTTAGGCTGTTTTAGCAGAAGCCATTTCCTCTCTTTCTTTCTTTATTGATACAATCAAAGACGTCAAAGACATTGGTTTCCAGTCCCATCCACAGTTCCTTCTCCACTGTTTTCTGAAGACAGATGAGGGACCTGCCAGCCGATTACTTTTTCAACTCTTTGGCAGATCAAAATGTACCGTTTGATAGGTTTTCTCAGCCCCACAGCTGCGGCCTTGGAAGAACAGATGAAACACTCACGTCGCCATGGTAACATGTTTCTTTTTGTATATCTTTCTGTTGGAAGACGAAAGACCCCATGGTGAAGATTACCCTGGATGACTACACCACGATCTTCGGCCTGACCCCGACTGGGATAATCCGCTACCTGAGGCTCCTCAAACCTGTGGATCGGGAGACGCAGATGGCCTATACTTTCACGGTAGGCCTCGGACACGGTGTAGTTATCTGCAAGACAGCACCGAAGCCCTGTGACCTACATCTCCTATTCTGTGTATATTAATAGAAGTCACAGGTTAGCTCTATACCAAGAGGCACTTGCAGATATAAAGCTGACCTGACACTTTTAGAGCAATGTGACCTTTATCAGTGGTCAAATAGCAGTGAATAAAACTTTCTGTTCACTTGAATTTACAAGTTTAGACCCAAAAGGCACATCAGATGTCTATAGTTTAAAATATAAGACTTACTTTATGCCATACAGAGGTACAAACAGTACTGTACTGTAGGAAAACTCAAAAAAGCACAAAGCAAATTAAAAACACATGTTCAGTTTGACTGTAAAAAGATCATCAAACTCATTAAGAAACACTTTTATTTGACAGCAGATGTACAGTAGACCGTAAATGAACATTCTGCAAATACAGCTAACAAATACAGAAAACAATCAATTTCTGGCTGACATTAAAAACTGATGAATACTTAACAAGCTGTCAATGATTTTGAAAATGAGCTAACTCACGGTTTCCACAAGGCTTTAAAAAGTCTAAAATCCAATCATTTGCATTTTAGGCCTTAAATGTTTTGACAGGTCTTCAAAATCGATTGGATTATGAATAGATGGATTAACATGTCTCTGCACTGGAGGCATTATTTTTCTTAACATTTAGATTGTAGGACTCGGATATTACTAGGAGTATTAGCTATATAGTGTCTAATGTCTAGCATGTTCACTAGTTCACCCATGTTCACCCCAAAATAGTGGTTGTGATATTATAATTAATTGTTCTGCCTTAGAATTTGATATTACGAAATGACAACTTACTCCATATTTTACCAGTTTTACCAACAAGGAATAGTTTGACATTTAGGAAAAATGTCTATTTGCCTCCTTGCTGAGAGTCAGTGAAAATGAAGCCATAGCCAGAGACATTACCGCGCATGTGGAATCAAAACTGAAAGCAGCCTCTCTAATCATTTGTAATTTAAAGAAAACACCCATACATCATACTGTAATTTATAAGGTGATATATAGCCTACAGGGATGGGTTAGAGATGTGGCTGCAGGTCTCTAAATCAGAGAAAATAATAAAAAATTTTGGGTGGAAGGTGGATCATTTATGTGTACATGCAGATTCAGTGAATCTGCATGTACACCAATATGTTTCTAATATGTTGGAATAGAATAGAAATCATATCCATCCTTGTTACAGACATCCAAAGTTTGATCATGTTGTGACTATCACACCAGTCAGGCTGCATCTCTCTCTCTCTCTCTCTCTCTCTCTCTCTCTCTCTCTCTCTCTCTCTCTTTCTTTATCTCTCTCTCTCTCTGGGAAACTGTGAGTCTGGATCAAACATTTCTCATTGACATAGAAAATGGCTGAAAAAAGACGCCTTTCACTGGAAACATTAAATTCTGTCTGATTGAGGTCCTTCGCTTTACTGATGATTCAGTCTTGAAGTACTTAAAAAAATAGATTATGCAAACTGTGAATATTTTCCCTCTTCGCTTGGAGAAAAATAAAGTGGCGTTGCTCCGGTTGCTCAGCACTACACCTACAGTGTACATGGGCAATAAAATCTGCCAACTAGTAGCTCTAAAGCTAACAGATAAATATGTTCTATCTCATTTGTTTAATCCATACAAAAACAGACATGATGGTCGTTGATCATTTCATCTAACTCTCCACAAGAAAGTGAATAAAAGTTTTCCCCAAATGTGAAACTATTCCCAGAGTTTATTCTGTGGGAACTCTCTAATCTCATAACGTGTTCAGTCTCACTGAACTCCACAGCTACCTTCATGTTCCATTAGGATTCTGAAGTGGGTTACTCATAATCTTTATGATGTTTTATTAATCTTCTTACTGTACTGTTTTTTTTTTTTTAGCGGGTTCATTTAAGTGTCTGTTTCACTGCTGTAAGATTGGCGTCAACAACCTGGTTTGTCAAAGTATAGTTGTAACTTGTCTCTGCGCTGCTCAGAGAGATGTCAGCAGTTGGGAAATACAGTAGCTCCTTCCATCCAGGGGGATTCTTTTGGATTAGAGGGCATCAGCAAACCAACAGTAAACTCTGTGGGAATGGTTCCCTCGAGAGTGTAGGAGTCTCTGAACAGGGATGATGCAGTTCACTGTAGATTCTGAGGTGTAATGCCAGGTTTGGTTTGGTTGATTTGGACATCAGTTGCTGTGCTTGTACAGGTCTGCTTAAATGTCCAGTATAGTTTTGTCTTTGGTTTGGGGATTGAAGCTTTCAAATGCTGGTTTCATATCTCGGATAAGTGCTAAAAAAAAAAAACCCTTTTCAGCTCTGGATCCATTCTGACCACACTTTACAGTAAAAGCTGACAGTGTTCCTCCGCTTTGCAGTTGTGACTCTTCAGTACAGAGCATTTTTAGATGCCTGTGGCCCCCTCAGCTCTTTAGAATGGTTTCTGCATTCAGTAACAGATGCAAAGGAGAAATTCACTTCCAGGATCATCAGCAGCATTGTCCTCCCTATCGCTCTGAAACATCCTCCACATCCAATATCAGTTTCCAGCCAGAAGAAAAGATGATGCTTATTGCCTGCTGAATATTTTAGTGATTGCTGTTAATGTTTCCCAGAGACCTGCAGTACATGAAATGCTAGATAGCTTCAGAGGTAGATGTATTTGTAACAGCCTAGACCTGGTGTGTGTGATAATAAATCAAAAGGTACATATCTCTACGTTACTGTGAGACATCTGAACTATAGACTGTATGATATTGGTCAATATGGTATTGGTTATGTCTTTTGTGAAGCAGCTATGTGCTGGGATTGGGTGAAAAAGGATTACATCCAAACTGCACCTGTCATTCATTCAGTTGAATCTCACGTTGCACTCTGGGCTGGTGGGCCACAAAAGAAACTCACATTAGCTAAGCTGATAATGAGCTCATTGAGCTTCAAAATGTTTCTCTCAAAAGCTAAAGACACATAAAATTGATTATGAAAATTGCCAGTTCCAGAGTGAATGGACTGACAAGTATTTATTCACTTTTCCAATAAACTAGTGTTTTTATTGTGCAACTACTATATTTCTGTGATGAAAGAACACAACATGAAGAGGTACTACAAGTCAAATCGTGGTTAGATTCCTGGTAGTTTTCATGAGGGCTTATAGGAATTTATCTTTTAACATTATATCATAAAAGTTATTTGTAGCAATTGATTGATAAAGTATTCGGTGCAGCCCTTTTCCTATTTTCACATTTGCAGCCTTGACTTGCAATGCTAACAAAGCTTGTTATATGTTAGTAGTACAATTCAATTCCAAAAACATAACACATTCTAATCAACGTGGGTCTGAACTGCAGGCAGGCTAGCCTATTTGCATTCTTTTACTATGAAGCTGCGCTGTTGTAACACATGCAGAACGTGTCTTGTCATTGTTTTGCCAAAATTAGCAGGGGGGTCTCTGAAAAAGACATTGTCTAAATGGCAGCATAAGTTGCTCCAAAACCTGTATCCACCTTTCAGAATTAATGCTGACTTTATAGATGTGCAAGTTACCCATGTCATGGGCACTAACACACTCCCATACCATCATATGCTGGCGTTTGCACTGGTAAGAATCTAGTCATTGACTCTACAAAGTCCTTGCACTCAAAAATTCATGAAAATATTGAAAACAGGAATGTCTGCATAGAATCCAAAAGACACAGATGTCATGTTGATTTAAAGTATAAACTGTCTTTAACTTTTAACAACCAACCAGGTTTATATTATTGTGTTTTAAGTGGTTTAATGTTAGTTCTTCAGCTGCCGTATACAGTTTACTGTTCAGTGAAAAACATCCAAGACAGTCATGGTGTGAAGTGATGTTTTTATATTTTAGCACAAGTTGAATTGTTACGGTGATATTTTTAGCCACAATAATTGTTGCATGAAAATTTTTTACATACCTAGTCTGCTTGGATCAGAGTTTCCTCCACCTCTCACACTAGACTCAGCAATCATGTTTTTATAAAGCAAAGTAGTAATTAAACACATGCTACACAAGCTGTTAACATGAACTAACAGGCTGTCTACACAGGATGTGTTTTAGCTGATTTTTTCAGTCGTCCATCTCATGTAGTACATCTGGTCAAACCAGTATGCTTCTATTTTAGTCATGGCATGTTTTTCATTCTCACTTTACTTTGTAACTGTGACCTAAGCCATCTTTTTGGGCTTTAAGTGAATTTCATTTTATGCATATGACGTCTGTGACTGCGTGTTTTGCTCAGAGTGCTGTCAAAATGCTGGTGATCTACAAAGCGGTATTGTGCCTGAACGCATCCTGTGTAGAAACCTGCTGCTGATATCCCGCTTTGACTATGCAGCCTGTGTAGACGCAGAGTAAACAGTTTATAATACAAATAAAAGTGACCTATGACATAATTTTTGTGTACAAAATGTCAAAAGACATTTCACGACCTGTCATTGTGTCCAAATCTTACAAGTAACAAACAAGTAGTTCAATACATGAGTTCATGAGCTGATGCAACTCATGAACCAAATGTTTTCTTCAGTTCTAAAGTTAAAATGGGTCGAACTGATCTACAAGACATGAAATGGCATCTTGGAGGCATGATCTTAATTGGCTATATTATCAGACATTACAAGTGGATGCATTCCTGTCTGAATCTTTGCTGAAAGCTTGTTAACATAATGTTTACTAGATAACACCATAGAGGTTTTGAAGGTCGTGCTTTTCGCTTCCCTGAAAATGTTATTTCAGAGATTGTTATTGAGAGAAATCTTTTCTTTCTGAAAATGCTAGCATTAAATCAATTTTTATAATTACTCTGTGTCCCTGGACTGGGAGGAGAGAGGCAAAACAGATCCAATTTAGATAAATATCAGCCTTCAAAGATTATTATGTGTATGTTTTGTTTCAGTTCTTGGTCTTACTGTGTTTGAGAGAAGAAGAGAGGGATGAAGAGGCGAGCATGACCATAGGCACCATCTATGGAGGGGGGCTTGGATTTTTTTGTCCCTCAAATTCTGAGACGAAGCAGCAAAAAACACAGTTTGAAAATTGCTGTAGACTGATAAATTACATTGGTATTTGAAAGAACCACAAATAGTCATTACATATTATACTGTCTTTAATATTTAATTTATATGATGAAGCACAACGTGTGCTTTGTTGCCCTTATGTGTTACTGGCCAAGCACCCAAAGTGCTTTAATTAACTGATTAACAAGCAAAAACCTCTGACTGTTAATGCAGTTAGTACAGTAACTTCTGAATCTGAATTAGACCAACTAACACTTTCTGCCACCACCTTTGTACAGAAATACTTGTACTCTGTAAATGAGGGATAATATGCGCTGGACTGAGGTTGAATAAATGGTCTGATGCCACATTTGGAATATCTGATAAAGCTCCGAGTGAACGCTTGAAGTGTGCAAGAGCGCTGGATTCATACTTTATCCAAACACTTCTAAGTGAAATACTGGCAGAGATGGCAGCACAAGATGGATTTACCTTAAACAGTTGGCTGTGGCAAAAAGCCTCTCACTGAATAAAGACAGCCAAAATCTCTTGAAGAATCCATCTGTAATCTCACACAATGAGTGAAAGCTTTTTAACTTTGAGTGATCATTGACTTTATTAGGCCAAATATATCTAACATTGCAGCACGCAGGGTATCAGCCTTCACAGCAGGTTTCTTATGAACGCAGACAGAATATAGAATCTGTCTCAGCTTTAAAAACACCAAATGACTTGATTTAACAAATTCTGTTTGTTTATAATATGAAGAAGTGTAAAATACCACTTCCATGAGGCTGTTCAGGCAGACAGCGACAGATCGGAGGTGATGAACGTGGCATTTCATCCTCGCAGCTGTGGTGAAATTCAAGCTGCGTGTGGCATGCACAGTTTTTTTTTTTATCATTATTTCATCATTAAAATGTTGATTTTTAATGTTAAAATGCCATTGTCCTGCCTCATCCCACATTTCTTCTTGTTCCACATAGTGTTGCTTGAAATATGACCATAAAAGCAAATACATTTCCAGGGATTCCCAGGATAATATGCTTCTGTTCTTGGGATAGAAAATGCTTTATATATCATAATATGATATATAATATAAAATCCTACTCACCACATCACACCATCTAACATTACATAGGTTGACATCTTTTTTGTCTGCACAATGTACAACTCAAGTTGGTGCCCATGGGCATGGCATAGTTTACATCCGCTTTGTGTAGGTGTGTGTTTTCGCAGAGACGTGTGTCAGTGGTTGCACATGCGCATCAGTATGCAGTGTCTATACATACAGTTGTGATGACTCAGTAAATCTAAATCTGATTTCCCCCCCCGGCTCCCAAAAAACGTCTGGCGTCTCTCTCCTTGGGCTGGCTGGAGAACAAAAATGCTGTTTGATAGCAGAGAAAATAGCTGCTGTCGTGTATGTTATCATGTGTTTCTGTACAACACCTTCACGGTGACTGTTTAGCAGCTACTAAAGGCGCCCTCCTGATGTATAGCGTACAGTATAACCAGCAAGAGTTGTCATTTATATTTCAGCGCAGAGTGCAAATTTTTGGTGAAAAGCAATTTCCCCCCACAGAAACATGTATTTCTTGCTGCTGCCACAGTTGCTGTTCAGATCTCCTCTTTCCTTACACTTCATTTGTTGTTCTTCTCAGTCCATTTTCTTTCTGCCTTGCCAAGTGCTGGAGATCAGAGCTGCCAGGGACAAATAAACATGCTGTTTGCTCAGTTTGAAAACTGTCCTTTAGGCAAGCTTTTATACAAGCTCTCTCCCCTCATCTCTGTACAGGCTTTTCTAACGTTAAAGGAATAAAAAATGAACATATACAAAGGAAAAGTGTAAGTGACTTCATTGTAGTGGTAGAAACATCTTGAGGTTTGACATCTTGTCTTATCAAGGCAAAACAATCCTGAAAGCATAAGCTTGGATAAAAAAAATGAATTTTGCTAAATTTTCTTATTTCAACATTGTGTATTTGTCTTCAGTTTCTAAAGTGTTTCTCTTTCTTGTGCTTACAGATGGTGGCATCAGATGGCGTCCAGCAGAGCAGCCCAGTAACTGTCAACATCCTGGTCATTGATGCCAATGACAATACACCCACGTTCAGCGAGGTCTCCTACAGCGTCGAAGTGTTCACAGACATGCAGCCGGGGGAGACGGTACTACAGGTAATCAATCCAACAAACGTCCTCTCGCCTTTCCTCCCTCTTCTCTCTCTTTTTTTTTTTTGCTCTCTTGCTCTGGCACTCTTGCTTCACGCCTCCGTCTTTGTCCCCATCACACAGAATCTCTCTCACACACGTTCCTTTCATGCTTAAAGCAAATAACCACAACAATCCAGCGCATTGTGTTGACAGGCGAACCCCTGGAACAGTTCCCGCCGTCTCATCTGCAGTCGTGACAGACAAGTCGGAGAGAATGTGTCTCTCCGTCCTCGGTGCACAGGCTGGGGAAACCTTTTACTCGGTTGATGAGCTGCTATCATAGCTAAAGTTATTTCATGATGGTAGACAGCAGCGATGACCATTTATTAATCTTCCCCCTTGCGTAACAAGGATTTAAGAACAGGATTTTGTATGTTTTGATTAATTTTCTGGATTTGAAACATTGTTTACTTGAATTCATTAGTGCAGCAGCTTTAAAGGTCAAGATTTTCTTTTCTTTTCAGGCATGCTAATACCTACTACTGCAAGCATGCATAGGCACATAAATGTGCACACACAGTCTTCAAAATGCAAATCCATAACCCCATTTTGCTATCTACTAATATGGGAGTTCCATCATTTCATTGTCTCTTATTTGGTAGTCAGAGCATGATCTTTTCATCTTTCCGTTGATCTGTCCTCTCAGCACAGCCACTCCAAAAAAAATGTCAGACGCTGAAAAGGTCAAGTTTAATCTGTCTTAAAAACCAGCCGTTTCGCCCTCCCTGAAATGAGGCCAGGGGTCACAGAGTGTCTGGTATGACCGCTTAACCGATTTTTATAAGCCGTTTATGAGAGCCGCAGGCCCCCTGAGGATACTGCTGCTTATTTGATGCTACAGCTTTTTACTCCCAACGTTAGGAGCATGAAAAAGGAGGTCTGGGCAGCCTGGATTAAAGTTTCAAGGCCTTAAAGATAGGAGGCCAACTGCACCACAAGGGCTCATAATTACAAGCAGCGGGATGCCCTAAATAATTGGCTTGGAGGAAATGGTGACTGCCTAATTCATTTCATGAAAGAGTATGCAAGAAATGATCTATTTATGTGTTTTATCATCTTACTTCCCAAAAAGGTCCAGCAGCTGTCTTTTCTTAAGTGTGAAATCCATCTGTGCCAACTTTTTTGATCATTAAGGTCACCAAACTGCAGTCACTACAGTAGGTGTGCAGAGACCACAGCTAGCAGGAAAAAACTGAACAGCTTGCAATGTCAGAAGCATGTATACTTTCAGCTAAATCCATTTGTTCTGATCTATACACAAAACAAAGGTCTGCTAGATGATAATACCACCGAAATGATTTTTACTGTAGGATGACAGCTTGACTGAAATCAGTCAACCACCTACTGAGAGATATTTACTGCTTGACTGGTTCAGTAAGCTTGATGCTGGCAGCTGTGCAGAACTCCACCTGTAAAACTACAAAGTAAAGATAAGAGTATACAAAATCAAAATGTAAATAACAACAGAATGCAACGATTTGCAAACATTTTCCACATATACTCAGTTGAATGCAGTACAAAGACTGGATGTATAAGACTTTAATGTGTAATCCAAATTTGATACGTGCTACATGTTCCAAAAAAGTTCAGGCATGTTGACCACTGGGTTATATCACCTTTTCTTTTAACATCACTCAGTAAGCATTTGGGAACCGAAGACACAAATTGACCCGACAAAAACGAAAGTCTTTTCCATTGTGGACTGCAGACAGGCCAGTCCAGTACCCAAAGTCCGTATATATCTTTCAGCAACAATAGGCCTTCAGAGAAGTGATAGTTGTGATGCAGTGGGCACTAACATGCCCCCGTTTTATCACTGATGTTGGCTTTTGAAGTTAGCACTGATAACAATCTGGATGGTCCATGATTTCCTCAGACCACAGACCACTTTTCCACTTTCTATCATCCATCTCAGATGAGCTCGAGCCCAGAGAAGTCTGCAGCTTCTCTGGATGTTGTTGATATATGACTTTCAGTTTGCAAGCTAGAGTTTCAACTTGCATTTGTAGCTGCAGCGAAGAACTATGTTCACTAACAATGGTTTTCTGAGGTGTTCCCAAGCTCATGTAGTATCCTTTGTATAAACATGTTGTTTTTTCATGCAGTGCTGCCTGAGGAGTGAAAGGTCACAGGCATTCAGTGTTGGCTTTTGGCCTTTCCTTAGATGTTGAAATCCATTAAGTCCTTGAAATTTGTGTGGAAAAATGTTCTTAAACTGTTGGACTATTTGCCCATGCAGTTTTTCAAAAAGTTGCAATTCACTTGTTTATGTGAAGCATCTAAACAGGTGTGTGTTGCAGGCAAATGCATATATACAAAAGATAATAAAGTTTATCAGTTTGAACATTAAATGTCCTGTCTTTGTCCTGGATTCATTTGAATATAGGTTGAAAATGTTGTACAAATCATTGCATTTTGTTTTTTATTTACGTTTAAAACAGCGTCCAAAGTTTTTTGAATCAAGTTTTGTAAACTATTTTTTTGTGTATCTGTTTCTGTCTTTCTCCGTATTTTCCCAGTTAACAGCAGCAGATGCTGATGAGGGACTGAATGGTCTGGTGACCTATGAGATACTGGCTGGTGCCCAGGGAGACTTCGTCATTAGTAATCGCACTGGACGCATCACTGTGGCGCCTGGTGTCACTTTAACTGTGGGGCGATCTTACGCACTGACTGTCAAAGCCTCTGACAATGCACCGGAGAACCAGAGAAGGTACTGCACAGTAGCCTTGCATGATAGCTCTGCTCTTATGTGTGATTTCAGCATCTGTAAATTAAGGGGTTTATTATTTTAATGTGATTAATGTGATGTACGTTTCCTAACTGTTTTATAAAGAGCAGATTTGTTTTTAAGTTGTTTCAGGACACAGTCAGTTTCATTTTTATGTCTCCTCTGGGTTTCAGGGGAGCTGCCAACATGTTTTACAAGTCCTATTTAATTCAATGTGTGCTCAAAAGTGATTCACAAGTGAGCTTCTGAATGAAAAGAAAGTCTCCACTGGATTATGAATTATGAAGAAAATTATGGAGACATAACATTTCTGAGCTGTTGTGAGTCAAAAAACAGATGGTCTCATTCCATCTAACACTGTAGAAATTCCACTATGAGATGTTACATACATTTTCTCCTCTTTATCTTGTGATTAAAAAGCAATAAATTCATGCTGTGCAAAAGAAAAGTGTCTCAACTCAAAGTATAAAAGGCTGTACTGTAGTTGTGTGTGGAATAGGTGTCATCTTTGATTTCACCGAGTGAAACAAAAACTGGCAAGGACACATTTCAATGGCCTGGGATTAAAAGAAGCTTCAGCAGGCTACACAGTGCACTACAAGTACATTTGTACATGTGCATTTATAGCAGTTCAACAAAGGATTTCTCACACAGTGAATGAAAAAATAGTCTACACAGTCAGTTCCATTTTGTCGTGTGCTGTTGAGAACAAGCAGGCTGATTTTAAGCAAGCTGATGTCTCACTCATGACCAAATCATGAATAAAAAGCTTGCACTGTGTGTGTCACTCAGGAATGTATTAATAAACATTCATGACACCGTTCTGAATCAGACAAAGATCCCATTTAAAAAAAATGTGACCGAAACCTGTTGACTTTTTCTCTTCTCTGCAATCAAACCTCCATGCAGGAGAGCCTTGGTGTTAGATTATAGTGTACATTATGAAGATTTTTTACTATGCTGGTGGCTGGGTACTTCAGTACAGCTCAACAGGTTGTCAAGAAGAAACCAATTCTGTCAATGCGCTGATTTGTGCTTCTCGTTCTGCCAGGAGCTCCATCACTACAGTGTACATTGAGGTTTTGCCGCCCAACAACCAGAGCCCCCCACGCTTCCCTCTCTTCACCTACAGCTTGGAAGTCAGCGAGGCCATGAGGATTGGAGCTATACTGCTCAATCTGCAGGCGAGTCACTGACTCACAAACACACACTCACACACACACACAGAAAGCATATGTAAATGATATGTGGGATTTAATGAGGAATTGTAAGGGCATTTGTCTGTATAGCGTTTTTTTCTGGCGGAAAAGCACTGGCAGTGAGCTGGAATGAAGCGCTGGCGTGGTGAAAGAAAACTCTGCGGCTGGGGATTGTTTCTATGACGACAATATCTTGACAACTTCTGTGGCACTTGTCTCTTCCTCAGCCTCTCTTTTCCTATAGTTGCCCCTCAAGTTCCTCTTTGACTGGTAACGCTACTGAGAATTACCTCTAATAAGATGACAAGGGACAATATAGTGAAAAGAAAGCGAATTGACATTAACCAATGAGGTGCTACATTGACAGAGGGTTGACAGCACAGCTCACAACAAGCTTACAACATGTAGCGTAATAACAGCTCAACACTCACCAGCAGGGATCAGTATCAAGTACTAAACCGTTCAGTACCGAGTATCACTGAGCTCCTGGACAAACAATACTGTTATCAGTACTTATATAATGTTACAAACAGCAGACAGGCCAAAATGTCCAAAGTGCAGGTTCACTTTACTGAATTTAATGAAAATACAGCTCAGTGCGTGAATTTGGAAAATTATTTAAGTTGTTCCTTATGCAAAAAAAATGTTTTAAAAATGAACAACTGAATCTTTTCACATCATGTCTTTATTCTTTGCTAGGGTCTGACCAATATTAGCCCAATATCGGCCTATCACTACTTTTTGTTTGTTTGTTTGTTTGTTTGTTTGTTTTTACAGAGAGAGATGCAGATTCTTTAAATTTGTTAGCTTTATAGTTAACATTCAGTGTATATACTCACATATATAGCTTTATTTGTGCATATTTTATTTAGAGTTATGTATAAACCAGTGAAAGTTCAGTACACTGACATAATTCTGGACAATCGTTTTTTTTTTTTTTTTTTGCTCAACTGTAAAATGTACAAATGTTTAATCACTTTTGAGGGATCGTTGCAAAAACTGTGTTATTATGTATATATTCTATATTCTTTATGTTATATGCCATATAAGGATATCAGTAGGTATCAGGTGTTTTTACTCCCTAATATTGGTGTCAGCCTCAAAAATCCAGCTTCAGTTGGGCCTCATTTTTTTCATCAAATTATGGTGTCTAGAATCAATCAGGGCATCGTTGAGCAGTATCATTATCGATATTGGTAATGATAAAATCCTAATGATACCCATCCTTACTTATCAGCAACATTCAGTGTCTCCCACAAATGGGAGTGGATCAGTTTCTGTCTCTGTTATGATCTCTCAGTTTCCATTAGTTTCTGTCTGACATAAATCTCAGGACAGAGGGACACGGCCAGAACAAGCTTCTCCTCCATTTTTGTAGTTGCTAAGGTGACGAGTCTCCTCCCACCCCCACACTCACACACACACACACTAATATGTGATTGGTTGCTTGAAAATAGGCAACAGCGATGAAACCAGCGCCTCTCTGAAAAGTTTGGGGATTTTCGACTAGAAGCACTTGCAGCGGCCGCACCGAAGAGTCAGATTGCTCTGAACTGGGTGCAGCGCATTTTTGCTGCAGTATACGCTCTCTCCTCATTGGTAACAATTGAAAACGCTATACAGACACAGACCCTGAAGCATTTGTAGTACATTATTAAAATATATGTAGTTTTAGTCAACAAAATGACCATTTTTTTCCCTTCTGTTTTACATTTGACGCTCCAGCGTACAGTGTGCTCACTTTCACTCCAGTCTGGCATCCTTGTTGCTCAACTGCCATATCTCATAACCTTCAACTTTAATAGTGCTCTATGATCTTCAAGAAGCTGCCTTTCTCTTCCTTCCCCCAGGCCACGGACAGAGAAAATGACCCGATCACGTACCGCATTGTGAGTGGCGATTCCCAGAAGGTCTTCAACCTCACTGAAACGTACGTCCAGATTTTTTTTTTTCCGTTTTTCAAGCACACGTGTCCAATACGGTATTCCCCCCCGAGGCCTACCTGAGATGAAATATGGATACATGGATGGATGGAAAGGCTTGAAAATTATTGATAGACAGCACTTTGTTCTTAAGCTCCTTTGACAAAATGATCTTAAAATGAAAACAGGAGCGGGAAATTGTGTGGAGTTTGTCTTGTGTATGGGTGGATTTGCTCCAGGTCCTGTCAAAGTTCAGCAGCATGCAGGTCACTGGAGACTGTAAATAGTTTATTGGTGTGAATGTGCGTGTGTATATCTATAGCGTGCCAAACATTTCCGCCAGTGCATGTTGAACAGCATGCAGATATGGTAACGGATGGATGCTTGGCTAGGCTGCCATCCACCCACCATAACAAATCCCTGCCAAACTATTATAGATCTGCAAGGACACCTTTTACACGCTGATCTCAGTTTGACAGCGTCTTCAGGTTTTTGAGTAACAGGACAAAATTAGCTGGTTTAAAAGCGTGTTTTGAACTTGCAAAAACTGTACATGGACAAAGTGGAATAATATATTAAAACACAGTGTTCTTTCCTTCGATGTGATGACCATGGAAGAGGCCCTTCAAACAAATCAGGTAGCCGGGTGGTAGGTAAGAGGAAATGAGAGGACAAGAGATGTGCTATTCTGATCATACAGAGTAGATAGTGGCTTGCCAATTATTGATTTTGGCTGATTTTATTTTAGCCAGTGTATGACTTTGTTTTATGAACACTGGCGCTGGCTGTTGGCACCATCAAGAATCCCAATGAACCGAGTTGAAAAGCACACCTATTTACACTCACTGGCTGCCTCTGGCATTTATTCGTGCCTATGATGCACATGATCTAGTGAGTCAGTGTTATTTGTATAGCCCGAAATCACAAATTTGCCTCAAAGGGTTTTACAATCTGTATGCCATTAGACCCTCGATGTGGAGCAAGAAAACATCTCAGACAAACCGTTTAATGGTAGGGAAGAAAAGGAAAAGGAAAAGGAATCCCAGGACAGACAGACATACAGTAGATGTCATATAGGATAGACAGAAACAACAATAGTAAAACTACAAGTACTACTGAGTAGTGATCTCTGCCAGGCAGCCTGAAAAGAAAATTGGAATGAAACCCATTTGTAGTCACCAACCTTTTTGATTAGCAGTTGTGATATTGTTACATATTCTCAGTTACTGTAATGGATTACAATTACATTAATTTTGCAATTTATCTCTTCTGGCGTGCCTCACGGGACCTCTATTTGGAAATAATAAAAACGGTAATCTATGGAGAGAGACAAATTATTTTTTTATTCCATTTGAACTGTGACTTCTTGGCATGTAAGTCTTTCTAATTATGTTTCTTCACAGTCTTCTCACAAACTGCAAAAATTAGGTTTTGAATTGACAAACAACATATGTGTAATTTGTGGCACAGTTTAAACCGAATCAAAAAATAATTAATAAAAAAAGACAAGTTCTTTCCGTATATTATCACCTAGTTGAGACAATGACAGACATGATTTTTTAACCAAGCTTAACTTCTAAGTCAGAGGAACTCAGAGTTCAGTCAGAGTTTGGTTCTACTCACGTTTCCTCTCCTCGTTCTCTCTGACTCTGTCCTCTTCTCAGCCTTTCAGCTGTCTAAGATAAGACAATATTTATTGAGATGAAAAGGAACCCAAATATGTTACCTTACTTCCCATAATCAACATCAGCGTTAGAAAAAACCCACGGAGCAAGGCAAAGGCATAAAATATTGAAGTGGTCAGTGCTTTTTACCATCCCTTAAATAAGCAAGCAAATATGGAGAGAGGAGACGTGGGGAGACTGAAAATGCAGGACCCTGCCAGACACGTTTCTCACTAATTGATTAAAGCCTCTTTTGTCTGCATCCTCAGTCTCCCAGCTATGCAAGGGCATGCTGTGTTGCAGCACTGTATCGCTGCCATTTGTTTACTCTTAATCTGCTCTGTATTGTTAAAATGATCTGTTTAATGGGGAGATGTTTACTTTACAGTGCCATAGTGGTAACAGAAAGCAAAAAAAAATACGGTAACGTGATCAAAATAACGAGAGACTGCTGTTGTTGCCCAATTCACTGTAATCTCTTAAACCAGATGTGACAGGAATTCAAAGAAACATGCATTTTCCTTTAGTACATTGTCTGTGTGGCAGAAATACTACAATCCAAGCTCTCAGCAACCTAGCAATATAATAACTTGGAGCAGGCGCTGATGTAGCACATGATGAATCAAAGAGTGATTAGCTGGTACACTTGATGAGTGTGCAATATACAGAGCCCTGCTTCACGCTCTCATTTTTCAACCCTTCAGAACTCCAATATGATTCAGTGGAGACATTTTTTTGCATTGCTGCATGTTCACATTCAGGCTACATATGGGGCTGGTTCAGTCCAGCTATTATGAATAATGAGCACTCCAGTCTATAACTCCCTATAAATGGGGCAGGTTCCCCTGAGGGACGTGGGAATGCTTCAGATTCACTCACCATTATGGTAGTGAGCAGGACGCAGCCTCGAATCAGTGGCTCAGAGTCTGTCAGGCACCAGGCGCTGCACAGTGAGCATTCAGTAATGACGTAAAAGGCAAAGGCAAGATCACAGTTAACACATCATAAACAAGTCGCTGCCCCATGTGCCAGCTGGCATAATGAGAATGACTGACTGACTGAAACGAGTCTCTAGTGGGACTAATGAAGACGTGTCACATATTCCTGCAGTGATGGTCAGTGTTGATTTGGAGCAAAATTACGCCTGGTCAAATAAAGTAGATCTCAAGATATAATCAAGTGCTGATAGTGTACTGCACGCACCTCCTGATGAGCCACTAAATATATGTGGGCTAGACCAATGTATCAGCCGGTAGTAGCTCATTGCAGATGTAGTGGTATTGGCGTATGTGTTTGAAGTAATTTAGAAACATGGTGTCCATTTAATGGTGTCCACCAGAGAGACCTGCCAAGTTAATTTTAACTTTATCAGTACGTGCTGTATTCGTCAAAATTCCCAGTCGTACCAATGCCGTATAAAATTAACTTATATATCACTCTCGAATACAGATATATGAACTCTCAATATTGGATCAGCCTCAACTCAGATGGCATATGATTTAAACTAAATTTATACAATTTTTAATCCTTTATTAAGTTTGACATTGCAGTCTGCCAGTTGTAAATAAAGCAGAACTAATAAATCAGCCAGCATTAGCTGATTGCAGATATAAACCTGATTAAAAATAACCTGCGAGGCTATGTAAAACATTAATAAAACATATACTCAATTGAAAACAGTACAAAGGCTATCTATTTAATGCAGGTTTATCTAACTAGCAGCCTGCAGGCCAGATAAGGCCCCCAAGGGGCAGCCTGCAAATCAGGCTGGCATGTGTGAAATGATTGCAAAAGATCTTCAGTTCCAGAGCAAATGTACTTACAAGTATTCATTCACTGTTTCAGCTACAAGTAATGAACCAGTGTGTTTATAAAGTAATTTTATAGTTTATATATGTATATAGTTAGTTATGTATAGTTTGGATTTGGGGTTGTATAAAGGCAGGTATGCGTGTATGTATTGCCCAGAAAATAACAAGAAAGTGCAGCACAGATATACCAAACTCAGTTTTACCCAAGAGCACTGACAAGTTTATTTTTACACTGATTATGGTCACAATTCTTACTAAATCTAAGGAACTCTGCATCAGGATGGTTAATTTATGATGGATTTTTCAGTTAAAAAGATTCAGTAATGAAATAATGAATTAAATTACTTTCTACTGATATATCATTATCAGATTTTTTTACCCTCATAATATACATCTCATTATTGTCCTCAAAAATCCAGTATCTGTCAGGGTGTAATCAACAGATCGTGCTGCAATTCTTTGTTGTTGTTGACAGCATCCCCTTTGAGGCTAAACCTTTTTGTATCATCTCAATGTCTAAAAAACTTAACCTTGACCTTAAACCTATAGGCCACGTCTATTCCTATAGCAGTTAGGTTTCATGTGCAATTTGTTCACAATTTAGGTGATTACCACTTATTACACAGACTTGATGCAAAATGTAGCCATTTTTGACCATTTGAATTGAAAGAAATGTTTAATATAAGCCAATCAAAATACCACATCAATACACCAAGTCTTTGAAGAACAACACAGAAAAATTAATCAATTTTGGCAGTTGGATGGCAAATACTGCTGTAGAAATTGCTCAGAAACCTTCTTATTGTCAGTATAGTCTACCAAGAAAAACTATGCCATGCACCCTCTGAATGGCCTATATCTCTGAGTGAATTGATGAATGCTGTAGGTGGAGCTGTAAGAGTCTGTTTTTGTTGCACAGCACATGATGCACATGTGCATAACAGTGGCGCTGATGTCAGCTGTGATACTTGAGCCTTTTTCAGTGCCTCCTTGTGGCACCATGCTCCTGTTGGCGGCTGATTGTCCCGCTTCCAAGTGAAACCGAAACTGAAATTGAAAAAGATTTGACGAGAAGGGACTCTTTTTATTGCCCTGTGAAACCAAACACTGCAGAGTAAGTTCAAAATGAATAGACTCACCACAAGTATTCATGACATTCATGCCACCTCGAACCAACATCTTGTGTATCAAGTCCAATTTACCATAAGAGACACGATCTGAGCGGCTCAACAGACTGTGACTGGGGCGGATAGCCTCTAACCTGCAACACTGTCGCTGTATAATATACTGTTAACAGCATCCTGTGTGTATGACAACATCTTTTCATTTGCGGCGGCTGGGAAGAGGAGGCAGGACGCTATCACACATCATCAGTGAACCTCTCAGACCCAGCCGCTCAAGTGTAGTTCAGCACTCCCGCTGTAGTAAGGAATAAACTCCCCAGGCATGCTAAGTGTCTTTAATCACTTTAATCTTTGTCATCATCGCCATCAAGATCATCATCATTAACACTGCAATTATGACAATTATCACTGTATATCTTCATTATCACTTTCCCATCAAGGCTCCCCATACCTTTGGCTTCATTGAGCGCATAGAAGGCTATTTTCTACTCATGTGCGGATGTATAAATAAACATGAAGCACAGCAGCCAGTGAAGGATGGTGCTGCATCTCTATGGTGTTTTTAGAAAGCCGTGTTTGAACTCTTGAACCACCGATCATCATGTGTATTGGATTCAAAGCAATGCGTTCGCCGTAACTTGGCTGTGAGTGATTAGAACAATAAACAACGTTAATCGAGGTTTTGGTAATTTGCTTGTCAGATTTTAAGATGAGGCCCTGTAGTTTGACAGTTGTGGGCCAGAGAGGCAGGGAAAGAAGAGGGTTCTGCTTGGACTGTTTGGCCAAAGGAGCTTTAAATTAGAAATGTGAAGGAGCAAGGGGACAGCAGGGGAATTGCGACAGGCATTAATCTAGCAGTGCGTTCAGATGCATTCATCTTTCCTTCCATTTGCCGTTCTGGCAGAGTCTCTCCTGAGTGTGGCACTGAAATTGTTTTGTGCATGCTGTGTGTGTGTGTTTGTTTGTGTGTCTGCATTTGCACTCACGTGTCTTGTGAGCCTGTGTGTGCAAACAAAGATAATTCAGTGTTCTGCTTGGGAATGCATCCACACTTTGTGTTTAGAATGCCAGAGTGCCAAATTATACCTTGTGAACGAGCAGGAGGGCCGCTGTGTCTGCTGCAGTCATTGGAAAGAAAACATGAATCTTTCTGTCTGTGGTCCATGTGCTTTGGGAGCAAGAGGCGGGCTATGGAGAGAGGAAGACAGAGTGGGAGCATTTAAAAACCCACCTGCTCTTCTCCCTAAACTCATCCTCCTCTATCATCAGCCATGTTTTATAAATCTGTCTAATCTGGAGGTAAATAAACTCTGAAATGCAGCCTTCTCCATCACCCTCTATTGCATCAGTGACACGGAATTGAAAACTGTTGTTGCTGATGTGACACAAAGAAGCAATGCAGGAACATGTCCACACAAAACTCTATATGTGTGAGGCTTAAAATGCATTTAAAATGATGGGATTGCAATCGGACAGCACCCAATACCGTTTTTTTTTTCAGAGCTACTAGTACAAGTACTGACGTACACGTACTTGCCGATACAGTGTACTGATATGAGTATGTAAAAATGACATTACAGTTAGTACACTGACTTTCCTTTAATTTATCATCCTTCTGTTGAGTGCCGTCACAGAATATAATTTTGGTTGTTTATAGCATAATAACCTTTTCTGTAATGTGATATTAGTGAAATCACATTGAATAGATATATGTACAGAAATATATACTTTACCACAGCCATAAGGTGCTGGAAAAGTGTGAAAATGTCCCTTGAAAATGCTTGAAAAGTGCTTGAATTTGAGTTTTGAAAAGGTGTATGAACCCTCGTGAGTAAATGTACTTGAATTTTTAATCCACATACAACGACTATGTGGGCAGTGACTTAATGGCTGCACTTAGAAACTTTTTTTGGACCCTTTTAGTGACCTTATTTTTATAAAGCAACTAGCAACGAATTTAGCGACTTGTTCTCTCCTCTTGTGCCATGCGTATGCTGTCAGTGTGGCAGGAGGACGCCGCTGGCTGCAGGAGGGGGAGTTTAGTGTAGTGAGTTTCTACGGTTGTGTTGACGCTCTCGCTCTGAAAGTTTCTCTGGATTAGAACTTCTTCAAGTGCAAATGACCTTCTCTCGCTCTTTCTCTCTGGATTAGGATGTTTCTGTAGGTTGTAAAAATGCAAATTATTTGTTGTTCGAAACAGTTAGTTTGAGCTTCTCTCTTCGTTCTTTCTCCATGTATCTCGGGGGTTTCTAGATGGAGTCAGAGGTGTAACATAAAATAGAATAAATATGTAGAAGAGTAAGAAAATAGGCATGGAAATATCATGTTAAATAGTTAGTTTCATCCTGAAATATTAATCTTCTGCCTCCCTTTTTAGATTTTCTTAAACTTAAAATATAATATCCCTTTAGTGAGTTATCTTTCTCTATATAGCTGATAATCTCTCCCTTGTCATTTTAATGTAAGGTGTAAAGGGGGTGCAGTTGTTTGTGTGTAACAGTAATACAAATGTCCTCTCTGACCCCTCTCTGCAGGATTGGCCTTCTACTGCTGGGAAAGCCTCTGGACAGAGAGACCACAGACCAGTACCGCCTGATTGTCACGGCCTCCGACGGCAACCCTGGAGGGGTGAGCAACAACCCTCTTTATTAAACTATTGGCCTGACTCCTCAGGGTTGACAAACCTCAAACATTTTGAAAACATTAAGCTCAAATAAGGTCTTCTAATACAAGCTTATTAGCTCAGAGATTTGGCTCACTGAACCCAAGTGCTTCATTAGCCTGGAAAATCTAATAGCGCATTTGAACTCAGAATACCCTGTGGTTTTGTCACACATTCATAAAGTCTGTGGTAGCACTAGGAGTCAGTAGCACCCCTTCTTTCTGCCAAATCAATGCAACTCCAGAATAATGAGGGCTTCTTGCTCATATAAGTCCATATACTGTTTGTGGAAAGTTCCTTAATGGGAGTTATTCACTGACTGATAAAAGCCATTGAAAACAGGACTTCTGAGAATACAGTTGTGCTGGGCTAGAAGTATTTTTTGTACCACCTCACAGACGGATTTTCATCAGGACTGAAACTCAGGTCTTTCAGTCCGTTCAGTCTCGTTTGCTAATACAGCAGGTTGCTTGCTCAGTGCTGCTTCCAGCGTCACTGTTTGTAGTGCAAATGGATCTTTACACCTGCTGTTAAAATTTGACATCTGACAAGAGTGTGTTTTGTTGTTGTGTGTTTTACCTACAGCTAGTTTGAGCTATCAAAGTTGTTTTGCTCTACAGATATTGAACAGTGTGTTGTTTCAAATGGCCAAAGAAATGTAGCATTGTATGCAACATAATTTAAATAAAATGCTGATTTTGTTTTATGATTAGGTCACAATTCTATAGGCAAATTGGATGGGCAGAATTCACTGAAATGGATCAAGAATAAGAGCAAAACTAAATTTAGTGCATGGATATAGCTGCAGACTAGTAGAATAAACACTTGTGTTGTACCTTGCTATTGAGTTTTCTCAAAGAAGTACTCTAGTAATTTGGTGATAATGGAGGAGAGAGGCCAAGACATCCTGGCTTCCAATACCTAATGTGGGTCAAGTTCCAAAAACTCTGGATCCTACATTTCCCAGCATCCCATGCATAGAATATTTTAATTAGACCTGGAGGGTTAAGCTATGGCCTGCGGATGAACTGTGGCCATTTTTAGTTTGTCTGTGATGAATTTTTAAAAATAAACCAGAATATAGCCTGGTCATATTTCTAATTAACTGCACTGGTATAGGTAGCCTAAACCAATGCCTAATAAATTCAGTCTGCTGAAAGTATCCTGCAAATGAGTAGCCTGACTGAGCTCGTCAAGCATCATATAGATAATAATACCGGCGCTGGCCATATCTATGTGTTACTCTTACTAACTGATAAACATTGCATTAGCATGCAAGGAGAGAACGGGGTGGGAGAGCAGGGAGAGAGGGATGTGTGCCAGGCAACACTTTAGAGGAGGGGGCAAGGTGAGGTTGTGCTCTGAACCACTGACATAAATAAAGATGGACAGTATGTCTCCACCTCCTCCCAGTAGAAAAAAAAGCAACCTAAATATCCCGGATGAGCACTGGCATCTTGCATTGGTGACGTCATATGGAGCCTGTGCAGTAGTGAGACTTTTCGGGATGCAATTTTATATTTTAAAAGATATATAAATAGCATTTCCGTACATTTTCCCTTCACTACAGTCCTGACACCTAATATTTCTGTATAAAAGCCACAATCAAAAAAGTGGGGTCACCGCTGAATTAGATCATCCCTGTCTGGTAAACACCCACCCACATTTCTGGTTTGTAATGCCGTGTCTCTCTGTAAATGTTTAGTGTCCAAGCTGTGAAATCACTGAGTTATTGTCTAAGACTTGACAAACCTCCGTCAGAGCTACAACAGAGTTTATACAACTCTTATCAGCTGGGTGGTACTGAATCATAAACTGATGTTTAATTGTGCAGAGCGTCCCTTAAGAAAACTGTCCATCCGATGTCATCACGAGACATTGTGTGTGTTGAGTGTTTACATTCACAGAGCCGTCTCTTTAACTTAGCCAAGAGAACCAGCAGATACTATAACTGAAAGTGAATGCTGGCTGCTCGGTCTCCCACGGAGAACTGATAATCATATAAACCGTCTTAATTTAATTAGACTTCACCTCAGTTGGCTCAGTTTTTGCAGCTGTCTCTGTTCCAGACAGAGGTGAAATGTGGTTTCCCTTTTAAGATGCCGTGTGTGATAGGTAATGAACATTAGCTGATGAGCTGTCACGGGAGTGATGTTGATTGCCCCCCTCTCACCTGCACGCGCATAAACACTCAGATCTACAGCTCCTTTTCATCTGCTGGCAGAAGACGGGTGTTGGTCAAATGGAGCTATATAAGAGGCATATGCTGTTGCTGGTGTGTCCACGTATTTGTGAGTGAGCCAGAGCTATAGGCGCACAAATGGGGAACAGAGTGTAACAGTTAGAGTGGGAGGGGCAGGCAAGATTGACACCGACAGGGTCAGAGAGAAAAGAGCAAATAAATAAAGAGAGCGTAAGACGGGGCTTCACCTCACAGAATGAGGTAACCACAAGCTGGTGCTCTTTGTCCTAACATTGATGGACAGATTGCTCAAACCGACGCCCTTTATCTGTGCAGCGAGTGTGTGTCTGTGTGTGCGAAAACGTCTTGTCCCGCAGACTGAATTACCGGCTGACTCGTGTGTGCTAAATGTCACAGGTCGGGAGAAATGCTGTCACAAAACGAAGGAAGTCGAAGGAGGGAGGAGGGTAAGGGGCTGCGGGAGGGTGGAGGGAACTCGTTCAGTGAGACCAAGTGCCGCGAGGAAGGCTGGAGGGGTGTGGATTAAAATGAGCACAGGAGGAGGGAACAGAGGAGACGACGACAAGGAGACAAGGGATTCTGGTGTGTAATTAGTACAGAACTTTGGTAACCATGGGAACGTGACACAAGGAGTGAAGCACGCCATTTTCCCCCCCGGAGCTTCTCCTTTTGAGTATAGATAAATCTGTACATGAAACTTTTTTCATAATACTTGTTGAATTTGGACTCTTATATTTACTAGTGTATGAAACAAATCGTAATCTGTGTGACCCATTCAAGATTTGCATTCACAAGTGTGAAAGCACCAAGCAGACGCATATCGCAAAAACTCACCCGGGGATGCTGGGTAATGCTGTTCTTCTTGCCGTCTGAGAGTACATGACTCCTAACAGTCTAATCACATCAGTCCCTGCAACACGGCCTCTGGACATGGCTGTCACTTGAAAGGCAAAGCACCATCAGCCACCTCTGGATCTTCCAGACAGTGAGGACAGAAGGCGAGACATCACACGTCTCCGTCTATTTTATGTTAAATAAATAATAGCACCTCATTAATCACACTTGTGGCCGTAGAGGTGCTGTAGGATTTTTTTGGCTTTGATAAGAACTCCCACGCCAGGATGGAGACGTTAATTGGCTTCAGGTTTTCTGTGAAATGAAATATAAGTAGATCCCATCACCACACTTGATGGTTGAGCTACGCCCTCTTAGCTTTAGTAGCGAAAAGAGCAAAAGAGGCATGGAGTGTGACAGTTTTCACCATGGGTTGCCATGTCAATTCGTACATGAAAGACTGATTATGTATGTCTCAGAAGCTCGAACAAAGAACACAACAATGGTGACGGAATTCCCAACAGACAGCGAGATGAAGGTGACACTAACTAGGCCATTTCCTTCGTGACACGCTGCTCAATGTCTCATCTGCCAGGACGACTTCAAACAGATGTCTTCTGGGAAGTATTTTTTTCTTGCAATGGCCAACTCCTCCCACAACCCACCCATCCTTCCTCCCCCAACGGACACCATTTACACCATTATTTGCATATGCTTCATCCCATTTTACTGAGAGATTGGAGATAATGCACACATTCAGCCATTTTTCTATGTTGATTTATAGGAGTGCTCTAAGTGTGTAGACTGTGTCATTGTTTGAAGGTTAATGGTGGTACACACTGACCCCACAACTGAGTGAACATTTCAGATGATGCTGGGGGGGAGGGGATTTACTTTGCCCAATGAGCTTTGTGATCAAGCAAAAACACACACAAATATAATTTAACTCTGAATGTAAGGAAAACTAGGGTATTCTCTAGAGAGAGTACCGGTGCCATGCTACAGCTCCTGGATAATGAAAATGACAAAATGGGACTTAAGCTAGCCAAACAATGGGACATCAGAGACTGTTGTGCCCACACAGAGGGACCTGCTCCACAGCATCCTGGATCAGGCTGTTGCACCTGTAGAGCAGATCGCACTCTGAGCTGACAGGAAGCCACACACAGGTAGAATGAGGGAGGAGGGCTCTGCGTTTTTACATCAGTGATGCTTGGCGCTCAAACATAGCCACAGTTGATGGACACTTTCCCAGATGTTGAACTTTTTTTTGTGTTATGTGTTTTTGTTGCCGCTATTTACCTGCTGTTCAACCTGACGTAAGGTCAAAAATGCACTACAGAATTATTTATTAATTTTGTTTTGTATTTCCCCCTCTTCCATTCTGAATTTCTGTTCATAAATAAATCCTTGAATTCTGAATGTGAATGCATCCTTCCCGAAAGTCAGTACACCTTGAATTCTGAATGGCAGAGTTCACTGTGTACTTGTGCAAACAAAGTATTCGTGTTGCCATTACAATTACACTTAATATCACTGATAATATGTAAGTGTTTGTAGGCATCTTTCTGTCTAGTAATTAATTTCATCATTCATTTCATAGTGCCCTTTTCTGTTGTCAGTAATCATCATCAAGTCTATAACCATGGTTATGAGAATGAAAAGTGTTGGACAAAATAAACAATTTTGACCTGATGATGGTGCAAAATTAAAAGTCAGTGGATCATCAAAGTTGTTATAATGAATCCTCTTGGAACTATTAACACCTGAGCAGAATTTCAAGGAAACTCACCTTACAGTTGTCAAAATACTTCAGTCTCGACCAAAGTGTCAGCCTGACCAATATGCAACCCCTCGAGCCGTGCTGCTACTGTGGCTCAAAATCAACACCTTATTAGAACACTAGTTACATAAGTCTTCTTTTTCTAGTCTGTTTGATCTCAATCCCATGAGGTGAATGCTTTATCCTCTGCAGACCATTTACCCAGTGTTTGCAGTGTTATAGTATACACTTTTACAACACTATGCCCTTAATGTAGTTATAGTTTTTGCCTGTGGATTAATAAAGAAAAGCTGATGGGAGTATAATATGCATAAACCACTGCCAGCAAGCATAACTGACTCTAAATCTCCCGACAGTATTAAATGTTGATGAGAAGTCAACAGTTTTCAGATCTTTATAAATGTGATTTGAAAGTTCCAGCAGATCTGCCAGCTCCTTTTTTTTCTCTTTGTGACAGCTGAGAAGCTTTAAAATAGTTTGACCAACGATTTGACATTTCAACACTTTTTTTCTAACATTGAGAGCATCGCTATTGTTCTAAATGATTCTGAGTTTTTTTTGTGATGGGATGATTTTTGACATTTCCTTGAACTAGGAATTATGTATTCTAATAGTGCACTTTGCAGGGTTTGCTGCAGCATATCATGGCAGAATTTGGCTGCCTTATGTGAAATGAACTATAGCTTATCATCTCTGCCAACCAGGGTCGTGGGGAGAGCCTTACTTTGTTCAGCTGGCAATACCACCCAACTATTCCTCACTTAAATGATAATAAAGTTGTGTTCAGTTTACTCAGATGGTTGACATTTTCACTGCTTACCAACACTAGAATCTGTGTCATCGTTTCTCAAAATTTCAGATTTTGTCTTTAAATGGCTGTTCTTTTCTGATCAGGAAAAGTCTGACAGCAATAACAGGAATTTCCCGGCGGGCGCTATGCCGCCTCAATTTGACCTTATACCCATAAAAAAATGATATGCCCTGCGGCCACAGTGACCTTGATGCCCCAGCCTGCACTGCCCTGGCTGATTTTGCCAATTTTACCTCTGCCTCGTTCCTGTCATTACAGTTTTTCAGACACCAGTGTCTTTTGTTGAGACTAACATCACGTGAAAATCTGTGCACAGTGGTGGGTTAGATTTTGACCCTGATATGAACCGCTGGACAACTGGACTATTGAAGTGTGATGCAGCAGAGAAAAAGTGCTTAGGATGACTGCGAGAAAGATGTCGTGTGAATATGGACAGAAGTGATGACATAAAGTGATGTTATAAACTTTCTTTAACCATGAAGCATAATGTTACTCGACAATTTTGAGGTCTACACTGCAGACTGGAGTCTCAACAGTGACAGCTAGAGATGTGTTACATGCACTTGTCTCCTGAATGAAACATCTGTATTTTTATTACGCTGCTGTCCATGTGCTGTCTCTCTCTATGGAATCCTGTTACTGCCAATGTGATGGCAAAAAAGAAGATCCTGTAAGTCATTGTAAACCTCTTGAAAATAATGACTTCATCCCAAAATACTTTCAGTGACTAATTTGAGAGGCCTAAAAAAGTTGACACTGCCAATTCCAGGCCTGCTTTTCACGCAAGACGACTGTTGTACTTTTATCTTTTGTTAACCAGAAATAAAAATAAAGCTGGGAACATTTTGTTATGCACAATGAAAGTTCATTTTGCCTCTCATTAAAAAATAGCTGCTAATCTGGGCTGTTTCTCTACAGTTATCTGTAGGTTTTTAGCAGTCAGCCTGATTTAAAAGTTGTCTCCACGTCGTAATCATAAAAAATATTCAGAATTATTATTATGTTTCAGCAGTTTATGGTGTGTTTATGGTCTTTGTGTCTGAAACATTAATTCTCAATATAAAGGAACACTGAGTAATATTGGTCTTTTATGTGCTCTTTGTTATTTTTTATTTCTTTAGACATCCACCACCACTGTGAACATAGTCGTCACTGATGTCAATGACAACGACCCTGAGTTTAACGTCACCATGCCCACGAATTTTACTGTCCAAGAAGAAGAGGCCAATCTGTTTGTAGGACAAGTCAGGGTAAGTGTGATGCTTTCCACATCCACATATCTCTCTCTTTTAGCCATCCACAGTAGATCACTTTGTTTTTTCCACTGTTGTATATCCACATGTTCCTTCTGCTGACCACTGAGTCACACATGTTCCTCGTTTCTCATTGTTGTCCGTTAGAAAAATTACCTTGCATTTTCCAGTATGGTCGATGTTGTTGGACTGATTTGTCCATCAGAGCTGCATCCCCATTGACTGGCTTGGTTCAGCACCAGTGAGCAGCCAGACGTTTCTAATTACTGTAGATTAATTGGACTGATGTTTGTCAGTGGATTAATCATGGAATAATGACAGCCGGCATCCTCTGTGGGTATGCACATACAGTACATGCTTACAATATGGCAGATGGGGCAATAAAACTTAGGGGCTTTGTTTTTTTATTGCCTTTATTTCTTCTACAGATCCATACCCTGATTTTATATGTAACAGTGCACCTAAATCCTCACATTTCCTCTCAGCTCACTGTTTTGAAGCTCAGTATAATTCAGTGAAGTTTCAAAACAGTGAACCAGGAGGAATCTGGGGGGTTTGCAGGGATGGGTGGTCAATATTACTAATGTAATGTCTCTTTGTGTCATAAAGAGAGTTAAGAAGTTGTCTAAGACACTGCTCTTTGATGCAGGTTCACATTATCAGAAGTAAAATGGAATAATTATGGTCCGCAAAAAGATAATTAAGAACTAAGTTTGATAATAAAAGAATGTAATTAGTTTGATAATGAGTTATCCAATCTAATGAAGACGTGCAGTAGATTCAGTAATTCTTCAGTTAGTGAGTTGCACTGTTGTGCTGTTTCACATACCAATATGACAGGACAAGATGTTGCTTTGTATTTTAGGTGGATACAAAAGTGCTTTAAACTTTTAGCTATAAAAAAAAAAAACTTGGGTGATCACTTCAAAAGATTATCGGGCACATTTTGATTAGAGTAGTTATTTCTGTGCCATTTAATTTCTTTGTCTGGTTGTATAATTAGATATGCAAAGAAAAACATTACCAAGGGTAAACAGGAGCTCATATCAGTCACCTTTCAAGATATATAGTTTTACCATTAGGGATCCCATTACATTTTTCAGGGGGTAATAAAAAGGACTACCAGGAAATGTTGCGAGTTTATGAACTGTGAAATAAGACAAAAGGACACATGAAGGAAGCTTGGTGTTTGCATGAGGTAAAGCTACCTTCAGTCTCACTCCTGAGTGTTTCCTCACGAATGCAGCCAGCAGCTAGATTGGGGCTTAGCCCAACCCCACCGTCTCTCTCCTGCTGTCCTGCCTCAGGAGGTTTTCTCGGCTGGCACCTTGCCCACTTGAGCTGAGGCTTGCCTCTCTGACTGAAAGAAAAATACATTAAAGTACTTAGCTCAACACAATCCTGCTCTCCATGCACATGCACATAGAGAGGCTACAGCTTAGCCTGTTGTAGCTGATCAAGTAGGGATGGAGGCTTTTTTTTTCCCCGATGCAGCACTGTTTCATAAAATCTGTTTCAAAAAACACAGGTTACATGCTGTAGACACTAATTGGTGAATATAATGATCCAGCAGTAGATTAGATTATGTAACAATAACACACATTAGACATCAGAAATTTCACTGATCGTTAACACCTTTCTTTTGTCAGACTTGTTATGCTCCACTTAGGCAAAATCCTGCCAGACAGTAATATTCGTCACCACAGCTACACAGAGGACACCCAGATTTACTTTGTTCTTTCACCAAAAGACTATGCTCTTAAAAGCTTCTTTTCCATACATATGTGCTGGTTTAGCTTTACTCGTTTTGACTCAGCCCATCAGCCCAGCATGGCAAGGATTTGCATCTCCATTACAACAGGGTTACCCGCATGAAGTTGTGCCTTTTAACTGTTAATGCACTTGTCTTGAGTCGAGTGGCTATAAACTGGTGATTAAACACTTAATTTCCTATCAATTCTTCCCCTTTTGTTTAAAAGATTTTTTTATGAAGCAGCAAAACCAAGAAGTGTTGGGTTTTCATCAGCAGTAACTTAACACACCTCCTTTACAGCTGAAAGCGAACATGAAACGATAAAATAAGCAGGAACTAAACTCCAAACCGCAGAGATTTAGTCAGAAGCTACAAAAGTACAAAGAGCTTTTAAAAATGCCTTTCTCTCTCTGGTCTCCTGAGCAGACTTGAGTTTAATCTTGGACCATGCGCTTGCTTTAGAGGGAGAAGGGGGTTGTCAAAGGTTGGCCACGATCTGTGAAATGTCATCATAACCCCACATGGAGGCGGGTTGAGGCTCTGAAGATGGTCCAGGCTCAGCTGTAACTCATTATAACTTGTAATGAAAATACAAATTAAGCGAGCCCGGTTTGACTCCTAAAACCCCTAATAGACTAAAATAAACTGTGCCACTGCTTTGAGCAAGTAAACAAGTGGACGTGATTTAAGTTACAGACATACAAACATATCATTTCAATATAAGAAATTTATATAATGCTATATATCAACAAAGAGAATAAACAAGTATTGCTCACTTTAATTCTTGATGTAAGGAGGACACCAAGTCAGAAATCTTTCAGCAGCACATAAACACTATAACCTCAAAGCACTTTAATCTTGTAAAACAAGGAGAAAGAATTATAGCTTCCACATCCTCATTTATACCTTCATCTCAAGCTGGACGGACTGTTGCTGTCATCTGTCATCTGGTCTTTCCAAAAAAAAAACCCCAAACTATTAAACTACAGCCAATTCAGAATGCTGCTGCCTGCCTCTTAATAAAAACAAGGAGAACTGCACGCATCTTCTTCCAGGTAGTCTCTGGCTACAGTGAGCAAATAATGTGGATGTGCATTTGTCTTTGTGTCTTTTTGACTTCACCTGCAGTTCATGCACAGTGTACGGTTGAGTCGCAGGCAGAACAGGGCAGTGACTTTTCATTATGAGACTGTGTGGGACAGTGTCCAGTGCCATAGGTTTATGTAATATGGGCAAGTTAACGTCTACAGTAGTGTGTTGCAAAATGATGGATGTGAAGGAATGTCTGATTTATGCGTCAACATGATTGTTGACCTGTGAGGTCTCAGAGCCCTTCACTCATGGCGTGTTTTATGTTGAGAGGCTCCTGGGTGTCTGGACATGACAATAAGATGTCGACCTTGTTCACTCCACAGTAACTCACATATTGTCTGCCTCCGGTCTGATGGTACAACATTCTTTATGGCACTGGTCATACTGTATGAAGCTATAAGCTGTAGTTATAAGCTATGTAGAGGATAAGGTTACGAAGCAACGACCAGCTGGTACTGGCAAAATAAATTCTGACAGGATGATCAAGGCCCCGAAGAGGCAGCGCTGACTGGTACAAATATACTGTACAGTATCTTTTCTTTTTCTGTTTACTTGTATCATTTCCCTATCATTCAGTCAGCGTGGTCTAATGTGCATCTGCTGTGCTCATCTCTGACACGAAAAAGTTTGGGAACCCCTGATCTAGTAGTAGCTCAAGACATAAACAGATGGTTAAGGTGTATTTTGCCTATATACTACACCCAGATGAAAACTTTGTGATATTCTTAAATTCTCTCTAATTTTATCTTTCAAATCTAAATTAAAAACTGCATTTTCATCTGCCTTTATAAGATTAATTTATTACTAGATTGAAGCTTTTTTTTCTGTAACTGTCAACCTTTTATCTAGAATTTCATATGTTTTTCTTTCGTGTATTGTGTTTAAATTTATTTTCATTGTCATTGTAAGTCTTGTTTGATCTTTATGCCTTTTGTAAAGCACTTTGAGTTGCCTTGGTTATAGAAAAGGATATGTCTCAGTTAATTAAACCAGAAATACTTTTGCTAGGACATAAAACCTTTAAATTTCATCACACTTTGGAGGCTGATCATAGTTTTTAGAGGCAAGTGTGTATACTGTAGACACACAGACCTAAAGACCCCCCAGTGCTATTAAATTACAACCTATTATTTCTGTGCCATTTACAGCTTTTTCTGGATTGTCTTCTTTGCGTAATCCTTTCATCCTTACAGAGACATTTTCCTCATCTTTCATGCGAGGAGCTCATACTTGCATTTTAAGAGATCGTGCTCATTTCACAGCATTTGAGGAGACCATGCCCTTTAGGGTGAGGCTTCAAAGTAAGATGACACTGGGAACGTAACACAAATATCACAATTGTTAAGTGTTTTTGTAATGATTTTGTAATTCTATAATTTCTGTTTTTTAATCAAGATTTTGTTTGTAGTTGCAGGCAGGGAGATAAACTATCTGCACTCTGCTCTATGGCCTCTTAGCTTAATAGATTCCTCCATTTGAATAAAAAAAAGACGTGGCATTTAGATTTTAAGTGCCAATAATTGTATATTTTTACACTTTTATCCACAAGGTGAACAGGCAGTCAAGAGGGATAAAATGTAGGAATGCAGAGGGAGAAGCTTTAGGTCTTTTTATTTATTTAACAGACTCTACAATCTGAGGTTGCAACAAAGTAGGACAACCAAATGTTGAATGCTTCATTAACCATTAATCGAGTTCATCCAAGGTGAAAACAGAGGGAGTGTGCACAGGGAAAGAGCTGCTTAAATCGGTTGAGTTTGTAGACTGGTTGGGGTGTAGCACACCTGACACTGACAACTCTCTAAAGCCCACATGCTGATGGTGAAAGAGAAAAATGGGAAAAGCGAGAAATAGTGGAGCCAGAGCACCGTCACTTAACGTACACAACTTAAGTATTTCTCCATGTTTCATCAGCCATCCTGATAGGCTGATAAATTTTCTGTAACTGCTTGCTCTCAAGTCTGGATAACATCTGCGGATGTGGATATTTTTTATATTTTTTCAGGAGCTTTGTGTGCAAGTGCATTAAGAGTTGGTCTTATTGAGCAAATGTCAAAACAGTACCCTGCAGCTCACTATTACACGAAGGGGCCGAATAAAAGTCAAGCGACAGAAAACTGCTTGAATTAAGCTACTGTTTGTGTTTGCTAAATTATTTCACATTTAATGTTACGTTTTACCGTAAAATCAGTTAATCTCTCCCTTTAGCACCTTGAATTTACCTGCAGAGAGGGAGTAATAATGCAGGAAACCACGAGGCTTCAGGCATTTGCCAACGGTGAAGATGACTGCAGTGCAAATGCATAATGCTATTAAGAAGCTTAATGCTGACCCTAAAGCATTCTGGATTATCGTTACAGTAATTGGAACCGGTTCACCTGTTCTTATTTTAAACACACGCTCACACAGACTGCAGACGACTTACCAGGTTATCACAATTGACAGCATTGCTGGTTGTGCTAATAGAGTCATTTATTCTATGACTTGGAAATCTGACACCATACAAGCCTATTCTGTTTGCTCACAGCAGGAAGCCATAATCTGAGCGCGCAGATGACCGGAGGACAAATCGATTAGCATTTGTGTCAGACGCATCATGTAAGCATCATGTGGAAATGTTGCTAATTGGAGAGGCTGTTGAACAGAATGCCATGTATGTCTTTGCAGAGCAGATTCCTTGATAAAGTAGAGTTTAATTCTGCTCCTAACTGAAGCAACACTGCGCTGCGTTTCACACATGTAGTTGTCACAGCTTTTTGTTTGGTTTTGAGAGGGTGACATCAGCGCTTAGTTTTATTTTTGAAAATACTATACCCAGGAGGTGTAGCAAGACATCATTCTGCCTCTAGTATAAGTGAGCAATTCAGTTTTAGATTTCAGCAATAATGTAGATGTAGATGTTATTTTTGTACATGAAAAGCACAGCACCCAGCGCAAAAAGGAGACACATTTTTCAGGTATTATATATTAGAGGTCTACATGGGTATGTTTTTTTTAAAGACTGCAGGCACCTGCTCAAGATGCTTTTTGTGTTGCGACCACCCGCACCTGCAATCAGTGTACCGAGCCTGCCCACCAACTCACAACCCACAGTCTGCACCTGGAATATCACTAAGTCCTGATTGAAAAACTCGATCGAATCTCTGAGACATGGTGTTACAGTCTGAAGAAGACATGAGCTATGATGTAGACACTAGTGATTTAGTGCTAATAATCTGGGTGAGTTTTGGAACACGCACCAAAGGCAATAGGCACCACCAGAGCCAGTCATTGCAACCTTACCTCTCAGCTTTGTCATGCAGGGTCGGCCCTCGGATTTTGGTGGCTTTAAACAAGAGGTTGTTTGTGGCCCCAAAACAGTCCCAGCACAACCATCAACCATCATTTCTTGCCATTAAAGTGTTTATTTTTTTATTTTGAATTAATTTAATTAATTTTTCATTAGAACAAGCTTGATTTCTTGCTGTTTCTTTGATAGTTAACCTGCCTTTCCATGGCTACACACTCAGAAATTGCAGCAACTCAACAAGCAGGGGCACATAGGGGTGCAGTGGCCAAATGCCAGGGCAGCAAGGCCATCACATCAAACAATTATTTTACAGTTTAACAATTTAAGTCCACTGAAATAATAAATTTCACTTAAGCATTGAGGAGAAGTGTATCATTGTTTCCATAGAGAGAGACATCAGCTGGTTAGCAGTGAAATGAAAATGCAAATATTTTATAGAGGAGATGAGCGTATATAACAGATCAAGCTGTTTATCACTGTTAATAGAAACTCCAGTCTGCAGTGTAACCCACAAATCTGTAGAATAACAAAAACAGGTTCATATCACATGAACATTTCTGTCCATATTTGCATTCTCCATATCTCATATTCATCTAGATGAGTACTTTCTCTCTCTCTCTCTCTCTCTCTCTCTCTCTCTCATTCTCTGCTGCAAGTCTGCAACACACTTAAATAGCAGGTTTTTCCAGAGGTGAGGAGCGAGCAACACAGAGAGGCACACTGATCATGTGGCCCCCCCATAATAGATCTGGCCCTAAACAATTGCATAGAGAGTTTTTGCCGGTGACCAGCTCTGTTGTCATGTCTGCCAACATCTGCTACAGGTGATGTGGGACCTGTTGACCGGCCTTCCTGCCCTACGCTGACCTCTATAATACACACATTATGTGGAGGCTACAGAATTATGCAAAAAAAAAAAAAGTTATTTGATATTATTGGCTGTGAATTAATTGGATTTCACCTCTTACAATGCCAGGAGCAGTGAGAATGTTTGTTATGCAATCACTGCAGAGAAGTAGTGATCCGTATGCACATATTGACATGATGTGCTTTCATCTGTTTTGCAAAGGCTTAATGCTGAGGTCTAATTTTTAGCCTTGGCTTTGAATATTTGTCAGGCACTCCATGTAAAACAAATTGGAGGCAGCTTTTAGCAACCATGTGTGCATCCTCCCTCCTCTTCCACTGTTCCTCATCGGGCTCTTTTTTCTCCCTCTTTGTACTGCCTTGTCCTTACTTGCACTGAGGTTGAGAAGTTTTTGCCAAACAGACAGATGAAATGTGGCTTGATCTCCCCCTGTCTCTATTTCCTCTCTTCCCCTTCCTCTCTCTGCCTCTCTCTCAATTACAACAAAAAATTGCCACAACGCGGGAAACTGTTGGACTACGAACACACACACACGTATACAGGCATAATAATGACCTGTCATATCCACCCGGGAATTAAATTGTGTAAAGCTGCTAACTTATTTTAGCGCGGCAGGATCATCACAGCATCCCAGAGTAGCACCATGTGCCTCCCTTCTTTTTTATCCAGTTTTTATTTAATTTTATTTAAAGAGTCACATGTGGGCTATTAAACAAATTTACTTTTGGATTTACTTTTGATGCAATGCAGAGTTTTCAGCTCATAAATGAGACCGAGACTTTGATCTCAACATGAAGAACAGGTCTCACAGCTCTAATGGATCATGTAATGTATCACATCAAACTCATGACGGCTGCTATTTGCCTAAAGGGCAATATCTCTGCATTTCAGTTTTAAATTCTGTTATTCATGTGCTGTGTATTGGTGAATAATTATCTCTCTCTGCTCCTGCTTTTATTGATATATGTAAATGGCATCTCAGCATCAGGAGCATCAGAAGAGAAAGGGGTTTTATTGGTGACTTTTTATTGACGTTTTATTTAGCAGGATCACTCACTCATATATTTTGCAGCATAGAAACTCTCTCAGTCTGCTGTAAGATAATGGCCGTTGCAACATTAGTCGACTATTATGCTTCCAGGCTATATTTCAAGTTGTCTCTTTGTTCAGTTTGCGTGGGCATGGACCACTACTCGAACAAGTGCAGATGTGCTGGTGCAGTGAGTTATGGCCATTGTGCTTCACGATTGCTTGAAAACTGCATCAGATAAAACCACAAATGTCAGAGCCTGTTTAGACCTGGTGTTGCCATGAGTCCTTGGTGACGGCTTAGCGGACAGCTCTATGTAGGCGAGTTCATACCAGGCATTACAATGCATCTCCAGATGCATCTTGAGTGACCATTTGTGATTTGATCTCACTTCCCCGCTTTATATGCAAATAAACATTAGGGTTATTTTGTGAGTTGAGTGTCCATGAGTGTCCATTTGGCCTTTTTAATATGAAGATTTGACGATTCTTTTTTTTTTTTTTTTTTTTAGTTCAATGCCAGACTAAACTGCTCTCATAACCCACAATGATCCTCATATTTTACCTGCACTGTCAGCAGCCGGGCAGCAGAGTTCTGTGGTGTGCTGGGATTTTATGACTGAACTATGAGCACAATGCACAATTTTTCTGACTGTGTGTAAATCTGACGCTGTCACATCACAGTTGACAAACAAAAACATTAACGGCCAGAGAAAGTAAAAGTGTAGGTCCTAGTGCACCACAGAGCTGCTTTTCTGTCTGCTCTTCAAAGCTTCTCACAATGTTTTTTTATGAGTAAAATACAACTTCATGTAGTACATTTAATGCCGAATTTACAAGAAGGCACAAATGAAGAATTTGCTGTAGCAGTTTCACTTCCTTGCTCTTTATTGAAATAAACATATTTGTAAAATGCGTTGTTTTTAAGCAGCAGCTCAACAGTAGTAACTGGGTCTGGGACAAACAGACACAATGTTTTGTCCACAAAGGAATAAATAGCTTAATGTATAACATTTGCCAAATACACAAGAAGGCCCAAATAATCAAGAAAGTTTCTAATGTTCCTCACACAACAACTCTGGAAAACAGCATGATTTCTTAAGGGAGTTTGGGGATATTGCAATTAGCTGTGTATTGACAAACATCCGCTAAAGGTAAGAGAGTCAAAACAGATACACATTTGCATTACAGTAATTTTCTATGATCAATTTCAAATGCATCTTGTGTGCGTTCACACCTGTACTAAGAGCTGTCCACTTGTAGTCGGATCCTCCAGGATGCATGTTGTTACTTGGTCTCAACAGGGCCTCAGTAATCAGATCACCCAAACCGAGGTCAAACAAAAAACTTTAGGGGACAGTTAATTAATGTGGGCAAACTGCCCAGATATTAATAATGCATTGAAACAAAGATTTTATTGAAATACCCCTAATGAAGCCCTCTGATCATTTTCTATCTCCTCAGGCCACGGATCCAGATGCAGGGGCTAATGGCGAAGTGCGCTACCGGATTGTGAATCATCCTGACTTGTTTATAATCAGTGCTAACGGCAGCATCTACACAAGAGTGCCTCTTGACCGGGAGCTCAGGAGCCAATATGACCTGGTGGTAGAGGCCTCCGATGGGGCAGTGGATCCACGGCGGACCACCTACACCCTCTCAGTCTGGGTTACAGACATCGATGACAACAGTCCAGTCTTCTCCCAGCAGACGTATGTGGTGAACGTACCTGAGAACAGCCCCGTGGGAACTGTGGTCCTGAAGCTAAGCGTAAGTACTTATCTGCATGTGTTTATTGGTCGTTTTCTCTCTCCCTTTCCATCCCTGTACTTCTCCTGTCACCCTTTATATAATTCAGCATGGGTGCTTGAAACAAGAGTTGTAGTAACAGGCTTTTAGCGTCTTTTAACTTCAAGTGCAAGCAATTTAGTGTTTAAAATGTCAAATGCTTCCAGACGGAAACATTTACACAGCCAGAAATGTACACAGACTTATGTGCACAGGAAAAAGAAACATTTTTTTTTCTCCTGTCATGACAGCTCTGTGGGCATTTTCAGACTATATAGAAAAAGCTACATTTTTCAAGTCATAACCAGACATTAGTAGGGGATAATATGATCATTAATCCTGACAAACATTAATGTAATGCTTTTCAAATTCAGCTTTTCAACTTGGTGGATAAATTCAGTGCCTCAAAAGTCAGTGCATATGTTTGCACTCAAGTGAGGTACAAGGAGACCACGTGTGTGCAGGGCAAACACAGACCGGAGGGGCGAGTAATTGCTGGCAGATTGCGAGTGACACTTCCCAGAGAGGGATAAAGCAAGAGGAGAGGGTGAGAAGCAGGAGGGGTGAGGGTTGAGGGTGAGGGGTGTGAGTGGCAGTGGCACTGTGACACCATTAATCTCAGAGACAACGTCACCTCAAGTCTAAACGGACGGGGGGTAGCTGGCAAGACACCTGAAGAGAGAAGTAGACTCAAAGAAGTGGCTGAGTTGGGTGACTTGAAACCTCCTGCTTAAACCTCCTCATCCCCATCCTCGTCATCTTCATTTCCTGTTGCAGGAGCCTTTGCAAACTATATCTAGAGTCGGGCTGGGGCGATTTGTCAACATCATCAATTACGTTGATTTGCATAGCGTGCATCGATGCGTCTCATGAACTGCTGTGCCTGGTCAAAGCATGGATTTACCCAGAGAAATGGCTGCAGCCAATAGCCTGCGATCGCCTGTGATCGTCTAAATTGCGGGAGTATATTAGATAGAGATGCAACAGTATACCTCTCTATAAGCTGCACAAACTGGAAATGGCTTATCACAACATTGCAACTGCTCTGTACGAGCACTTGAAGCTAAAGTGCTCTGTCAAGCAGGAGCAACAGCAAGACAGCAGTGAAACTGTACTGTCCTACTAACTTTTTCTCTGCACAAGATTAGGATTATCAACACGCCAATGTGTTTCTGTTAGCAGTAGCCCTATACAATTGATTTTCATCTCCGCAATGTTAAAAGTAATTCCTGACTGTTGATACAGTCTGTAAATCATTTCACTTATTTTTATTGACCCATAGTGATGCAGAAATACACTGGGCAGTGATTATCTTAGCTACACAGTACTCCAGTGATTTAAGTTTTAAGCCAAGTACCAGTACAGGGAAAGGTTTGACATAGTGATTAAATTAATATGTGTCACAGCAATCCTTTCGAATTTGAGCCCCAGTATTTTTCTGATCAGGATTCTGACAAATAGGGTCAATTAAAAAGACTTAAATATGGTCTGGATTAGACTAATTTTAACATATGCCAACTTTATCATTACTCTAATCTGCTATATCTTTTTTTCATGATTATGGTTGAATATTGAATATTATAATATTAATGAGACAAGTTTTTGATATTTATTTTGGGTAGATTAATTGTTATATTAATTGAATAATAAAATAAATAAAATCTTTAGAATATCTGATAAATTAGTCATTAGATTAGTTGACTAATTCCCAAAACAATCTTTAGATCAATCATTTAAAAATAATTGTTGGGTGCAGCTCTAGTAGAGTTGTGATTTTATGCAATAAGAACGAACTTAAGCTTTCCTTAGTGGTTTAATTTAATCAGAACCTATTAATGATTGATGTAAGTAACCCCTACAGCATAAAATGCTGAATCGAAATAGAAACATTAATATTTCATGTCCACAGCCACAGTGCTTATATCTCTGTATATGTATAATTTTGAAAATATGTGTGGCTCAATCTCTTTCTCCTTCTATCACCCCACTTTTTCTCCACACGTCCTCTGTTGTGTTTAATGTCCTGTAGTTGTTTTTCGAACTCAACCTTCTCCTCGTCCTTCTCATAGGCGGTGGACTCAGATCTCTTCTCCAATGTCACATATCGGATCAAGACTGAATCGGCCAGACAGCTGTTCTCTCTGAACCCTGTCACGGGGGAGTTAGCTGTGCTGCAGACCCTGGACTTTGAGAACCTGGCAGCTATGGGCATGGGGGCCTCTTACACCTTCCAGGTGGAAGCTGTCGACCAAGGAGGGGTCATGCCCCCAGGGCAAGCTACCGTCACGGTCCGCATCACGGTAAGAGCCCCTGGACAGACAGTCCCCCACAGCCTCTCAGTGGTCTCTTCTCTTTCCATCTATCCTCATTGTCCCTCAGGAGCTGCAGCACTGGCAGTGAATATGTGGTGAGTCATTAGCACAGTTTTACAGTAGTAGCAGCTCACCACGGGCCAAAAGGGGATTGGGGGCTTATTGTACAGTACTGCACCTGCGCTGCTTCTATGATGTGAAATTCAGTGTTGCAGCACGAAAGCTGAGTGCATTGCCTCTGTAAAACACGTTTTGGCCTCCCGACCTGCTTGTCCTTGTCGCATCATCGGGACAAAGACAGTTTGATGGATAGGTGTTTTTGCCTTGCCCACTGTGCTGTTCCAGATCTGAATGACTCATTAGCTTTGTGACAGCAATTATGTCAGGTTTTCCAGGAGCTTGTATTCCCTTTACAACCTTTCAAGAGATTAACAGCTGAATCCCAACGAAAGGATTAGACGCCTTGCGTTGTGATTCTGTTCGTGTGTGTGATGTGTGTTTGTGCGTGTTAATGGTTGTGCGTGTTTTTGCTGTCTCAGTAATTCTGTGCCTCAAAATCTGTGCATTCACATTTATCGCTCTGTATGAATTCAGTCCACCCCTAGTGACTGTCTCAAAGTCTGCAGAATTAAGCTGTCTATATTACATTGAATGGGAGGAAGTGCTTAAGCTTATTCAAGCAGGCTCACTGCATGCTCCGCCAACCTGTAGAGTGAGTTTGTCCTCCGATAAGGACACGCTTTGTTGCAGTGTTCGTGCTGTCACCCAGGAACTGCGTTTGATAGGATAAGGCATCGCACAGCCACTGATATCAAACCAATGTGTGTTATTTGAAATGGCAGACATGAATTAGAATGAGCCTAATGGATTCACACAGGCTTCTCAGGGACTTGAGATGGAGCTGATTCCACTTCCTTCTTCATATAACACCTCCAGAGGGCTATTTGAAGTTGCTGGTGTTTGATTTCCCCTTGTATTGTTTTGTTGTTGTCTCTTTCGTCGGATGCCTTGCAGTGATGGATTGCGTGTCCTGTGTGTCTTGTTCCGAATGAATCTCCCAAACTTTTTCTTCTATTCTTGTGCTTCAGAAATCTAAGACAGACACACTGTGTGTGTTAGTAGGTATGGAGAAAGAGCACTGTATGTGTGCACACATCGCACATGCGTGTTTCACGCAAACACAAGTGTGTTTGTGCAACACTTGCAGCACAAGGATCAGGCTTTGTTGTTCAAAGTAAGACTGGATCATAGATTTTCTGCTCGGAAACACTAACCCTGTGTATAGATCAAAGTGAGGCTGCCCTCCACCACTGAGTTGATAGAACACATACTGTTGCCCATGGCTCAGTCAAAACAGTGGAAAGTAAAGAGAGAAGTCAAGAGAAAGGAAGATCAGGCTCCAACAGTTATGCTACAGACTGGAGTTAAGCTATTCCTGAGAGATATGTGAATGGCTTACTGAGTTTGCATTCTCACAAAGCAAAGCAAGGGTTCTACAGTTAACAAGATTTCATTTCTTCGCAGAGCTCTGCTGTGCATTATTTAGAGGGAGGAGGTGATTATAAGCAGTGGTGATGTTAAGTTCCCACATGTGAGAAGCATCAGGAGAATGATATCGCTGAATCCAAACAAAATGGTTTTATTGGCTTTAGGGGATTCGCGAAGAGAAAAGATGGGATAATAGGGCAGAGGTCGAAGCGGTCTTGTTGTGTGTGGCTATGTATGAAACGATTACTGAAGTCAAGAGAAACTACGATACAATTCCCAATAATTAGTTTGACCACTTCAATTTATCATTAAACTGGAAAAACTTATAGTAAATACTGGCCAACGTTAACCAAAGTTAGCAACAGTCATTCAACAACATGGGTGTGTTTAGCGTCAGTGAAAACACTGACATCACAAAGTTCACAATGTCATTTCAAATCATTCAGGAGTTTTCAAAATAAAACTTGGTAAAATGATTTCATTGTGTTTAACAATACTTTTTGAACATTTTCTGCACATTTTAACAAAACAAGAATAATGCTGATAGTTAGCCACCAGTTTTCCAAAGGTCCGTCCAGCAAAATTACACTGTAAACACTTCATAGTTCTCATTTTAACCTGACGTATATGTGCCATAGCAGTTCTTATGAGTCAAGCTAGATTTTCCGGATTGTTCGGTATCAAGAACGGGTATTAAATTGTCCTGCTTCCTGATTGGCCAGTACCAAAATGTTGTAACATTTTTATGTAATGTTTTATGTAGCATTTTTATGTAACGCTGATTGTGCACTAAAGGCCACAATCAGACAGAGTCAGGTGGTACGGTGATTAGCCACAGGCTTGTGTATTGGTGTGAGGAGGTGTTATTTTGTGACTAGAACATAACCGCTGCGAAACAATCACAGCTACTCTTTCTCTCAAACAAATGGACAGAAACACAATGCAAGCTTCTTGATGTCGCTATTTTGCAGCATAAAGTGCAGCCAGATGCAGACATCAAAGCTGGGTACACGAAATGAACATTGCTTTTTTATTCCGGCTTACGCTCCTGCTAACGTGTCCGTGCCAGTGTGCGCTTCAGAGTCTGAGCGAGGGAGTGAACGTAGCAGTATAAATGCATAAATGCTGCAACTCTTCAAGATCCAAGCCAGTTTCCCGTGTCTTGAATGCTGCTGAGGGGGCTTAGCTCCAAATTAGTGACAGCTTTGACACATGCTTGCTTAAGCTGACCTTTAAGGTGGACCAGGCGAAGCTACCAGCCATCATTTAATGACAAGCTGCTCCTCCTTTGCTCAGGAGATGGCCACAGCCCTTAACCCCAATAATCAGTTACCCTCAGTTAAAATCTTTTCACATCTTTACACACCATGTCATTATTTTTTGCATCAGATTATGGGAGATAGTATCATAAGTATCAGCACTGATAAGCAGTTAGATTGAAACCTAACAATGCCCATCATTAATCTTCAGAGCATAAAATATTACTAAATTTTTGTTGCTTGTAAACATGATAAGCAATTAGCTTTTATTTCTATCATCTTATTTAGCAGCGTCAAAAAAGCTCATCTGCTGACCTCCCATCATCAAGTACTGTAGATCTGAATGTTTATGTTTATCAGTGAAGATAATCTAAACACAAAGAAAAATGCTTTAATTATAAGATGTGTAATTTCACAGCAGCAGCAGCATTCTAATTCTGTCACAATTTAATTAAATGCTGTGATTAATTACTGATACATTAACACAAGGCTTAGGAAAAAAAGGAAAATGTTATTCATTTGCACTGTATGTACACATTTTCAGTGGGTAATTGTATATTTCAAAGCACTGTAGTTTAAGAATATGGATTATTCTTATTTGTAATGTTGTGATTAAAGAACATGTTCATATTTACATTCAGCTCAAACGCACAGTTTTTAAAGTGTTTGGACAAAGCCTGGGGGCATGGTGAATTACTGCAGTGGGACAATTTGCCTGAATCCACAATAACTTGCTGGAAGTGTTAGCTGAAATTAAACAAAGCAGCAGCTGCAGATTCTGCACTGCTACAATATTGGTCGTTCAGCATGCAGACGGCATCAGCCAAAGTAGCAGTGGACTACACTGAAGCCATCCACGGCTACAAATATCACCAATCCATAACTGATACACCTACATTTATGGCATCTCTGTTTGTTTCCAGGACATGAATGACTTCTCACCCGTGTTTAGCCAAGACCTGTACAAGGGCATGGTGGCACCCAATGCAGAGAAAGGAACAGTCATTACAACTGTTTTTGCTGAAGACCAAGACCCTCCAGTGAGTATTAAAGCACAACACGCAACATTACATCATTAGGTGTTAAATTTCAAAGCACATGAAGCCTTTATATGTGTCTTTATTAAAGGTAGCAGAGATAAAAGCCTTGTTCGGGGATTTCTACCTCCTCACTACATGTTGCTCTTAGAGCATCATCCAATTACAGGTGTAGCATTTGACACGATGCATTTTAAAGATGTTTTCCAGACTCAGATGCTCTCATTAGAGCTACAGTACTGTATGTATTTATTGTGAGGCGGCTCTTGTGTAGCATCCTCACTTGTATGAGTCATCTACCAGTTGCCTCAGACAGAGATATGTTTCCTCAGACTGCTTTACCTCTCTATATCTGAGCAGGTTCTCTTGGGACTGGAGCTATGAAGAGTTTTTCCTTTTTTTTTCTTTTTTTTTTTTTGGAATCTGCAAACCATGGAACAAAATTACACAATGCAGAAGAGAAATTGTGACATCCTGTTGAGAAAAGAAATTGTATGACTAACAGGAGGCAACACAGGAGCAATGGAAAACATTCATTTTTGTGGGGTGTGGATGCATCACATGACCTTTTTTAGTTGTCACTGACTGGGTTGCACCAACAAAGATTAATTTAATCTAAGATTAGTTATAATCAGAGTTGATCAAATCTAGGTTTAAAATGAGTAAATCCAGATTAAAATTAAGCAGAGCTTGGTTGCACAATTAAAAATGAATCTCTGTTTAGTAAATCTATTTCATTTCAATTTACACAAACAAACTTAGAGTTTAAACCCTTTTACTCCTTACACATTGGCACCAATGTGGTAGGAACAAAAAAAGCACAAATCTCAGGTGTAATATGTAGATGTTTGCTCACCCAAATTAAAATGAATAAATGCATAAAAGTTTGTGTGCTGTTAGAAAAAGCGGGGCAAAACTGTTAACTTTTGGATGCTCTGAATTTCTTACCAAAATATATTATTTGCCAGCTAGCTAAAAAGTTAACAACATATTACATTGTTTGCTAATTAACTAAAACATAATTTAAATTATGTTAAACCATGATTTACTCAGGTTAAAAAATGAATCCTTGTTGGTGCAACCCTGCCATTGAGTCTGTCAGTAGCACAACACTTATATTAAGGAAAGTCCTGAGACTGTTTTGTTCCACCTCATTCACCTCAGCTGAACTGCTTTTATTGGCAGTACCACCCACCTTAATATTTTATTGCACTTGGTGAGTCAGCAGTCTTCTTGCTCATGTCCTCTCTTTCTTTTTGGTACAGATGTTTTTTTTTTTTCATGGACACTCCACCAAACCAGCCTTTTCTCTTATAACAGTCTTTTTTAGTTTATTTTCATATTTTCACTTTGAAAAAAAAAAAGGAATAGGAATCCCCCAATGACTTCCCCGCCTTTCCAAAGCAGCTCGCAGCTCCGAATGTGTTTTTTCAGAAAAGTCCTGTACGACTGGACTCGATGCTTGTTATCAGTGTCCCTCCTGCCGGTGGGATCTCGCCGGGGCTGAGTGAGCCTGTATTCTGTCTGCAGCACATAAATGCTGAGGGATATGGATGCCTGTCAGTCCCAGCTGTGGGTGGTAAAACATCTCAAGAGCGCCACAATGACTGCTGTCCATCTCACTTCCTCCCTCTCAGAGGGAAACTCTAACTCCTCCTGCTTTTCCAGCTTGCTGTCTACACACGTCCAACACCTCATTTCTAAAGGAGAAATCCGTAATATCTTCGGTGTAATAAATCATAAAATGACTGAGATTAAGAAAACATGCTAAATTGACGCTTCTCTAATAACAACGCTGCGGCTGTGATGTCCTCTTTTGAAATTTCTTCTCCAGTCCCTAACTTGTGTTACTGGTTGCCCTTTTCATGTTAATTAGAGATAAAACTAATGCTGAGTATTTTCTGAGTGAGATAGTGTCTCGTTATGAGTCATAAGAAATTGATCTCCAACTCCACAGTGTGTGTTTTCACAGCAGTGGGCTTTTGTTTTCAGGATAATAGAGTTATGCTTTATGTTGACAGACAATTGATAGTTATAAACAGCTGATTAGCTCACAGTGTACGATCCTTCATAGCTTGTTATGGTCAATTACAGTGTGGCACTTGTCTTGTGCTCCTGCAGTCCGTGGCTCCAACTCAGTGTTTGTACTGCAGTGCTTATTTTTGGACGTGCAATTATTACATACTGCTACTTTAATGTGAGCGTATGTCTTTCCCCCTCGTACAGATTTCACCCTGAACCACTATTATACAGTAGAAAAAATCCGGCAGTGCTGAAATAAGAGGGAAATCATCATTATGTTACCATGAGCACAAAGGCAGCGAGTGAGACATGGGAGTGACTCTGCAAAGTGGTTTGACAGACAGAAGGGATTAGATTTCCTAACAGGAGCCGACTAACCCAGTCTCTTATTGACCTGGATTTGGGAGCTCAAAGCATTTTATTGACAGGATGCCTGTCATAGACACCTCTGATGGAACAGAGCTTAGTCTAGTGCTTGCTAAAAACACACACAAACGTGTGCACACACACACACACACTCTCTCTCTATTACACAGGCTCATAAAAACCTGCACACACAAAGAAAGACAGAGACGAAGAGACTCTCCGACTCACAGTCTTGATGCGACAAACATGAGACATGCATATTTTGTCTGAAGGTTTTAATGGTGCAGATCATTCCTGCTCCTGTTCTTATTTTTGTGTGCACATTTTGGAAAGAAAGCAGACTATCTTTCCACCTTTACCTTGGGAGAAGTGATACTAATGGTTTTTATAAAGTGACAGTATTTTTGGCGGTGCCACTCAACCCCATAATGTCAGTGTTAATATCCCCCTGAATGAGAGAGGAGATCACCATGGAGACAAATGCTGTGTTTTCCTCAGCACAATGTTAAAGAGTCTTTTATTTGTGACTGAAAACCAAAATTTCTTTTCTTCTGTGGCGTTGTTCATCACTGCAGAGGAAGTTTACTCTTCTTATCAGGCATTAATCATTTCACAACCTTACTGATGACATTGTGTTACTGTGTTGACAGTGCTGTTTCACACTCTCAGCTTAAGCCTTGCTGTTGGGTTGTGCGTCTCTGGAGCATCATTCAGTGCTTCTGAGCTTATTCTTTAATTCATGAACTGGCTATTTCACACTAAAGAGAATTGGATTCTTATAAAAGAAATACAAGCAAAACAAAAAGTACATTTGAAAGTCATCTCTCTTTAAAATTTTGCTGTAGTTTGCAATAAGGAAGAATTATTTTTATATAGTACTAGTGCTTGTAAAGTACTAAGTACTTTGTCTTTGCCAGATAAGAAAGGGCAGAGATGTGGACTCGAGTCACAAATTGTATGACTTAACTTGGCAAAATCAAAATACATTTACAACTTGACTTGGACTTGAACACCAATGACTTGTCTTTTGAATTTAAAATACTTGATACCTTCCTGCAAGTCCAAAGCTTAAAAAGTGTGCCATGAATCAGTTCATTTCCCTTTGTTGCTATTCAAGTCCACACTTAGGGCTTTTCTGTGCAACATTTCTGCATGAAAATGTCTAAAGACACAAGACATATGTTATATGTTTTGTTAAGCTGTGTATGTATATTATTTCAGATGTTTCAAACAATGTTCAAAGGCTGAAAAATCCATAATTTATTCTAGGTAAGGGCATGTTTCTTGCTAGCTAGTTGCTGTAACTGTTAGAGATTGAGGAAGGAAGCCAGTGCATATGACTAAACAGAACGTGAATTACACTTTAATATTAAATTGTCTGTGAACATGATTTCTACCTGAGTCATGTCAGATACATTTTCATCAATTATGGTGGTCATTTAAAAGTGAAGATAACAACTTCCCTGCAATACAATCAGTTAAACTATTTTTTTTAACAACAAACTTTGTTTAAGGGCTGTCCAGGGTTACCCTAACATCTAAAAGTTACAAGGTTCTTTCATAAGGAAGACATAGCTGACCTATTCACTTTTGTTTCACCCTGGACTTAAGCTAGCTAATGTTAGTGGTTAGTATAGTTAGTATAATGTTAAGTGACTAACATAAATGATAAAGTCTGCTAACGTGACATTAGCACTTAAGACAGTTTTAAAGAATATTGTGTTTCAAGTGAGGAAAGTTGGCTTATGATATCATGTTTTTATTTGTTTGCTTCTGTATGGCCCTGATATTCTGCCGCAAAATTAGACACTGTATGGCTTTCAAAGAGCAAACTAATGATACAAGTGGGAAGAACAAGTAGAGGCTGGCTGCTGTTACTAAGTTGACTGCACTGTATGCTCAGCCTTGATCAAAGCACTTTTTACCATCCCTGCACTATGGAGGGGTTGCTACCAAAGCCACTGTATTAGATTCTTCTCTGGGAGGTGTTTTTTTATTAATGCTCCTGTCCTGACATCTTTTCCATTACATGTTAGAAAACAAGTTGAAGAGCTTTTAGAGATGAGGCCCTTTTTCTGAGAATCCCCTTAGCGAATTCACTCAGATAGTTTTGTAACCTCTTAGAGACACATTTGTGTGAGTAAGCCTCCCGAGGGATCCACTGCTACTACAGGATTTACCTCTCTCTAGCCCCAGGTTTTACCCAGTCCCCGGGGAGCAGAATCAGTTCAGGCGAGGGAGCACAGCTTCAAAAAGCTTATTAAAAATCAGACTGAATTTGAAGTCCAAAGGGATGAAACCGAAATAAGATAAGCTATAGAGGTGATTAGTAATCAGGAACCATGATTAATCTTAATCAAAGGGTCATATTAAAGTCTAGGCTCTCGCTAATGAATGTAAGTGTGTTTCTCTGGAGACTAGAGGGGCGAGTTTAATGGAGAAGTTTTTTATTCTAAATGAAAGGGAAGAGGCTTGAATCAATGAATAACAGTGAGTTTATATTAGGCTGCCTGATGAGGAGAGTGAGACATTTGGATTTTTTTAGACTACAGAGAGAGAAGAGCAGCCATTTCTTATTTTAACCACTTCAACATGATGAAAAAAACAAAAAAAGTTGTCTCCTGAAGAAAACAGCATTGTTATTATACCCTTATGGCTTCAACACATTACCTAATTATTTTGACATGCTCTCATTCCATCTTCATGTCGTCATGTGGAAATGTGAAAGGTGATGTCCAGATAATTGGACTGTTGTTGGACTGATTTAGCTCGTGTCCTCCTTTCTCCTTCCTCCAGGGCACTCCGGCCAGTTTTGTCCGCTACAGAGTGGACCTGGACAGGTCACCGTACAGTGGGAGCATCTTTGATGTGGAGGAGGTAACCGGAAGAGTCATCACGAAGGTCAACCTCAATGAAGAGCCCAGCGTCACTTTTAAGGTGAGTGGCTGTGATTACGGTGACAATGGCAGTGATAAGCTGCTGCTGTCTGTCACGTCAATGCATCACCTCTAAGATATTATCATGAGCATGAAGATAAGGTATTATTTTCATTATTTTGTCATTCAGTCAGGGACATTTAGAGTGGAACCAGGAATTGTACATTCATAGTGAATGGATGTATTGTTATATTTGCCAGAAAGGAATCTGGGGTGGTATTACAGAAATTTCGCGTATTTGGTCTTGAGTTGAGGTGGAAAGGGACTAATACAGGATTTTCCCAATTTGGTATTACAGAAGCAAACTAACTGAATGATTTTTCTTTTATCTCAGGTTTGAAAATCTCAAATACTCAATTTAACATCACTTGAGCAACTGACACTACTCTTCTGATCTTGCCAAGTTAAAGAGCTCAGTGTTACTGTTGGTTTTTGTCTTTGAAACGTACTGAAACATACATTCAAGCAGAAAAAAAATGGATCCGATACGATGACAGATGCTCAACTTCAAGACAGATGAGTTGATGAGGTGTTTGTAACATCTGTAGAGAAATCTAAGGATGTTCTTGTTGGGAAATTTACAACAACTGTATGTTGTACCAGGCTGTAAACATGGTTATTTCTGCTGTACAGTGTAGGTTTTAATGTGGGAGACTATGGGGTCTTGACTCAGTTTTGGAAGCAGCCTCAGAGCACCAGTACCAAGTACCAGTTTTTGGTACTTACAAGTTGGATTCATTTTTCACCCTGGAGGCTGCGGCTTTGTGGCAGCAGTCAGTATTAGTTTTAGAGTATTAGCAGAGTGACGGTGAGGCATCAATTTAAAATGTCAGCTTATGGTTTGCTCTACACTTGCATGATTATTATTTGACATACTCAGCTGACCACAGAGTTGAACTATTGAAAGCATGACTTCAGTGCTCTGCTCTACTATTAAAGTCTAAATTTTGCTAGAATTTAAAAAATGATTTTAATAAAAAGGCAAATGTTAAACTTATTTAACAAAATTGTCAAGTCAAAGTATGCACAAAATACTTACATTAGCTTTCAACATTTGACATGTTATCATGATATTAAAAACGTCCCCAAATTGTCTTTTATTAAATAATAATAAACTTTAATTTTTCTTTGAACTTAAAGTGTTTTTGCTTATCTTCTTAAATAGAATAAAAAGTAGCCAGCTATGACCTAAGCATGTGCAAAAAATTGAATTGAATTGTCTTTGGCAATGAATGTTTGAATTATATATGTACAAATGCAAAACTAAAACAATGCAGTAGGCATTAGCAACCCTTTTAGAAAACAAAATAACAATAATTAAATAAAATACTCATATTACTGCCATATTACATTATTCAGTATATAATTACATCCTTAATGTTTACTGCTCTGCATCACGTGTCTGTGTGATATCAGCTGCAGTGAAGATCACCAGGTCTTGTTTGTTTATACTGACTTTTATAATAATTGAATAACATTTTTTAGGGCATTATGACTTTGTCTCCTGAATGGTCTCAGTGATCATGCCATTGCCTCTCTCGTGTCTGCGACCAGTGATATTGAGTTTTCTTATTGATCAAAAAAATTCCCTCCCAGGTGCTCACATTTTTTTCTTCCCCCTCCTAAGGTGACCTTACATAGAAACATTTGTAGCCGTGAATGGTGGACCAGGTGCTTCAGGATATTAAATCCTAATGGGGATTCGTCACTTACATTCCCATGTTGTGTGCATGTACCTCTATCTGTCTCCTGTTTTCTCTCCTGTTTTCCTTTCTGTGTTTCTTTAAACATTTGTCTGTGTTTCTTCTCTTTCTGTCTGTCTCTGCCCCACTCCCCCTCTGCTTCCCCCAGGCCCCATTCTCCACAGTCTATGAATGTAGATCAATACATTCATACTCACTCTCTGGGAGCTTTGCAGGCTGCTCGCCAGATCCTATTTTGCCAGTCTGTCTTTATTAGGATGCCGAACATGTCTGCAAAAAAAAAAAAAATGCCTGGCAACCTCAGAAAGGGAATTATTTGTGTAGTGAGTAGTTGTATGGTAAAAAAAAAACAAAATGTAATGCTTTTGTGCTTGCCTGTGTGTTGCTTACGTGTTTGCGCTCTCTTGCCCGCTGCAGTTGTTCGTGATAGCCTACGATGACGGGGAGCCGGTGAAGTCTAACAGCACTTTAGTGGAGATCACTGTCCTTCAGCCTTCACGCATCCCAATCTTCACCCAGGAGGAGTACAGGTATGTCTCCTTGACACAACTGTTGATGCAGCTGCCTCTGCCTGTAAATTCACACATCAAACAGCAGCTCAGGTCTGCGGCGCCGGGCAGGGTGAGATGGCGAAAAAGGCTGCAGAAAGTGGACGAGGTATCTTAAGAACACATTGACACACACTCACATCTGTGGTCACATCTTCTATTCAGCTTCTCTAATACTTTGATTAATATTTTATCACTTGGTGAATTATACATTCTACCTTGAACTGCCGCAAATATCCGTGAAGCCACTACTCCTCATGCATTTATTACCTTGTATTAACGATGGTGATCTGCGCATTATTGTGTTCTTGTTGCCACCGCTCGGTGAAGTGGCCCCGGTTTTGATTCTGCGACTCCATCTTTGTCATGCTCTCTTTTCTGTGCATGACTGATTAATGAGCTTGGAGTGCAAATATGCATTAGAGCTTGGGGGTAGATGCCGCAGATCATCGCCGCTGTAAACCACATTTGTTTCTCTCCGAGGGCAAAGCAGGGCTTCCCTCTGAGTTTATTAAGAGTCCCTTTTGACAAGATTAAGTGTTTAGACTGTTAAACTGGCAGAGAGAGATGCAGGGTGAGGGAACATAATCTATAGTGCTCTGAGATGACTGTCTGCTACACACACGATATACGGCTCCACTGGGCCGGGGCTGAATGCTGGGTGGAGTTTGACTGTGCTGATGTTACTGATGTGACTCAGGAGGAGGCCAAGAAGTCATTTATAATTAAAAATAAACATGGATTATTAACACTCTAGCTGAGGCAGCTTTCAAAAATCTTCCATGATCAGTGTTGTAACACCATTAAACTTTCTATTAGTGGTAGAAAGTAACCAATGAGACGCAACAAGCTGAACTTTGTATTAAATCTGTTATTTTATTAGACAGTAAACAAAGACTGCTACACCCTAGTTAGAGACTATACACTTAACATACTAATAGGCAGTAATCTGTATCAAATTAGATAAAAACTAGACATAATAATATTATGTTCTTTATTAAACAGCATTTTACAGAATAACTGCTGCTTATTAGATCATTATGAATCTTTAGTAGATGGTAATTAGAGACACATTAAAACAGAATTGTACTTTTAACTAAAGTATATTATTTCACACTGTTAGATTCTTATTAGAGGGTAAGAGGGTAAGTAGAGACACAAATTGCAAATCTGCCCACAGTTTTACAATAAGTCTGTGCAGAGAAAAGATTCCTCTACCTCTTTAATTTACATAATGTTTTTAAATGAGGAAGTAGAAAATATGATTTCACTTTAGTTTACAGTACAGTTCTGTTGCAATATATCCATAATTACCTCTAAGACAGTTTAATAAAGGTCTAATAAAGGGTGTACTACTGTAACTTCAGTTACTTTACAGAGTTGGATTATTAATACAAAATATAATCCACCATTAAAAGCTGATACTTTAATATAGATTACTCTTCCCAGCAGTGTATAAAGTAGCCACAATTTTATTTAAGATGGGACAAGGCACATCATTTAAGTCCAATCATGTTAGTGTGTCAGATTTAGCCAAGTACATATTTTTGGTGAAAGTAGAAGTCATTCAACTTTTTTAATCAAGTAAAGCTAAAAAGGTACAGGCTCCCAAATGTACTCAAAAGTATAAAAATAAGAAGTATCCCTGTGTCTGTGCAAAGCTCACTGAACCTCTCCTTTTCTGTGCGGCTGAGTCTCCTCCTCTTGTTGTTTTTGTCTTGTTGCATCTGTCGTGTGTGATATGCACTGATGGATACACCAAGGGATCGTCTTTTCTGTTTGTTATTTTACCATTCGTTTATGTTGAAATCAGTTTTTGATGATATGAAAGTGACATGCAACGATGCAAAATAAAAATAATCAATAATTCCCCTCAGGTGCATCAAACTCAAGTAACAAGCCTGTTTTGGAAATATAAGGAACTAGAACGTAGATATTTGTGTCAAAACAGGGAGTAGAAGTAAAAAGTTGTCAGAAAAATAAATACTCAAGCAAAGTACAGATACCTTAAGTACAGTAACAAAGTGTTTGTACTACGCGACTTTCCACCTCTGGGATCACTGCTTTGACAAAAGATCTGACTACTTCTCCTATTATGTTGTGCTGCAGTGGGTACCTGTCTGCAATGTTGAGGAGATCCTCGCCAGACTCTAAAACTTTAAGGTCTGAAGGCAAAGTTGCCTGGCACAATGCAGTCTCTTGGAGCTTAAACTAAAGCTTGTTTTAAGTGGATTGATTTACTAGCTTGTGTGTCAGTCAGAGCAGGGAGTCTTGGCAGACTATCTTCTGTAAGAGAATTTGATATACCTTTATGCATCAGACAGGGAGGGTAAGTCCTGCCCAACTTGTCAACTTGTTTGTTCTCTTTTTGCTCATCTTTTGTGAATGTGTTGTATTTGTCTGTTTCTTCATACAGATGAGTGTGTGTGGATTGAGCACATCCTTTATAATGCAGCACTTTCTGTGTGTGCTCACGTTCTCCTGTTGCTCAGCTTTATTCAGTGATTGATACACAGCGCGGTGGCAGAGCCGTTGAAAGGCCATTGATTAATGCTTTGAGTGAGTGCTCCGTCTGACACACACACACACGGCAGGTCGGGACCATAGGCGCAGACCTCTGTAGGGCATCATATCGACAATGCTAACCATACACAGTGGCAGGCCTGCTGTAAATTGTGAGCCATGAAAGCATTAGCCAGGTGCTCGAGCTTCTCCTGCTGGACGAGGCGCTCTCCAGCGGAGAGCGTCCAATCTGCTCACTCTGCGATGAACTGTCTCCTCATTCCTCGTCTCTCTATCTCTCCCCGAGGAACCTTCTGAGCACAAATCACTCTCTAAATGTCCACAGAAGATCTCGTCTGTCTCTGTGAAGGCAGTTAGTTATAGCAGCAATCAGGTAAGCTATGCCTGCAGCTCCAGAGCACACAATTAAAACAACTCTGCAGGGCTTTGGCTGACTTAATGATTTCTGCTCCTGCTTTATGGTTGGTCCCCTCCATCTGTCAGAGGGAAATGAGGGGCTCCCAGTCATTGTTGGCTAAAATAAATGGCTCATAACGTAGCTGCTACTGTAGCAGCATGTTGCCACTTTCTTCTCAGAGGGTTTGAGCAAAACACCTTGTGTTTCTTCTGTAGGAAAACAAATGTCATGTATAGAATTTCACAATTGTTTGGATTAACTCCTCCTGCATTAAGTAGTATTGCTGGTATTAATACCAAAGCCAATGACTCAGTGCGAGGTGATAAGCATGCTTGTAGTGCTGCACCTACAGAGAATTTTCAACTCTGCAGCTTTACGCAGCAGCTTTAAGCCTCTTAGCTCGCTGTTTTAGTTCTCTGGACCACAAGTGGACTACATGGGTCTAACTGCCCTCATCAACCCCCCGTATAATACTGCAGGCGGCCGAGCTGAGTGTACGCTACAGTACCTGCCCAGCATGAAGTGAATGCTGCGTGGTGAATAAAAGTAAAAACAAAACCAAGAAAAAAATAGTTTGTGGGCCAGCATGGAGAGTGAATATTGAAGTTACATTTGTCAAGTGGCCAGAAATGAGCCCAGTGGAAAGGTCATGTTGCTCCATATCTGCTGGATATGTGAAAACATATTAGCAATAACAGCTTGATAAGCCAATGGTATATTATGGCTACCATCGGGGTTTCTTTGAGTTTGTTTGAAAGTTTTTCTGTCCCTGCTAGGGGTGCATGATTCTGCAAAAAAAGTCCAGACTTAATGATAATATACACTTTTCACTCAGTTCATAAAAATATAAACAGAAATACTAAAGCCATTCTGTTTTTTCTCTATATCTAAACAGAAACACAACAAACTCTCTGACTGTGACTTTTTAAAAGTATATCTAATAATTTTCTAACACCATTTTTACAGCAATCTAGTACCATCACCTGCTCAAACTGCAACCTCCGAAATAACCACAGAGTTGTATTAACAACTCAGCTGCGATCTGTTCCAATCGACTCTGCCGATCGAAGCTTTATCTACGGCCAGCTGATAAGTGATTGACTCTGTAATCCCCTTGTGCCTATAGTTTATTGGCAGGGATTATCTAGTAGTTTCCAAGGCCTTGATGGCTTCATCATCTGCTGCAACTGTGGCAAAACTTTTGCAAAGTATTAGTCATCATCATATTTCTATATTTTGATGGATTATTTTCCACCAATGCTTTTTTCTGCCCTCTTGTTCCTGTGTTCCTCTCACCATCACCCAGAAGCAGGCTTTTCTTCTAACTTAATGTACCCATTACTCTTTTGTATTTGGTGTAAAATGAGTCCATGAAAACGCTGTGGAGAAATGCAACGCTAGTGAGTTGCTGTTTGATATAAAGAGAAATTCAAGACAGTCTTTCACTGACATCATTGCCAAAAACAATAGTAATGTATTTGCCTTATATGCTACTATGAGCAGGCTGACAAAGCCTCCTGTGTGAGGAGCCCCTTAACTTTTATCCATTAAGTCTTGCAATAAATTAGTCTTATTCTTTATCAACAATATTCAGAAAATTGCACAAGCTGTCAGTTCCTCTGTATCAGGTTCTGTAAGTTCTGTATTCTCCTTTCAAAACGGATTCAGTTAACAAGTCACAATTTGATCCCATCAGCTATAAAACCTTGGAGGAAATTGTGCAACATCAGAAATCCTCCTCCTGGTGCCTTGACAATCTGCTGATAGGCTTTTTTATAAATGTTACTAACTGCATGGCATCAGATCTTCTGCAGATAGTCAACACTCAGGGTATGAGCACAGCCATTGAAAGCTGCAGTTATTAAGCCACTCTTAAAAAATAATAATCTAGAGAACTCACTTATGAAGAATTACAGGCCCACACAAGTATCAAATAGCCAGTTTTTAAGTAAAATCATGGAAAAGGCCGTCTTTCAACAACTTAACACCCTCTTGGTTTAATGTTTTCCAGTCAGGATTTCATGTGAGTTAATTGGACCCAAAGAGGAACAATTAAAAGTCAGAGCTCACATCCAGTCACTGATGCTACAGACTTTAAACCAGGCCAGAAATCTAGTTATAGTAATGGACTCAGGCCTAAATCCTAATGTCCAACATTAAACTTTCCTGAGTTCATCAAGTCTTGTCAGTTACCATTAGGGGGGCCTGAGTCAAAGAACAGATCTACATGTGTTCATATCTGAATGCAGTTGCATAGAAATCATGATTAATCGTGCAGCCTCACCAACTGATAGTCAAAAATCACTTAATGAAGCTCAAACTACTTTTGCAGTTCGATGGCTTTTATAACAGATTTTTTTATTTCATATTAAATATGTGAATTAATTATGGCTTATGTGCATGAATAAAGATATTACATTTTGGACAGATTTTGATGAGAAAAAAAAACATTTCTTGGAGGCCTTTCATTAAACCACTGTGAATTGGCTCTTTTACATGGAGCTCACGGACACAACCCTTTGGGGAAGTCTTTAGCACTGAGCACATGGGAAGGGAATGAATATTTATTTTCCCCCTGTGTGTTTGACTGGAGACGAGGAGGGGTAAGCCGCTATCTATCATGGCCCCCCCCCCCCCCCTCTTGTACGGAGGCTACTTCTCTGGCCTGATGTTGCAAACCTGCGGTCTGAGCAGTTTTCCATGCTGCTTATCTCCCTCACAGCACTTCCACTCCTAAATCTACTCTAAATCACATGAGACTTTTGCCTTACCCTGTCTGAGTATGTCATTTTGCCCCCCCCCCATGCCCCAACATCACACACTTCTCTCCTCACTGTACAGTCAGTAGCCTGTCATTTTCTCCTCAGGGAGGGGATGAATTTCTCTCTATGTGGATCTCCTGTGTACATGTGCTCACACCTTTGTATTTCTCTGCATAGTCCTCACTTGATTGGAGTAAGTTTTGTGCTAGTAGGGGCATGTATCTCACTGACTGAGACCGATTTGATTTGTATCTCGATACATGTTCAGCGATACAATATATCATCGAAATTTTTAAATAGCCAACAATTCGGTTTGATTCAATTCAGCTCTGTCACAATACAATATAATATGATGCAATAGAAGATAATGCAATTTGTGAATCTTTACATTTTGATTCTATTAATGGTACATTTGTAGAGTGCTATTAGCTGCAAAAAGAAATCCTGATAGTTTTAGTAAATATAGTAACAGTAGAGACAGAGAGAAGGAGACATTACAGTGGTGTTAACATCTTATTATGAGTCTCATGCGTAAATGAGATCCTGTAGCCTAAATGAGAATCTGTGAACAAACTTTAAAATTGTTTAAAATATTATCATTTTTGCAGTAAGAGGACATGCTGCTCTGTTTCATATGAAGAGTGCTGTGGTTTTGATTAGTGTGGAGGAACAGTGATGCTCCGTGTTACCTGCTCTCACAGTGACATGACGTCTCTGTGGGTCAGACCATGGTCAGACCATGTTTTGCATAAATGATGTGCAGCAGTGTTTCTCATCTTCCTTATGAAACCCAAACTTATTCCACACTTGAGCGTTATGAAAGTTTGGTGGTGTGACGTGGCACCATGTTACTTCTGTCGCTGTTTTCAGCGTGCAGGCAGAGGCAGGAGGAGAGAGCTCCTTGATGCCAAAAATGAAACATATGCGCGTCCTAATGAAATGTATCGATGCGCAAGTGTTGCATTGATTTGTTTCTGATTCATGTTCAGCTTTTTTTCTGATGCATCATATGCATGAGTGAATCGTTACACCCCTAATCATTAGGTATACATTATTTAAGCAATATAACACTAAGAGGATGAGCTTTACCATCATTATTGGCAAGTGCCTTGGCATGTTAGCCTCATTGAAGTGCCATCAAACCAACAAAATAAAAAGCTATAATCAAAATACATTCATATTGTGGGGCAATTCACCCTCAAAACAACAAACATTTTGCTGGTGTTATCTTTCCCTGGAAACACATGGGGTCTGACCAAAGGCTGGAAATCATGTCAGTAGACTGTTCATGTACCTGTGAAGATTCTTAGTCATTCTTAGTTATTCGCTTGGAGTCGTTGTAGGCAGCTGGACTTGAAGATGTTTCACCTCTCATATACATGTTAGGGTCCACGTATAGGTGGGTGTTAATCAGCCTGGGCAGTGATCTTAAGACTGCATTATAGTTGAGACTGTAGCCCCCCTCCTCTTTTGAGTGATGGTCATTCCAGATTGACAAAATGCAGACATCGCTGTCCTAGGTGATGAAACTTCTTCAAGAAACTCAAACAGCTCCAGTTTTCTACAACAGCTCCTAGCAAACACCCATTTAATTAATTAATGGTTCGTTAATGGTTTCCAGAGCTCATGGGATTTCTCCAGCTGAATGAATAAAATACATATAAACACAAAAGTGCTTTGCTGGCTCAATCTTGGTGTAATGAAGATATATGATGAGAAAAATTAATTTTGCGTGGACAGAGTTAGATGCTACCTTTGCAAACTTCACATGTATTTTTAAGCTAGTTGTGCTGCATCACCGGCTCTGCAGCACAGCTGGCTGAATGCTGAATAAAGTTTCCATGAGATCCAGACATTTCCAGTAACTCTAGATTGTTGTAAGGTGCAAAAGTATTGAAAAAGGATTGAAAAAAAAATATCTATCTCAGAACTAAAGATGCGTAAAGTTGACTGTCAACATCGCCAGTTTCAGAGCGAATGGCCTGATGAGTGTTTATTTATTTTGTCAGCCACAACAAGTAATAAACTGATGTGTTTATTGTGAAACAGATGCTTTGCTGTGATGAAAGAATACAACTCAAAGAGACACTACAAGTCAAATCATGGTTAGTTTTCTGACAGTTTTCCTAAGAGCTCAGAGGAATATATTTATTAACATTATACTGTAAAGAGTTATGAGCTATTAATGGCTAAAGCAACCTGTGTGGCCCACAAAACCCCACAGATTTTCCAATTTGGGTCACTTACTATTGAATTTTAATAGCTCTGATACAGTATATCATAAGAGGTAAGTATTTGTATGTTTGTTTATCCAACTTGATACACTTCATCAATACCAGTTATCTCTGCAGCATATTTCAAAGTTGGTCTTTTTCATTTGGGAGTGAAATGTCACGCCATTATTTATTCTCTTTACAGCAGTTGAGTGTGGCAGTGATGTTGCAGACAGCAGATGTTGTGCCATACCTGTCGCATTAATATGCAGTCTGGCAATCCCGAGAAGAGCACTACAGCCCATTATTGAGTGATGCTCTTAGTTATACTGTTGGCATAGTAAACAGTGTCAACATTGAGAATTACTACAATCAACAACATGCTGTTACTACTTATGCTTGCCGCCTCACTAATTACACAATTAGTGACAGTATGCTAAAATTATTGTTTGCATTTTGTTTGCTGCTCCCTGCATACATGCAGATTTTTTTTTAAAAAAACGCATTTCTTGGTTCCAGCATACAGTCTTAAAGTGCCTTTAGTGTGGAATAAAGACACAACTTTTCTCAGCCTTGAGACATTTCTCCATTAGACATTGCTACTCTGGCCATTAATGTGAATGTCAGTGGTAATAGCTCAAACTGTGGAACAGCAGGTCTCTTTTGTGCAGTTTCTTGACGTTTACAGACCGTTGAGACTGCCCGTGTAAATTTCCCGTGGATGTCTGACCACCGTGTTACCATTGATTTAATGCTCTCAGCAGTGAGACGTACAAATGGCTGCACAGTACCTGAAGTAGCTAGATGTCCTGTAGCCAGCCACACTGGACACCGCAGCCATTAGCCGCTAATCAAGAAGCAATAAATTACTCATCAAATTAAAGTTTTAAAAAAATATTCCAGAAAATCATTGCTGCTCATTTTAGAGGAATTAAAGGGACGACATCTCAACCCTGTGCCCCCCATCAACTGCTCCTGACATCTGGAGGAAAATAGCATTTATCATTTTTAGAGAAAACAAATCCATCCATGTCACATTTCCAATTCAGACAAGGCTGTAATTCTTACATAATTAGGCAGATGACATGCTTTCAGAGCATACAGATCTTTTATTGGCAGCTCTCTTGCAACTGTTGTTCTGCCAGACGTTTATACAAGTGCTGGAGATGCTCGCAGCCTACTCATCTCTGCTCACTGCCAGGTATTTAAAGGGTTAGCTGTAAACCCTACGGTGTGTTCACCCACACACCGTCATTATCCCTCACTGCAAACCTACATTTAAAAAAGCAACCTCAACCTTCTCTATTTCTGTCTGTCCGTCTATCTATCACTCTATCCCGCCATCCTGCCGCCTGTGATTCACAGCCAGAAGGTGTGGAGTGCTTTCATACTTCTGAAGGGCATGATTGATTTTCAGCCGCAGGTTTGAATCTGCTGCCCTGAGCCTTGAACCTCTAAGCGCCAGGAGCTCACTGACCTTTCACTTGTCTCTGCTAAGTAGGCAGGCATCACTTGGCTGTCTAACAGACGCCAAGTCACACTCATTGCACACATCCCAAATATCAGCTAAAGGTCAGTGCTGAAAGCCAGGGAAGAAACGCAGTATGACCGATCATTAAACCAACTTTCCAGATAATTATCGGTAACTATACCAAACCAATTGTGTGGATATATCTAAACCAGTGCGTGGTGCTGAATGTTGTCTGTATCTGGATTTCTGGAGTGTTTGGTCTGCTATTTACAGCTGGAATGAACAGCTGCCACATTATCCTCTATCACTGAGAGTGATGGTGAAGCAGGACATTATTGCATGAGATGTGTAATCTTTACAAATGAAAGGGCTCCTCTTGCATCTTGACATGCCTGTTCTCACCGATGCTTAATTTTTGTGACATGCAAGTTATTTTTACTCATTAATTTCCCTAATTTTTAACAGAACATGGAATGATAAGCAAAACTTACCTTAAAGGGCAGTTAACAGGGCAAAGAAAAGTGCAGTTCTTTCTAGCTTCTTATGAACTGAGGTCCACATCAGAAAATGAGCCACAGGCATGAGTAATGAACACTGAGATGGTTGACTGACAAAGAAACAAAGAGGGGAACATTTATACCTGTCTGGCCAGACAATGGCAGACAGGTATAAATGCCAGACACAAAAGGGGAGTGAAGGGAACAGGGAGAAGATTAACATATAGTTTAAGTTCAACCCACGGTATTACTTTGCTCTGTATGGTTTAAGAATATAATTCACATTTTATGAAATATATGAAGTTATAACTCAAATGTATATGTAACATTTCCACATTAAAACGTCTAACAACAAGTAGACCTCTGTTATATATTTTGTTGAATTGTGTGCTTCCATTATTTCAAACGTTTTCAACCATGTTCAAACCCAGAGGGATATTTAATTGCATTCAAAGTAACGGTGTGTTTAATTTTGGCTCCTTTTGCTAAACTGCAGGGAAACACAGGATGTGCCAGATACATCAGAGGCTGAGGAAGGAAGTCAGCATGTGACTGAACATAACTGACTGAAGCTTTAATATATGTACTGTCTGTACTTGTTATGACAATGATGAAAACCACTTAATGACCAAATAAAGGTCAAATGAAATGGTTTGGAGAAGCTCAGCTCAACCTGTACACCTAATGCCATGTTCAGTGTATACCAGCATAATCATAATTACAAGTTTCCAACTTTTTAAAAGCATTCTTGTCCACATCCAGGTCATAATTGCAGCCAGAAGACACTGGAGAAAAAAAGCTTTGATATATCCAACTTTAGTAACAGAGTAGCTCTTTGTACCTGGGTGAGAGTAGCCACACGTCAGCTATTTGGCTCCTAACACCCAGCCACCTCGTTTATTGAGTAAGACAGACAGATTCTCCGGTAGGTGAAGGTTGTGGCGGATGAAAGGGTTAAATATATGACTCTTCACCCAGGAATCTAGGAGTCAGCCTTTCTTTCAAGTTTTAGACTCATTTGTCTTATTATTTTCAGGTTTTGTAGTCTGGACCAGTGTTCCCCAACCCTGGTCCTCAGGGCCCACTGCCCTGCATGTTTTAGATGTTTCCCTTCTCCAACACACCTGATTCAAATGATCAGCTCGTCATTAAGCCTCTGCAGATGCCTGACAACAACCTGATTATTTGAATCAGGTGTGTTGGAGCAGGGAAACATCTAAAACGGCGGGCGTCCCTGAGGACCAGGGTTGGGGAACACTGGTCTAGACCACACATGTGTACAAACATAAAACAAAGCAGCAATACAAAGGTCAGTCACGGTGTGATTGTGGTTAGGTTTGGTTAGGTTTAGACAGCAAAATTACTTGGTTTTTCTCTGCCATGCAACTGTAAATAGTTGGATTGGCTATTTACACTTGGGGTGCAAATTTTATTGTTGGCTGTGGCACCCGTGTGCTTGTCTCTGCCATGCTAGGCTATAAACACCCAGGTGTAAATAGCCATAGAAATTTATGGCTACGGAAACCTGGTTGCTTGTCTCTGCCATGCAAAGCTGTATACCTACTGACACCTGGGTGCTAATAGTATCTGCCCTTTAATAATATTGATTTGTCTAAAAACAAAGTTAATATGCATGCCTCACATCAACCAAAGTCTGCAGTTCAGTGTAATTAAGCTGAAATTGTTAATGGTGTTATATTGTTAGTGTACAACATTTAATAATCACGCTGCCTTCTCTGCAATCATACAACCATCTTGATGAATACTTGCAAGCTGTTAAAATTAGAATCTCCACCATCAACTCCATTAGACTTAAAGATGAAACGTGACTGGGCCCTCACAGGAAACATTCAAAAAGGGTTTCGGTAATTCCTGGATCCCTGTCCAACACACAGTTTCTGTTACTGATGTTTCCTGCAGCTTTCTGCTAGCAGTGAGATGCTAACATCTTTCTGTGGACGAGGCCTCCAGGTCTTGGTGTGCTAGAATAGATCATTTGGACACAAGCAGTAATTTGACAGTAAAACATGCAGAATGGCATCAGTACCTACATGGCACCATGTGATATCATATTGCAAGCCTAAATAGCTGGCCCAGATTGGACAACACACTCATCCACCAGCGTCCAAACATTCTCTGGCCAAGTCTCCTCTTGTGTACTAAATGACCCAGTGGATGATATGTGAAGTGATGTCCTGTGGGCCGACATGGCTAAGCTGGCACAAAGTGCTACCACTCTCTGGCAGCACAGTAAATGTTGTTTCTCCAGCTTTACTTATGTTTTGCATCTTGCCCTCCAGAAGATTTTTGATTGAAGTCTCTTTCTTTTTCTTGTGGAACTCAGAAAAATGTCTCACAGTGAATACAAAAGAAATTCTGGGTCTGCTGTGGCAAGATAAGTGATCAGAGGAATAGCTCAGGGAGGAACATGATCAGACGAGTGGTTGTAAACATTTTTTTTTTCTTGTTTCATTGAACATGATAGTTTAATGTGAATACTTGCTTAAGCATTACGTCGTGTCAGAGGTGTGGGATTTCTGTGATGTTTGTTAGGACCAGAGAATTTTTTTTTTTTTACTAAATCCTCTTAGCAAGTGTGAGTCAGCAGCTCATAAACAGTCTGTGCTAATATCTGCCAGTGTTGAATTTGGTTTACAACAGAGAGAGCATTTGCTGGAGGAGGTTATGAATTGTTCAGATTTTAGGAATTTGAGGAAGCCTCCATCAGTATAGATAAAACATGTAATAATAGTTTTAAATTAAAGTAGCTCGGGATAATGTTGAGTCTTGAAGATGTAGGGATTTCATATTTAGCATAAGCTGTGTAATGCTGGGAAGTTGGAGTGACAAATTTAGACGTTAATGCAGAAAAATCCACTTTCAGATGAGCGTTTAAGGCAGAATGATGTTAAAATTATTAACAGGGCCATTGCTTTACATTAGTGTCTCCACAATGATAAAATATCTCGAAATACATTGCCATTTGAAATTGCTGCAGTAGTTACTGAAATGAGTTATACATCTTAATTAAACCCTTTCTCATATACCACAGTTTAGTTTGACATTAGTCACTTATGAAAAGTATACATTTACATTCTCTCTGAAAAGAGAAGGATGGTCGTCTCTTTTTTTTTTTAACACAGACTTGCTTAAGTCAGTGGTTCTCAAACTGACGTGAACTTTTTTCTGTTTCAGATGGGGGGCATGCCAGAAAAAGTTAGGTAACCACTGGTTTAAGTTATGCAGATATAGCTTTCCTGTCAAAGTTGACTCGTGAAACAGATTAATAAGGTAGATGGCAGGGTGATTATTACTGTCATACTGTTAATTCTCAATAGATGACGAAGAATTGTAGGTTTATATGAGCAGTGGTTCTCAAACTTTTTCTGTTATGCCCAACTTCAGAGGCTGAAAAGAAGCTCATGCCTCCCATTTTCACAATTCTTACATTTACAAGGATAGAGAAAGCATCTAATAAAAAAGCATATTTAGTGAAGTAAAGGTCAGCACAATAGCATGAGCAAACTCTTGTTTGCTTATTTTCCCTGCATAAATCATATTCATTCGGTTAAGTTTCACTCCATATTTTTCCCCCGTCATCCATACGCCATCTGCAGTAGCTCTATGCCTCACCAGTAGGGCCCACCACAGTTTGAGAAGCACTGGTAAAGACCTTCACCTTGTTCTCAGACATAAAATATCAAAACATAAACTAGGGATGCATGATAACATTGGCACATCATAATTATGGGCTGCTTTAAAATGAATTATCTGCATCTGCCTGAAGCGAACATTACGACATAGCGATGGCGCTTCATCATGTGCACGCAGCCAGAATATGTCTGTGGTGTGGAGGTTGTATGAGGTGTCCTAAACAGATACTAAAGTCGCTATTTCCAATTACTGCTCAGCATTGGTAATGTGAAGAGAAGCCAAATAGTGTTTCTTCAACCCTACAAATTTAATTGTCCATCTTAAGTGCCGTCATCCTAATAGTTACAATGAATTTGTGAAGAACAAAGAGAAACAGGCACCAGTGAAAAAACCTGTCAGCAGTTGTCTTCTTATTTTGCCCAGTAAATGTGTTCATTTTGAAAAGCATTGTATTTTATGTCCTCATCTGCCAGTGGTACATCATGATAAGAGGCGTAATGTGTTAACTCCACTAAAAGACAGATTTGATGGTCTGTGTGATTCCGTGTTAACGAGCATATTTTCGTGTATCTGCATCTGCAATCAGCCAACCTGAGTTGGAAAATATCAATATAGTGGATATTTGGAAAAATCCAGTATGATGCATCCTTACAGTACACCTATATTGATGTCACTGGAGAGGTTAGAATAGATTTCACAGGATAGTGAAAGCCATTTTTTTAACATTAAGAGTGAATGAGATAAATCCCGTACTGTGAAAAAGTTGGTGGTAGTGCTGATCACACTGAGAATCAACATAGCCTGCAGCAGTCGTCTCCAGCAGAATGAAGAGAGAGAAAGATAACCACAATAAGTGCTAAGGTGCAAGAAGACCTCAAATAATTCCAGGGAAGAAAAGGCTCAGCAGTAATATGGGTTACTTAAAATGGTTTATGCAAAATGTTAGAGTAAGCAAGATGAAAAGTAATAAAATACAGTATTCTTCATTGTTGTCGAAAGCATATATACATATCTATAAATGTATATATAGTGCAGTCTTCACTGCCAGCCACCACCTCCTGAAATGTTTATATTAAATGATGAGTTCATCTGAAGCACAAAACACATATTTTCACTTATCTCTAGTGGTATCTGGCTGTACAGAGGTAGTTTTGGTTTTGTATGCTGATGTTCTGAGTTGAGATATCTGACTTTACACTCCTGCCACCACCACAATACATCACAGAAACAGTGTCCCTGTTTCTCATGGTTTCTGTGGAGAGATTTTACTAGAACTATCTTTCTGTGGTTTAAAATAGTCTCACCCATGCACATACAAGACCTGACCTGCACTCTGACAGTGTACACGCTCCAGACAAGAACATATGCATCGGAGAAGGAGTTTTACAGACAGATTTTTATATTTCATCTACCGTCACAATTTATACTGTATTATGTAGATTATATGATTATTTGAATTTCAATATAATTTTTGTATTTTAGTGGGCAGCACGGAGCTCTTGTGGAGGATGTGTGCTCCTGCATGCTTTATGATATGTTAATCCAATTTAATCTGTACTTTCTGACAGGCTACATTAATGCAGTAACCTTTATGCTGCTGTGTCAGTGTGGGCTAGTTGTGTCCACAGGTGTTGGGTGTTTTATCCACGATGGCAGTCGTACATTGTATATTCAAGGCAGAGAACTGACTGTTGCCAAATGAATTAGCTTTGTAATAACCCGGTTGTCAGGCCCTGCACTATTTTCCAAACCCTTTTGAATATCTTGACCGGTTATAGGATCTCGTAATCACTTTTTTTTTTTTTTTATCTCTGTCTCCCATCGGCCTCTCTCCCCTTCAGTTCTCCATCTCTCTGTAGACTTGCTAAACATAACCTCGAACCTATAAAGTTCACCCTTAAGTCAATAACACAGCTCAAATAATATTACAATAAATGAGGGATGGTGCACTCTTCATCTGACAGTGAACTTTGATTTCAATAGACCTCAGTGTTTGAAAAATGAAAATATATTATAAATATTTACAAGGGCCCAATTTTATAGTAGGAAAAGCAATTCTATCAGAGCAGATCTGCATTTTTGAAACTATTTCAGACATAATACTGTACTTTTGGGCTTGGATGGTACGCTTATCTCTTGATTTGATACTATCACAACACTTGGGTGCTGATTTGTCATGTACTGTGATTCCTAAGTATTGCATTCATCTTAAAATCAAAAATACATTGGCTTTTTCTTACCTGTAGTGCTATTTATTCATTTAGATTTGTTTGCAGACAGTTGCCAAGTTTTGGAGATATCAGTCAGGGAGATTGAGCCTTTACTCAAATATAACGGAACTAGATGGCATCTTGCTTCTGGTGCTCAAAGCACCAAAAAACACATCTGTAAAACTAAACACCAGTGTCTCTTTCCAGGTTTCTTAAGATAATCCACAAACCTTGTTGTGAACAGTTTCATATAGGAACTGTTTTCTTTCTGCAATAGAAACTACTGGAACTACATTTAGAAAGAAAACAGTTCCTGTATGAGACATTGCTGCTGACTCTTTCAAATGTATTTCTTTGGTGCTTTGAGCAGCACAAGCCGAACGCCATTTGTTCTCATTATTAAAAATGATTGAGCAATTTAAAAAGATGATTCAGGACTTGTACAAAAAAAAAAAAGAATCACGATACATAAGAGAACACGTTTTTCTCCCACCCCTACTGTATTTACAGATGTTAGTGGCTTAGATTATCACAAAATACAGATTCCAACATCTGGAACTGTGATTTCATGATTAAATGTAGTACTTAATTATTCAAACACTTATTTTCATATTCGTTTTGAATGTGCTAATGAACTTTGAAAACCTATAATAAGATTCAGGTTAAAAGGCTATTTCCTGTGTAAATCATGCTGTGTGACTGAGCTGACTTTGCCTCGGCTTGTCAAAATCACTTAGAGCTGCAGTTTTAATGGAGAACATGAGCTCCGGATTCACCGCAGTATTTTTCATATTTGTCTGCTCGTGTTCTGCGAGGAGCTGAAATGCATTCCCTATGTGTAATTAAGTTCAAGTCGGAGCCAGACTCTCCGTTTGTCACTCCCGGAATTTGCTTCCAGGCAGGAACAAACAAGTTAACACCAGGGTGACATAACAGCTAACTAACAAACTCCCGAGCACATATCCACCTCAACAGTCATCGGATTAGGCTGATTCATAATTGCTGAACAAAATGTGCAGAGTAATACCAGCAAGTCGGGCAGAAATGGGCTGTAACACACACTTGCAAGTGCATATTTATGGGCATTCGAGTGCATTACAGTTAAATGACTCATGTCTGTCTTTGTTGTGGTTCAAGACCTTTTTTTGCAGCGCCGTGTCTACACATCTACCAGAAGAACACAGACTTGTACCCAGCGAGGTCACTCCTTGTGTCTCCCGGCGTGTCCACCGCTGCTTGTTCAGTCAGTGATGCAATGCAGGAATAGAGAGGCAATCCGAGGTAGAAAGAGAGTCGACATGGTAACAGCGGCCCCTGTGGCACATGACGAGGTGTATACGCCTCTGCCTTGTCTCGTAAGCATCACTCCGCCATTGGCCCTGGGGCAGTGTGCTCGCTGACACCTGTGTGCCGCCCGCGCCTCTCAGTGGCGTTCCATTCACCCTCTCTCATGTTGACATCGGGACTCTCTGCTGCTGCCTGTAGATATGTCAGCATCTTCCCCTTCTCTTTATCTCTCCGTCTCTCCCTCTCTGGATGGGATTTTTCCTCATCTGAATATGAAAGGAATGAAACGTGTCTTTGGCCCTCTTCAGTAGTACATACTATTGCATTATGCATAATTGACTCTTTGAATTTGCGTACTACTTCACTGCTGAATACACAGCTTATTTACATTCTCTAGTATCTTCAAGTCTCAGTATATCAGCCAGTTTATGACTCCCCCCACTTAATTATCGGATGTTATCAGAGTGTTTGTGCTCAAGTAGCTGTTTAGATCGCCATGCCATGATCTTGATTTTACACATCTACCAATGGCTGGACAATAGATGTATATTATATTGATGTATGATGTTGCCATACATCTTGGATATTGTTGTTTCATGATACAACACTGACTGTCTTTTCCTGGTTTTAAAGGCAGCATTACAGTATCGTGATGTCATTTTCTGAACTTACCAGACTATTCTAGCTAGTTCCTTATTTTGTGTTTTCCCCACTTAATCAGTACATCATCATTACAGATGATTATTTATCAGTCTCATTGTATTAATACTGATGCAACATTGTTTCTGAAGTATAAAATGAGGTAATGAGGTAAACAATGGAGATTTTTTATTTTGTCGATCGTTCTGCTTTCTAAATCTTCTCAGCACCAACCAGCATTTCAGTGGTGATTTCTAGTTTAAAACTGGTTGGTATTCAGTCTGAACGATGTAATATTGCTCCCTTTTCAACCAGTTAAAATGCAATTACAACATTGTGTCACAAAACACAAAATTGTTTAATTATTTTGATAATTTGTTTCAGTTACTGGTTGAAAGAGAGACACTGTTGATTAGTTAGAAGGCATTTTTTCAAAGTCATATTTCAGTGGGAACCCAACCCAATTAATGTTTCATATAAAAGTATTAAAGAGGATTGGAGGAAAATTTACCTTAAGTGCAGTAAAACATTCCCTGTCAATATTTCACTATCATATCTGATGTTTTTGGATTAATATTACTGCTACATTAATGTGTGTGTTGCATTTTACTGCTGTAGATGTTTAAGTTTGAGGAACATGTTAAGTACTTTATGTACTGTTGTAATGTTTAATCAACAGCAATGCATAATATTTTATAAACTCATCATGTTTGTGCTATTAGAGAATTTACAGTATATTATTTTTAAGAAAATGTGTATATCGTGATATACAGTATATTGTGTATCGCGGGATAACCAAAAATTATTGCTGTATCACCCAGCCCTACGTCTACCTATCAGTATCTGCTGTATCTAACCTTTCTGTCATCCTGTCTGTCTACATGTGGATACACCTTTATACTAATCTGCACACTTCATACACCTTCACACCCCCCTTGGCATTTTTCAGCAGCTTACAACCCTCAGGCAAAGCCACTTTGTAGGGAAGTGATAACATGTCAGCGCTGCCTCTTCCTGGCAATCACACCATGCAGCCCCGTGCAAGCTGCTCACATACATTTACACCCAAGTCACACTCACAGAACAACCCGAGGAAAACACATGAATGGGTCAGCACAGGTTATCCAACCCTGCTCCAGACCAGACTCTTACCAGAGCTGCAGCCACCCGAGCTGATCGCTCCAAGAAAATGTCGTGTTTTGAGATATTTGGGGAATTGCCCAGAACCTCTGCAGAAAGTCAGCGGGTCTCATGCAAGAACCATTTGTATAAACAGGTTTGTTCTTAAGGGGCATGTGTGATTTAAGATAATTTGTCACATTGACCAATTTTCTCATGTTCAGAATTTTCTCATTGGTATGAACGAGAGTGGTGCAGACCTGTTGTATTAGTCACACACAGTCTCCCTTTCTCCATAAGGGCAAAAACACTTGTTTGACCTAAGAATTGTATCACCCAAATCTGACTGAATTTATAGTTTAAATATGTTAAATGAATCAGTGTGGTCATGGCTTGCCCATTTACCACAAAATTTATTTTGGCATGGCAAGTACAGTTCAGTAGCTGTTAGAAAAATGATCTCAATCCCACAGGTATTTCAGCTTCCAATCGTATGTTAACTGACTACCTCCCATCATGAGCCTCTCTTTGATAAGGAAAGCCATTTTTAGTCCTTCATGTCAATCTATTCACTATATGTGTTATGTTACATCTGCTAGTGGACTTGAAGCTCCATGGTGTGAAATTCTTTTTAATCCTGGGTACATTTTTGTGAATTAAATTTTAAATCAAGTCATCTTTTATACCAGTGTGGAGGAAATTATTATGCTGCACTCTGTTCTCCAAAATATCAGCATCGACCACTGAAAAACCCATATTGTTTGACCGTCACTCTGGTTTGAATAGTCATAAACCAGTTGGAACTGTGCTCAATGACGTATCATAAACAGGGTTTGTGTGTGAAACATGTATTAGTCTCAGCCACAATAGAGTTGTTAGTGTGTGTTGAAAGCAGCCTCGTCTGGCCAATAACATCCCTGCTGCTGGGCTGTTAATCTCCAGAACAGACATTCGATTGCTGAAAAGTGTATTAAAAGTGAAGGCCCATACATTTACTGACAACCGTTGTGTCACCCTTGGTTCCAATGAATTGCACGTTTATGTGAGTGATCACACGTTCGGCTGTGCTGCACCTCACTGTGCTCACATTGTTCAAGGGCTCGCCTCTGTGTTTTTGTCAGCCTGTTCCTGAGCCAAACAGGTAATCTACTTATGTGACGGCCACATTAATGAATTGGTTCCCATCGCCGTGGAGCATGGTGTGGCTCCGTGGTCCTGGATGCCACAGCGGCAGCAATTATTCAGTGACAGCCCAACAGTGCACCTAGAGGGAAATTGAGCAGAAGTCATTTAGTATTATCAATAACAGCTCTGTATTTTTCATGAAAAAGCTTTGTGAGCACATGCAGTTCAGTCATTTCATCGTAGCACACACTCAACAATATTATCTCCCGGGATGGCATGCTATATCATCCTCTGCCCAGGAGAATGGCTCATATTTTCCAGAATTATTCTCAGCCTCATATGTCCTTGGGGATTGTTTTTTCTCCAGAGATGGTAACCATTGCCTCCAGGATGGATAGACGGGTCTTTTTTTATTTGATGTCCTTCAAGAATGTACCGTTTGAACCTTTGTTTGCCTGTGAAACTTTGGAGAGAGGTGAACACATACTCTGTAGTGACTGTTATACCTGCCAACTGTCTAAAAAGTTACCGAGTGTGTCGTTTTACTCCAGTGAGCAGCGAAGAAAGTGCCATTTATTGTCTCAGCACCTGTGCATCCTTTCAGCAAATACACCGTTTCTGTGTGAATTAAATTGGTTCAATCTTCCTTTTGTAACCTCTGCAACAACTGCAGTCCTTTCAGAAGGAGTTGCTCCATAAAATAACCATCAGCCCAGAAGCGAAACGTAGGCTGGCGGCGTTTTTTGTTTTTTGGATAATTATATTATTTATGTAGTAAAATGTGTTGGAACTGAGGGGTCAGCAAAGACTAGAGTGATGAAAGCATTGAATAACATGTTATAAACTTGGACTGGAGGTGTCTAATCGCCTCCAGCCCATGTTTATAACTCTGACTGCCAAGATAATGTCTGCTCCCAAAAATACCCTTTAACTCCAACATTGACTGTATAATAGAATCTGACTGATTATGGCAAGAGTTTTACTCCCACGACGTTGTCACAGATTTCTTCCTGCTGCTGTGAATAATAGTCAGATTTTGAATGAAAAGTGCAAAAGAAGATATATCTGCCATGCGTGCCCAAATGCACACACACACACACACACACACATACACATACCTCGTGTGCAGAGATGAGAAAGCAGTCACAGTATCACAAGAGGATGTCACAGTGAGATGACATTATCAGCTTAAATCAGCCCTCACCGACACACCACCAAGACAGGGTTCCCTGCTATTTATGGCAGCTGTAATTTCTGTGGAGAATGGTGACAATCATATCTGCTGGATATGATTACCCTCTTGTACGCCTGATAGTCAAGCATAGTCATTAGCTGTTGCAAAGTCTCACTTATCGGGGGAAAAACACTCAAATCTGCTCACAGAACAATTCGTGCCTCATTTACTATCAAATCTTTTGTTTGGATTTTTTTCATCTGATAATAAAGCAGTCTGTCTGCCAGTTAGACTTTGGGTGAAAAGGTCTGTGCGCAGACTTGCTCGGAGAACATCTTAATCATAGAATTTGCTGAATTAATCAGTGAGCAAGTAAAAAAAAAAAACAGTTGTGGATTTACACTCCTACCACCAAAAAATTCTTTTCAAAAGCTACTTATTGAAGTTTTCAACAAAAGTTTCCAGGCAAAGTCCCCATTGGGTATTTGAAGGGGTGTGCATAAGACTTTGATGACACTGTTATAAGCATGTCACGATGTTTCTCATGAACATGAAGGCATCTTTATGAGTGTTATTCAGTCAATTATATCATTTTTTATGGAAAGTTCACACTCTTCGAGATGTCTGTCTTATGCAAACTTGATATTAAAGCCTCCACTGGGAGCTTTCATATTTTATTTATATTTTTTAAACACAGGCTCGTTTCATCTGATTTCAAGGATCATCTGACCCGGTGTTAGGCATTAAGAATAAATATATAGAAGTGGCCGGTCTTTTCATGGCTGAACTTGTAATGTCTTACAACTTAAAGAAGCTGTTTAGCTTTATGTTTCAACATTACATTAAACTGTCATATGTGGTTGGTTTTGACTTTGGCTGTCATGAGACTAATTATACTTGTGTCATGAATATTTTCCTTGATCTTGAGTAAAGTGGTTCATTTTCAACTTAAAGATGTCTTTAAGTCTTCTTACACTGTCAAACGCTTTTCTAACACTGTCACGAATAATTTCCTGGACTTCAACTGAAGTGGCACAATTTGACGAGTGGTCATTAAGATGCCATAAAATGTTATAAGGCCAGTTTGATGACAGAGTACAACACTAAGATGATTTACAGAGTTGCCTGATGGACAGTTAGATAGTTTTCTGTAGCTGGTGTTATTCAGTTAGCTTGGTTAGCGGTGGAGCTAGCTGCCTAATTATCTGACTCAGCCTGAGGTGCCAGGAACCAAACCCAGCAGGAAAACCACCTCTGTACTGTATTCTCTGTCGTTAAACTGGCCACTGTCGATGTCACAATTGCCACATTATTATAAAAAATACAACGATATAGCTGTGTATAAAAATAAAAACAGTGACAATAGTAATATGAGACATCCCTACTCCCTGTTATGTGTGTCAAAATATAACAAGATGGTGGACCCAAAAAGCAGACAGCGAAACAGAAAACAGTTCAAATGGATTTAATAAAGAAAGAAAATGAACAAAAGCTTGTGAAAATGCAGTCAGGTCACAACCAGAGTACAGAAAAACAAAAAGGGAAAAATGCAAAAAACAGTCCAAGAAAACGAGTACCAGGAGTATGCAGGATGACACACAATGGACAACAACAAACTGACACAGAAACAGAGAAACACAGGGACTAAATAGACAAAGAACTGGTCAGACGCAGGTGGGCAAATGGAAATCAAAAAGAGCGGGAAAATGACAAAGACAGGAAGTAAAGACAAGACACATGAGGGAGGACCAGGACTACAAAAAAAAAGGAAATAACCAACAAAAACCCCAAACCACGACACTCCCCTCCCACACAACCTCCTTGACTATCTACAATAGGGATTGGCATAAGATTCAATGTCTATAGAAGTTAAAGATGTAGCTATTTCCATGTAGTCAGGTGTTATTTTCCATGTTAAGCTCAAGAGTTAGAATGCATGTCAGATCTATGTTGTTTGGGTCTTATGAATGTATATCAAAAAGGGTCCCCAGGTCTTTTAGAATTTTCTCCCAGAGCCAATGACTGAGAAGCGAATCATCTCCAATTTAAGGCAGGACATTGTGTCTCGGAGCCACTGACTGCGTGTGGGCGGGGCAGCATCCTTCCATTTCAGCAAGACTGTGTGTCTGGCCAAGAGTGAGGCAAATACAGCCGCGCAGTGCTCGGCAGGTGTCAAATAGGGATCCTCTCCATCACTAATGCCAGACAGAGCTGTCAGATGGTCCAGGTCTGGTTCCATTTTAAGATGCTGGATAGGGTATAAAAGACATCTCTCCAGTATTTTTGTAAGTGAGGGCACAACAAGTACACATGGATAATGGTAGTACCAGTATTTTTGCTTTTTCCGCAAGTGGGGGTGTTATCAGGGTAGATGTAATTTATCCTTGGACTTATAAGTCCCTAATATTGCACCAGACAGTGTCTTGCACAGATTGAGGATTTGTGTATTGATGTGAGGACGGGCTGCCATTGGTCAGCAGATAGTGGCCCAAATCCCATTCCCAAGACATTTTAATCCTGTTTAGAGGTGGACATGCCAACATGGACATTTTCTTGTACATTGTCAACAGTGCACCTTTAAGTGGTGGGTCAAACAAAAGAAATGTGTAATTTATATCTTGTGCTGATTTAGAAAAGATAATTCATGATATTACTTCATTTTGTTTAGATTATTGCGACTCTATAGCTGCATCAGTCAAAAGTCTGTCTCGTGTCACCAGCCTGTTCAAAATGCTGAAACTAGAGTTTTAACTGTATTAGCACATCTGTACTGGCTACCAGTAAAGTTTAGAATTGATTTTAAGATTTTATTGAATATTTTTAGAGCACTAAATGTCCTAGTCTCCAGCTACATTGCTGATCTTTTAACCCTTTATGAACCAGGACACAACTTCAGATCCAAAGGCAAAATCCAAAGGTGACTGCGTTTTTGAAACTGCCTGCCAAAGGAAATAATATTGCAAATATGGCAAAATCATGTTTTAAATCCCTTTTAAAAAATGTTTAAATCACTACTTATGCATTCACACTCAGGTGTCTAGAATAACTGAAGGTTGTTTCTTTTTACTGCATATTATTTGTATTATCCTTTAAACCCACTTTTAATCCCCCATGCTCTTTTTGCTCTGTGGTCCAGTAACAGTTGGTCAAGCTAGATCCCCAGCAGAACCTCAGTCAGATTTCTTCTTTTCTGTTTCCTGTACTTATATATGCTATAGACGCATCTATATTGAAAAGACCTATATAGTCACATCCTAAGCTAACATGAGCTAGCTAATGATTGATATAGCTTAGCTAGCCAGTTAGCTAGTGTATTGCTAAAAAATAGCTATCCATTGTAACTAACTACTGTAGCTGACAATTGATGTAGATTAGTTGGCTAGTTAGCTAGAGAGACAGTTGATAGAGATTTTATCAGTTCTCTTTTCTACTCTGCTCTCCTGGTCAGGGTTTGATGAGCAACTTTCGCCAGCTCCTCTTGCTGAAAACCCCAGCACTCCAAGGAGGCTGAAAGAGCTAATTCTTCCATAATATCCAGGGTCTGCCCTGGTATCACCTCTCAGTCGGCCATTTCCGAACACCTCCTCGAGAAGGAAGCAGTCAGGAGGTCTTCTCCCTTTGAGCCCAGACAATACAAAGGAGTAGCAGCTCAATACAGAGGTTTTCTAGAATTGCTGAGCTCCTTCCTTTAACACGTAGAGAGAGACCAGCCACCCTGCAGAGAAACCTCATCTCAGATCCTTGAATCTTCAGTCTCATTCTTGCAGTCACTAACCAAAGCTTGTGGCCAGGGTGGAGAGTCGAAGCAAAGGCTGAGCAGAAAAATGAGAGCTTTGCTTTATAGCTCAGCTCCATCCTTGCCGCCACGCTCAAATACAAAGCCAGCAGTACTGCTGTTGATGCACCTAACCCGTATTCACTGTGTTCTCATCCTCACCGCTAAGTTATTATTGGATATGTGGGGAGATTTAGCATCGGTCCAAGCAGTTGTGGATTATTTATTTATAAGTCATATTTTTTTCCCAACTACATTGTGCTCCCTCAGAGGGAAATCGTTTACTTATTCATTTACCAGGGAGGAAAATAATAATGTGCTGTATTGTTATCTGGAGACTCAAGTGAAGTTAAAGTGAACAGTAAAACCACTGAAAGAAACAACAAAAGAAATTGAGGCAAAACAGAATAATTGGACTAAGAGGTGGCTCTTGTTTAATACTTCTGTTGAGATTTTATAAATTACTACTTTTGTAAACTTATATCTTATTCAGATTTGAAGAATACCCACTCAGTAATAATCCTTGAGAGCAAGACTCTCACACAAACAGTGAATTCGTCAAAAATGGGAAAAATAAATATTAAGGTAAAAGAAATCAGTTCATACATCTCCACTTAACCTTACCTCTGGGTAAAAACTTTGCTTTTGGCACATAGTTCCCTCCAAGATATCATATATTACCATAAAAATAGTTGAGATACTTACCAAACATTGATGCAGTTGGATTTATTAATACCTACTCTATACTGTGGCAATTCTTTAAACAAGTGAATATTCAGTGATTAAAATCAATTAATTAGTTTCAATTTATTCTGAACATTTTCTTATTTTTTCTTAGAATACATGTAGATTTACTGCAGCTTTTATGACAACTTTTGTCTTCATCTTAAAGGGTTAGGATAATGATTGGAATTTGTTCTTAATGAGTTGCCTCATTAAATAAAGGTAAATAAATAATAATAAAAAAACTGAAGTAGGAGTTGTATGAGATATCTAACGATAGTCAGTGTATTAGTTACAATACATGGCGGTCGGCATACCCCTAGTTTGGAGAAGCAGAGAGGAGCACCAGCATGGAAGGTAAGCAATATACTGCTGTGGACAGGAACAGCAACAAAAGGTATTTTAGCCACTTAAAAAAGGTCCAACTGAAAAAAAAATCAACATCAGTTTAAGTGTACACTGTATTTAGAATATTTTCATCTCTTTACCTGGCATCAGACAGCCTTTTCTGACAGGAAACCACTGTTACACAGGACAAATATTAGTAATTTTTCCAGTAGACTTTGGTTGGTTTGGAGGGCTTATACTGTATAGTGGTGTTTTCCTGTCAAAAAAGGCTGTATGATGTCAAAGTAAGGCAGTAATAATAGTCTAAATATAATGTACACCTTAAACTATATTTGTGTTTTAAGGTTAATTTTAAGTGGCGAAAAAATAACTTTTGTTGCTGACCCTGTCCACAGCAGCACATTGCTTGATTTCCTGCCACAGTACTCCTCTTCTCTGAACTGAGGACATGTCAACTGCCTTCTACTGTAGGGAATACACTGACTATCAATAAGTTCCTCATGCAACCCCACTTAAGTTAATCAAAACTATACTGCTTCTGTGATACTGGAATATCTGCCTGTGTGTCAGGCAGATTCAGTGAGTCCTAATACCGTTTGTCTCATGATTTGTGTTCTGTGTCTTTGCAGGTTTCCTCCAGTTAGTGAGCTGGCTCCGTTTGGTACCCCAGTGGGGACTATTCTCGCTGCTGCTATCAATCAAACCATCTTCTACTCCATTGTTGCAGGAAATGAACTAGGTATGTGCTATAGATCATATACCATACAGTCAATTAAGTCTACAATCCACATCTGCACGTTTTTATGTTACAATACAGTAGATATAATGTCTTCTGACACTACTGTCAAATACACATGCTCAAATTTTGATGCAGGCTCTGTATTTGAAGTACAAAACCCTTTTGTCCTTGGTTTTTTATTTGTTTTCCTACATAAAACAAAGATACTTTTGTGCCAGTGCCTTTACTCTGACAGCAGCAGTCCACAAATCAGATTTCCATCACAGTAAAAGAAAAAAGTGTTTTTCGCTAACATCAAATTGTGCACAATCAGATATTAAAATACTCCTGAAAACACTCCCACATTATTTAAAAAAAAATTGTGGGATGCACGTCACAGCCATAGGCACTGTTTGTCCCATCTTTGTCTCAAAATAGAGAAGACAATTTTGACATACTTGCAGCTCTTGAGAGCTTTTCATACTTGTTGGCAAAGTCTGAAGAGCATAATTACACCGTGGGAGAGCGGGAACGCCAGACAGGTCTGAGGATTGCTCAGGTGTTTCAGCCAAAAGTAGGAGACATAACTGTGAGTTGGAGAGAGCAGAGTGTAGAGGGAGGCAGTCAGTCAGTAACACCCTTCTCACCATGAACCCCCAGTGCTCCTGCAGTCGTCTATGTCATATGGAAACAGGAGCTAGATTCACTTTTCCTTAGATGCTCCTGGAAATTGAAGGCTCAAGTCCTAATAAGAGCTCTATAAATCTACCTCCAGGCTCTGAGCTGTAATATACTCAGGGAAAGCAAAAAGCATTCTGAAGCATGACCTTTTTATATAACCACGGAGGAGTTAGGGTTTTTCCATGCCATCAAAGGCAGATGTATTTCTTGTGAGATTTCCTTTGTCAGTGCTCAAGCTAAACTGTCAGTCAGCTAACTACACTGGAATACATGCAGTTTTTAAGACTTTTCTATAGCACGTGTGAAGATGAATAACTGTTTCATCCTCTGGATAGTTGAACTCATTGTCGCAGGTTTTATCTGAGAAAGGTGCTAAAAAGGTTCTATTGAGCTCTGCATTTAAGGACCACTTGGCCATGACGATAAAAGATCTCGTCAAGGAGTATAAATGAATTCAATTGTTATACTGGCAGAATGGTATTTAAATATTGACAATAGAGATGTGTAGTACCAAGAGTGCAAACAAAGCCAAGCCATGTATCTCTGATCAGAGCACTATGTTAAGTTAAAAAAGAGACTTTAACTGTGCAACTGACCAGCGCTCTCATCCATTCAATTACAAGTGTAAAAAGCCAGTAGATTCGGATTTACTCTCTTCCTTGTGTGTTTGATGAATTTTCTGTCCCTCGAAAAAAGAGATTTTAATCTCAAGGGACTTCCTGGTTAAGTAAGGGTTAAATGAAAAAATAAATAAATTGCTCTTCTGAAGGATTTGAGCTGGCTCTTTCTGCAAATGGGTCTCCTTTAAAGATTCACAGAGCGATCAGCCAGTGACTGGAATCAGTCAGTTTTCAGCTTCATCGCCATGACCAGTGACTGGCCGGTCAGTGTCAGATAAGTCAGATTCTATGCCAGTCAGATTTACACCGTGCACCGCAGGGTGGTTCAAGTCATGTACGCAGCCACACAAATAGTAATGTCATAGCCATATTCAGCTGCAGTGGTCAGAACCACACACACATACAGTATGCTCGCGCGTCATCACTGTTAAGAAGAGCGAGACTCATAGAACAGGATACAGAGAAGAGTTAGGGAAAGAAGGAAGGGAGAAATAGAGGAGAAGATGAGTAGAGAGGACAAGAACATGTGAGAGAAGAGAAAGGTTGGGAAAAGGAAAAGGTGGAGAATGAGAGAGAAAAAAGAAAACCTGATAACTTGATCATGTGCTCTGGTTTTGTTTGGTTCCAGGTCATTTTCAGGTGAACAACAGGACGGGTGTCATTTCTACAGCCAAGCCTCTGGATTATGAAAATGTGACCAGCTACGTCCTGCGGGTGCAGGCAGACTCCATGGTGATTGTCATGTCCAACCTGCGTGTGCCTTCTAAAAGTAAGAACCAGCTGCCAAATAAATGGGTGAATGTGGAGGTTGAATTTTGTTGTAGCAAATCGGGGACTAAATTATGTTTCATGTGATTCCAGGTGTTGCATTTATATTTAATCATAATCCCTCACTGTGACAGATTATGATTAAATACAGGTGTAGAAATCCTATCGCAGCCTATTTTTATTGTTCATGTTTATTTTAATGTTTGCTGCAGCTCTGTGGAGATATTTTGCATTATATGTTTATTCTGCCTCACAAGAGATGCTGAAGAAAAATCAGAAGTGTTATTGAAATGACAGCAAAAGTGCAGTTTATCACAGTAGAGCAATGATCCTGCTTTATTACAGTATTATTATACACCTGTCATATATATATATGAAATCTATTTGTGCCACTGACACTGTTAGACTGCAGAGTTCAAAACAAAGTACACATGTATTTTTCTGCTTTATGCACTGGTGCCTTTCTTCAGTGCTCTGATCCATTTGTATAATTGATGGCAGGTTTGCCTCAAACTGCTTGGCTGTTGACTTTCACGGTCCGTTCAGCATCAAGCAAAATTTGAATTGACTGAGGATATACTGTATTTGGTTTTTCTTGTCCACTTCAGCAACTTTTCCAAAATCTGCCTTTTTGATTGTTTGATTGTTTGTCTGACCACTATGGCAATTTCATAAATTAAGGCTAAGGTGAGTTGTCTGAGGCTAAAATGAGATTATCTGAATAACTATGTTTCAGTACCAGCAATTTCTTTTTTCATTTATGAAATTACTCAGTGCTTTCAAAACGTGGCTTCACCACCCTCCCTTTTACCTGCAGGCATAAGCTCTGTAATGGTGATTATTAAAGATAATCTTAAAAATATGATCTATCTGCCTTCAAAGCAGCATGTCAGTCTAACAATATCATAAATCTTTAAAGGGATGATAGTTCAGATAATTTAATGTGTGGTTGTATGAGATGCTTATCCTTAGTCACTCTATTACCTGCACTAGATGTTGGTCAGCATGGCCCCAGTTTAGAGAAGCAGAGATTACTGGTCAAGACGTGCCTTGGTCTGTTACCGTCTGACTTGTGAATCTGGTTAATCTAAACTAACCCTTTAGATTACCACAACCTTAAGTCACACACAGTCACGCAGAAGTGATTTCACCGGTGGAGTTTGATTGGTTTGGAGAGTTTGGAGAGATATTTGGCTTTTTTAATGGTGCTTTCCTTCAGGAAATTGTTGTCTAATAGCAACGTAAAGCTGTGGAAATTTTCTAAATATAGCATACACTTTTATTTTATTTTATTTTGTTTGTTTAGGTTGGCCTAAGCAGCTAAAATACCTTTTGTTGCTGACCCTGTCCACAGCAATTTATTGCCTGGCCTCTGTGCTGGTGCTCGTCTCTGCTTCTCCTAACTTGGGGTGTGTCAACAACCATCTACTATAGATGATACACTGACTATTGATAAGTGTCTCATACAGCCTTACATCAAATAATCTGAACTATCCCTTAAAAACGTAATGTCCAGATTAGTCACAAGGTCCTAACAATCAGAAACAGCCCATTTGTTTTAATTTAGACAGACCACTCCCAAAACCAGGGTGGGTGACAAAATATTAATCACAGCAAATTCTCTCAGTGCAACCCCTTGTGTGTTCCCGGTCTTAAGGCCTCAGTGTGCTTGAGACAAACTAAATCATACAGATCTCTGTCCAAGAATTCATTTATACAAAGGTGTGGGGGAAATGGCACATTTTTTTCTCATCTCAAAAGCATTCATCATGTTGCACGCATTTGTACACACAGTGGAAGTTCAGGAAGAGAGCTTTATAGAGAAGTTCAGACTTCCTCTCTTCATACCTGACCAATTGCTGCATGCCAAAGCAGGCATAATTGTCAGATCGCCTTTTTCAGGCAGAAAGCAGATTTGAGATGCTGTTTGACCATCTGAGAAGCTGTTTGTTTGAAGCATACCTGAAGAGACCTTCAGACTTTGCCCTTTGATGGCCATGCTTCAGCTGGAATATCATTAGGCTTGGTTATGAACAGTTTACTGACAGAGGGTTTGTAAAATGATGGATGAAGTGCTAACAACAAGTTGGGTTCATACTTCAGCCTGGATCCGTTTTGAGCTACAGATGAATAATCAATGACCTACTCTACCTGCCTCTCCCCTTCTCGCACCGTCTGTCTCCCACATACTAATGACAGCAATTACAAGTACACAATACTCAGGCACACACAAACACACACATCACTTATCTGATGGATGTAAAGTAGAGGACTCACTCTCACACTAGGGAGAGAGCTTCCCTGGCATCTACAGGCTGACATCCTCTGTTGGCAGTGTGTAGAGAAACCCTTTCTTTTCTCACTTGTATTATAGAAATGCAGGTCAGGGCCACATGACAGGGAATAGCTTTCTTATCATTAATGAGTTTAAATTATCAGAGGTTTACTGGAGAGCACTGCTGTGCATGTGTGCACAACATGCATACATACTCTAACATTCATGTGCACAGGCGCACACATAGTAATCCAGAGTGAAATTTAATTAAGCATATTTTCTAAATGATAATACACCCTTCGGCACACTCGAGCTTACTCTGCCTCAGCAGCAATCCCTCCTGTTAATGGACCTGCATCTTTCATGCATCTTTATGAGTGTGTGTGAGAGCCGGGGGGGGGGGGGGGGGGCTGTATTTATGTTTTTTATGTCCTGGTACTCTGAGGGTGGAATATAGCCACTTTCTACAAAGACAGGGAAGAGAGAGAAACTCTGCAGACCTCTTCCCTGTCCCCCCGGAGTCCTCCCTCTGTGTCACACTACAGCTTTTGTGCCTGTAATTTGATGTGCTGTGTTTTTGTTTGCCCAATTCCCCTGGCGCATCCTTAGCTCCGATGCCACATGACTTTACATTTTTGTATGCCGCCAGAAGAAAAATGGTCCTTGACACTGCATATTTTTTTACCTAAACTGCAGTGTTGGAAGGTTTTTGCGCTGTACATATTTATGCTGTACATTGCACATTGTAGGTGTAACTGTGACAAATTAGTGGGACAAATGTTTATAGTCAATGTGTCTATGCTTTTCTTTTAAAGGGACAGAGTGAATATATCAAATGGCTCACAAAATGTGCAGCTGACCAACAAATTTAATATGAACCCCAATTGTAAATAAAAACAGAATGCAATGATTTCCAAACTACTTTAGACCTATGTTCAATGGAGTAAAGAACAAAGACAGGACATTTAATGTTCTAACTAACTCTAATTGATTAAACGGGTGTTTTTTGAGCTTTCCACAGCTTCCACCGTCTTTTGGTACCCGAGTCCCAACTTTTTTTGAAATGTGTTGCAGCCATCATATTCAGAATTAATACTGACAAAAAAACAATAAAGTTGGAACTTTAAATATCTTGTCTTTAACACTGTATTCAATTGAATACAAGTTGAAAAGGATTTTCAGGTCATTGCATTTTGGTTTTATTTATATTTTACACTGTTTCAACTTTTTTGGAGTTTGTATTAAAATACCGGATTTTCTGCCTCTTTAAACATTTCTTTCTCGCAGTGTTTCTTCTCACTCCAGGGAAATTCTTACTGCTTGATTATTGGATTCACCTCAAATTATTATTCCCAATAATGTGCAAATTGCTCGCCCATTAAACTCTCAGTGCCTTTTATTGATGGCATTGTTGTGCACCAAGTTGTGGGGAAAACAAACTTCTCAACAATAAAAGGTGTGAGGTAGGCTTCACTTAAAAATAATGGCTTAGAAGGCAAGATTTCATCATCGTTTTTATTATTTCACAGAGCCATATTTCATTCAGAGTGTGAGTGTTATAACTAATTGGTTGGTAAACAGAATGCAAACTGGCTCAGTTGTTCTTCTGATCTACTTATCGGGGCCAGTGAGAGAGGAGCCATCTACATACTTCAGACTGCATTTTTCTCAATTCAAAATATTTGCTGTATTCAAAACAAAATGAACCTCTTCATTATTGACTCAAAGTTGTCAGCTTCCACAAAATAGCTCCTCACAATGTTTCCTCACAGAGGGTTTAGTTATGACCAAGGGAACACTTTTCTCTCTCCAGCAGCGTGCAATTACAAATCCACTTGAAATAGTTATTGCAGTGCCGCTGAAAATTACTTCTAAATGAAGAGTGGTTTTGTTAAACTCACTCAGTCCAGTTTTGGTCAAAATGAAACCAAGTAAATGACATTTCAGCTTGCAGTGAATATTTTCGCATAAAATATTCACAGTCAGATTTCAAAAGCGAGGTGAATCTGATTCCTCAATTTCAAAATAAACAAAATTGATTTCAAAGTTTGTAAAACTGCCCATCCTCAGATGATTTAAAGGGGGAAAAAATGCACAAGAACTACTTTATTTAAAATTGGTGATGACTATCCAAAGGGATCTTATTTGAAAACATACTGTGATGTTTTCACTGATGACTAACTTGCAAAATATTCTGGGAAATGATTCCAAGCTTTCTTTTTGAAGTTGTGGACCAGATGATGGCCATGAAAAAATTATATTGACGTCTCAATTTTGAAGCTAAGCTGCGCAACACCAGTTTGGATTTCAGAGATGTCTTCATTCGACATCAAGTGGCTGCGATGATAAAAACTTTTTGGGCTTGTGTGTCCCAGTTATTATTTAGTGATGATGCAGAAAACCTGGGTTATCAGATGCTGAAATAGGTTCATAGTACAGTACACAGACTATAGTTAAAGGAGAAATGTGTAATATATTTACTGTACTAAATCATAAAAGAACTATAAAATGTCATCAGAGTTTAAGGAAACATGCTGAGTTGGAATACGGGCAATGCAAAAGGCAGCATGTACTCCTTTGAAATCTCTATTTAAGGCCGGACCAACTGTTTTTATTTGTCCATTTCAATATTATCAATGTTAAAAATGAATGCAGAATGTTTGCTGAATGAGTAAGTGTCTGTTTATGACTCATAAGAAATAATTATGAATCTTTTTGATGTTTATAATTGTTAAATTGAGCAGTATGTTAATGGTGTTTGGCAGGCAGCTACTGAACTTCACCTAGAGTGTGTATTTTCAGAGCAGTGGGCTTTTATTTTCAGGATAAGAGGCTTAGCTTTACATCAACAGACACTTGACAGTTAAAAAGATGGTCAACCTGCAGTGTACAAATCATAGTTGCTTGTCACTTCAACCATAGATTGTGTATTAAATAGGCTCTCATTTTTGAACATGACAATCTTACATATTGCTCCTTTAAATGTTTGGTGTTTCTCAGTTGTTTTTCATTTCATGTGAATTGGTAGAAGTGCTAGTAGGTCTTATACTATGCTAAATAAATACTAGATCTGTGTTGTACCATTTGCTTTTTGCAGCTAACACAGCCAAGGTCTACATTGAGGTGCAGGATGAGAATGACCACCCTCCCGTCTTCTCCAGGATGCTCTACATCGGTGGCGTAACTGAGGACACGAAGATCTTCAGCTCTGTGCTCAAGATAGTGGTAAGAAATCATCAGCTCCGCTCTTCGTTTTTGTTGGTTTTTACATTAACATACAAACAGGCTGAAGCTAAAGTGCCTGATTCTGCACCCACTCCTTCAACACTTACCCTGAAGCCATGGTCGGAGAATTCATCCGATCTGCTCTCCGCGGCACAGTTTCATCCTCCGCTATCGCTCGCTACATCTCGTCCTCGATTTCGCTCTCCCCTCTGTCGGCCTCGTCCACTAGCAGGTGGGATGAGAGTGAGCTGAGTGGTGTAATCCTACCATGTTCACAGAAGCATGGCTGGACATCTTGTCTGATTATCAGCCTGCTCTGCCAAGTTTTCACTTTGTCATCCTGTGTACCACACAGTACTGTATGCCTGTTCTTTATTCGTGGGCGGGTGTTATTTTATTCTTAAGCTTGTATTTGTGTTCAAAACCCTCCAGAACCTGCCTTGCTTACCTTGAGTATCAGCCTTTCAGGTGACAGACAGACATGCATGTGTGAATGTACGGCATGGTATGTTTATTTGTCAAGGTTTTGTTGTGTTGGGTTTATGTTCCTAGTTTTTATTCAAAGGATGTCTCATCTGAACAGTATACAGCCATTCAAGGCCGCAATTTCCTCTGGACATGGAGGAGGTATATGTCCTCCTCACCATGTCCCTGTCACCTTCCCATGTCCCTTGATTATTATTACTGAAGTCTCTCTGCTCCTCTCCTGCCACCAGAGTCCAGATGAGAGCAGATCTGAGCTGATAGAAATGTTGATACATAAAGCAGTGAGCTAAGTGAGCAGCAGCAAGTGGTGCAGTGAACACTCAAGACTGTGTTTGACCCAGGTGTTGCCTTTTAGGCGGTATATGTACAGGGAAGAGAAAAGGGCTACCTAGACATTATTCAGCATTGACAAAAGTTGTTTTCTAGGTACATTTTATTTGCAATTAATAATCTCTGTAATACTACATTTAAACTTGAAGGTAGAAGGACAGAGGTCTTTGTAATAAAGATGCAAATGCATATAATTTATCTATCAAAAACAAAAATGATTTTAAGGATTGTGGCATCAACATGTTCAACAATATGAAGGTTTTGCTGTTTACATATAAACAGTGAACAGTGTATATATGTCCACTTCAGCCAAAAATTACTTTTCATATAGTCCAATAATAATCAACCAGCAGCCCATGGGCCACATCCAGCCTGTCAGAGCTTCTTGTCCAACCAGAAGAATGGCCACTGAAGTATTGGAATATTTATATGTTTGAAGTATTATGACCTGAATGTCTGCAATGAAGTTGACTTTTATTATCAAGTAGTTACAGGAAATGCAATGATGAAATGAAATGCAATCTAAGTAAGCTTAGCTTTACTGTTATCGTTCATCAATAATGCATCTACAAAACATTTTTGACTGTGGATCAGTTTGAAATGTTGCAGGGAGCAATGGAACAAAAAAGGAGCAGCCACAGTGAGCTTTTAGGTGAAGAGCTGCAGGAGACAGGCTGCACACCAACTTCTCTGCAAGTTAACCAACTCCTTTCACTGTGGCCTGCTGATTGCATACTCAAGCTGTGTGCGGCATAAAGTCAGCTTGCTCACAGAATGATGGAACAGGGACAATTATTGCCTGACTTCTTTATTAAAATGACAGTATTTTGTTTTGCTGCCCCCAGACATCTGTGACCAGTAGTACTGAACCACATTTGCTGTCACCATCAGTAACTGCGGGTGCCACGTACACAGAAACAGTGCAATTGCATAATCACATCAAAACCGGATAAAGTTGGTTGATATTTTTTGCCAATCAGGGCTGCACTCTGCAAGTTTAAGTTTCCAGAGTTACAGATGTTAACCATCACTCCTCAGTTGCCTCCTTCAGATTTGGGAGCCTTTTGAATTCAGTATCTAGTTATCATTATGGATTTCTAATGTTTTTTACTGATTTCTTTCTGTCTGTTCACACTGATATAGGCCAATAAAAATAGCATTAATTTTGCAAGGAAGTGAAAATATTCTACATTATATAATAGGCTAATTAGGCCTAAATATTTTTTTAATCATCATTTAGAAATCTGGCTTTCACAGTGTCAGCTTAGAAAGTTCTCGCCTTTGTACAAATGTTGATGATCCCTGATATAGTCTCTCCACAGTCCAATCTACTGATGTATGTGTAAATGATAATGAATTTTAAACTCTTAATTAAGTCAATTTAATTTATTACAGTTCCCACTGTAATGGCGCTTTTAGATGTCAATAAAGACAGGAAAGGACCCTGAAATATCAATAAAAGCCTGACTGTACAAATGAGTTGTCAGACGTGTTTAAAACAGTCCACGTTGCTTCCAGACCTGTAATGTCAATAGGAAGGTTGTTTCAGGGCCTGTGGTCCCAGCGGCAATTCAGTTACCCTTTGTCCTTAAGATTTGACAGAGGGACATCCATTTAGTCCTGGTCAGACGACCTTCAGATCCCTCTGACTCTGCAGTGGGCCTTGTGTTAAGTGTTTACAAATGTAAGCAGGAGCTTGACTATAGAGAGTTTGTGATCAACAGAATCTTGAGTTCTGTTTTCTGTATTTGTACACATGGAAGAACAGAGCAGGCTGTACACATGAGCTTTGTTGCAGTATTCTGGGGGAAAAAAAGCAGTTTCTCGCATGACAGTTTGCTAAGGCAGTAGTCAGGTAAGACCAAACGAATGACCTTAATGGCGATATATCAACTGAAATTAACGAGCCGCCATTATGGCTGCACCATTTAGCGGCAAGTGGAGTAATACAAAATTCTCCCATAAACCTGTGCAAAACACTGTAATGTATGTAAAGAATTATAGTCGTTCACTGCTTTGCCAAGATCTGTGTGAAGGCAATGCAGAGGAGCCATACAGCTGGATGTGTATAGGTGTTTTTCACTTTTTTATTCCCCAGAATACAGTTTACTTGACGTGATACAATCATTGGCAATGATCTGGATGTATGTGTTGTTGATGAAGTTGAATGGATGGCCATCTGTTTCTTAATAAAATAATCAGTCATGTAGGGGAGCTAACCTGAACCTTGAACGTGGTTGTCAGATGAGTATCATAACACTAAAAAGGAGAAATATATCCACGAGTTAACATAAAAATGAAAACAAGGCTGTGTTTAAGCAAACTCTGGTTCACTGCTTGTTCGAGACCTTTATGTTGGGTACGAATGCTGCCATCTAGACCAATAACATTACAGTGCATCATGGGTTTTTCAAACAAACTTTTCAGTTATTTTGGAGGTGAAAGGAAACCACATTGGGAAGAACTGCAGCCATTTTACATTTTATTGGGAGCTGGCCAGAAACATGGGAGATATTTACAGTATAATGGACATTGGACACAGTCCAACGGTGCCTAGAGAAGGTAGGTGTAATATCTAGCAGGCACATTGAGGAGTACAAAGGTCATGAAGAGAGATAAATTAATTAATATTCCGGCAATATTTCTTCCGGCAGATGTGAAAATTGGCCAGAATCATCAAATGGGGAAGGGAGCTGTCATTCATCTTATATCTTCGTCCTTGTTAATAAAATAGGCAAGAAATTTATTGCTGTCTTAACTAAAAAGACAGGAATACTAGGGGCAGTCTGGGATTACATTCATTTTATTGGTAGTCTCAAATAAAACTCTGGGGTTGCTTTTACTGCAGGAAATGAGTTTATCCTTAATCTTTATTTTATTACTTAAAGAAAAACTTCTGTAGGACACAGAAACATTTCTCAAGGACTTGGTAAAGCTATAAGAATCATTCTTTCTGCATTTGACAACATTAATATAAGACGTTTAACCCTTGTGACAAATGCAATTTACATGGTCAATGGTAGTGTGGTGTTTATATTAATTCTTACTTAAGAGTTAAGTTAAAAAGTTTGATCAGACATTGTAGAACACTGTCAGCCTACTAGATCACATGTGTGGGTGGATGAGTATTTGTGTCTGCAAGATTACAAAAAAGGACAGTTCATCCCCAAAACAAAAATACATATTTTTTTCCCTGGCCTGTCATCCTATTTATCCATCTAGATGGTTTTTTTTTAGTTGCACTGGAATCTACAGGAACTACTTTAGAGTCCACCTTTCTTTCTACTAGAAAAAAAGTAGTTCCTACATGAAACTACTTACAACAAGATCTGTAGGTTATCTGGAGCAATTGAGTCATAGTTTCTGGAAAGACACTGGTTTTGAATTATTCAAATGTATTTATTATTTTGTGCTTTGAGTGCCATTTATTACTATTATATTGGAGAGAAGACATCTCTGTCTCTGTGACAGATAATGCCAAAAGTCACACCAAAAAATCTAGATGGATAAATAGCTCTACAGACCAGAGGAAAAATACGTATTTTTAATTATATGTGGTCAGTGTTTTTCATCAGATACTGTATAACTCCCATGATCCCATGCTACTTCACAATGTCATCAAACTATGCCTTTTGTTACTGTTTTGATGTGTGAGAGAGCCAGAGTTTACTGTTTAAAGCTGTTGTGTTAGAGGGTCTTGTGATAACAATGGAAATTACAGGCTGGAAATTAACCATTCACAATTAATTAAACAGTTCTGAGCCTAATTTTTATGCTTGAGGCATACCAAAACTCACCTTAGCATAGCAAGATAATATTGGAATTCGAGGGGCAACAAGTAAACAAATTAAAATATATTTCACAAAAAATGTGAAAATCCAAGCATCCTGAATACAGAGTGGGTGACACGATGTCAGCTCAAGTTTTTATACCATCTCATTGTTGATCCCACATTGTCACAAACAACCGGCTAACAATCTCAAAATTGATTTTCAGATTTGTTCCTTAGAGATAGATGAGAGATTAGTGTAACTCGATTTGCCATTAGCTGTTCTGTAAAACATTTTTCAAAACGGATACTGAGGGAAGTGACTCTAATAGACCTTATTCACAGCAGACATTTTGACTTCTCATAGCAGGAATGGCACAGGTGTAATTAATGACATTACAATGGATCAGGGAGCAGTGAATCATCATGAGTACCAGGGCCATGGAACTGGAAAAAGTAAATGGGATGCAGACATTATTTATGTTATTATCTCTTTGGAGGAGATAATGCGATTGTGTGCATGTGTGCATGCGTGTGCATGATCCACTGACCTGGAGCTAGGCTGCTTTTTTATGCCTTACTGGTGACAACAGCCAAGGCCACAGGGTCATCCCATTCTTGTGAACACAATATCTCACACCAACATCTTGAGTGAATTTCCTCAGACTTGGCACAAATGATTACTTGGGGTCAAGGATGAACTGATAAGATTTTGGTGGTCAAAGGTCACTGTAACCTCACAAAACATGTTTTTAGCCATAGCTCAGTTATTCATAAATGTCTAACAAAATGCTAGTTACATGCTATTACAGTTACTGACAAGAAATATGTTATTACTCTACAGTTACTAATCAACATGTTGATGATTACAAAAGAGTTGCATCTGAATATTCTTTTCAGCTCTACACTCTACTGAGTGCACTCCTCTAGTTGCATCTGTGTTTTACCACAAAATGCCTACAAGTCTTTTTACTTGCAAATTGTAACATAAACACCTGGCATAGACGCCATTAAATGTCTTTCCTGTAATGTCTGAAGTGTAAATATATGCTAGTTGTTTTTCCGGTAGCAATTTAAAATCAGATTTGAGGAGTGTCTGTGTAAGAGAGAGCAGAAGAGAGAGAGAGAAAGTATGCATAAAGCAATTATGTACAAACTAAAACCTGTGAAACCTGCTCTCAGATAAGGAATGCTGAGCCGAATCACCTTTCCTGGCATCATGAACGATGGAGATGGTTTTTAAACAATGGCTGTTTAACCATGCTTATTGCCCAAGTCCTCTAAATATGTAAAAAACCATCTTGTGCAGGCTCGGATGTGGCGCTGAATAATAAATCATTGATTGAACACAGTGCAGTGCAGTGGCTTCAACCGGGCGACCAATTCAGATTCCCTTCTCTGCTTTTCCTTTAATTTGGAATAGATACCAAAGTGTTGAATTATGGGTCAAGTGCTATCTATAATTTCCCTGGAGTCAAGGCTTCTTTGGAGTATAGCTCGTGTGAAGCATTTGCACTTAATTAGTAATGTAGCTCAGCCCCCCTTTTTCTGGAGATAATCATTAGAAATATCGTCAACATTTGGCATATTCTGATGCTTCTGACCTTCTGTTATTTAACAGAGTCACATAATATAGGCGTACAAGCACTGAACACTGGAAGACATTTTTACGTAAGCAAATTAACTTTGCAGTAGCGGACAGGTTTGCATTATTTGCTGCTAAGTCTAATGTCAGTGGAGCAGAAAAGTTAAGTGAAAAATGTTTCATTAACAAGGTAGAGGTGTGCTGTTTATAGAAAACGTCTGATTACATGATTACACCCTGATCCTCATGACACTTATTTGACCCTGTTTTTTAATCAGTAAGTAATTGGATTCATGGGTAGACTTTCTCTCAGTTCCCTCCTTGACTTCTTGGCCTCTTGTTTTAAGTACAATGAAAATCTTTTTGGAAAACAAAGAGAAGCCTTGCATTTACTCTTTGGTGCTCTGAAGTACTTTTAATGTCAACCATTAGGATCCATTGATCCATGCATTTTTCCCTTGCTGACTTGCGGCACCTTGCAAAAAAACCTCATTTAGCTGCTTGCCTGCTGTACTGTGGCCGCTGGAGCTGATCACGGCCCTTCTAGACAGTACATGCGATTCCACCAGAGCGCTGCAACACTTCAGAGAAGTGGCGCTCCACTCTGCTCAGTGGAGGTTATATGCTGTCTGTATTTTTGACAGAAGCCGCAACAAGCTGCACAGAGCAGATCAAGCCAGGTAGGTAGTCAGACACAGGAACAGCATAGAGAATCCAATCGGTTTTCAAAATAAAACACCTTGTGCAGACTCCCAATCACAAAAACAAATAGAAACCATTGCACAACAATTTGAAAATCTGAGCAAAATAGCAACATCAGCAGGGCGTAGAGCGCACCACCATATAAAGAGACTCAGAGTCTGCAACAGCAGCCATGGGTTCGATTCCACTTTGCGTGTCTTCGCCCCTCTCTCTCCTCCATTTCCTGTCTGGCTAAAGCTGTCCTATCAAATAAAGGCTGAAAAGCCTCAAAAATAATCTTAAGAAAAAAAAAAAACATCAGTTGGGCAAAATAGAAAGTAAAAGTGCATCAAGGTATAAAATCCCAGCACACCACAAAGCATCTCTCCTGTCAGGCAGGCAGACTGGAGTTGCCCTCTGTGTCGGTCACCCTCTCTGTATTTCCATTACAGTTGGTTAATGTTGAGACTTTTTGCAGGTACATCCCTCACCTTAACCATACAGATGTCTAATATGCGAGAACACGTCTCCTGTGGTGCGTTACATGTCCTGACCTGAGTCTCAGAGTTCATATGTGAAAACGGCTTCAATGACATTTTTCCTTCAGTGTCCATAACAACCTCTGACAGGTTTGCCCTACATATATAATGCTGGTGCACGTGTTTGGTAAATCTGTCTTTACCCGATGAGGATATCTCGCGCTGTTGATTTATGCAGCCCTTTCATTGGGACCTTGCTCGCCCTCCCCTCAGCTCTGCCAATAGCTAGAGAAAAAAAGAGATTGCTCCTATTTATCAGTGTCACTCGCTACAGACAAGCACTCTGAAAATTGATGTGTGTGTGAGCTCAGTGGCCAGTCAGAAATTGTGCCTCGGAGGTCGACAATTCGGTGCCAAATAAGAAAGTGAAAGTGGTTTCATGCTGATTATGATCGTCATGAATTATATGTTGTTTTGGTGGATTAAATGAATTTTACCCCTGTCATTTTCTTTTTTTCAATTGATATCAGAGATGGTTTCCACACTGGCCTAAAATCACCCCAAAATGAAAGTCATTATTAAAATTAAATAGATTTCCAAATTTAAAGCAGCTAAAATATATATTTTTATATGAACAATGTGTCAAATGACAGTGTAATTTGAGAGGTGTGGTTCGTAGTGATGAAGCTTTAGAGAATTACCACCTGTATCTGCAGTTCTCCTCAGCTTTATAGAACTTTATAGTGAGTTTCAGCTCATTGTTTTGCTGTCTGGCCCACAGATTTGCTGTTTTGGTTCACTGTCAATGCACCATGTTCAGCCACAGCTGGCAGCACTCAAAGCCAACTGTACATTACCAGCTCAACACCAAACAGCAGACAGACGGACACAGTTAGTGTCTAGATGGTGAACATAGTGGAGCATTTAGCAGCTAAAGAGCCACATATTTCCTTCAGTGGTTGGTGGAGACCAAAAACAGAGATAAAAGAGAGTGAATACTGGACTTAGATTCATCCGGTGGCCAGAAGCACGACTTCAAATGAAAGATAATGCTCTTCCATAACTGCTGTATGGTGTACTTAAACATCTGTTTACTAACTAGTTTGCCATATCAGCTTCAAAGGTGTGAATGCTATGTACATGACTTGACACGACTCCACCTCCCCCAAGTGGCCAAAAAATAAGTTGTGTTTGATTTGCTGAGAGACAGTTATTTTAAGATCAGTGGCATCTGGTAATTTAGATTATTACGTTATTGAACGATATAAAAGTAACTGGCAATCTGTGTGCTGTTCATAGAAATCTATCTTTATTTTTAAGTGCAGGTTTAAGTAATCAATTCAGTGATAGAAAAAAAAGTATATAAAGCTTGCCTCCTCTTTTGCCTTTTACAATGGGTAACAATGGTTAATGCTGCAGCAGTGTGAGACAACCCACTTGAGGTAGAGATGACTTATGAGCCTCCAGCTGCAGCTCTTTTCCCTTTTGTCAGCTACTTTTACAGAACACCTGCATGGAAAAGAATTATGAGCAAATATCTCCGCCAGTAGGAAGACATCACTTAAAAGCTCCACTCATTCAGCTCGCTTCGGTTTGTTGTGATCAATGAACTCTTAATAAAAATGTGTCAAACAGCCCGTGGTTCACACTCCAGCTGTAGTTTAACATAAGGTTATAATGGTTGTCCATCAGAGGTTTTTACATCATTAGACAGCATAACTTGACACCATGCCAACAAATTATGGATGCATTAAAGACCTCCAAGAAAAAAAAACACAGCGCCAACCTCCGGCTCTGCAGCCAGACAGCTCTGATGGCCTTTTGTCATGAGAAAATTGAATCGTTTTGATGTGTCACATGGCTGCGGAATAATTGTGTGATAAATAACAGTATGATAGATGCACCATGAGGCAGGTTTGGGGGTAAACTGACACTGAATCACACAAGGAGGAAAATCCTGTCTGCAGTGTTTTCTCTTTGGACTTAGAAGCATATTGTTCTTCTGGCACAATTCACTGATGTCACAGCAGGTGTTTCCCATTGGCTGTTGAAGATAAAATATCTCCTTTGATATTGCTGATTGGGAAGTGGCCACAAGTGCAGTATGCTTGGAACCAAACAGCCACCATCATGGTTAAGAGCCCAAGCAGTGGTTGGTGGACGTTGATTCAGGCTGTATTGAAATCTCTAAACACAAAGTCTGTTTTTTTTTTCTTGCTTAAGACATTGTTTTCTAAGACTGAAGAGCACCACCAAAGATTAATTTAATCTAAGATCAGTTCTAATCAGAGTGAGTAAATCAAGACTTTAAATTAAGCAGATATTTGTTGCACAATTAAAAAGTAATCTCAGTTTATTAAATTCAAGTTTAGTGATATAAACCAAAATCAGAGTTTAATCAATATGGAGATGTCTGCTTACCCAGATTAAAATAAATAAGAAATTTGAATGCTTTTGGGACCTAGCAAGTATAAAGAGATGACCTGTTGGTGCAAGCCAGCCTGAGTTTTGTCTTTTTTCCTTGTTGTTTAGTGAAACACATTGATGTTTTTCTGCCTGACTTTGTATGTGTGTGCTTCTTGTGTGTTGTAGGCCACTGACAAGGACACTGGGAACTACAGCGAGATGGCATACCGCCTGATTATCCCACCCACAGCAGAGGGCCAGGACAGCTTTGTCATTGAGACGTACACAGGCGTCCTCAAATCGGCCATCATGTTTCGAAACATGCGCAGGTCCTACTTCAAGTTTGAAGTTATTGCCACAGACGACTATGGAAAAGGTCTCAGCAGCAGCGCTGAAGTGGTGGTGAGTATCCAGTATGGTGTTTTTAATGTGATCAATATATATACTGCACATGTACTAGTCTGTGTGCGCACTAGTGAACACGCTCTGTTAGTCCTTGACTTACAAGTCACCTGCACACGAGTGGCTTATTGATTTGTTTGCGCATTGTGTGCATCTTCATGGTATCACTGCAGAGAACGGTGCTTCGAAGTGTGGAATTGGCTTGCAATGTCACCTGTCTTCAATTCACTGACGCAGGAGAGCCTCATTAAAGGGGCAGTCCACCAGTTTTTTAAGGCAAAGTCAATTTAGTAGTCAGTAGTAGTTAGGTGCAGCACAGCCTGTGAAAGCAAAGTCTTCTGTGGTTCTGGAGGAGCTTCACAAGTCTGAGAAGATTACTTAAATTGTAGTTGTCTCAGATTGGGCTTTTTTGGATTTTTAGAACAAAAGTTTGACATAATGGGAAATATTCTTTACTTTCTGGTGCAGTTAGATGAGAAGATGCCACTTTCATGTCTGTATGTTAGCTTAGCTTAGCACAGAGACTGGAGACAGTGGGAAACAGCTAGCCTGGCTCTGTCTGAAGGTAAAACCAACCTACCAGCACCTCTAAAGCTGAGTATTAAAACCTTGCTTTACAGTGGGTTGCCAGGCTAGTTGTTTACCTCTGTTTACTGTTTGTGTCAAGTAACCAAAGTAGCCTTATATCCAATAGACAGGTATGAAAAGTGGCATTGATCTTCTCATCTGACTGTGCACCAGAAAGAAAGAAGCTCTCCCGAGATGTGGAATTATTATTTTATAGATATATAGGAGTTAAAAAAAAAGGTCCTAAAAAGACCTAAAAAGGTCTGAAATATTTTGTATTGTGTGAAATGTAGGCTCCAGTGTTTTGGAGCTTGACCTATACAAGGGAGTGAGTAAAGGTCACAATATCTTGGCCTCTGCTGCACAGATTTTATGTTTTCTCCCTCAACTCCTACTGCAATATTGAATTCTAGGAGAAGCCCTGTAATATGTTATTTGTTCTGAGTAATATTTTGAATTTGTCATTTGAAAAAATACCTAATTATTTATTTTGACTGATAATTGCGATATGGTTTGAGATAATATATAGACCTCATTATTCTCATTTTTGTTGAAAATATTAAAATGTTTATGGTGTGAATCTTTTTTTTTGTGGGCATTTGTAACACGATGTTTTCTTTAGTCTGTAGAACATGATGTTCAGGCTTGGATATGTCTACAGCGTGACAACATTTAATTTAAAATGGTGACACACATTTTACTGTTAAAAATTGCAGTAGGCCATGCTGTGATTTTAAAAAATCTAGATCAATTGTTCAACCTTTGTATAATTGTGGGCATAAATGGCTGTTTTAACAATAATTGTGTTGATGTATCAAAAGATGCCTGCCAAAGAACAGCCACAAATTGTATATATGAGTAAATTAGTTTCACTCATTCTAGTAAAACCCTCTGCTCTCTTTGTTTCTTTGTACAATTTGTTCATTATGATGATGTTTTATTTTTGTATACCCAGTTCTAAATGTTTTGGTTCCAGTCTATTGAATTACTCAGTAGGTACAGGACATTCAACATGTGGCGTCTGCCATTGGCTGATGATCCAAGTAAACGCTTTCTTTCAGACGTGTATAAACTCTGTACACATTATGCACATCTGTATGAATGTGTGTATGTCTGTATGTTTGTCTAAATGTGTCTGTATGCCTCTCATCTCTGTGTGCATTTCTTTTTCCTAATAATTTCCCCACACACCCGCTGTGATCGGGCTCAGCTTTGCCCCCAATTCAATGCTTATCTTTCCTGACTGTGGGCAGGCTTATTTTTCGTTTCAGTGAAATATGTCTGGCTAACAAGCCTCTAACGAGACAGAAGGAGGGTCTGGGACATTGCCTGGATATGAGAGAGCAGCGAGTGCTTAACCATGGTGCTCGTTAATTTTCAAGGGGAAACCTAATTTCACAGGAGCCGCATGGGAGATTTGGCTTCAGAGCACAGAGGCTGTTGCCTGTGCACTTAACTGCGGCATCAGAATTAGGTCCTGTTAAGTTTGCCGCATGGCACCAATACAAGCAGGCAATTAGAGGGTCTCATTTTGTCCACGGAAAGAAGCATTTGAATGAGTCGAGAAAACTCGCAGTGGGACACGTGAATAACTTTTTTCCTGCTGTCTGTTTTACCTCTTGCTCTTTTATTTTTCTCTCCCTTCGTCCTTGTCTCTTTCAGGTGTCCGTGGTCAACGCGCTGGACATGCAGGTTGTCGTGTCCACTGTCCCACCCACCTTAGTGGAGGAGAAAAAGGAGGAGCTCATTAAGTAAGACAGTGTTTAACATGAAATATAAAAGTAAACGAAAATTACCCTGTTAAATGATAAGAAGCCAATATGTGTACTTGCATAATGCCAGAGTAAATATTTGTTTTAATATTTTATAAAGCAAGTAACTGTAATAAGAGGGAGAAATAGACATGAAATATTAATCCGTCACCACATCTCTTCTACCATTCTCGTCTATGCAACATATTATTTTCCAGAACATTTTCTCACCCTCTAGTATTCCTTTCGTTGATTGATTGCAGATAAAATTGACACAGCCAAATTAATAGCATATTTTTGTGCAGTGTTTTGCCCACTGTGATATGAAGTGAACTTGGTTCAAGGTGGCACCTTAATTTGCATAGAAAATTATTTTTGGAAGGACTGCAGTGACTTGTATGATTCAGCACTACCAAACAACTGTTAATAATAAACATGGACTAATAAAAATGAAATGTTACACATAACTTTTGTTCAATTTGTTTACCGGCCAGCCACTTAAAATCACGGATTAGCCAATGAGACATCTTCTCAAGTCTGTTTTCCTAGTGCAAATTAATTAATAATAGAGATGCATGGAACATCTCTTTGCAGCTCTTGGAGCACAGTTTAGTATAATTAGTCAATCTGAAAGGCAAATGGGCGTTAATAGTTGTTTTTCAAGAGCTCGCTGTGTCTCTCTCCCACACAAGTGACGCTGCTCTTTAGGCCGAAAAACACACAGATTAGTCATGTTAAGCTCTTTGCAGTAATGTCATTTGAGAGGTCTGCGATTTTGCACAGTGCTGCTGATGATCCAGGGGCATTTTACCTGAGTGCTCAAACTGTTTATCCTGTTTGGCAAAGGCAGACGGCAAGGCTTTCCTTTATTGGCTGTAATTTGAGGTGTGGATTTCTCTCTGCCTGAGAAGGATTATCAGAGCCTGACTTTGCCAAGAGCCCAGTGTGGAGAAGAAAACCGCTGCCCAATGGGGCAATCATTGCCAGAGTGGAGTACTTAAGATTGGTGGCTCTCATATTGCTTTGGGCAAAGAGGTGCCAGCAATGGTTTGAACTTATATGAACCTGGATTTTGGCTTATATAAGTCTAAATGTTAACTGCTTTTTAGTATTTACCAGAGACAGTAAGTTACACGCGTGCAAGTCAAAAGCAAGTTTTCAGTTACTGTGGTGAAAATCAAGTCAAGTCCCTGCTTAAAGTCAAGCATATGAAATTCTGACTGGTTCTGAAAAGTTCAGTTTATTTTCAACTTTAAACGAAAACTTTTGGGGTTCTTTAATTATAATACAGCTCTAAAGGGCTCTAACGTGAAAACTGAAGCGTGACACAAAAAAATTGCATCACAGTGCACAGTTCCTCCTGCTCTGGCTACCCCTCAGGAAGATCCTGCCCTTTCACCTTGACCTGTTAACACATCTGTGTAAGAGAGCCTGACCGATATACCAGCTGACCGATATTGGCCCATCACGTCTATATCAGTCTGTTTTGGTATCTGTGTATATGTTGTCCAATTTTTATTATATATGTATTTGTTTTTCTTCTGTTTTTTTTTTGTTACAGAGCATAATGCAGATTTGTCAGGTTTATGGGGAGCATTCTGCGTATATTTGATCTTTTTTCTTCAGTCAAGTTTAATATATACCTGTATTTTTCTCTGTTTGTGTTTTTTCATCTACAGTTATTCAGAATTATTAAAAATGCTGCTGAAAGATTAGTGTTTCAGTGACCTGATATCATTTTGGACAATAAAGTTTATTGTGAAAACCTCAAATCTCCTGCCTCAGAAGTGTCACCCGCTTTTGATGGATCATTGCAAAAAATGTGTTTATGTATATTCTATATTCTATATAGAGAATATCAGCCAATATATCAGTATCAGATTTTTTTTACTCCCTTGTATCAGTATTGGCCCAAACAAACAGTATCAGTCTATGCCCTACTTTCAAAGGTGCTTCTCATATGACTCTGCATACTGCTGTTCTCTTCTTACAACCATCATCAATAGCATTTATTTTATTTTAATACTGGTTTTTGTAACAGGAACAATGCAGATTAATAAACATTGCTGTGAATGCACGCAGGTTAGCCAAGGTGCTATTTCTCATCTGTATTCCCTGGACAGATGTTGATGATAAGTCACCCTAAAACAGTATATAAGATTAACATGTATCGTTTAAACATGACATAATTCTTCAGTCCAACTTTTATTGTTTTTAAACTCCTTGATTGATGTCCTTCAAAACAGCTGGCTCAAGTCTAAGTCTCAAGTCATGAATAACAAGTCAAAATCAAGTTTAGTCTTATGTCAATGTGAGTCTCAAATCCTAAAATTTGTGACTCAAGTCAAGTCATATGAGTCTTCTACCTCTAGTATTTATGCCTGTATCGTTTTCCTTACGCTCTATGTTTGACTTGTGGTTTTGTGTTTGTTTCAGTATTCTGGAGCGCCACGTCCAGGATCAGATTCCAGGTGCCAAGGTGATTGTAGAATCCATCGGGCCCCGTCGTCATGGTGATGGCTATGAACTAGAGGACTACAGTAAGTCGGACCTGATGGTGTACGCCATTGACCCGCTGACGAACAGGGCCATTTCGCCCAAGGAGCTCTTCAAGTGAGTGGGTGAATTTTATTACAAAAAGTACAGTCGACCATTTGGTTTAAATTGATGTCCTAATGTCCCTGCTGTGCTGCATGTTGTCCCCGCAGTCTCTCTTTACCCTCTGTCCATACAGTGAGTCAGCAAATGCCTCTTTCTCAGGCCCCCCTTGGCTTCCTCCTCTACAGTGTCTCCATCTTTTCACTGCCGTCAGTTTCTTTATGAAACTTTGATTATCCTGCAGGTGCATCAAATCTGTCATGTGTCGCAGAAAAGGGCCAGATAAAAGAGAGAAAAAGTAGCGGGTGAGGTTAGGGAGGGACAAAGTGAGAGTAAAGCGGGTAGTATTTCTGTCAGTCCATCAAAACGTCATGGCAGTGCCTCAAAGGCTATTTCAAGAACCTGGAGCTATGCCAGCAATACGTGTTATTCCCTTTATTTGGAGACGAGGAGATAAAGTGATCTTGTGTGCTAAAACCCTGTTTGACCACTGAGGCCACGTTCACATGCTCTTAAAGCGACACAGAAAAAGTGCTTACAAGACGCTTTTACATCCCATCAGAATAAAAAAAAAACGTCTTTGGCCTTAGATAGAACCTGAGGACAATCATGTCCTCACCTTTTTCGTGTGTCTCCGCCCTTCTGTCAAACCGATCAGACACCAATCTTTAAAAGGCAACTCCATCAGAGCATGAGAGTTGCCGATCAATAGGAAACACCCCCGTCTGAGTTGTCCCCTTCACTTTCTACCAATTTGCTCTCCTGCTTATCTCACATTGAGCTATCTGACACCATCTTCTGTCTTTATTTCTCTTTATCCATGGTTACTGCCAATTCTGTTTTCTGTGTGGCTCCCCTCAGATTGAGATTGTGACAGTTTCAGTTCATTTGGAAACACTCCACTCAAATGACATTCAGAGGTGCTTTGTGTATACTGAATTAATCTATAGACATTATCTCAGTGTCCTTGACCATCAGGTGAGAGCCTCTGTTTGTGGTGCAGGATTGAGGCTGTAGCCATGGGAAGGATGTCATAAAAACAGCTTTTTAAACCAAAACTTGTGACCATTGCCGTTATCTGAGGAGGCAGCTCTTGAGAGATCCAAGCTAATTTCAAAAGAGCCCTGCCACGTCCCTGCTTTAATATGAATCTGCTTCCTTGGATAGAGATACTGTCAGAAAAATAATTTAGACTGGAGGAGAAAGGCTTTTTATGCATGCGGTACATGTCTGACAATGTTGTGGGGTAATTGCATGTAATATATCTGGTGCTAGATCAGAGGGAGAAAGAGAAAGCCCACATAGTGAGAGGATTCTTGCATGCGAGTGTCCTTACACCACCTTGAATGCAGCATTCTCCACCATTTGAGCTCTCTGGAGGATAGATTGCCAGAGAAGTCACTTAATAACCTTCATCTCCACTCATTTATTCACCTATAGAAAAACAAAAATGATAGTAATTGAATGTGGCAGCCTGCTCACTCTTGTGATGCAGAATTTTTGAAAGCCACTCTCGTTATTGTTACGCAATAGGACTGGAACAACAATGGATGCATTGCTTGTACGCGTGTTCATTTAACGCCAATATTGATGCAGATTCTGTTCTCACATATTTGTCCTGGAAACACTGTAGAAGTGAACACATTTTTGTTGAAAGGTCACACAAAGCATCCAGGATATTTTGTAGTACTCCTACTGACAAATCACTTTCACTTAAAAGATAAATTTCTATGAATGATTTACGCTTTCATATCATTCATGATGTGATGAAAGAAATTACCAGATACCAGCAATCTTGAAATAACTGTTTCTCAGAAAATGAGACACTTAAACCCGCAATAACTGATTTGTTTGGCCAATTTGGGGGCAGCAGAAATAAGTTTGTTAACCTTGTGAGCAGTGAGTTTCTTAGTGACAGCAATTATAGATCAGCATTATCATCGAGTGTTTGTCAGTCAAATATTCACTAATTTTTAGCTCTGTTTTTGGTCTCCACCAGCTGTTGAGGAAAATATCTGGCTCTTAAGCTGCAAAATGCTCCACTGTATTCAACAGCTACTCACTAAACTTGCAAACTAGACCACTAAACAATAATCTGAAGCTTGTAAAACACACAGAGGGGAGCTGCAGGTTATAATTCACTACAAGTGACATCGTTCGCATTGTTTTCACATTGCCTTTTGATATGTTGTTAAAAAAAATATAGGTTATAACTGCTTTAATATAAATATAATGTCAAAGAGTTTGCAAGATTAAATGAGATTTATTTAATATATTTACTGTGCTAAATCACTGTGTTGTCAGCCAGTTTACTGTATTCTCCATTGAAGTTTGCGTTCAGGTCTGAAATTCACATTTATTAGAGTTAAAATTGATGCAGAATGTTTGGGAATGAGTTAGTGTCTGTTTATGAGTCATAAGGCATCATCAATAGTCTTTTAGAAGGATGTAGGTGTTTATAATGGCTAAATTGAGCAATATGTTAATGGAGTCTGGCAGACAGTAAGTCAAGCAGTCACAGGGTCTATGGCTCCAACTCACTATTTGTTGTACACCAGGGTCTGACTGTACATATTGCTGCTTTAAGATAGCTTGCTCTCTCTGCCGCTGTGCTGTTGGAAAAAAAAATACTTTCCTGTTCTAATTATTTGATTTAAAAAACAGGTTTCTTGATGGGAATGTGCTGGAAATCAACAAGGAGTTCCAGCCGCACCTGGGTGAGGGCGGCCGTATCCTCGAGATCCGCTCTCCAGACGTTGTCGCCAGTGTGAAGAAGGCGGCCCAGGCTGTGGGCTACACAGAGGGAGCTCTCCTGGCCCTGGCCATCATCATCATCCTCTGCTGCATCCCTGCCATCCTCATCGTCATGGTCACCTACAAACAGTGAGTCCTCTCGCCTCAGTGATAATCATTGTCTTCTTCAATCAATTAATCATCCTTAACTGGTTGTCAGGAAATTATGAAGGAAATACATTTTAATTAAGCAGACCATTATCTTGGGAGGTATTGTGTTACACTCAGTTTTAGCTCCTGGCAGACAAATCAGATATTTATGGGGTGAATGTAAACCATTGTCTTCATCTTGTAGCCTGTGGCCTGGTAAAATAGGGCCAGCAAGAGCACAAACAGCATTGTAGAAAAGTGTATTTGTCAAGTATTTAAGATAAAGTGGGAGCACTTCTTGCATGGCTGCTGCCTTTTTGTGTTTGTGTTTCTCTCCCTCTATCTCTTTCTCCCTCTCTCATCAGACATGCTGACTGCGCACTCTGCTGGGCTAATCTCCCTGCTCATGCTCTGTGAAAGCAGATTAATTAACACTCATTTGTGACAAATATCTACAGCCAATTGTGACCGTCACAGTGCGTCTTCACGCTACTTAATCATCTCTGCCTGACACACACGCAGTAAACAGTGCTCTTCTTTATGGTTTTCTCTCTTGTTCACACACACACACACACACACACACACACACACACACACACACACACACACACACACACACACACACACACACACACACACACACTCTGCGGTTTACAAAAATATGATGTTTTTTTGTTTAAAGCATCGCTCAGATTGTTGAGGTAATTGAACTCTTGGTTGGTAGGAATCCAGTTCTTATAACCTCTAATCGTTGGTATGCTGCAAGTGATCCATAAACGGTGATGTTTCGGAAATGTTTATTCACGGCAGATGGGTGGAGTGGTTGTTCTTACTCAAATGCACAGACCAAACACCCAGCAGAAATCTGTTGATGGTGACATTAGACCTAACACACAAACTGTCATAGCAGATGGCGCTTTGTTGGTGGCGATGTTACTTTGGTAAAGTGAAATGATTTAGGAAATCACTTTCTCGTTTTCTGTGTGTGTCAACATTATTCACCGTTACCTAAATTTGGGATGAATATAATATTTAAAACATGAATCTGTTTATTCATGTGGAATGACTGAATTTTGTTGTGAATAAGTAATGGTGACATGAAGCATGGAAGATTCACTTAAGAAAAAAGCAGTGGCGACTGTTGCCTGTAGCCCTGCAGTCACTGCTGGAGGCTTGAGTGCTTCCTACTTTGCATAGAAATTGGAAAGAACATACCCAAAGTTTTCTCCTGTTTTGTGGTTAAATGGATAAACATAGTATCTTACACAAAGATCTTCTGTTGTATGAGTAAGGATTACATGAATGGTGCTCATTATTTAATCTGATGTATGTCTGTGCTTTTAAAAGACCTCCTGACATTAAATACATTAGAGTTACAGTCTTGCCAATTTATCTAATCACTCACAATTTTTTGTCTCTCTTCCTGTTTCCTCTGCTTTCCTCTGAATCAAAACCTCACCAGGTTCAAAGAGTAAGTAATTTTTCTTATTCATGTTTTCTAAGTGATTGCTCTTTCAGTTGCTTGAAGTGTGTGTTAGAAGTACAGTTTCTCTGATCTTCATTATTCATTAGTTATTTAAAGATGAGTTGAATATATGAAGATGATTAACAAAATACATTCCAGCTAATGCCACCCTTTAATATGTCTTCAGCATAATGACAAAAAAGCAACGCCGATTCATCTTGTAGGTTACAGAATGAATGTTTAATTTGGCAGAAGAGTTTCTCTTCATGTGGAAAATCTGAAGCAGTTTCAAAGGAAAATCAAACCAAAGTCGACAAAACTCATTTTCTGTGCCAGCATCTTCTCACGCAACTGTTAACGTCACTCTGTTGATCTGATCTGTTCTCGATCAGTTCTCAGCTGTCCTGTATACAAACTGCATGCACATTAATGTCAGACCTGCTAGTTAAAGCTATAATATGTCACATTTCCATTTAAAATTATCTGAGTTATCCCAAATGTATCCGACAAGGGTCAAACCCAGAGAAGTTGTTTGAAAGTAAAGAAAACTCCCATGATTCCATGCTACTTCACATAATCATCTACAACTACAACTACATGTTTTGTTATTGTCTTAATGTGAGAGTGAGATCTCCAGCAGCAGAACTTAAATATTATGTGTTGAACACAAGACAAACAGATAAAACTCTCTGCAGTAACTTAACTTGTTAGGTATCGTGCTAGTCAATGTCATCTTCTATGAGAACTGCGGTTATCTTTAACAACTTCAAAAGAAACCTTTAAAGTCAGAGTTACAGGGTGACATTATCATGACTTTACTGTTCTAAAACATTATTGTGTTGTGTAGTTCTCATATTTAAAGCACCATTAAGCAACATTTTTGGCATTAATATTGAAACAAATGCCTCTTTTAAGGGTTTTGCTAGTACTACCAATCTCACTGATAATCAATACTTGCTACTCTATGTAGCTTTCAGAGATTTACCTCATGAAGAGAGTAACTAACAAGAGCCAGATCATTTTCTCAGGTTTTAGTGGAACATAACCAGAACTAAAATAGCAGTGAATATTGAAATAGTGATTAAAGATGAAATTATATATTAACACTCATTGCTGTAAGTGTTTTGAAATTGCTGTCCTGACACTCAAAAAAAGCTTAATGCAGCTTTGCATTGACATAAGATAAAAATAGATGCTACCTTATTCCATCATACCAAGTTATTCTTTTCCTATCCCAACGTCTCTTAAAACATGACTGAGCATAACAGTATATTTAGTTTTACCATCAGTACTGCGTGTGCCTCTCTTTTGTGAAAACACATGGTTAATTCATTTCAGACTTCATGCATAAGTGATGCATGCGCTTTCTACTCATTTTTTAACCACACAGTTAATTCTTAACTACTTTAAATGTCAAAGAGACAAAGCCTTTATTTTGGGTTGATTTTTCTTTTCTCTTTGTTTGCGCTTTTTCTTTGTTTTTGTTTTTTGCATGTGGTCTAAAAGCACATATTTTGTGGTGACTGTAAATGTTAACACTTTTCTCAGGCGACAGGCGGAGTGTGCCAAAACTGCCAGGATTCAGATGGCTTTACCACCAGGAGGGAAAGCACCTCCGGCAGGTGCTCCCACTGCTAACCTCTATGAAGAGCTGGGCGACAGCAGCATGTGAGTCAACACTGACCCTTTATTATCTGTTTCCCCTCACACCTGCTCCCATGACAAGCAGGTCTTGTATCTCGCTCTTCGAGTTCCCATCTTCCAAACTCAGGAGAAATGCTTTCAGGTCGAACACTAGCTGGTATTTCCCTGCTTTTTACACCAACCATCTAGAATCTAAATCAAATCACTCTCTTCTAAAATGACCACTGGCAGCTCTGCATGACAGTTGAACTCAGACCTCCACCTGCTGCTTTAGACATATTAGTCGCTGCGTCCAGGGATCTCTGCTCTTTGGCTTCGATCCACTTTAGATGTCTGCAAACCATACGGCGTGTGCCACAGTACAGAAGATTAAGTAGACTTTAGCTTATGTATCTGTTTCTAATTTGACTTTGTATGCATTTTTGCAAGACCCTCTCCCAAGGTAAGAGTGTTTAAGTTCATAAAAGATCACATCTTTTACTGGAAATAGAAACAAATACAAAGTCTGGCCTGTGCTTAATAATTGATTTAGTCATTAATTACATTAAACCTGCCTTTGATTAATGGCTCTATTGAATGCTTCCTGAGCTTGCCTTTATGTCCAGAGTGTTTTGCCATCAGCAAAATCGGATTTCACCTTTCATGTTAAATACTACCTCGAACGTGTAATGAAACGTTAATGCTCGAGGATTAAATGTGGTTGAATTGAAACCGCTGCCCCGCTGGGTTTAATAATTTTGATTTACAGCATGTTAAAGCAATACTGCTACTACCATCACAATCGCTGTTAAAAAAAGAAAATGGAAATTTAATGGCAAGCTGTAAAGAGCTTTTTGTAATGTTTACAACAGATGTTGACCAACAACAACAAGCAGAAGCTTTTGGTTCTGTAGCAGGAGAGAAAAGCTCTCATGGGAGTTTATTTGGGGGTTATTTTCCAGCCTGCGCTCAGAACAAGAGGAGTTGGTCTTATAAACAACCCCATTAAAACACTTTGAAATTCCACGTGTAAAATGCAAAGTTTTTCTGACACAGAAAGGTATGGTGTGTGTCAGTGTGTGTGCTTTATGTTTATGCCAGCAGTCCTGTATACTCACAGATGCGTACAACAAATAAATCAGTACAATGTTTACCCTCAAAAAGCAAAAACATGACACATCCTTGAGCTTACACTTCATCTACACCCCTGACATTGCTGTTTTAGTCATTTTACCATCTGTCTGTTTCTGTCTCCTCCATCATTTCTATTCTCCTGTCTCTCTGGATTCAGACTGCAGTAAGTAATGTCAAAACATATGATGTAGGATTTCTATGAATATGATCATCATTATTTGTAAATATAACACAGGAGCAGCACATTTGTTTCCCTCTTGCTTGTAACTTTTGTGCGTATTCATATATATATACATTACTTTCATATTTGCTTAACCTCTAACACAATGGTTGAGATTTTTTTAATCAATAATTACCTTGTGCGTGTGTGCATTAGTTGGCAAATCCTGTTTTTATTTACTGACTTGTGAAGTAGTAGCAGCTGTATTTTTTTAGGCTAGATGAAACCTTTTTACTTCCATGTAGTCAGGCAAAGCAAAGCTCCCTGTGTTTAGACAAACTGCACTTCAGTAGATATCACTATAGCTGCCTGTTCTTTCCATTGCCATTGGACAGTCGTCTCCTTTTGTTGTCCGTGGTCCTTATGTTCATATCTCTTAGTGTTGTGACTAATTACTTTAATCCATCCAGTCTTTGGCCCAATCTGTATTATAGTGTATTTAAATATTTATTCATATCACATTGTAAGACTTTAGCATAAGATTAGAAAGTTTTTAAATAGTTTTAGAATAGATTAGTTTTTAATGCCAATATTACATGTACTTACACGTACAGTCAAACTTCAGTTAACAGACACTAGGTCCATACACACCAAAAATGTTGCATGATGCAGTAAACCAACATGCTGCACAGATTCTCTACACAAAGTTGTTGCACAACAAATGCCATTTCATTTTATTTGCCTCAAAATACAGACATGTATCTGTTGGTGCATGAGGTGCAGACCTTAAAAACAGTTCTGAACATATTAAGCCATTTAAATCATTAATCTCAGCAACAGTCACAATACTTAGAGTTGCAGGACGTAATAAATGATAGTGCTCATGCTTTCGCCTCCTTCTTGTTGCTTCGCTTGCACTTACATTATCAATCTTTATTTGTTTCAAGTCTTTTTTCTTCTTCACTTCCACCTTTTACTGGGGCAGGGCTAAAAAGTCTGTCATTGAGGAAGCTGACCACCAGAGGATTCTTAGCACCTTTGCCTGTCGCGCCATTGCAGCCCGCGGGAACGGAACATTGCATGTCAACCTGCCCAAGTCAGAGAGCAACGTGACCTTTCTCTCTGACCGCAACCCGCTCACCACTCACAACCCTGTCTACAACGACAACAGCCCCCTCATCAGCCCCGATGCCTTCACACGGGGCGAGAGCCCATCGGAAAAGCGATTCTCCTTTTCCCACTCAGCAGGATCAGGGTGCGTCTGGACGATGCCTGCTCGCATTCACAGTGGGATGCACAGTTACGAGGTGCCAAGGAGACAACCTCTCATGGACCCAGACGATTGGGAACTGCAGATACTCCAAGCAGCCATGAGAGGCAGGCAAATGCCGGAGAGTTCGGGCACGCTTCGCCTGAGTGAAAGCACAGAGACCAAGTTGTCGGTCCGTGAACAGGCCAGGCAGTTTGAGCAACAGGCCCTCCAGGAACAAACCCTCAAGCAAAACAGAGGCTCCCAAGGGTCCCTGGGCTCCCTCTGTTCCATCCTGGAAAGGGATAGAGAGAGCGATGACATGCTTGAGCTGACCTCAGAAGCCCTCTTCTCTATCATGGATTACTCCTACAGCCCCACCACTGTGGGCAGGGATCTGCCCCCCAGTGTAATCATTACTCAGGGAGAAGAGTCGTGGCCCCTGGCTAGCCAAAAACCAACTCCACCCATCCTCAGAAAGTTCAGCTCCAGCATCTCCAACTACATGACGGTCCAGCCTTGTCAGATCACTGTGGAGATCATACCAGATCCACCAGAAGATCCGCCGCCTCCTCCGCCACAGCGCCCACATCCACCTTCCCCACCCACATCTCCTCCCCCGAGTCCACCTTCTTCCCCACCTTCACCGTCCTACCTTCCTGAACCTCGGTGTACCCCTCAGCCCCCTCCTCCTCCTCCTCCTCCTCCTGTCAGTAAACAGCTTGCTCCCCCACCTCCACCTCCTCTACCTCCCCCTCCCTCACCTGCGAGTGATCATTCGCGCCCAGTTGTCCAGTTTGTTCCAGCCTCTTTGCCCTCCGTGTCCTCGCTTCGCCCCGTTTCAGAGCGTAAACACCCCCCTCCCCCTGACCCATCACAAAGTGACGTGGGGAAGAAGAAGGAGCTTAAAGGGATCCTGAAAAACATCCAGAATCTTGCCGAAATAGAGAGGTCTGTTGCCAACCTGTACAGCCAAGTAGACAAAAACTGCAAGGTGCCCAAGTTTAACAAGAAACCGCAAGTGACTGAAGAATCAGAGGGTGCTAACAAACTGCAAAGCTCTGATCCCTGGGATGAGCAGAGCACGCCAAACACAACCAACTCCAGCTCTGCAGTCCAAATCAACTCAACAACAAGTATGAACTACACTGAAAATGAAATGAGTCAACTGAACATGGCAGAAGAGGTTCAGCAGACAAGCCAATTGAACTCAAACAGCTCAAACACTGCTGAGCTCAGTGAACAGTCTTCCTCTCAGTCCACAGTTTTCTGACTTTTTTTCTCCTTGTCTCCATATTCTCATTATTTCTATTTATACATTTCCATGCCTGTTTTTCTGCTGTTTCTAAATACTTTGTATTTTTTTTGCACAGTTGTTAGTATTTTATATAAGCTTTAGCCAAGTCAAAGAATTTTGACTGTGTGGGTTTTCAGAGAGAAAATGCTTTTTTTACTTGATACTTTGTGAGAAAATCAAATTTTAGTGTCACCTGCCAAGAAATGTACTCAGCTCTGCCACGTTGACTGTAAAATATGCTCACAGGCATGAATTAGAATATAAAAAGGCTTGCATATACAGTATCAGCTTGGCTCAGTTCATTTCCTTGTTTTAATTATCTGAACTCTTATTAGATCCATGATAGTGTTAAGTATACCCCAGAGTTAGCAGATTAATCCGTTCATCACGTTATAAGTATGTTACTTAAGTTCAGAATCTTAACATTAACATTTCACAACCAAAGCCACTTCAAGCTTTAATTAAATTATACTACACACCAAAATATATATTTATTCCATAACCCTGGGGTCATTTTCCCAGCATTTACTGGCTATATATTGCTGATTTTAAATTTGCTCTTTTGCTTCGTCACAAAGATAAGAGCGTGAACATTTAGGATGCTGTTGCTTCATGGAGAATCCAAATTAAGCAAAGGAAAAAATATATAATGTTAGATGTTTTTTCAAATGTGGGAAAATTACCATAACTGTTAAGAATTTCCCAAAGGTATGCAAATTCTGTGAAATAAGCTTCAGAGTATTCAGGAGGGATGATCACATATTTGTTGATGAAACATATTCAGAAAGTTGTTGCAGTGATTTAAGCTCACATAAAATATTACTTTTTTTTAGGTGTATTTATCGGGGGAATACATACAGTGAGGAATGAATGTGAGCTATAAACTTTACAGATGTGTGATGCAGTGAAAAGTAAAATAACTAATTATCGTACCAAGACCCTGAACTTACTGAAACACCATAAACAAAACAAAATCAAATCTAGAAATACACAAATAAATATACACTAATTCTGAATTTGATTCCTTAAATAGTTGGACTGTTTGCCCACACAGTTTTTTACACAAGGTAAAACTTTGCCCCATCCTTGCTTGTGAACAATGACTTCATAATGATTTTCAAATCACTGCATTTTTATTTACATTTCACACAGAGTCACAAGTTTTTTGGAATTGGGATTTGTATATAATGAAACCAACTTTACATTAAATTAAACTCATGGGATGTTATGCTGAGGCAGGCTACAGGAAATCCTTTCATTTAAATGAAATTCAGTTGAATGCAGACTCGACAGCGCTTGGCACTTTTAAGTGAAAACGTCTTATGTTGTTTGAGGCATCGGCTGTAACACCGGCTGTTGGCCCCGGCAGGCTCATGTTGAATGAAGAGAGCCAGCCTCTGAGGGACCTGTCTATTCACATGTCTGCAGAGATCCTCCCAGCATGATAAAGTAGTCACTGTGATGTTCGGCTGCACACTGGAAAAGGCTAATTAGAGAACCAATCAATCGTTAACCAGGGCCGCTGCCTGTGGGACTGTCAACTACTGTTAGCCTCTCCTTTCCTTTTCCATCCTTCTGACCTTCTGCCTGTCCCATTTGTCTGTGCCCCTCTCTCCCACTTCCTCTCCGTCTGTAGTTAGCTCTAATACTTTCCAATCCTTGGCCTCCTCTTGTTAATCTTTCCTCGTGGTTCTCGGGAGATTCTATTACCTTCTTTACACTCATTGCAATGCACCCTCTGTCCCCTCTCTCTTTCTTTCTGTGCTCAGGTTTTTCACTTCCACTCCTCTCTGCCTTTCTCCCACATACCCTTCATGTGTTTGTTTCACCCAGCGCGCCCTAAGGCAAGTGGTCTTAGCATACCTTCCTTCCAGAGCAATGTAATGTTTGATTCATCACACGTTCCCCTGATGGGCAGATCGAAGGCCCACTAATTCAGTATTCCATGTTCACTACATGGGGTAATCTCTTTTGTAAAAAAGGCTAGCAGCTCACATGCTGTTTTTTTTTCCAACCCAAAGAACAGAAAGCTTTAATGGATGCTTTTCTTTATATTCCATTTTTACAACTGGTTTTATCATACTGTTTTGTGTCCTTACTGATGATTGAGTGCAGTGACGGGAAAAAAAAACAAGCACCAAGAAAACAAAATACAACTTTTGATAGAATAAAAATAGTTCTTAACTTAATTTTAGCACTTTTTTCTGAGGATATTTTAACCAAAATCTGTGTAAACTTAACAATAAAAGTATGTAAGTTTCAAAACTACATCTCAGCATAGCATGCTAAAGAAAATACAAACCAAACACCATATGGCATACAAAAAAATAGCTAAAGTTAATATCCATGTACACACAAAATGCTGATCAGAGAGATCCTTTGTTGCATGTAAACATCCATCTGCTCTTACACCACATACAACAATGTATTTTTGTTACAGGAATAGTTCAACATTTTGGGAAATATGCTTATTCTCTTTTATGCAGAGAGTTTGATGAGAAGATAAATACCACTCTAACATCTGTATGGTAAATATGAAGCCATAGACTGCTGGCAGTTAGCGTAGCTTAGCATAAAGAAAAGAGTAAACAGCTAGCCTGGCTCTGTGGAAACAGTGTACCACATTAGTCTACTCTTCAGAGAGGAGACTTAATTAATCAAAGACACAATATCTATATATTTCATAAAAGGAGACCAGTTTTTTTTTCTAAAACTCCTTGCAAGAAGAAGTGTATAAATTACAAGGTCTTCTTTCATGGGAGGTTATGCCCGGCCAAGAAACTGTCAAGCACATAAAACCACAGCTTATTGTTTAAACGCTTTGGTTTTGTATGGATCAACAAGCGAGATGTAATGTGTGAATTAGTGAGGTAGGTAGATTTTATTTCCTTCTGACAAACACAGACTAGCTGTTTCCCCGTTTTCAGTCTTTATGCTATGCCATAGTAAGCCAATCAGGTGAGCCGATGAACTATTCCTTTAACTGAGAATGGGTTGGGTAGATTTGTTTTGTAAATTATAGTTCTCATGAAGTCAAAATTAGTGTTTTTTACCATATTTGCCACCCAACAATGTCAAAGAAGACGTTTTGTAGATATTGTCACGTAGTTATGTTACTGTTTTAATGGCATTTCTTTTCCTGCAAAAAGATTAACCGTTAATTTTGCATCCAATGAAACATTTTCTTGGTTGTGATGCAGTGGAGCAAAGAGGGGGAATGGTTTTTTTTTTGTTCACTGGAGTGGAATGGAGTATGACTGGGGAATGGGCCTGACTGTGCAAAAGCACAACTTAATAAAAGAAACTGGCTCATATTTTATGGAGAAAATATTTTCTAGCCTGATGTCTTCCAGCTGCTCAGCGTCAACTCGCTGTTATTTACTTGTTGCTAAAATAACCTAGCTGACTGCTACCTGCTGTAGGCTCAGTTAACCATGATTCAGCTAATAGGATCACTCTCCTTACTAGCATTACATCTATAGATAGTCTTAGGTAAATGGTGGGCAGGGGGGTTGGGTAACAGGAAACACAAAAGCAATAAGCACTCCACTAGCCATGTCATGGAAACTTTAAGGAATTTGTGCCTGCAGAATAAAATATAATGTAATAAAAGCTGTTTGCAAAATTAAGATCACCTTACTGTTATATAGTTAAAATGCACTGGGTTCTTCAGTATTCAAGTCTTGCTGTAATTCTGCGCTCACCTCTCTCACCTCTTCTTCTACAACATTACCTTATCACCCATCTTTCCCCAAGTCCCCTCTTGTGCAAACTTCCTACGGCTGCCGTCCACTGGGCCATTTTTCTTGATGTTGTATGAAGCAGCAGTAGCCAGCAGCCAAGCCAACAGATCATTCATCAGATCCCACTCCCATCATCCACTCTGCCTGGGAGGTGTGACCATATGGCTCTGCCCTGTCCCCGGGTCCCTGCCCATAATAACAGATTACAGTTCTCCAGAGGAAGCTCACATCATTGCTTGGCCATATATCTGAGTGTGAAAGTTGTCATTATTTATGGGCCCAGACAGGTTACAGTTGTACGCTTGTGAACCTGAAGGTTTCAGCCGGGCTGCTCCATTACTCGCCGTTTCTCATTGACTCGTACTGAATGCACTGCACTGTTGTCCTCAGGAGCAGCTCTGAGATGTTTATTATGCATCTGAGAAAGTGAAATTCCTAGGATTTACTTACTTCAATGCATCTTAAAGACATTGTGGTTTACTGAAAGAAAATGACACAATATGATGTGATAACCAAAGACAATTTTATTAACTTTCTTTGAGTCACTAATTCCTCCCTGAATCACAATGTCCTTTTCATATCTGCAAGGAGATGCTCCAGATATGTCTGTATAAACACCGGGTTTTTTCAAATTGCAATCTTCCCAGCCTCTTTGATATTTGCATTTATTGTATTTTTTTTGTTCTTCCTGTTTGGATGAGATAATGGGAGAAAAAAAAAACAGCCCACACCAGCATGATAACATTATGGCCTTAGGCACCCTTTTTAAAACTGAACCAAGATGTGCAACTCTGTAATTTAACACATGAAAATGCACAGTAAGTAAAGCTGCAATTTTCTCACTGGTCAGCAGAATGTAGACACAGTAGTCCTGTAGACTTAACATTTCATTTATCTGAAAGTACTTGAAATGTTTGCTGTCAATCCATATTCATCATTTGTCTCATTTTCTCCTTTTCTGCGGCACACAGCAGGCGAGGCTACGGCAGACAGGTAAGCATTCCTGCTGTGATGTGTTTTTATCTTATTGTCGTGCCAAGACATTTTGTCACTCTCAAGGCAGCTTGAGGCAGCTTATATCCTATTATTCTTATCTACAACTCACTTGATGGAAAACACTGAATGAGATTAAGATGAGATCCTGCTGATAGGACTTCTGACACTGACATTATATTTTAGGTTTGATTTGATAGTCTGTCGTAGGCTCCAATGTTCCTGTCAAATACCAGATAAGCATTTTTTTCCCACTAGTAGAAAAAAAAACAATCAGGGAGCAAATAAAGTGAGTCTGTTTGACAATGTTTGACATTAAAGTCTGATTTTGTCGCCTTCAAATAATCTGTGAACTCTCAGCATCCAACTAGGGTTGGGTACCAAGCTCTGTACTTTTAGGGTTACCGACTGAATTACGTTGGTAATACAGAGTATCTGTGCCAAAGTTTGGAACCTTGAAGGGCATCTGGATGAGAAAGTAATAGAGACAAAGAGAGAGGTGCACGTTACACCTGCAGCTTGCTTAAGATCACAAATGTGGTTTAACTTTCACACCTCACTGCAGTATTTGTAATGTGAAATGCAAAGCCCATGAGGGCAACAAATCTAACCAAACACAAAATACAGTGTATCTAAAAGCTAAAGAGTGCAGTGATTTTCATAGCCTGAAAGCCCCTGCAGCAGTTGCAGCTAGCATTAGCATGCCAGCAGCCAGTGTCTACAGCGTAGCTTCACCCCCTGTGGACAACAAAGCTATAAATGAGGTATTGTCAACTTCATTGACATTTTGATTAATTCATCATTGCTCACTGGATAAGTTGTTGCTGGAGATAAATGGGCTTTTCCCATTCTCTTGGCTGACATTAACTTAGCATTTTTACGAGGGTTAATCAATACTCAGCCACTGACTGCAAGTAAAATTCCTTACCAACATGCTGTCTAGTATTCTATGAAAATGTGTGGCATTTATGAGTGTGAAACCAGTATTCCTTAAGTGCGAACTATCAATGGGAAAATATTACAATAAGCAAAAACTACAGTTGTAATGACAAAAATAACAGGAAGGATTTCACATGTGCTTCCTCCAAGACAATCTGCAGGTGTTAAATGCTCTAAATATTAAAATATTCTAAATGAATAACAACATTGAAATGGAGATGTTAATGTTTATATTTTACTACTAGAATCACATTTGTGTTAGTACAAAGAGAGTAAAGTACTGAAAAAAGGTATGTGAGTACTGGTACTGAATTCCAGATGCCTGTGTCTATAGCATGCTGGTTCAAATGTGAGTGGTACCCAACCCTACAACTGATATATGCAGGATGTTTGATTTATTTTTTTTTTCATATTTCATATTTCCTTATTGTTTGGGCAATGTCTTCCATCTTTTTTCTTTGCTTTGTTTCGATCAATATTTTCTCCATCCTCCTCCATAGACTTGGCAATAAACAAAAGAGAGGCCTGCATTTTCTGGCTTTAAATCTGAAATGTGTAGAGTGAACACTTCCTTATGTTTGTGTCTCTCCTGACCGTCCCTTCCTGTCATTGCCTTATCCTTCTTCTGTACTAATCTTTGGCAGCAACAGCAACTGCTGAGGCCATCTCTTCTGAGACCTGAGGTAGAAACACTCCCGTTTTCTTAATTCACAGGGATTGTAGTCTTACTGCTGTATACTCACCCTGCATGGTGCTACTGCTGCTCTTCTTCTCCTGTCTTTCTCCAAAGATTGCTGAGTAATTTCTCTCTCTGCCTCTCTGAAATGCAGGAACTCTCCATGGAGTCAGGTATCGACCCAGGGCAGGACTACTACACACAAGACTACTATAATTATGACCAAGGGTGAGCACACAGCCCGCTAACTGTCTCATCTTTCATCAGTCTTACTTTAATCCATTGAACTGATCTCCATTGGTTCATTTAAAGTTAAAAAATTACATCATTAGGGTTTATTTATCGCAACCTTGCCTTTCAGCTCCCAGTGCTTAGGTCCTTGGAGGGAGGAGAGCATTTTAAAGAAGTTCAGAATAAAATGATGAGCATAACTTATGCTGCCCCTTCAGCAGCGCATACCATCCGAGCGTTTACCCTCTTTGCTCCCTTCAAATGAGATCAATTATGCTGCCTTGAGTCAGGCACCTGAGACTGTGAAAGTGTTCTCCCATGGTTTATTGGATAAGGGGTGTTTTGGCTTGCCTGTTACATTGCCCATATGGTCTAAAGAGGAAAAACATGAAACTCAAAGCTGTAACAGCTGCTGAGAAATCGTTATTCATTAAACGCTCCCGCTCTATGGCAGGTGACTTGCACTGCTCTGGGGAGTTACGATACAAGTTGATCAAAACAGGGAGAAGCTTTTGCACCTTACGGACTTAAATCGCTAAAAAGAAATCTGACAAATGTTTAAAACTGTCCATACTGAAGTGAAGTGCTGTAATTGCCTCTGTGGTTACTCACTGACCTACCTGTCATCTTTACTAACTCTAATTACCTCAGCTGTTGCTCGCAGTGTCTGAATCACACTGGCCTTGATTTGCAACAAGCTGTAATTATATTTTAATGGCGTGTCACAAAGTTCATTGTGAAAGCGGCTATTGCAAATGAGTGTATCATCACTATGACCAGATGCCTTTGATCTGTTTTTATTTGCATTGAGGGGCACATTTAAACAGCGGTCAGGCTTTTAATCCAGCAATCACCTGAATCATCGTGTGGTCCGCTGCCCTTGCATGTTCAGAAAGTGGCGGTGACACAAATTTCTATCAGGCTCTTTACTTCAGGCTCCTCTCTAATTCAGTATTGCAGAGATCAAGAATAATTCACATGTTCAATATGAATTATCAAAGTCATTTAAGGCTACCCGCCACACTAAAGCAGACAAACTAAATATATGAAGAATATGATTTAAAAATTAAAAATATTTAATTTGCACTGCCTTCAGATCATTTATTTATGTATGGCACAAAGGCCAAATGCCAGCGTAGCAAATAAAACAATGATTTTAAGTCCAATTAAATAATTAATTAACTTAAAGACTGACTAAACCCCCTAACCAGTGTTTTTAGCTGAAAATCAATGTATATGCATATTTAGTAGTGTTGTTGAATGGTTCAGATCTTGATGTTTTAGTCCAAAGTATTTGAATTCTACATATTGTGTTAAAAATACGAATAGCAACTGCCCCTCTACTACCTGAAACCTGGCTATTGCAATTGAAAAAAAAGAAAAAATTGTCCTGACTTTGTCCTTTGAGTTAGACGATTGGACGGCCCTCTTTCTCATGCTCCTGGGCACTTTGTCTCTGCTGCGAGTCAGCAAAATCAGCTGGGGCAATGCTGGTGGGGCATCAAGGCTGCTGTGGCCACAGGGCATATAATTATTTGACGGGCGTAAGGCCAAACTGAAGGGGCATGCCAGCCACGGCCGTTGTGGATGCCATGAAATTCCTGGCCTGACTGTATCGTGTTGTTTTGTAGTGCTTGTTGGGGCAAATGTACAGAAGACATGAGGCATTGATCTGTTACAGGCTGTCCAGGGACTACAGATGAATATTAGCTTCCTAACTAACTCCAGTCCCTTTGTGTTGAAGTGTAAAATACACTGTTGCATGAATGAATGAATGAATGAATGAATGAATGAATGAATGAATGAATGAATTAAGGAACGAACAAATATTCTGTGCATTTAGCCATCAACACTGAAACACCAAAACCATACAAAAAGTACTAAATTTTCTCTTCTACTTTGTCTTTTATTTTAATGACAAATTGGAAGGAACCAAGTGCACGCTGCTCTCTTTAGTAGAGTGTGTGGTTGGATAGTTAGTCTCATTTAGCACTCTGCCGAAAAAGCCATGTGGCCAAACATGCTGTGGAATTAAAAACAAAACAAAACAGCACATTGGAGAAGAGTTATGCAACCTGATTTTATCAGTTTGAAAGTGTTTTAATGGGCTTTTAGCTCTTATTTGTTACTCCACAGGTTCCCATTCTCAGCATGTTTTTGCATTCTTCTAATTTATTAGACCCCTTTGACAAAGATGGGCAAATATGTACACTGCTCTATTTATTTTTGGACAAGCACTCTGCATGTTTTTTCTCTCCATTATATCCCTCTAAACTTGCCAAGAGATTTCTAGGAAGAGCTGCAAATCACCACAGCAATTACCGTCTATCTGATCAAAGATATTGCCAAATGTACAAAAAAAGATCAAAAGCCATAATGAATGGAGGCAGATATCATAGAGGAAGCTTTAGGAGAAGCAGTGAAAAATAGAAAACAGAAAATAGTGAGGCCTTTTATGTTTCTGACAATGACATTAGTGCCCACATATATTGACAAGTTACCTTGTACTCACTACATAAAAGCAGGTGCCTAAAATGACACAGAAGGTGTGATGTTTGATTTTGTGATGTTTGAAGTGATCCATTCATTAGTGGCTTTTTATCATACAGTGTGTAGATGAATACATAAATTTGTTTGCCCATTAGCCTAGTTTACTCATTGGTATTAAAACTATAATCAAACAGTCAAGATAGCCTAAACACCTTATTATTTATTGTATTGTATTGTATTATTTATTGTATTTTTTGTGAATCTGTTTCTCAGGTATGACCTTCCTCAGTACGGCAGTCGGAGGAGGCTGATAACTCCCATGTATGATGAATACGGAGAGGTGATAATGGAGGATGATGGGTATTACTACAGTCCTCATGGCCCTGAGGTATTACCTTTCCTTATGTGAATTTCATACTCTCAGTGATAATACCAAGATTTTCAATTATTGCCTTACTAGGTTGTGTCCAATGCATTATTGAAACAGCAGTAGCAACCACATTTGACCTCCAAAATTGTGGCTTTAAAGGTTGCTAAATTAAATATGACTGTCTTAGGGCCGAGGCAGAGGCAGAGGCCGTGGTGGCATGCGGGGTAGAGGTCCACCCAAGAGGGTTGCATTTAGGGATGTGCCACCAGAGGATGAAATCGAACAAGCTGAGCCAGCAGACGCGGGCGAACCTTCTAAGGCTGCCAAGAAACTGAAGTCTGTCATGAAACTCAGCAAACTCCTGGCGGCTAGCAAGGGAGAACAGCCATCTGATGCTGGTCCTTCTGGCCCATCTCCATGGAAGAAAGCCAAAATGTTCAAGATGTTTGGTGCCGGGAAGAAGGACGATGATTACGCAAAACTGATGTCAGCCCGCCGTATCGACAGCCAGGAGAGTCTGACTGACGGACCAGCACTTACGGGACCCATCGACAGCAAGTCTGATGCCCGCAGCCGGCTTGGCAAAGCTTTGAAGAAAATCAACTTGGGCAACAAGTTACAGCTCCGGAGAAAGTCACAGAGTAGTGTGAGTCGTGGCTCAGCCACAGGCAGCGAGAGAGATGAGGAGGCCTCACAAGCACCCAGTGAGGATGAAAAGAGGTCTAAAGTGTCCATTAGTGTGACAGAAAGTGAGCCAGAGGCAGGTGTGAGTGGAAGCAGTAAGGAGAAAGGCTCTGATGAGGAATCCTCTGAGAAAAGCAGTGTTGACAAAGATTATCTGAAAGTAGATTTAGACCGGGACGATGCCAACGAAAGCACTGTGGACTCAGAGGAAGAGCCCGATGAAGAGCCAGGGGATTCTGAGGAGGAGTCCAAATCTGAAGCCGAAGACGAAACTGAGAAGGAATCTGCAAGCGAGAAAGAATCTGGCACTGAAAAAGAATCAGAGTCAGAGAAAGAGTCAGAGTCAGAGAAGTCATCGGCTACAGAGAAAGAGTCAGAGTCAGAGAAGTCATCAGCCACAGAGAAAGAGTCAGAGTCTGAGAAAGAGTCAGAGTCCGAGAAAGAAACAGAATCAGGCACAGCCACAGGAACAGAGAAGGAAACAAGCACAGAAAAGGGTTCAGGAACAGAGGGAGACTCTGATGAGGAGTCTGAGGAGGAAGAGGCTTCAGGGAGCACCAGAGAAAGCGGGTCTTCTGCCCGCTCTTCCATGAGATCATCAGCTACTGAGGCCAGCAAGGGGAGCAGTGCTTCAGATGTGAGTGGTAGTGGCAGTGGGAGTGGTACCAGAAGTGGTGAAAGTGCAAGTGAGAGTGGCAGCGGTAGTGGTAGCGCTAGCAGTGCTGGATCTTTATCTGGCTCAAGTCTAAGGTCGTCACAAAGAACCAGATCATCAGGAAGTGCAGTAACCTCAGAGAAGTCCAGTGAAGAACTCAGTGAGGCCGAGTCAGGGACAGGGACAGCCAGCGAGCCAGATTCAGGAAGTGAAGCCCCTTCGTCTCGTGGGTCCAGCCTGAGGAAAAGCTCAGAATCCGGTGAAGGGTCTTCATCAGCCAGCCAGATGACAGACCAGAGTTCCCTGGGCAGCGAGGAGAGTTCAGCAGGTTCCAAGTCCACCAGTGGCAGTCGGCGTTCCCAGAAGTCCAGCCAGAGCCGTGCATCTGAGGATACAATTACAGAGGAGAGCGAAGAAGAGGATGAGGAGGAATCTGAGACTGCTGACGAGAGCAAAGAATCATCTAGTGAACTCAGTGATGAAGCACCGCCTAAGAAGTCCACTGTAGCATCTAGAGACCCAGGGCCCTCTGCCCCTTACACTGGTCCCAAGTACAGCTCAGAGATCAGAAGTGACACCTCTGTAGAGACATATGGAGGACTGTCCCCCATCACTGAGGTGGACGAGGACGCCATCTCCTCTGACAAGTCTTCAGCCAGCGGCTCTGGATCAGAGAGTGCGTCAAAGAAATCCGGAGAAACAGAAGAGACGTCAGATGTTGATTCGGAAGGAAACTCAACTGCCTTCTAGAGAGAAATATTATCCACGGTGAAGTAAGAGTGAACAAAATCAATTACCCTTGCATGGGAGTGAAGAAATATTGCTTTCCTCTACAGAGTGTTTCAGACGTCCACTTTTTCCTCATTTACCCTCAGCAAGGAAAAACTTTGTTTTCCTGCTGCAAAATATCAGAGTTTTGCTCTCTCTCACATCTTTGACTTCTTCTCTTTGATGTTTTCTGGGTGTTTTTATGCCTTTTCTTTTAGTATAACGCTGTGCTCGTTTCTGCTGTGAGATTTTGCATGTTGCGGTGCTATCTACTTTGACTGTTTTTCTGTTATGCTTCTATAGAAAATCAAGATGTCTCACCATAAATTCAGATCTAACACAAAAGTGATGCTTGGTCATAAAATGGGGTTTGTTCTGGATTGATAGTTTTGGTGCTAAGTTTTGCAGATATCACTCATAGAGATGTCCTCCTCTTAAGTATATAATAGAACTAAATGGCATTCAGCTCGTGGGCCTCAAAGCACCAAAAAAACACCTGAAGAACTCAAAAGCAAAGTCTCTTTCTAGAAATCACAAGCCATTTACTCAAGATAATCCACAGACCTTGTTGCGAGCAGTAGTGTAAGAACTATTTTCTTTCTACCGAACTACACCTGCCAACTGTATCACAGTGCAGAACAAACCATGCACCTACTATTCACTAGATGAGAGGTTTGTGCTAGTGACAGTGCAGGGTGTAAATAACAATCATCGCTGAGCTGTAACCTCATCAAAAGAGAGCTTGTGGTGCTAAAAGCACCGAAAATTTAAAAAAGGGAAAAACTCAAAAGCAGAGTGGCAACCAGAGACAGAGCAGACATCTCTATGGCCAGTATCCCCAAAACTTTTCAACTTGTACAGCAACAATCTGAATGGATAAGTAGCACTACAAGAGAAAACATCAAACAAACAATGGCTTTTTATTTAATGATTATGACTTTCATCTCAAAATAACAACTTTTTATCTTCTTATGACTTACCATGGGGATATTTATGTGTTACTGGTGGAAACTGGCTTCCATAGACCTTTCCATTTAGAAGTGCAGTTATATTGTTGTAATAACATTTTATGTCATTATTTGTGCGGTAGTGTTAACAGAGTTTGATGAAGATGTCCTTGTTTCCATTGGCTACATGATAGTCCTCAGTCCTCAAATACACACAAGCATAAATTCAGTTAAAAATCAGACTTTTTCCTGTGTGTTGAGTGTTTTTCCTGGGACAAGAAAGTAAATTATGGTGAGATGTCCTTGTGTATACCATGATCTTGATACCTGGTGTGCAACCAAACTATCTACATTGCTGTGTTTGCATTTTTGTTTTCAGAGAAACTGTTGTATAGTGTATCTTCTGAAAAAGAAATATATACTGACCTTGACCCTTTCTCTCCTCCTCAGATTGGGAAAAAGAAGAGGATTAAGCTGGTGGTAGACCGGGAGAATGAGACCACCTCCACGGGAGAGGAGAGCACCACAGAGACCCAACGGAACAGACTACCCAACAGCCACAGTAACATCAATGGGAACATCTACCTCGCACAAAATGGTACTATCGTCCGAACTCGGCGGCCCCCCCACCCAAACAACCTGAAGGTGGGCTCTCCATGCCGGCTCGCTAAGCATTTTAAGAAACTAGACAAGTTGGGCGTGACCCATGAAGAACCCCCTCCCATTATTAGCATCGAGGGCACGGGAAACAACACAGAAAATGGAACAGGTACGTGTGTTCCTCCCAACGTGGACGTCAACCTCAACACTCGCTCCTCCTGTGGCTCCTTGGGATCCACCATCACAGATCTCAGAAGTTTTGGGTCCAAAACCAACATTGCCAAGGCCTTGATTGACAGAAACAGCAGTGTCCCGTGTGTCAACGAGGAGCAAGAGACTTCTGTTGACAACCACAAGGACAGTAGGGAGACACTGGAGTCCCACAGTGACCACACATTATCAGACGAGGAGGAGTTATGGATGGGACCGTGGAACAGCCTGCACATACCAATGACAAAACTCTGACTGGCCATGCAGAAAGTTAATTTCCTTTTTGTTACATTCCTTTCTTTATCATGTTGCTTTTGTTTAGAAAATGATCATAAAAAAAATGATTGTGTGCCTCAACTGGATAAGCTCCGATCACCGTCCTCGACAGGTGATTGCACTTACACTCAAATTTTATTAACCATGATTTGTTAAAGCTTACTTGTACCAAGCGTTTATCACCGACAGGGCTATTACAGATGGGAACATAGAGCTGCAAGGCAATGAGTGCCTCACTGGAAATGTGAAATTTTATGTGATCCGTGCTTGACTGTAATTTTGTCTTTATTCAACACAGAAGATGGGCCTCTTTTGTTGAGTGATTCCATGTTTTTCTTTTTCTCAGCCTCAGTTTTGTTTTTTTGTTTTTTTTATCCTAAAACAGATCACAAAGAGATTGTCATTCATGTCACTATGATGTTAAAGATATTTACAGAGAAATCATGGTGAGCATATGAAGAAATTGTGATTATATAGTCTATGATAAAGTAAAAGAAAGTTATTTTGCTAATAGCATTTTATTGCAAATAATTAAGATTGTCATTGATTATTTTATGTTGTGATCACTTGACAATGTTTTTGAAAATTTCTGAAAAATATATGAAATTATTTTTGTCTATTTTGTATCTAACAGAGATGGAGAATCTAACATATGACATTAAAGACATAATACCCACACGACTGTCATCATCGCTGTATTTCAACAGTGAGATATGACAGTATGATCATAGTGTTTTTATATGGACATTTGTAACTAGAGAATGTGGTATTTTCAGCCCCTTTACATCATGCAGATTCACTCTGTTCATGATAATTTATTAACTGACACATCAGGAGCCCATGCGGGGCAAAAGGACTACCAAATAATGTACCAGATTCAACAATAAAGTTCTAACCTATTTTAATGTGTATTTTGAAGCATAATTGCAGGCCTGGACTATTTCAACCTCACCCTATCCTCAAAAACAAGGTTTTTAAGCAGCATTGTTACTGCAACCAGTAGCTATTGTGTGCCTTTAAGATTGCGAAGGATGTTAGGGGTTATGACTATACAGTCCTTGAATTGCATAATGGAAATGAAAGTTGAATATAAGGTAGCACACAGCAGTAAAACTCAGCAGTAAGCTCATAAAAATGCAATGTCTGCAGAGAGAGAGGTCTGTCAGATTGAGGCCTTCTCTGTGCACTGGGCTTTCACTGGAAAGAAGAGCAATGACAGGTCACCAAACATGGGGATATGGATAGCTACTGTATTTCTGAAAAGCAGTGGGAAGTATGCTGCGAAGTCAGAGAAACTGACAGTCTCCTTGAGCCCACTTTCTCACCTGTCAACACAAACTGCAAGAAAGAAAAAAAAATGTTTTTTTTAACGATGGCAGTGATTGTAACCAAAAAGGCAACAGAAATCCTGAGAACACTCTCTTCATTTGTTTCTGGGTTTTATCAGAGATTGACACATCCAACACATCCAGAATGACATTTACAAAAAGTGTCCTGCAGTCAATCAAACCGTGAGAATGCCAATCAAGTTCACAGAGTTCTTTGGAGGCAGGAGTTCAGAAAGGAGCAGGAGCTGAATGCCAGACTGAAGTAGCTTGAAAAGCTGCTCAGAAAATAGGTCAGGAGGGAACCTTGTTCCCACCACAACAAGCCCGGTGTCCTAAAACAAACCTCTGCTCTGTGCTGATGGAAAATGAAAAAAATGGAAGCAAGACCTGCAAAAAGCATAAAGATCAGACTGTTTTAATTGTCAGTTGTGTTTTTTCAACTGTTAAATGTGCAAAGCCTTTGTGTGCGGATTACTTTTTGGGATCTGGAGAGACAAGACAAGGGTTCTCTCTGGTGTTCACTGTCTATCATGAGCCACCTGCGTCAGTACCACTGCTGACAGGAAAACAGCAATGTACCAACCCTGCTGAGTGCAGATGGGGCTCGATATTACATGCAATTTTCTTAAAGAGCACAAAACTGCACAACAATTGACTGTTTTTGATTAACTTGTCAAGATTACACATTAATCAGTTTATTGCGAGTTTGTTGTCAAATATTTTGGTGAAATTTGATTGAAAATTAGTTTAAATTGAAAATATGAATTCAGTGCAAATTACAGCGAGATATTAAATATCACTGTGGTCTCACCGTTGGACCAATCTGAACACCATTCAAAACACTTAATATCTTCCATCTGCACAATGTCTGTCAGTTTTGTCCACTGTAATCAGTCATTGCCAAACTTAATGTATAGACTAGCGATGCACCGGTACCACTTTTTTTTCAGACAGAGTACAAGTACAAGTACTACTTAATAATACCATTAAAGTTCTTAAATAACTTTTAAAACATGTTTTATTTTCATTAGATGGTCACTTTCTAAATGTAACACATCATTGTTGCTGTTTTGTGCTACAAGTGTAACCATAGTTACTATACACATTAGTAATTAGTTTACTGTGTATGTGACATATTTCAGTATAATAATTTCACAACATTATTATGGACTTGCAGAATTAAGTTTACTATTATAAATGGTGTTATATATGATAATTATTTCATTATCATTTACAGCCTTTTAACTAGTATTTTAATTTCACATTTACATGTGTAGTATTTACGTTTCTTCTTCATGTCCCTCTTGTCTGAGAGATAATTAGTTCCTACCTGTCATTGTTTAGGGGGGGACAGGTATGAGTGTGGTGCCATGTGTGCATCAGTTTTATTGACCCTGCTGTGAACTCAAAGTGAAGTTGCTGTCAGGCCGTTTTGATGGAGAATAAGTTCACAAAGAGAAGTTGTAACAGCTTATTATGAAGAAAAGAGGGTTACAGACTGATGAGGCGGTGTTTTTTCTTCGTCTTCGGATTAATTTGCGGAAGAATCAACTAGTTTACACCCGCCAGGATTTATTGGACAGCGGCTGTCTGCGGCCTACAGGTGGACTCTGTGTGTTTATTTCAGTTTTACATGGACTTACATGGACTTTTACGGACAGTTTCCAAAGTCTCTGCGGTCATTAATGGATGATGTTGAGGACAGGGAGTCCCTCGTTGATGATGATGGCGTGTCCAAAAAAAGAAGGTAATAATCAGCAAACATTTTGAACTCTGCATCATGGCGGCTCTTTTCGTGACGTGATATCAGGTGTTGGGTATCGGAGTAGTTCTCTGAGTACGAGTAAACGCAATGCAGCTTTGTGAACAGTCCTGAATAAGTCTCGATTTTCAGGTCAATGAAGTGCTCTCAATGTGTTCATGAGTTGTTGCAAGGTTTTGAAAATTAGCTATCTTGATTGTAAAAACAATGGATTGTACAAACGAAATAGACTGACATATTGAAATTTCTTTGATGATGCTGATGTGAGTGTATTCTCATCTTACAGTTTTTGCCTCTCAAACACGGAGAGAAGTGAGACAGAAGGAAGAATAATCAGAGCAAAAACAATAGGGGTCTGCAGCAAGCGACGCTGCTTAGACCTCTAATTAGCAGTAGATATGAAATGCATCTGTGCCCTCATCTTCTCAAACACAAGGACATACTTCACCAATCTGTTTTTGGAGTACTCTCCTGATGAATTGGATTAAAGCTCACCCGACGAATGATGGAAGCGTTTCTACTGAGCGTATGGGTCTGTCACAGGATTACATCCAAAGCCTTTTTTTTTACTCTTCATCCTTATCATTCCACTTACCAGATTAAATTACAGCAATAAGAATGGACATATCCCTGTGATGATGATTTTGTTGCTTCAGAAAACCCACAATCCGGTGGTCCTCAAATGGGATTTACTTGTCATTTGCATTTAATACATGATATGAAATGTGGCACACGTTCAGAAAATGTCTGAGTAGATGTAAAGTTTCATTTATGTTCATGGGCACTCTAGTTAGGTAATCTGTCATACCAGAGGTTTGTACAGGTAAGAGACAAGTCAGAAAAAAACAGTGATAACTTACAACAATGCAAATATCTAATTTGTTGTGATCTATAGAAAACAGTCATCACAGACTCATGAACGGCTACATTATACTGAGATAAAATGAAATAATACACTTTATAAAAGGCTCAAATCTACACAAGCCACTGAGCAAGACGAGATTTCAAAATCTGTTCCACTAACACCTGATGTTAAATACATTTTCATGATGCCAAGAGTTCCTGTCTTAGAAGAAAAGTGGAAGAAAAAATATATTTTAGGGCATTTAGGCCACTGAAGCTGATTGCTTCAGTAAAGACTTCCTCGAAAACAATTGGTAGAGATATAAGGCTGCACAAATTTAATTCCAATCTCTCAGGCCATCTTTATCATAGTGGGATGTAATAATATGTTTTGAGATATGCCAGATCTTCACTATCTCTATGATCTATCGCCTGCCATTGCATCTTCAGTCAGATTCTGATTTAGATTATTTTATTGTTTACAGAACAGCCATAGGCATAATTTACCTCATTCGAGTTGCAGTTCATTTCAGTATGAATAGTGGCAAGTTGAATGACTGAAGAATTGACTCATTGGTAACATTAGTCATTAGTAGTTTATACAAATGACCGACATCAGCAAGTTGCAATACACGCTTCTAAAAATACTTGTTTCCTCAAGCTAGTCAGTTGGTCTACCACTTTGGTGAGTATCTCGACATCTATTCATGGTCACCAGAGCACAGTCTCTAACGTTGTTGGTAATCCTCTGACTTCTCCTCTAATGCCACTAGCAGGTTATCCCTACATGACCCAATGAGTTGGCACAATATGTAGCACATCAATTGTTCCAGGATGACAAATGATTGATGATCCCTTGACTTTACCTCTAGCACCATCTGGGTAACACGTCTAGAAAATTATTCATTTGAGAGACACATTTATTCCCTCCTCATGTTGAATTGTAACAACTGTGGTGGTTTTTCATCACATCACAGGGTTAAATTTTTTATTTGTCAAGTACTTTAAGTTTTAGACCAAATACCAGCAAAACTAATGACATTCTCATTGGCCTCAATTGTATGTTGTGCTAATTAGCAAACGTTGACGTTCTAAAATGCTAAACGAAGATGATCAACAAGGTAAACATACTAGGCCTGCTTGCTAGAGACAGTTAGTATGCTGATGTTAGCATTTGGCTCAAAGCACCACTATGCCTCAGCACAAGCTTCACAGAGGCTAGCATGGCTGTGGAGTCAGGGTGCTCTCACACTTACCTAGTTTCAGAACTACTGTAACTTTCACAACTACTGAAACTAGGTAGAATTTCCAGTTTCTGAATCTGAATCAAAATTACGGGTGTCTAATCCATTCTGGACCACAGTCCAGATCAAATAACCAAACCTTGGTCCGATTGAAAGACATGGTCTTGGTTCAGATCAACCATGGTTTGGTTCAGTTCTAGTGTGAAAACATTTTTTTGTTGGTTCACACTTTCGGGTCAATCACTGGGAAATGTGGCAGGCTGTAGTCAGAACTGAAAAAAAGAAACACAACGCAACAAAACAAAATGAGCTGCAGGAGCACGTGGAGAGAGGAGGAGACCAAATGTTTCAAGTTGCATCAAACTCAAAGATTCTCACACTTTTAAAAGAGAGGAATTGATTTGAAGTGACAACACACTGATGTCAGACATACATTCATCTAAAAACAAATCAATTACAAATGTAGGGATATGCAGCTCACGTAGGTGATGACAACAGAAAACCAAAACCTAAATATATTAAATGTATCTAATGCAACAAAAAGCCTTGGTTCACACTCAGGTGTGAAAGCATCTTGTTTGAGATTTTGTGACCTTCCTCAAAAACTGTTTCACTGAGTAAAGATGCATAAATGCAGATATCCAGGTGCAGTTTCTGCTTATTCCAAACATGAGTAGTCAAGGTCATGACAGTTTGTACAAATGGGTGACATCTGCAATAGTTGTAATGCACACATTTAAAAATGTACAACATGCCTTCAGTTTTTGCGTCTGTAAAATGGTCACAGCGATCTGGGCCTCATAATAAACCAGATCAGATTCTGGTTTACGAACTGATCACAGAAGTGGCAAGTCGTACTTCTGTTCCCCCGTATCATGTAATCTTCACCTCAGGGTTCATTTAAATATATTTATACATCCTCCAAAACAGGTTCTGCTGCAGTTTGTGTTTATGTGAAGTCATTTTCCGCAGCAGTCACTCTGTAATAGACCTGTGGATGTAAATCATGACCCAGAAATACTGCTATACTTCACAGAGGTTCATAAATCACTACAGGTTTTATAGAGAGTGATCATACACCTGAGAGGCTGCAGAGTTAGCAGTGTAATGTTATGCACCAAACAAAGGTCCAGGGTCATGCTCTGTCTCTATACTGGCTTGTGACGGTTTGCTTATTCTAATTGGCCTGTTGAGGCCTTGTTCCTGGCCCTTAGTTTAATCAGTGCAACAAGCTCATGCATGCATTCAGATCTGCTCAATGCCTCTCTAACAAGTGAACAAATTCATTGACTTGCTGAGGATGTAGTATCGCTGCAGCAGATAGAGCCACATAGCTTCTGATATGTTAACATTCAATTTGACAGGAAGAAGAAGTGGGAGCAACTTCACAGAAATGCATCAATATTAAAGCACCTTGTAATCAAATATTCATAGTGAATGTAAAATAGAAACATAAGCTCAATAAGAATTGGATCCAGATTTTTCTTTTTTCAAATACACAAGTGTCAGTAGTCCGCAGTGTTGGAAAGATATTAAAAATCTGTACTCAAGTAGAAGTAATGTCATATTACTGAAATATTACTCAACTACAAGTAAAACTACATGTGTTAAAAAATAGTTAAGTAAGTAAAAAGCATTATCCTTGTAAGCTACTCATAATATTAGCTACTTTTTAACCATTGATATTTCATATCAATAACAGGCTTTCAATTGATAGGGGTTTCTTTTTCTCCAAATCTGGAGTCTAATTACTCGCAACTCCAGCTCTGTTCTGGTCAGTGGTCACAGTCTCCTCTCAAAATTTGTGCCTGCTGTAGCATGTTTTTCCCATCCGTATGTCATGGATTTCACTGCCCTATTTCTGGCTGAAAATGTGGATGGAAGGTGTGGAAATTAATGTGTCCCACTTAATAGTAAATTATGATTTTAAAAGTACCTAAGTCGATTTCACAGTATAACCCACACCTCAGTAAAATTACAGACGAAAAAATGACTGAAAGGGTAACTTTATTATTTTTCAATCTGGATCATGTTGTTCATCATTGTTTTATCGCTCCCACCAAACCCACCAGACTCCATTTACAGAGACAATTATTTTTTCATTGTCATTCTATTCTGGACAGAAACAAACAAAAAAAAAAAAACTCTTGGCTCATCTTTTTTTACCATTCTAACAGTCAGCCCTTAATTCACATTAAGATGGTGATTGCTGGAGCAGTGGAAAGGTGGACCAAGGCATTTTTGATGAGTTTTGTTTTGTTTCTATTGAGTTTGAACAAAGTCTGTTTTACAATGATAAAATTACTGTTTTTGTAAATGGAGCACGGTTGGTTTGGTGAGAATGACAAATCCTCTGTTTCTGGTTAAACATAAAGAATCTTACTATTTAACAGAAGACCTACCTTTGTAGGGATCTTTCCATAATGTTGTCACACAGGTTACAAAATATCAAAGTTTCTTTGTAATTATAGTAATTTAAGTAGTTGTAATGTGTTACTTCCACCCCTGGTAGTCTAAACTCTGTGGACTCATGATTTCCTGTTTCCATTGTTTGTCACATATTTCTCATGCCATGTTGTTGCATTTGTTGTTAGAATAATTACGTTCAGGAGAGCACTGTTACGCACTTAGAATGGTCCTGCAAAGAGTATAACTACATATTATTATCACTAATGTTAAAAAACATATCCACATGTGAGAAATATGTTGCTCTCAGGGTTATCATCATCATTTTCATCATCATTTTCAGTGCTGTACTGGCAAGCAAAACAAAATTAGCACATCAGTTATTTTGAGGTCATAATTGTGAAACACTGGTGTTTCAAATGCCATGGAAACAGAAGCAGCAGACTAGACACAGCATTAACATTACTATTGGATTTGCATGGCTATGTTTGTTGATACTCACTCCTGAGTGTGTGAAAAAGCAAATACGGATACGGCAGCCACACTTTTATCACATGCAAATACTTAATGTCCTAAATGTGTAAAGATAGCTGTTTGATAGCTGAAGCCACAACATGAGCATGCTGATTTGATTTTCTGTGTGTGCAGGAGGAGTGGCTAATACATTAATACCTTTTCCACTCGCTCAGGAATGTGTTTCCCACGTACAGGTAAGCACTGTTCTCATTCCAAGTCCACCGGCGAGCCTCCTGAGTTTCACCTATTAGCATAGCCTATATAGGATATCCTGGCCTACAGCAGGCAATATGGTAATCTGCCCATGACTCATTCTAAAGGAGATTATCACAAATCCCCAACGGAGGCAGGAGAAACTCCTCATAATACCTATCCGTCACCATTGCTTATTGCATGCTCAGACCTGGAGGGCAGGACTCTTCGTTTCCTCCTAAACCTCGCTCCAAAATAAAATAATCCATATCACTTCTTCAGTCTTAAAATTAGAGGTCACATATTTATTGACTGAATCAGATGATAATATGAATGCAATGGATATTATAAAGACAAGGAGGCAAGAAAAACCCTCACATTTTATAATCCTGAGCTCAAACACAGAGGCATGGAGACAGCACAGCTGAAATTACAGCTCATGCCATGCATCCACTGTGTCATTATTTTTGTTATTCCGTGAACTCTGGCTTTTTACTCATTAAATGAGATCAGGTCTGCCCTGCAGCCAGCATACGGACAGATGGGAATAGTTCAATGCTGCAGGGGAGGCTCAGGCTGCTCGCAGGTTGGTTATTACAGTGGAGCCACATTAGAGGGTGCTGTGCAATACTGTTTACGCCAAACATACCATCTGGTCTTTGGGTCGTTTCTTTGATAAACAGCAAAACAGAGAGGTGAAGGTCTTTTTTATTATTAAGACACTCAGGCTTTGATGATTTTCTTTGAAGATAAACAAGGGGAATGCTGGTAGTTTTCCTGATTTTGGGGTTTGGTTGCATACAGGTACACAACATGATTCTGTGATTACTGTTTAACATGTAAATGCAAGAATGTTGAGAGGTAAATTCATTTATTGGTGTATAGTAATGAGCTGAAATCAGTATAAAATCTGTATATTATGTTACAGAACAGTCATACTGTGAAAATCATACAGGAATTTATCATTTCTAGCACATTTTCAGAACCTACAAACACCAGGTCTTCTGACTTTGGATGATGAGTTGAATGAACGTACTGCAGTTAATCAACTCATTACACTGAGTTTGTTAGCAGACTACCCAGCATGCAGTTGAGTTAAAATTCTCCTGAGAGCCATCTTTCTAGTTTAAAGAAGACATGAAGACTTGCTGTGTCTCCAGTGCACCTAAAGGCAAGTCATGGCTGCTTGTTTTCACAATAATGAAAACACTGCAAACATTTGAACTTTTATTTTCAATTTCATCCAACTTAAAAATTTTAAGGCAGCCCAGAAACCAACAGGTTAGAACAAAGTGTTTATCTGTACAGTGTTTAGAAATACTACGTCTTTGACGAATTATTTACAGTCTGTGTTTATTCAATTAAAAATATAGAGAAATAACACTCTCGGTCTAATAAATATCAGCTCAAGGGTTTCCTAGCTAGTGGTCAAAACCCACCAGTATGTTTTTTTCAGACTTTTGTCTAATCCTAGCCTTTTTTTCAAGTGAATTACCAGATCATTTTAACTCCACAGGCCTCTAAAAACTAAGCCAGTTTTTAAAGGACCAGTTTGTAAGAGTAACAGGGATTTATTGGCAGAACATGGCAAAAGTGGAATATAATAATCATAAGTTTGTTTTCGCTGGTGTAAGGTCACCTGAAAGTATAAAGCGTTTTGTTTTAGTGACCTTAGAATGGGATGTTTTTTTTATCTACAGAGGGTGCATGTCGTCCTCTATGAAGGGTGTCGTGTTGCATCACCGTGTTTCTACAGTAGCTCAGAATGGACAAACCAAACACTGAGCCTTTCACGTATTTTGTGACCACAGCAGGTTCTCCCACATACTTGGAGGTAGAAGGATCTACAGACTCCCCATTAGATGCCACTGAATTCTAAACACTGATCCTTTAAAAACTCCACTCCACCATTCTTTGGTTAAACTGGCAGCGATCAGTAGACATATGCAACAGATGATGAGTGTTGCATGTAGGCATTGCTTCATTTTAGGAGGTCACAAGCCAAAAACATTGGTGCTAATTGGACCATTACCTTTCTGGAGCAGAGCCACAGATTTATGTGCACCTATAACAGAATGATATTAGAGATCTATTTTCTTTCCTTGTTTATTTGGGGTGCAGGTGATGCACAGGTGTAGCGGTCATGGATTATAGTTTGCAGTGGTTAAAGTTTCCAGGGACAAGGCTGTCATGATAGGGGAGGGTGTTTGGATTGGCTTGTTGTGCCCACAGCCTCCTCTATACCACCATGTCAGTATCTTTGGTAAAGAATACATGTTTGTCTGTCAGGTAAATCAGAGATATCTGCTGAGGTCAAAAGCTTTCTTTAATCTTTGAATGTATTTTTTGATACACAGAGGCTCTGAGAATGCCACCTGACCTGAGCTGAACACCAGTGGCAAAATGAACGCTGGTCTGTCATCCAATCTAAAACGATAGCCTTAAACAACCTGCACACATCATTACAACTGACCAGTTATTTTAAGAGGAAGAGCATAGCTATGTGTTTTCCTTCTTATTATATTAGTACCAGCTAAAGCTGTATTGTTTTTGTGCCCTTTTCTGTATTGCTTACACAGCTGAGATGCTTATCGAGCTCTGATGTTGTTGCAGCTCCCGATAGTTCATTAATCCTGCTGACAAGTGATGGTATTGTTGGAGCTTTGGCCTTTCCTGATCGATGCTAAATTCATCAAAGCTGCCCCATCGGCCATAACTTGATTAACCACACTTAAGTCCAATTCATAAACATTCTGCAAATTCTCTTCGGGGCACCAAGAATCCACTAATTTCACTGGTGATCAATTTGGCTCTCATTTGGCTTTTTCAGTTTGCCCTGCAGCTCAGCCACCTGTTAAGATTACACTTAACCCAACTTCTTCACATTTCAGCACATCACTGCTTGCTAATTAGATTTCCTCTGGAGTGCGGTGGAGTCGAAACCCTGATCGGAGAGATAGCAGGAGAAGCCAACTGAGAATAAGTTTGGGAATCCCTGCATGACCCAGTGGAAGCATCTGAAAGAGAGACACCCTGAGGAATGACAAATGGCCGGTAAGAACATCATGAGCTAGATTGAATTTGGTGGCGCATCATTTTACAGTACACTAAAAAGACACAACAAGCCACAATTTGTATCGAATTAGACAAAACTACAAATATTTTCTTTATTAGACAGTATTAGACCCTTATACTTTCTTCGAGTAGAGGTAAGTAGGGACACATTACAACAAAACTGTACTGCAAACTAAAGTGAAATTACATATCTGCTATTTTCTTTATTTGTGTGTTTTTTGAAGTTTATTTATGTATGTCTTTGTCTGCGGCAATGTGTCCCTAATTAGCCTCTAATAAAATCTAAGAATCTAAACAGTGGAAAATAATACACGTGATTACAGTATAGTTTTGTGGTAATGATATATCTTATTACTGTACTGTAAAATAAAGTGTGATGGGTTATTTTTCAAGCAAACATATGGAGCAAAAATGCATTTTATTCATGTTATTCTCATGCAGGCTTTGCATCATATTATTTACTTTTTTTTCAGTTGTATTTTTCCACTTTTGCTCCTGTTAGACAGTGAAGTTATATTTTAAAAATTTAAAGTTATGAAATGTAAGTTATTTCTCACTCAGCAGGTACTCCTGTTGTCAGTCATTCAGAATATATTTGCACAATATTTGATTTTTACATCATAAAAAATGAAAAAAGAGCGGCAGCAGAGAGGTGATAATGAATATTGTCATGACTTAGAAATGGGGTGCCATTTGCTTCCAGACACATTAGTCATTGTTACATAAACCAGGGCCTAGCTGTCATTTTAGCAGCCTTTTACTCTGTGATGCATCTGAGAGTGGAAAATTAACTAATGCAGAGATTTACATATAAATATATTTTCCATTCATTTTCATACTTTGCATCAGTGAAACTAGAAGAAATATAGAAACAGAAAAGTAAAGAAAGTGTCATCAGATGTTTTTCTTGAACATTCCCTGATTGCTTTGCCATTTAACTAATTCATTATGCATTTATAGCCTCTTGTGAACACAGAGGCTGCACACAAACGGCCACAAGATGGCGCCTGAAACTCACAGCTGTGGCTCTGCCTGTGGGATGAGAAAGCAAATGAAGTGATGCAAATTGCTAATGAAGAGGTGGTACTGACGGAGTGGAAACTAAAGAAAATATATTTAACTTTTACTCTCTTTGGACATAAGAGGCCCTGCAGCAGGGCTGCTTATTTACCTTGTGTGGGTTTATTACTTCACTGAGTGAAGGCATGCTGTAAATGATGATGCTTGTAATTCTCTTTGATCAAAACAAGAACATGAAAACAACTAGTCACACATTATTTTATAGTACACTAATAAGATGTAACAAGCTGTACTTTGTATCAAATCAGACAAAAAACTAGAAATAATAGGTTCTTTATGAGACATTAAACAAATATAACAATGTAACAAACCATACATTGTATCAAAGTAGACGAAAACTAAAAATAAAATGTTCTTTATTAGACATTAAATAAACACAACTATAGCCTAACTAAGCACAATACACCCGACAGCACACTAAGACGTAACAAGCTGTACTTTGTATCAAATTAGACAAAACCTAGAAATAAATAATTATTTTCTGTACATTTGACTCTTATTAGACTTTATTAGAAGGTACACAGACACAGTACAATGGAAGTGCACTAAATTACACTATGTTATTTTCCACTGTTAGACTCTTATTAAACTTTATTAGAGGGTCACATTATAACATAACTGCACTGTAAACTAAAGTGAAATCAACACATTTTAGTTTAAATCACAGATGTGTTATAATGTGTGCCTAATTAAAGTCTGATGAACATATCATACTGTCTAATCGGTCTAGAAACTAGAAATAATATATTCGTCATTAGACTTCTGTATAGGCTAATTAGGGACACATTATAACAGAACTGTACTGTAAACTAAAGTGAACTCAATACTCTTTATTTTACAATGCAGTTCTGTTATAATGTGTCCTTACCTTGCGAGGCACCTGGATTCACAAGATCATAAGATCACTCGAAAATCCAGCTTGTCAGGCTTCAAGTTATCCAGTTGTATCTGCACCAAAAGTGGTGCAGCCAATCAGCATCCTAGGAATGACTACTGGTAGCTACAGGTGTGGTTCTGGTTGTGACAACAGTGAGAAGCGTCCATGGAAGCAACTTGTCTCAAACAAACAAAAGTCAAACAAATGCTGTGATAGCTTCACGCCAAGAGGAGAGTATTTCCTTATTGAAAGAGAGCAAAGAAAGGCACTAAAGGCTCTACTTGATGGAAAATATGTTTTTGCTCTTCTCACAACCAGCTTGATAGTTGATAGACAGATGGTTCATCCAATCACCTGCCAAGTGTCTGCCCTTTTCCAAACATTTTCTAAGGATTACTTCCCAGATGGTTCAGTGTAACAAACCATCTGGTGTGTCAGATTAAATGTATCCCCAATTACCTGCAAATAAAGGCTAATACGGGTCTAATGAACCGTTTAATACTGTCAATAAAGTACATATTATTTCTAGTTTTGTCTAATTTGATACAAAACATAGTTGTTATGTCTTTTTAGTGTACTTTAACTAAAATGGAACTAAAAAACTAATAACCAAATAGTTGTTTGTTTGAAATAATTCAAATTTTAGCAGTGTTTTTTCAACAATATTCTCCTTTTATTGTTGCTGATGTTGATCTGCTTTTATATTTCATAATTTTTGTGGCAGCCCATTAAATATTGCTCAAATTTTTTATGATTTAGCTCAATATAAGCTTGGCCATGACACAGTTTACATCCATGACTTGCCGCTGCTCCTGCCTGCCTAATTAGTTCACATTTCTTTCAATCTGATTATTTTCTTCTTTCTTTCTGGCATGTAGAGGACAACAGATCACTCCTATTTTCAGAGAGCAGTGCTTAGGCAGAGGGTAGATTCAAGTCCATCATCATCTCCTCATTTCCTGCAGCTATTTAAGACTGTGCCTTTCCAAAATAGGCGCCCGATGACCGCAGCCAGAGCTATCTGGGGACCTGCTTTCAAACTAATTCGAGGATATTAGGATGTCTCTGAATGTTTTGTTTTGACATTTCTATACCTTCCTTGACCGTCGTGTGCACAGAGCGTGTGCCATCTGACTTAATGCCATTTTAGAAGTCATCTCAGATGTTTTTGGGTTCCCATAACTATATATTGTACATCTTGAGTGCTTTATAATTTCTATGCTGCACATTGTTATTTTGGAAATGTACTCAAAACCCAAAGTAAGGTTTAACTGACAGACAGGTCGCACACACAGACACACACACACACACACACACACACACCAGGCCTACAACATCCCGCCCAAAGGTTATATTCTATCCGAAATGTTGGGTGTGTAGTAAAATACATGCTCCACACTGTCTGGCTCTCCTAATGAAGGGGTTTATGACTGGTAGTCCTGTGTTTGTACCATGTATCATGCGCCGTCTATCACTGGATACAAGGTCAGATCATATCTCATCCTATATCTGCCAGCAGTGCAAGTCTGCACTCTATTAGACACAGTGGAGACATTATTCCAGGACATGAAGCCACTAATTGAAAAAAAAAAAAGATTTTGATAGCTCATAAAAATAGAATTTAATGCTTTTTAGAGACTTTTTCTGCTCTCATTGTTCTCGATTTCATAAACAGCACATAATGGAGTTTTTCACGAAAAGCCTCTCTTGTGTTATTCTGAGTCAGACGCAGCTGTACGTGGCCAGACTTGTCAGACTGCAAGCTTTCAGCACCCACAGTGTTAATGTATAATGTCAACGCAGTAGGGAGCCTTGTTAAAAAGCAATTAAGCCAAAATGATTTAAACATTGTGCGGTTTGGCCATTGGCGAGCCTCGAGGTACACACTGTGTTGTTGTCTTAAAATGAGAATTTCACTGTCTGCTCACACTGAAAACCGCTATTTGTGTGAGTGTAGCTCTAACCACACTTTCCCACACCCGCCAAACCATACCAAACCACAGACTACAGATGAGTATGCGCACCACACACACACACACACACACACACAGAGACACACACAGACACACACCGAGTATTCACATGAAGAGTAATTGAGGGGTTTGACTAGTTTTTGGTGCATTAAAACAGTAGCTGTTTTAAATGACAGGGGCTGAGACATACTTGCATTGATGTCTGTGAGGCTGGTAAAGATGGCTGATTACTCAAAGAGGACGTGGCATTCAGTAACTCTTATTATATTCTTCTTCATTTGCTGGAGTTTGACTCAATCACACCATTTAAGCTGTTCCTGACTGTAATACATTCTTAATCCGAGGCTTTCGTGCTCAGTATCTCCATTTCTTGAGTGATTTCAGGCACAAGCCTTTCTGCAAACACTGTTATACTTGGTCTTATTTTTGACAATCAAAACACTATTGCTGACAGTCCTCAACAGGCAACCCAGAGCTATTAAGTTGTTCGCCCTGTTTCCAGAGCAACAGCTCATCCCATATTCCATGTGATAATTTGCCATTATGTGTGCGTCTCCCAGTAAGTCTACAGGGTTACGTAAGCAGCTTCAATTTTAGTTCCAGTGGCCGTTGTCTTAGACAAAGATTAGTGCTAGGCCAGAGTCAGACACATTTTAGCTGTTGGCAGATTGTTAGCTTACACTCTGTGTGCAAATGTGCTCATCACAGCCAGACGGCTTGGATGTGGTTTGGAACATCTGTGTGGTCCCCACTCCAGAAGAAGACAGACAGGGGAGAGACAGAGGGGAGGGGTAGTGGGACCCCAGGGCTGCTCAGAAAGAATCCCTCAGTTTTTCCATCACTGCTGTCGCCACCACCACCACGGTGGTGGTGTTGCCTCCAAGCAGAGCCAGAGGGACAGCGTGAGGCAGATGCAAAGTGTGTGTGGGAGAGGAGGAGAAAGAAAGACGGAGGAGAGAAAGCAAGTCGAGGGACAAAGCGACTGTGTGGGGAGCCGTCAGTCTGGTTGATGACTGATGAAGTTGAAGGTTAGGTCTGGCAATTCATGGAGCTGCTGGTGGGGGCGGGGAGAGGGGCGTTGAGAGGAGCCCTGGTCCAAACCTGCGGTCGGCTCCCCCACCACCAGCAGCAGCAGCACCACAGCCCAGCTCCCTGCCTGTATGCGTGTGGTGTTTATTTACGAGCCTGTTTAACCACGGCGCGGTCCCTGTGGTGGACTGACACAAGATGACAGCAGCCTAAATGTCTTGCCCTTTAAATCCAGCCTAATGGTCGCTTAGTGCTGTGGAGACAGGCACTGGGATAGGCGCCTGGGGTCTTTTCATAGGGGCCCTCTGAGTAACACATCAACTAACACATCTATGGGCCACCATCCAGAGCCTTATTACTACCTGCTTCTGCGGCTGTGGCGCCACTGATTTAGCCATGGCTGTGTGTGGAGGGACAATACGAGCATGGGAATAGACACTATCCACCTATTACAGCCGCTCTAACAATGATTTTGGATGTGAATGTCTTTTTAATATCTGTGTCTGTGGCGTCTGGGATAGTTTGAATAGCCACTGGAGGGCTGGTTATATGTAGAGTTCAAAAAACAGCAATTTAACATGATGTTTGGAATGTCTGCTCTCCACAAGAGCTGAATTCTTAAAGGAGCATTATGTAAGACCCTTGCGTTCAAAAATGAGTACTGCAGCAAGTTTGAGCCATAGATGGTGTACTAATTATGTTGAATCCCTATTTGATAGCCTATATGATCTACGATTAAAGCAGTGTGTCTCCCCCACCCCCTCCTCCTCTAACTTAAAGCTCAGGCAGGTTACCTGCAGGCTGCAGGGACACTGAAGTGACATTATACTTTACGACAACGAGTCCTGCACTGTAAGTTGACTAGCTGTTTATAACTCCAACAACTGTCTGTCAATGCAAAATTTTGCTCCAATATAGAAGCCCACTGCTCCAAAAATACACACTCTAGAGTGGGAGGTCAGTGAGCCTGTTAGACTTGATACACAATAGATTATTGCATTGCTCAGTTTATCGTTATAAACATCTACTTCTAAAAGATCATTGACATTTTTTCTCAACTCATGTTTCCTTTATCTCTGATGACATATCATGGCATAGTGTTTAGTATAGTAACTATATTACATTTTGCTCCTTTAAAGGAATAATATGCAACATTTTCAAAAAAAATGTCGACACGTAAACATAAACAAAAACATAATCCCTTTCAGTCATTTTTGAGCCACTACAAATGTGTGGTGGTGGCTGTATCTGCAGAGACTCTGCCCTCTGCTGTAATTCCTTATTTTCTTATTATTTTGTGGTGCTCAGGACAATTTACCAACTTGACCAGTTTTTGATGTTCTAGGGATGAAAATCAACAATAACTTATTATTCTGGTGCATTTTCAAACAGCTTAAACAAATCCTACTGATTCTACTTTTAATTCTAAACCGACAATTTCATTTTTCTTTTGTTGCTGTTTTTAATATTTCATTGCTGTCCAGACTAGAACACAAAGAGTTAATCCCTTGTGTTTTCGCCTGAAGTAACTCTGCGGTAAGTTAATAGCAGATGTGAGTGTTATTGGGCAAATTATATGCAATATGAGAGCAAACATACACTTCACATAAAAACGACCTGCGTAAACACACCATTCATAACTGCATACCATTCTGTGTGGGCTTGCCAGCCAATGCAATTAGACGCTTTTCTGAGAGGAAGAAAAGATTATCATCCAAAACCTTGTGCCTTGCTCAATTCGTGTGAAAAAAGAGATGTTTATTGTGAGTCAGATTCTGCCTGTCAATAATCCACAACAAATCTTAGTTAAAGTCATTCAGATCGCACCTCTGGGATCTATGAGAGGAAACAGGCAAAGGGAAAAGAGTCGGCCACAAATCCCATGGGAATCCATCTCTGTAGAGGAGTCTTCTCCTGAATCACCTGTTGGCCTCACTCGCTGTTGTTACCCCAACCTCAACTTGTTGCTCAATACACACACACACTCACACACACACTACCACAAAGGCTTTGAGCTTCAATCTGCATGCTTCGGTCCTGTGCAAACACAGATCAGACCATACTCATTGGGCCGTGTCTCTGGCACTCATCAGGCTGTTTGTACTGCAATTTCCTCCCCGCTCTTATCCATGTTTTGTCCACTGTCATTCCAGCGGGATTATGGGATGCTTTCATCATGCAGGAACATCAACTGAGGCAGTGGGGGAAATGCAAAGGAGGCATGTTGTTTTGCTCCTCTCATCACACATAGTGTTATCATCACATGCCATAATGAATGCTGCAGTCTGCAGTTACCCTTAGAGCTAATTATTATTTTGTAGCTGCTCTCCTGTCCATCCAAACAAATATGGTATTTAAAGCAAATGCATATTCATTCCACCTCTTCCTCTACACTCTTAGGACAACATGCATCCTTAAAACCAATAGATGAGTGAGTGATGCTGTGGTAATATTATCATTCTCATCAGGCAAAGTTTGATATTATATTATTTACAAGTACATGTTTTTGAAGATGTATTCACTCAAACATATTGTGAATTATTCATGAAAAGTCTGTACACAGATTTAATCGTAACCTGTGAGTCTGAACCACTGACATAAATACAGATGGACGACACATCTCCACTTCCTCCCACTGGACAAAAATGAAGCCAAAATATCTCGGATACGAGTGCTTTTCACGTCATTTGGAGACAGAGTCTGCGCAATAGTGATCAGAGTTGGAGCCACGCATTCAAGTTATGACCCAAACACCTAGCCGACTCAGTCATGAGCAGAGCTCATCTGTCAATCATGACATAAATCCCACTTTTTATAACTTGAACATATATCAACTTGATAAGAACTACCTAAAATGTCAGGCAGCATGTTAGAGAAAAATTTATTTGACCATGCAGTGAAAATACAGTATATTTCACACCCTGTCTATCTCCTTATAGCACTGAATGTTACAGGAATGTAACAAAAGAAAAAGAAAATTAAGTCAACCAGTTCTATTAAATTAATGATCCTACCTGAATTAGATAATTGTTCCAATTTGAAACCAGTCAACTTTTATAGCAAGTCGCCTCACGGTCAGCCAAGTTTAGAATTGATTTCAAGAAATTACTGATCACCTTTGAGGCTTGAATTGTTCTGAAATTAAACTCCATTGCAGAACTCTTGTGTCCTGAAGCAAATCTTTTAATAGCTGCTCCAAAGTTGGGATTAAAAACAAGACACAATCTCTTTTTGCTACCAGAGCTACACATCTTTGGAATGAAATGCTTGAGAAGCCCAAAGGTTTCATGTTAAACTCATGACTTGTTGAAAGTAGATTATATTGACATGCTTTTGTGCAAAAACCTATAAACCTTAATTTTATGGCGTACATTTGTTTTACTGCCAGCTGTCTGTTTAATTCAGTATTTGTTACTTTGTGCAGTATGCATACAAGTTCTTTATATGAGCATACTTGTGTGCCTCTGTGTGTAACCTTTCTCTTAACTACACCAGTGATGTCAATAACCTCATCTGCAAGTTCTTAGAATAAGTCATCAGAGTAGATTAAGGCTCCGTCTAGACACAATCTGTGGTTAGTTTTGTGTTTTCTCTTTATATTAGTTAAGGCTTTGGTGAGGTTAAGATTATCCCAAGTCTTTTGCTTCGAGGCTTCGGACACTCGTGGCTCTAATCTGCGGGGGGACAGTTTAGTCGATTTAGTCTTTGATGAGGTGCCCTCCGTCTCCAATACTGATGAGCTGTTAGTCGTCACCACTGCCCAGTCTTGCTGCTGTGGTCTAGGGCCTGCCGCCTCCCTTCTACCCAAGAGCCTCATTCATCCCAAGACAAACAGACACAGTCATTACAATTAAGCAGTGCTATTAAAGGGACAGGCTACTGGCAGATTAAGAGAGGAGAAATGAAGTGGTTCTTTGTGTTATTGCAAGCAGTCATCTCATTAAAGCTCGAGTTAGTGAAGTTTTGTTTGTTGCTCATGAGTTTAAATATACTTATTAGCATGCATGTGGGGAATTGTGCACAAAGTCATGCTCCTGGAAAAACAGCATGGTGACTGAAGAAGTTTTTTAAGTTGAAATTGTGTTGCTCTTGCTGTTTTGTATCTGAAGAGCAAATGAAAACAGGCCAGAGGAGACACCAAGGGCTCAGACTCAGTTCTTAAGGGGCCTTGAGACATGAAGGATTAAGATTATGGGGGTGGTTCTTTTAAATGACTGATAGCACAAAGTGAGAGAGGGAGCGAGGCAGGGCAGGGCAGGAGTCTGTGTGGCGGACCAGCAGCAGCTTTACTCTTCAATCAGTGAGATGAAAATTGCCACTCCTGTCAAAGTAGAGGTGTTTACTGAAAGGAGGACAAGGGAGAAGAAGAAATAAAGAGAGACCTCTTGAGAGGGAGAGTTATGCAACCTGTATGGTCCAGGGTTCCCATGGAGCCGGGCCACTAAATTTGGCTAATTAGACCTACACTCTTAGAAATAAAGGCCTTAACTAGAACCATTCGTTCCTGGTAGAACCTTTCATAAAGGTTCCACTTGGAATCCTTTCAGAGAGTTCTCCCTAGAACATGATATAAAGGGTTATCTGTGAAAGGTTTCATACAGAACCCCCTAGGAGATGTTCTACAGAGAGCTCTTCTATGATGTAATGGTTCCACCCAGAACCCTCTCTGGGGGTTCTGTACAGAACCCTACCACCTTCTCAGTGTGCTAACGAGAACCTACCCAAGGGATTCTACTGACAACCTTTAAAGATCCCAAGGGTTTTTTTTATAGAACCCACCAAAGGAGTTCTACCGAAAACCTTTTTTATTCCAAGGGGTTTATCTAGAACGCACTCATGGGGTTCTACTGAGGACTGAGGATTTTTAATAATCCTTGATGAACTCTGTCTTTCATGAAAAGGGTTCTTAATGGAACCGTTAGTCTAATAATAAATCCCTGATGAACCTTTACCTCAAACAACGGTTCCTTTGAAGCAAATAGGTCTTGGTAATACCTTAGCCCTTCGAAGAACCTTTTTGGAACCCTTATTTCCAAAAGTGTAGAGTTGGTACCTCTCAAAGTCTGCGGGCAGGACCAGCAGAGATGTTGAGAGGTAGGATTGGATATGATCCTGCAATGATGTATATTGACACACAACCAAATTGCACATCTCTGAATGTGGCTACAAAATAACTGCTCTCCGGGAATGAAAGTGGGGCATCAGTGTGCTGGACAGCTGTAAGACACTCTGGATGTCTGAGAGAAAGCAATTTCACATGATATCAAGGACTGAGGCCAAAAAACTGCGTCTGAAAATCCAGAAGAGTGTTTAAGGCTAAAAGAGAATGTCAGTGTGTAAAATGTCACTCATGACCTCAGCTCTTAATCATTTACAGGGGTTTGAGTGTAAGTGAGTCCCATTAGGAGTGGCCTAAATCTAAGCCTGGTGCGGTTGGTTAGCATGGTGGTCTCAATGGTGATTTATGATACAGTAGGGCCTTATGGCAGTGCTGCCTGCAGTGTATTTTGTGTCTGTCTAGATTTCATTGATCGGTGATGTGATGGAGAGCTGCAGTCAGGCCTCTTTGTCAAGCCGGGATGTCATTGTTAGGGCCCTTCAGCAGTGATGAGGATTGCTTTAGTTTTATGACCTCTGTGGCTTTAGTGATTTGTTGTTTGTAAAATGTATTTTTAAATGTGAGTTTCCTTTAAATTTAAGTTTTCTTTCAAACTGTGCCATCAACGTTAAAGCTCACCGTGGCCTCCATAATTCAGAGCAATTTGCAATTTGATGTCACCAAGAAAGGCTGCTAGATTAAATGCTCATCCATTTAGCTTTTTAGGGAAAGCGGATCATATTTTTGTGGAGTGCATTCTGACATCTTCATAAATCAGCCTAATCATAGGGTTGTGGTACACCCCTGCCTTGTTTGTGTCTTTGTTAATGCCATGCACATGTGACCAATGACATGCTTGCATAGATGAGTGAGCGCCACAGTGCACTCTCTCAGCTGTAGAGGTGGTTAGATGTCTGCTTACATTCAGGAATGTATTGCAGGGGGAGCATGCCAGACGTTGTTTGGATGTTTGGGCTTTGGCATAAAGCTGTACTTGACATCTTCAAGCTGAAGCCCCTGGAGGAGTGAATATTATTATATCAAATTATTAAATTTTAACTTCAACAAACCTTTGATCGCCTGACGTTGCCCGTTTTATTTCTTTTTTCATTTTGGCTCACTGCATGGATCTTGATGATCTATTATATAGAATTTGCCTGCTTGTTTCATACAGCACAATATATGAGTTTACCCTCATAGAAACACTCTAGGAACACCTTTATTGCAGCAATATATTTTACCAGGAAAAACTTGACTGGCTCCAGGCTAAACGCAGCTGGGCACCACATGCCTCCTATCCTTGGTGCGTTCCATGAACCGTTCAGAGACAAGACACTGCTCCCGTCTTTGTCTCACTTCACTGGCTTCTCGTCTATTTGTGTCTCTGTCTCTTATCCACAGATTTATATCACTCACTGTATCTACAGGCTGCACCCATCATCAGACACCGCATTTAAGTTCAAGTTCTCTTTAAAGAGATCCATGCTGTCTAAAGTGGAGGCAGGCCTCGCTCAGATAGCAGCTGATGAACGCTGGAATGCTTTTGGTCTTTATCATGTTGTCGTCACGATGCAGCCACAGCAGGCACAAGCTCTGGGACGCACGAGAGACACAATGTCATCAAAGGTTTGCACTGCGTCGTGAGTCGCGCTTTAAATCAACATTTCCTCCTGCTGCTTTTACAGCTTAAAGTCGCACACAAGCAACTTCTGTGAGAGCAATGGATGCAACTTTCATATTAAATTTAATTTATGAGTTTTATCTTGCATTGTGTCGCTGTTATGATTCCCCATCCAATATATCTGTCATTAAAGGGCTGAAAATGTGCTACATTTAAAGCTAGGGTGGGCAACATTGTTTTGGTGTCATTAAGAAATAATTTCATAATAACCTTTCAGCATATTGTAAATCAAGTGGTCTGAGACAGAACTAGACTTCTGCACCTCCTCTTGGCTCTGTTTCCAGCCTTTGAGTAATCTGGCCTGTGACAGTAGACTCAAACCAATCAGATATCATCTCAGACCGGGCGTTAATATTGGCTGTTTTACTTGTGCAGCTGCGTGTGCGCATTCCTTCGGTGAGACCCTGAATCAATGATGGAAAGTTGCAATAAAACAGAATTATCAAAAAGAGAATCTTAAAAAGAGTATGAGCAACATGCTCAGGCCAGGACTTTGTTGGCTCACCTGGTTACTTTTGACTTTACCTTCAGTTGCGTTCATACATGTCTATCACGGGGCTTTTGCCAAGGGCCGAGAGGACCGGGTGGCGCTTAGAAACCAGTTTGCTGTACAGAATGTTCTTCAGTGTCCCCCACCCCATTAATTTGAATGTTCCAGTATGCTTGTTAAATACCTCAATGTTTTCCATAAGTTATTCAGTTGAAGTTGAAGTATTCATTTACTTATTTAATGATTATTTCTGTGCTGTAGGCCTATTTTACAAGTAATGTTACTATAATCACTAATTCTAACTGACCACATGAAGAAAACAACATATTAAATGCAGTGGTACAGTACATTGTGGTAACCATCAGCCCAGTCAGTGAAACATGGCTAGCCTTTCTTTCATAGCCAGAGTACTGGTGGTGACACAGGCGACAACAGTGCGACTGGCTGTCTGTCAAAGTTTCCAGCAGTCGGTTGTAGTCTCTACGGTGAGCGCAGATCTGGTTGTGATTACTATAACGGAGACAGTAAATCATGACGCAGCATGAGACTAATTTGTGGTGGGAAAAAAAAGACCCGGCCCTTTCTTTATGGAGTCGCAGTTTAACTACAAAAGACACGCGCAAAAGAAGGTCTTGATGGCAGAAAATCAGAGAAGAGGAGCAGCCACGCAAATGCAAAGAGAAGTCTACCATTGTTTAGTGTTCGTGGAATAATGTACAAATTAGTGACAAATTAAGGGGAACAAAAACATTATGTGCCTTAGTAAGGCCACCATGTGCTGCAAGAACAGCTTCAGTGCTCCTTGGCATGGTCTCTGAGCTTTATGGGCTGAGCGCTGCTCCTTCAAAAGTTAATCTCTCATTTGATGTTTTGATGATGGTGGTGGAGAGTGCTGGATGTAGTTGTGCGTTAAGGAGCACCTTAAAAATAAAATGACATGCTGGGACTGTGGCGACTGCCAAGATAACACACATGGACCGCAAGAAAAGTGATAACTTCAAAAAGATTTATTTTATATGTAAGTGCCCAGATAAAGTAATGTTTGCTTGTAAATATTTACAATAGTTGATAGATTAAGTGTGAATATGAGAACATAAATGTAACGCAATACAATAACATTAACATTGTCCATCCATCCAAGAGGATGTCAGACAACATACAGTGTCGCCTATTGGACCCGAGCTATATGACCTCCTCTCCACCATGGAGACTTCAGGTGTTGCCCGTAGAACCAGAACAAGGAGACCTGGAAGACAAAAGGCCACAAAATCACAAAAGAGGTACCAGAAAAAATGAAACAAACCTTTTTATGCTGGACAAAAACCCCGCTAATATCTGAAACAGCAACATACAAACTTAACTTGAAAGCACAGAGATTCAGTTTGAAGCTACAAAAACACAGAGATCTGAACACACAGAGGCTTTAAAAACACCTTTCTCTCTGGTCTCTGGCACTAATGAGTTGAATCTGAGAAGGCCAAAATTGTCTGTTGGCACACACTAAGTGTTAAACCAGTATTACACACAACAAAAACCCATGTTACAAGCATCTGCATTTGTTATGTTTCTCCACTCCCTTAGACAGGCTTTTCCTTTCATTTGTGTGTGTGTGTGTCTGTGTGCCCGTGTGTGCATCTCATTGCAAAAAAAGTCCTGACTCACCACTTGACTCAATCTCCTTAATCGCATTACAACCAACAGGAAAAAATTGGAAAAATGCACAATGAGTCATATTTGTTTGTTAGCTCACCTGTGTGGATGCTGCTCATTTAAACAAGAGCCCTTCTGTCTGAGAAGCAGATCTAACAGCATTTAACTCAGAATTTTCCACTCTGGTTGGAGGCCTAGTGAGTCAGCATCAATAAAATTTTTAGGGCTATCATGCCCTCTGTGAGCCAAGATCCTGCGCTACAAACAGCAGGCAGATAAAGTGGGATTGTCTCGCATATCATCTTTCTAGTACAGCTTGAGTGGCTTATTAGGACACTTAATCCTGGTCTGTTTGTTTTGGAACAGAAAATATGTCTTTTTTTTACTGTAAAACCACAAAATGTTTGACATGACCCAAAAGGGCATCCCTCCAGAGAGGCTAAAGGGGTATGGGATAACTAATAGGCATTGTAAAGACTCCTTAATTTTTCAAGTCTTCCATACAACACAAACAATGTTTAGAGAAGCGCTCAGTCTGCCCCTTAATCTTTGGCTGTTGAGATGTTTTTGTCTCCTCTGCTCTGCTTTTTCAGTTTTAACTCCTTTGAATCTACCTCTCTGGGTCAAATGATTCCCTGGCTTCACAGCAGTTCTGTGGTGGCTCCACTAATGGCGCTGTAATTTTGCATCTCTTTGAAGTTCTCCCCGACCGTTGTGTTACCTGAAGTCTGCGCTTCTCTGAGGTTTTGGGATGGGGCAGGCGAGCTACCCTCTGCAGCCTAATTAAATGTAATTGCTCCATTTTGTAGTGGTGCCCGTGTGGAGAGGGGAAGCCTTGTAATAAGGGAGATTGCGTGAAGGGTCCGAGGATCACAGACGCCAAAGAGGAGCCACGAGGAGACGATCGGAGACGCTTCCCCCTCTGTCGCCTCCTCTGTCCTGAGCAGACCTAGTCATTACCCCCTCCACTCTTCTCACTCTGGCTCTGTCTCTGCTTTCCTCTGTTGCTCCTTCATCCTCTCTGTCATCATCACTCTGGCTTCCATGCATGTGCACAGCATGAGTGTTTTGTACAATATTCCAGTCATGCACTTTATTTGTTTTCCACCCTGATCTTAGATGTTCTTATCCAGACATGAATCAGAGATTGATGTTGCTGTAGGATGAAAGATGAATCCTGAGCGTGCACAGGAAGTGTTTTGGTATGATCTCGATGGCATTACCTCAGGTGGCGTCACAGTTGTGGGTGCAAAAGCTGGAATTCTTGGAATCCTTCAGGCACCTCTGGGACTCGGTAACTGAGTCAGACACCGAAATGGGCTGTTTAGCCCCCTTGACACTGACTGGTGGAGCGACAGGAGACGCATTCTTTCCGGGAAAGAGGAGAGGAAAAAAAAGGAAATTACAGAGCAGGAGGGAGACAACATGACACACACAGAGAGGGAGCGCCAGCTTGACCGTGACCCTGTGGGATGACAGGCTGACAGGGGATGTGTGATGATGTGTGTGCTGTGGGTACAAAGGTGACTGAGATCGAGGGATAAGCATTATTCTCCCTCTCTGTTGTCTCTTTTTGTGGAGGAGGTGCCAGAAAACCATCCAGCAGGGATGATGACATTCCTCCCCTCTGCCTTAGCTCCACATATTTCTCCTGCGTCAGGGTGTCCGGCGATTTGCCTCCGTCGTCTTCCTCCTAGTCCGCCTCCTCCTCCACCGCCACCCGTCTTCTCCGCCCTGTGGTGCCAGTGCGTCTGCCACACGGCCGTTAAGGCTAATGCGACACAGGCTCCGGATCACATTTCAGCCTCACATGAACACCCCCCCCCCCCCCCCACTTCATCTCACTTCTACCCCCCATTTCCTCCCGTCCGAGCTGACCAGGCCTGGCCCAGGAAGTATACATTTGATCGGACAGATCAATAAAAGCACAAGATCCCAAAGCCATCATTTGGTGTTTTATGATCCAGGAAAGTGTCCGCTAAATGATTTCTCTGCTTGTTAAAATAGTTTTGTGAAGCTGGAAATGGGGTGGCAGTAGCCAAGCTTCAGCTCAGATGGAGCAGGGGCCGGGGGTGTGCGCGCATCTGTGTGTGTCTACTTTCCTGACAGTGAGAGTAGGGGTCTCTCGAGGAGAAATGATAAAAGTCAAGGAGGGAAACATCAAAAAGTGCGGTGGGGAACGAGTGTGGTGAGATCGCACACAGTGCCGGGCCTGCTGTCTCTCTCATGACCTCCCTGTCATGTGGCTTCCATGAGAACCAAACATCCAGCCACAGTTGTTTCCATACAAAACCAAGCTGCTTTGGTGATCAGAATGCTTCTTTTTCTCTTTCTTTTTCTAATTTTACTACCACAAAGCTAATCGTTTGGCTGTTTTTGCACTCTGCCTTTTTCATCTTATCATGTGTGAAAGTCTCAGTATCACATACGGTTGCAGACCGGATCATTCTCATTTGTTGCAAAACCTCACAACCATCAGTGTCAAATTCTCACACATTCTCATACCTTTTCTGGTAAACACAGTTAAACGATACCAAAAAAATGTTCCTCTTCAAAATATCAGTGTTGTGTATGTGTGCTGCAGCTCCATAAATCTGCCAACCTTATCACGCTCCCGTCCTAAACTGGGGGCATAACCAATTAACGTGGCCTACACAGTAATTCGCTGTCTGCGTGTTGAATAACTCCTCACTCCCAGTTCCCATTAGTGGCTTATAACTGCAGAGGTTCATAATTATACCATGAATTGTATACGTGCTTGATTCATAATTATACCATCTATATAATTATAGATTCATGCTTCCTCTGCAACCTGTTTTGACACATATTTCATGAACTCTCGTGATCAAAGCTATCGGTGTGTAAATGTTATTGAGTCAGGGATTGCAGTAGATCTTTTGGCAAATGTTTTTGTTGCTTCCAAACACTGGCTAAGAACTGTTTTGGTAGTAAAAAGTGGAAACGGTTCAATCCCTTTGCTCTCAGGACGAGACTATCCATCCCTGTGATGAAGCTGAATGGTTCTCACTAATAAAGAAGAGGCCAGTTTTTTTGTATTTATTCTGTAACTTTTTTATTTGTAATGCACCTTTCATAAAGGTCGGTGCAATTCAAAGTGCTTAACATATGACTGACAAAATGACAGTAAGACAGAACAAGTGAAGACCATGATAGAATAAAATAAAAACTATAGATGAAATAGAGTGAAAACAAAGAATGACAAAACTGTTGAAAATGACATATAAAAAATGGATGTAAATGCAATATTAATTAAATAGAGTTAAATAAAACCTAGACTAAGAACTACATTAAAGACATTAGGAAAGACAAAGCAAAATAAAAACAAAGTAAATTATAAAAAAAAAAAAAAGGGGTAAAAACAAAACAATAATGATAACAATGCAGTAACAGGTGATGTTGGATAGAATAAATAGAGTAAAACCAAATTTTTTAAAAAAGTATATTTATTTTGTAATTTAATTACATGTAAGTAGTTATTCTCCAGCCCAGCTAATGTTCTACTATGCATTTGTGTGAAATTTTGTCATAATTAGTGATGGCCGAAAACTTAAAGCCACAGTGACCTTTGACCACCAAATCCTGATCAGTTACCAGACAGTTCATCTTTGAGTCCAAGTAAATGCTTGTACCAAATTTGAAGAAACACCCACTGAGAGTGTTGTTGAGATATCATGTTCATGACAGTGGAATGGGTGAGACATTATTATGATCTTGACCCTTGACCGCCAAAATCTAATCAGTTCAAGTCCAAGTGGTCATTTGTACAAAATTTGAAGAAATTCCATTAAAGTGTTCTTGAGAACAAGAACAAGAATGGGATGACCCCAAAGCACAATGCCTCTGGCCACGACTCCTGCTGGGATTAAAAATGATTTTACAAGGTTTTCAGAAAGTGTGAATCACAGAGGTCCTTCAGTCATGGATGTGCACAAAAAAAATAGGCTGATTCATCTCATAGTAGTGCGAGATTAGCTGTGGACAAGCTCCAGGTCTATTGATCACACATACACACACATTATCCCCTCCAACCTTATGCCTCACAGAGACAATAAATAAAGTTATTATCTGTAAACCATTCCTAATCAAGAATATTCTTAGCCAACATGTCATGTTCTTTCCAGATTGATACAAGAGCTATGAAGTGTTCTCAAAATATGAAGCAGCATATTTTCCAAAAATGTGTCTACTTTTTGATTAGTGCCTTATCACTTCACAGTCATAGTATAGTAGGTGCAGTGGAATCAGTGTAATTGTTTGAAGTGTAAAGTGTAAAATCAGCATCAGATGGCATTCATTTATGAGATTATCGGATCCAGATGGAGGCATATTTTACTCAGCATGATTCAAATATCCATCTCTTTGAGTCTGCTTGCAATTAAACCATTCAGTGAATGTTCAACAGCCTGAGAAAAATCCGGTCTTTTGGAATCAGTGGGACACAAAGCAGGGTGAGCTGTTAACACCGGGAGAGACCACCCCTGATTTTGACTGTAAATGATATTATACGTCCGTCAGGGCTCAGAGTGCTACATCAAAGCAAAGGAGACAATACAACTGTGACTGCTTTTTGCCCTGTGTGAGAAAATCAGGAGTGTTTTGAGTGCTGTAGAGCTAATCTCCTCTTTGGATACACAACAGTGATGGCATTCCTCTTGAGGTACACTACGAAACACAGCCAATCAGGTGAAAAATGGAGATCGAGCCAAAGGACCAATAAAAAGTGCATTATGGGAAACTCCAGATGTTCCGCAAGATCGAGAAAAACAAGAAGAATCCCTGTCAGAAAGTGCCCTCGGGCAGCATGGGGTTGTAATTTCAACCCCATTAAGATGCATTAGTGTTAATTTGTTTAAAGACAAGGAGCTGTTGTGTTGTGAGAAGAAGGCCCATTGTGTTGAGAATGGGGTGTGGACAGCCAATTAGATTTATCTGCAAATGTTGGCAAATGAAAACGTCAATTCCTAATGAACGGAAAATATTTATGTGCGCTTGATTAAAAAAAAGCAAACCACGACTAAACCCACAGAAACAATTAATTAAAAATGTTGTGTGTTTTGTGGCTAAAGAGAAGAAAGGCAAAGAGAGGTGTAAACATTTTGATATTGAAGTGTAACTAAATGACAGAATGGGGATACAAATACAAATCATCTTCTAACCACATAATGAGATGGTTTAAGCCTGTTTCTCTGAGATGACACGGCTAATCCTGAAGACAGCAAATCTGTTGTGTATCTTTCTCATGGAGTTCAAAAGGTAAAGAGGCTGATTGGGTGACGGGTAGCTCAAGGGGTTGAAACCTGCATTAAAGTCTCTCTTATTTCCTTTCACTTTCAAATATTTACTGTCCCAAAGGTGGAAATAATAGAAGATCAACCAGAAAAGGAGAAATGTTTGGCAATAATGCAGAAGAAACTTGCAGTTACGTTTAATTTCCCTATTTTTATTAATTAAATCAGAGGCAAAAATGTTACAAAGCATGAAAAGGGGAACATTTGTATGCACTGTATACATTAAAGTCTCTTTTATTTCCTTTCACTGTCAAATATTTACCATCTGAAATGTGGAAATCACAGATAAATCAGAAAGGCAACCTTTCAATGAAGTTTAATTTTATTAATTTGATAAGAGACACAAATGTTTTTTTAAAAAAAGGGGGGGTTGGCCAATTTGACGGCATTTGGACCAAGGTGGGCCACTGAACACCGGATACACAGGGTCAGAAGGGCAACATCTAAACTGAAAAAAAATATATGTATCGGCCTCTCTCATTAGAGTGCAGTGCACCGTGGGGACTTCCTGGGTTAATAACTGGGATGGGGTTTGCATTACTTTGTGTCTCAGCAGCAGGAGAGGAACACAACCCTTTAATACAGCAGCTTCAATTACACCACATCAGGAAAACGATGTCCCCTTAGATCCCATTAACAAAAATAATACTCAGAAACTGTGGTGTGTGTGTGTGTGTGTGTGGAGGAAGAACTTTAAAAGTGTCCTTTGGTGAGTTAAATTTGGCTCCTCAACTCTAAAATTTGGCTCCTCTTCTCATAGAACTGCTCCAGAACTGAGAAATCTGTCAGAATTGTCCTTTAGTCAGCGCTGGAAAGACTGATGTGTTTAAGAGCTTGAACAGTGCACCAACATCTGTTAAATTGCTGCCATTGATAATCATCACAACTACCGGCAAATTGCTGCATCTTATCGTGGGCAATTAACAAAATACGGAACTTCTAAAACACCCTCCGGCTGTCTTTTCTCTTCCTGAAATTCTTCCCCTCTCTCTCTCAGCTGCTCAGACATATGTGGCCTCATGTCAGGGGATGCCTCTTGTAGTGAATGCCCATTGAAGGAAGCTATTTTGCCAAATGCCAAAGCCATTGAGTTGCTTCATATCCTGTCAGATAAGCGGCCACAAAGAGCTCTCTTTTTTCTTTTTTTTCCTCTTCCCGGCTCCCAAACCGTTCCTTAACATCTTAACATCCTCCTCTCTTCCTCCCCGCTCCCCTCCTACTCCTCTTGTTAGTTGATAAAGAGCGTTGTAATGTCAGGAAGGACACACATTCCTCACAATGTACTCACAGATCTCTGAGGAGCAGGGGTTAGCTAGCTTCCTCGCAATGTGTTTGACAGATCAGAAGGAAGAAGGAGGGAAGAAAAAGAGTGGCAGAGATTAGAGGAGCAGTGATACACAACATTTTAGGGGAAAGGGGGGACTGAATTGCAAAAAAATAGAGAGAGAAATTTGAAACACAAGAAAAATGTGACAAATATAATACAATAATAACCAGAAGAGTGCTCTCAGTAGCACTCAGAGTGCAGGTCTCCATCAGGCAACCTAAAAAGAATAATCAGTTAAAGCCCCTTTGTAATCACTAACATTTTGATTAGTAATTAATTTAATTACATATTTTTATCCAGCACTGCTACTGCTTAAAAATCAAAGCAGTTCGTCTTTTGCCCAAGTGGACGTTTGCACCAAATTTTAAGGATTTGCCTCCAAGAATTCCTAAGATACCACATTCACATGAGTGGGATGAATTTGAGGTCACAGTGACCTTTGACCACCAAAATCTGATCAGTTTATCCTTAAGCCCAAGTGAATGTTTGTACCAAATTTTAAGGAATTCCTTCTGAGCGTGAGCGTGTGATGACCCAAAAACACAATGCCTGTGGCCACGGCTGTCAGCAGCGTGAAGGCATAAAACAAGGTTTTTCAAGGTTTTCCAAAACTTGTGAATATAAGAGGTTCTTCAGCATACAGTCATGAATGTGCACCAAAAAAAAACCCAGACGCATGCACACATGAAAGCAATAGCATGATCTCCTCTGAGCAATAATGATAATAATAATTCTAAACTTTACAGCACCTGTCATATAGGATCAAAGCAGCTCAAAGGTACTAGTATAAAAAGAAACAACTTTACCTTTAGCTCTATCATAAATAAGCCACTAATTAGTCTTTTTCAAATGAATCAGCTATTCTCCTCTGTGGAAAAACTGCAGCTCTGAGGGCCAAACTGTAATGTCTCACAGCTCCTGCACAACATCCAAAGTGCACAAAGTTAAAAAATGTGAGTTTATGTGATTGCACCGCGGGAGTCAACAGTAGCAACTTTACTAAGCCCATCAGTTTGATGGTAAATTACATGCACAGCACAACAAAAAAGGCTCTATGTCTCCAGTGAGCCAATGTTTCAAAACCTCCCTTGTGGCAGCATTTGGACGTCTCGTAAGTAGAACGCTCAATAAAAAGCAGGCTTGGTACTCAGCCCCGAACCATTAGTAGTGAGCCGAGGCACTCGACGTGGTACACAGGCGTTAATTGCCTTGTTGCCTGTAACGTTTTTGGAATCCTTTTTTAACGCTGTTGTTTTTGTAAACAAGATTATTTGGAAGGGATTGTAAACACCTGTGTGCTGGGAAATATAACTTGTGATCAGGGATGCTGCAGAGTCTGTCTCAGCCTGATAAGTGTAATTTTGCCGGTGTGTTGGTTCATAGGCCGGTGATCTGCGTTATCTCACAGAAGCTTGTGGTTCATGTTGTCCATTCGAAGATCTTTTATCACTTTATTCTCTTTGATCTTAAAGCCATGCTTTGGTTTCTTACTCATCTTCTATCCAAACCCGAAACTCATGTGAGAAACTGTCTCCAGATGCTCCACTTAATGCCACTGACTCCATCTGTCTAAGCAAGAAAACAAGAGGAATAATAACCAATAACCATATCAAATGGCACCATTATTTTGAAGTACAGTTTTAACCTCGCCATTCTTGAGATGCTGAAAATATTATGTTTTTAGTATTTAAGATTTTCACTCCAAGTGGATTAAAAATCACTGAGCTCTTTATTTTAAAATTTATTTCCATTCCTCCATACAAGTAAACCTCAGCTCTTGCTCATTAGATTTACAATCCGTAACATTTTACAGTCCATAACTGCCTCAAGTTTATTTTCATTTTATTTGCTCATTTTCAATTTGTCAACATGAACTATTTCAATTTGGTTGCCCTGCTGACTCTGCAGAAATGTCTGCTATATGAAGCACCAGCGAAAACAGTGTTACATATGAAGCCTTCCCAGTTTGGCTCCTATCAAAATGGCTGAGATGCTTGTGGCTTTGTGATTAAGCTGCTGCAAACCACACAGCCCAGGGAGAGTAAACCCAACATTTAAACCAAAACCCAGATACAGGCAGCCTGGGCAACAACAGTGGCATATTAGTACTTACCCCAAGACAAAATGTCCGTCATTTGTGTGTAACCCACATTCAGGCAATTCGGCTTCTCAGCACATGGAATTAAGTCTGGGAGGCTTCAGGGGGTTTGGGGTAGTATTATGCAGCCATTTGACAGCCCTGAATTGTCTGGAGGAATTAAGATGACTTGCTGTAAAACTGGCTCATGTGATTAATGCTGAGATTTTCAGCTTCACTATATTGTTGTCATGACTTATTTTATATGTTAAGTTTTCCTTGCATATCTCGGTCAAGTACAGATCACCTGGTGTTTGTACTTCAAAGCCAGCTACAATTGGATATCAACAGCGTCATTACTTACCAAGTCCCTGTGAATCCCTTCTCTGACCAGTGGGACCTTTACTAGAGGGGAAAATAACCCATCTGTCTGGCAAATGCTTCCATATGGACACAAAGGAGTGGGGCACATTCTTGTGGAAATGAAAGCAGGTCCTTTAATCTAAGAGACATAATCAATAAATGATAAGGCCTGTTGCCGCAGGGCAAAGCGGTAGTTTGAAGATAACTTAAGACAAGATTAGTGATGGGACAACATGGGGTGGTGGGTGATGCTGAATTAAAACATTATGCATGGAGGACTGGAGTTAGTTGCTTGGTAATCATGGGTTCCTATCAGCTCTTTAGATCGCTTCCTGCAAACTTAGCTCAGTCGTATTCAAGTGATCATTGTTTTATCTGGAAGGAATGCTAATTAGAGTTGTAGAGAAGCCAACCCTTGCCGACATCACCAAAATACACTATGTGGCCAGTTTAAATGAGACAATGGATGCCTTCACAACAACTATTATGCAAAGGAGACATTGGAGTACCAAGTCGGAATGCAATCCCTGTCTAGCAAATATTTACCAACAGCCAAAGATGGGGAAAAGAACCTAGGAGACAGCTAGCATGGTTAATGACTGAGTATAGAAGGGCTGAAATGTACATTTCAGAAACAGGGGGTTAGGCTGAGGCTTCTGAGCGCGATTCAAGCCCCTCGGGAATGTGCTGAGTTGAACATTTGATGCGCAAGATAACCAAAGTAGTGGGCATTTTCAATCAACATGTCATCCCCAATTTTCAGCAGAGATTCAAAAATAACACCAAGGATGGAGGGAGGTTTTAGGCTTGGCTTTGATTTCATGGTACTATAGGTTTAAAGACCAGAATTATATTTGAGTACCATGAGAATTTGTTCATCTCTGGAGCTGTTTCTAATGATATGGAGTGACCCAGACGGTGCTGGTACTGGTCCTAAATTCCCTAAAAATAGTGATGCTTATTTGCAATCCCACATTTGGGCCATGCACACAGAGAATGGCAAACTGTGACACCAGGCAAGGAGTCTAATTTTCCCTCTTTTATGGTTATTGCTGAGAAGCCGCTCTAACAAGCCTGGCAGCCTTTGAAATAATAAATATGGAAATGTATTCTTTGACTTTGGTATTACTGGTGAAGAACAGCAGCGACACAGCAGGTTGAAAGCTCCTGGCACTCACATTATGATTAAATCTTGAGTCACTCAACCGTAAAGAAACTTTTGAATTCTTCCTTTTCTCTTCCCTTCAATCTAAAAAAATACCCACCTATTCGTTTCTCTAATGTGAGACCTGCGGCTTCAGGGTGATGTTAAATGAAACGGTGGTTCTTTCCAACAGATGCATGTGTAGTTTGTGGTTTGTACCAGCAGGGGTATCTGTGAACGGATCCTTTCAATGTCCACAGTTTATCAAATTAGGGAAAAAGATGTCATGCACAATAAACTTAATTCTTTGTCTCTGGCTGTGGCTAACAGTGGGTGCTGGAGTGTGTGTGTGTGATTTATACCTTTCTCTAAATGTCAGCTGTGAGAGTGACAGTAATATGATGTTTCCCACCCACAATGGAGGAACACACACACAGTCAGCGACCTCAACATGGCTGTTTGCTGAGGCTATAGGGTGTTCCCAATCATTTCCTTACCCACAACATAGACAATGAGTATGCTGCGCTATTAAGGTTTGGTCCTGTGAGTGAAAGAACCAGGCACTACGTAAGGAAATAAAGCAGATTTGAGTCAGGCTGTAATTTGTGGAAATCTTGCTGTTTGGAATTGACATCAAGACTTTTTAACTTGTACACTTGGGACAGGTTTAAAGTCCACATGAAACAGGAATCGGAGTGTTATTTGCCTCTGCATATTCATGCGTTTCCTGTAAAAACAGGCAGCAAGAGAGTGGCTTGTTGCAGTAGCCAATACCATGAATGAGTGTTAATGCTTTACCCCCCAGCTCGGGGTGCTGGGAGCTCCCACTAAACACACCCGGACCGGGACCAAACACAGCCTCCGAGACCGACAGAGGTTTGACAACAGGGAATGCTGTGCTGTATTGGCACCCCAGGGCTGCTAACCAAGCTAGCAGCAGTTAGTGGTTAGCTACTTTAGCAACAAGTAAAACAATCCTACCACCAGGAAACTCCATAAGTGACCTTGGGTCTGTATACCCTGCATTCACTGGGAGGCTGCTGAGCCCAGTTCTGTTGCCCGCTAACAGCAGCTAAGAGAAGTTTCTGAGTTGAAGCTGAGGCCTAGTTCCCATCCCATCATATGCTCCATGTCACTAGCTGCTGATGCAGTCCACTGTAAAATGCCTCATGCATAATTTGCTGTCAAACGTACCACTTTTCCCAAAATTAATAACAAAGTTTGAGATGGCGAACACCTTGGAAGACACACTGATGTACCAAACTGTTACTAACAAGCTTAATAGTGAATCTTATAGCCTTACCTTTGCTCACTAATAGTTGAAGGTTGATTGACAGGTGTATGTCATGATAGTATTGGTTGAAATTGGTGGGTTCTAACTCATGTAAGCACCCACCAAATTTTCTTTTACAGGAAGAAAAGACAGATTTTCCATGATTTTGAAATAGAAATACAAATATATAACTATTTTTTATGACATGTAGCAAATATGCGCACAATATGACTTGGGGTGTGATCTAAAAAGGTTAAAAAGACTTTTTAAAAATCTGATTTCAACTCGCGTTGGCAGTGAGGAGGAGAGGAGCTACACACAGCTGTAGAAAGAAGTGAACTTGACCGTTTCACACATTTACATTCACTGGGTGTTTCCTTTTGTCAGCTCATTTAGGGCTCCTCAGATGTTGGTGTGAACAAATCAACATTTAGATAGCGTACTAATGTGCCGCTGAGAAGACCCTCTGAAGATAACTACCTTTGATATGACCCCCTGCGACTCACACTGTCCCCAGCTTAGCCCCACCAGCAGGGGCAAGACAATCCAATCCATTTGCCCCCCAGAGAGATCAAAGCTCTGGCCTCCTCCTTTTTCATTCTATTACCAAAGACTCCACCTTTGCAAAGTCCCTACACAAATGAGATTGTTCATCAGCAATTTTCTTTGGTGGGGTTAAAGGCAGTGTTTTTGAAAGGATGGAAAACAAGCAGGGACATTAAAGAGTTTGGGTGATGGACTGGGGGGGGGTGGGTAGGGTGGCATGAAAGGAGGTGGCAAGTGGCAAAATAGCTCTGATTAAGGCCTGATGACTGTTAATGGGACAATGGTTGAATCACTGGGGCCATTATTGTGTCATTGTCTGATGGGATGCTTCCCTGTTGAGTAAAGGTATGCCATTACACAATACTGAGAGCTTTGATGCCCCCACTTAAGCACAGGGATATTTGTCCATGTCTCAGACAGACACTCATCTCCTGTTGAGGATGTTTTATGAAATGAACCGAGAGCTCAGAGACACCTATTTCCTGCCCTTCATAAAAAGTAGTCTGTCTGCTGTACGTGAGCATTCAGGATTAGGAATGGTAACCAGCAATGCCTACTAATGGCATACACTCACACTGGGGATTGCAAATCATCGGGTAAACTGCCTCTCCTCAGTACTATAAGGTATTTTTCAAAGTATAAGGTTTCTGCGGTCACCTCTATTCAATCAGCTGTGCTAATTGACTGTGACTCCATAAGCCTGCCGTCTTTCAATGTTATATAACTGGATATAACTTTATTTTGTACTGAATAGCGACTCAGTCCGTGTTAGTTTTCCACCAACTCTCTCACTCTGCAATATATTTTTTTGACTTCTTCTAAAACTTCGTGAATAATGAGTAAATTATATGTGTGAAGCAGCTTTGCGCAATGTGGTTGTGGCTGAGGCAGACTTAACATAGCAGCCAGGAGCTGAGCCAGCTCTAGCCCTGGCCCTTGTCCTAGCCCCAGCCCCACGCCGCCAGCAGCAAGCTTCTGGACCAACCATAATGAAGAGTAGGCATTTTTATACCCAGCTGTAACTCTGCCCCCACCTCCCTCCTGGAGCATCTGTTCACTCTCTGCTCATCTGGCAGAGCGGGCAGACGTCGCATATTGGGATATTATTTGTATAAACAATGGGCAGATTGTTTGTTTGCATTGAATTGGTCACAGCTGTATAAGCACTGGGACATGTTGCACATGGAGGGACTGGAGAGAATGAGGGAATCCACCTGAAGGACACAGGTGGTGGTGGATAAACTCAAGTGCCTACACGGCCCTCCAGCCCTGGCTTTGCTGAGAAAGCCAGTAGCCGAGGGAAAATAAACATGAGTCCAGAGGGCAACAGAGCATAACAAAACACAGGGTATTGTGGTCAGGTATCTCTTTACTTGGGCTTTCATGCAGTGTTAGTGTAACAGGCAGCTTACGCAACATAACACGACCACTTTGTTTCTGTTTTAGCCCAACACACTTACCAAACATGGGCCCTTACATCTGAATCAGAGAAGCCAAGCTTCCTTCATGTGGTTAACAGGGACTCAAACATAGTATGACATCATCAGAGAGGGACCTGAGACCACAGAGGAGGTGTCAGCTGCAGATGGAAGGAACACCAGCATGGATCAAACCAGTCATTCGTGAGCCTCCCCTGGTGAGCGAACCCAGTGTCACAGCTCTGTCCCTGGGATAGCAGCGAGAGACGGGCTGGGCCTCATGGTCGCCACATGAAAAGCCCCACCCACAGTTCTGTGATTAAGTGGAAATGTTTCACGAGCATGCTGATTTTTTAATGAATAGTTCACATTCTTGGAAAAACATTTCTCTCACTCTCTGAAAGAAGCGTCTTTCCCAAACTACACTTCGTTGTGAGTTTGAAGAGGCTACAGACAGATGACAGTTAGCCTAGCTTAGCATAAAGACTGGAAACAGCATAGTTTTGATAATTATAAATATGTTTTTTTAAGCACAAATTAGACTCTTGAAAAAACATCAAGTGTGTCATATGAGGTTCCCTGGCTAAGAAATAGGTTTATCCAACACATAGCCCCAATAAAACAATTGAACCTGTTGTTTTTTCATGTTCTTTCGTTTGCTTGTTTGTTTATTATCAAGCAAGATGTAAAGTTTTAATTAGTGAGCTATGGAGGTACTGGTCAGAGGATTTCTGAAAATATTTTTATGCAAAGCTGTGCTAATATGCTTCTGGCTGTGTGTAACCTTATATAAACTGGACAGACATGTAATTGGAATTCGTCTTCTGAGCTAATTCACCACAAGAAAGCAAATGAGCTTATTTCCCCAAATCAAATCAAACTATTGCTTTAAGTACAGAACTGGAGCCAGGACATGTTTAGCCTAGCTTAGCATAAAAACTGAAGTCAGGGTGAAAAGTTAAACTGGCTAGAAAGTATTCCAACACCTGCAAAGCTGACTACTTAACACATGTTATTTTATTTCTTCAACTTGTACAGATGAAGATGACTAAAGATGACCGTTTGTGTTTTCACAGGGAGTTACTTGTTTATGTTTCTTGGCTAACAACAGTCAAACACAGAGACGGTACGTGACTCGAGTATTGTCATCAGATTTGGTCCCATCATGCTTGTACAAAGTTCAAAACAAAACCTGTCCTCACCAGTTCTATCTGGTGACAAACTATGCTGTAGCCAGAAATGCTGGGCACATAGATTTATTATTTGACAGGACATAAATTCAAGCATGGAACTCTAAAACTGCAAGTTGTCATTTTTTGACTGGTGCTGTGTAGCAGAGCCAGGCTAGTTGTGTCCAACTTTTATGCTAAGGTAGACTAAGCTAAACTAAGCTAAGCTAAGCTAAATACATCCGACTCAGCTTCATACGACACAGACATGAGTGATCTGTCAAAGAAAGATAATGCCTTTAAACTGGGCTCAAATCCATGCAAATACAGACACAGACAGAGAGAGAGAGAGAGAGGCAAAGAGAGATGAAATACAATAAACAAATAGTTTCGAGGTGAGTGAGAACAATTGTCAGTGGTTAATTACCTGGAATGTAACATGAGACCCAATCAAAGTACAATACGTCATCGCCACGCTCTGTAAAAACCCTTGTTTCCCCTGTTGTGCTGACATCATCCAGAAGTTAAATCAGTGGAGCAAACCTGTTCTCCACCTGCATTCACACACTCAATGCATTGTGCTGAATGAGTTGTCCTTTGTTTAATTATTATTTCCCAAGGACAGGGAGATTTCCCCTTATTGCTCAATCAGGCAGATTGTCATCCCACAAAGATGAATAGTGAGCATTGTGCTTCTCTTCTATGAAATGATCAGTGCCAGCACCGAGAAGTTTGACACCTCCCTGTGAAATTTTGTTTACATAAGAGTTTGGTTTTGATCCGAACGCTCATTCCAGAAGTATGCCATCTCTTTCATCTGACAAAATAACATGCATTGCCTCTGTGTACACTGCCTGGTTTCTTTACCCTTTCATCTCTGATGGTTCACTCAAGAGTTTGTTAACTCAGGGATGTCTGTCAAGGGTGTTTGGCAGCGATGTTAGAATAACAACGGCATATATGCCAGGTACTCAAGCAGAGAAAAGCTTTATTGTAACTCTCTGATTGTGAGGTGAGATAGCAGATTATAGCAGATATACAGATATACACACCTCTGAGTTTTATTGCCCATTAGGCGTTAAAACAACACACTTGTGGTAATTTTTATTTTTAAATATGGGCCCTATTTTCCCATGTTTTTGTGTCTGATTGACAAATGGGGTCAACATTTTTTGAAACCAATCCAGTACTGAGGAAAAGTGCTGCAGCTGCCAGAAGCAGAAGTGAGCTATAGCGTTATCTCTCCTGGCAACTGTACACCATCAAAGTACATCCACTGAAAGTGCTTGTTTTTGCCAGGCTCAGACTGTCATCATTGTGGAAAGGATCACTAAAGCGATAGATACGTTTTGTTTAACCAGAAACTGCTGTTTCATTGCTCTTGAAAGCTGTACGGAACTGCATTTATTTATTTATTTTTTTTAAATCGTCATTGGCCTCTTCATTCAAACTCAATCCAGAGCACTTTTTTAAGGTTTTGTTTATTTTCACCCCCCTGCCATCCTGCTCAGTGGTATGAAATGCATGTCATTTTCCTGTCGTGGGGTGAAAACAAACATTCTAGTGCTGGGCCAGTATGTGTTTGTGGCAAACACTTGATCACAGGTTAGTTCATGATGTAACTCAGTAAATGCCATGTGTGCCAATTATGTGTGTAGATCTAAGTGAATCAGAAATAAGTTTTAGTGATGGTGTAAGGAAAGGTTTTGCGCCAGGAGCAGAGGGTATTTTAGTGTTAATTAATAAATAATAAATTGAGCTGACCTTCCTTTTAGCAATGAACCTTGCAAACAGCATAAAGTAACATAGAAAGAACTGCCAAACCATAACAGTAATGCAGATTGTACCCTTTCAGATTGAAGACAAAAGCCAGATGTTAGTGGGTGGGTAGTTTAAAAGGAGCTTTAGACACAAACACATGGGAAAACAGAGTCCAGATGAATAACACCAACCTTTAAAGGCAGAATCAGTAGGATTCACCAGAAAGATAGCTGAGTGTTGAGTCTCATTCCCAAGACACAAATGCTGATGTTTTGGGTTGGTAACACATCCTGACACAGCAAAAATAATGAGAAAATAAGAAATTCCAGGCAGAGGGCAGGGTCTCTGCCCATACAGACACCACCACACTAGTGGGTCAAAGATGATGACTGACAGGGATTATGTTTATGTGAGTCTATACACTTTTTAGGAAAATGTTGCATATTGTGCCTTTAAATGTGGGTTATGCATGTAAAAGCTGAATGAAAACCGACAGACTTTATATGTGTTAATGAGTATTTTGATGAATAGCAGCATGCATGTTTGTTGTCTAAGATAAAGATTTGCTGTAGCTACTGGTTTCCAGTTTTTGGAAGCGAACAGTAGCATGAAAACGCATGTCAGTGTAAATGCTGATTCATTCTTGTGGTATGACAACACCAAATGTTGTTGGTTTGGATGCCTTTGCGTGGGCGAGTACGCACTGTTACTCCAAACCTCTCACACCCCACGATTCGCCCATATAAGGGTGTGTGAATGTGTGTGTACGTGTGTGGACATGTGTACATGTGTTTGTATATATGTAAGAGCTGCGAGGTGGCATGTGGGGACATGACTGTGTGTGTCTGTTGTTGTGGATGCTGCTGCTGCTTTCTCCGGAGTCCACTAAATGTACCGTAGCTGTATGTGTGACACACACAAACACACACACACACCCTGGCCTTCCTGGAGTTAGGGCACATGCCTGTGGCCTGTGTAAGTCTGTGGTTGGAGTAATGATGACAAGCTCACACACACACACACACACACATATTCCAGGACCCCCACAAACATGACTTGGCTAAGGCTGCATGCTATATTGTACTGCTGACAATGCTGCCATTACTCTTAATTACTGTGAAGAATGGACACTAAATTGTTTAAATGGAGTGTGTCTCTCTGTGAGTCTGCCTGCCTCCTTGTCCATGCATCTATCCTCAACAGTGGTGGAGCAAGTATTTAGATCATTTAGTTAAATGGCAAAACCACAATGTAAAAATACTCTATTAGATGTAAAAGTCCTGCATTAGTAACTTCAACGAGTTTTAATCAGTGCCACCAGTAAGTTGCAAGGTTGCGATCACAACACATATTCAACCAATCCCCATGAAATTGGCACAACCTTACCATTTGTTTAATCATCGCATCTTCCTGTGAGTTCCACCAATCATAGCAGGCCCCTGTACAAACATCATAAATGGACGTTCCAGTGAACTGACTCAGTGTTTTATTATGAACTTTTTTCAGACTTTGTTCATTTTGTCACAGGGTTTGTCACTATTACTGACATTTACCAATGCTCTGTGAACTGTTTTATAATTTTGTGTTTGCTGTTTTGACTGAGCTCCAAAAAGATTTTGCTTCTTTGTGGAATACCCCCCAGGTGCACAGATAAAGCATATTTTGTTAGACTTGTTGAATTGTTGAGTGTTTTTATTTTCCCTGGAACAAGTTGCCTTTGATTTTTAATGAATTATACAGGAAAACCTACTTTTTTTTTAAATTTTCACTTGCTCCTAAAATTTCATTGTACAAAGCCCCTAAAACCATTGCAACATGCATCACAATCTTTGTTGGAAAAACTGCTGTAAAACCATTCATTTTAGGCCTCAACAGTTCTCAAAAAACAGCCTGTGAAATCCTGGACGGACTGTATAATCAGCAAAATGAAAAACTATTCTATTGCTATTATAAGAATCATACTCAATATCCAGGCAGAATGGCATCTGACATTATATTTTCATATATTGTATGATTGTGTTATTATTACTGATGCCTTAACATGTAAAGGGCTAATTTTAACTCTAATACCCCACAACTAGATGCTCATTACACCACAGGCCCCAGTTTGAGATAATTTAGTCTTAAGGAATCATTTTTTAAATTTTAGATATTAATATCATTGAGAATTCACAGTCAATTTGTGACCAAACTCAAATTACTATAAATTATAATCAATCAAAGCAGCCAACCCTGTTTCTTCCTTTGTTATTCCAACTTTCATAAAATGTGATTAAAGTTAAAATATTTTATTCCTCCTTTTGCTGGGGACCCCCAACAATCAACTTACAGCTTTTTAACAATCTTTATCTACAAAGTAACTGATAACAGCAGCTGTCAAATAAACAGAGTAAAAAGTACAATATTTCCCTCCAAAATGCACTGAAGCAAAAGTATAATGTAGCATAAAATGTATATACTCAAGCAAAGTACTTGAGTAAATGACCGTAGACACTTTTCACCACTGATCTTCTGTGACAGTCGGAGTAAACCTCACCTTGTCCTCCGTAGACAAACTGCAAATTAATATCTATGGATGTAAACAGATGAAGAGGTTATCTGGCTTGGTCAGATATCAAGAGTACCTTGTGCTCCTTTTGATCTGACACGAGAATCAAGCAGAAAGTACAGTAATTTTCTCGCCATCTTCTAATCTAAACAGGTCTAATTACAGGCACCAAGGTGTATTTGGGTGGATTCATAGCCTACACATTAGAGCACATCCATTGCACAACAGCCAGGAAATGGGGTGTGCTGTGCAATTGGACAGAACCAAGATGCTTTTTTTTTTTTTGGGAGTTGCATCACAAAAACTCAAAGTACTGCTGCGGTGCACCTCATTTCATGAATCCTTGTGTAGATTGAGTAAGATGAAGTAATTAGAGGCTTTAGTTTGGATAGCTAGCTATCTGCTCTGCTGCACATGAAGGCAGGGAAGTTATAATTAGAAACTAGCCAGCAACACCAAAGGGTTAGGTGGCAAACCCTCACCAGGACACACATACTTTGTTATTACCTCTGTGCAGTTATCATTTGATATGGCAGCATCCTGTCCTGTTTTTCACGTTCATCTGATGACATAGCCCTGATGGACCATCCTCTGGCAGGATGTGGCCTGTTGAGGCTCCAGTAATGACTCATTAAAGTTGTATGTTTGTTGTAAGTATGCTCACGGTGAGTGTGTGGCTGCACATTTTTCAGCAATTGTGTGTAATGAGTTTGAGAAGCATATCTGGGCCAAACATTTAAACCATCCACTCAAGCCTCAACCACTGATTTGTGAGGACTGGGCCACGAGTTAAACACCACTGAGTGATTGTTCAAATAACTCTTGCTTTCCAGAAGGAGATAGTTGTTATTGAGCCAGAAATGTTTCCCACCCGTACCAACCTCTAAGTGAATATTTAGACTAAAGCATTTAGACCCTAACTAAAGCCGGAGAGTTCATATTTTACACTGTAAAACATCATACAGACATTAGTAGAATCAAATATTATTTCATGTTAACTAAATGAAAATCTGTTGAAAGTTTCTAGATTTTATTTGGGGACAACTTCAGAACTTAAAAACACAGGTTTTTCTGACTTATCCAGTTTATATACAGTTGTGAGTTTATTCAACTCATCAAAATAAGTTTTGAAAGAAACTTCATCAGTATATTAGCATACTTTTCAGCATGCAGTTGTTTAAGAGTTAAAAACTCTCCTCAGAGCCCTCTGTTTTGTAGTTTATAGAAAACTTTCATGGTGGAAGCTGTTTGTCTTTAATACATGTTGAGATAAATAATAGTCTTTTTTTTGTTTTGTTTTTTCATAATAAAGAAAATGATGTTACCCATGATTGGGGCTGGTATCCTCCTGTACACTTAGTTGATTCAACCTAATATGTTGAGCTTATTGGTTTTACATTTTGAAAACTCACAAGAATCCTCTTAACTAATTATTCAACCCATGTCCAGTTAAATCACGTTTATGGCAGCAGGGCGTCTAATATTGAACCAGTTTAAAATTACATCTTGAGTGAAACCGCACTGAAACAATGTGTAGATCAGAAGAACCATTGCCAAAAATGAAGGACAGAAAAGAAGGAGTGAGGTTATCACATGACCTTTAATAAAACAAATATATTCAGATTTTCTATATATAACATTTTCTTATAAAACAATATATATAACACATTTACAATGCATGCAGCACCATGTCTTTATAATACTGGTGTTGACAGAATTCAATAGCTCATTTAAGTGCCACCTCCATGATTAATATTTACAATACAGTAATTTACTGCAATAACTGAGGCTTGAAGTTCCATAAAAAGAGAAACAAAACAGCTCTGCCATTACCAACGACATGAATCGATCTTCCCAAGACTTCTGAAATGTCACTTCCTAACTTCCGACTCCTCATTTGTTGATGGGGAATTGGATCAGTCCGTCTTGCACTGTTGCATCCCTCTGGGTGTATCACTTTTCCAGGAATCATGTCTATCCTTCCGGGTGCTGTTTGTGTCAGCAACTCTGGCAGGAAAGAATGTCTTAGGTGTTGGGTGTCTGTGTGTATGTGTGTGTCAGCATCTCAGGTGTATGCAAGGCAGAAAAGTGTTTGTCAGTGTCTGTGACTGATTTGTTGGTTTGCTGCGTGTGTGTCTTGTGTGTGAGTGTGTGCATTTCTGTCTCTGTCTTTGTGTGTGTCCACGCGTTTTTGTCAGCGTCTCTGACAGGTGTGTAGGTTCCGGGCTGCAGTCCTGCTGACACTGTGGTCTCGCTCTCCTTTCTCTGGTCGGCAGGCCAAGCCGTCGCCACAGTCACAGCGCTGAAACAGCTCCAAGCCGTGGTTGCCTTTCCTGCGGTGGCGTGTGCACACCTGGCCCTCCGTCAGCACAGGCTTACAAATGCGAGACCAGAAGTGTCTGGCACAGCACAGACCCTCAGAGCAGTCTGCAGATCTCAGGCAGGTGTCTCCTTCCTGGCCTGGAGATGGAAGGAAGAGAGAGAAGATGAGAATATGTCCTCACTGAAAACTTCTTCTGTTGTTACTTGAACTTCATAAAAATGTATGGTTCTTAACAGAACACTCACCTTTCACAGCTTGAGGCAGATGGCTGTGGGCAGTAGGAGGCTTCTTGGCGTGATGCTCAAGGGTGCTGTTGTGTTTGTGTGAGCCAGCAATGATAGATGCAACTGTACCATCAATGTCATTTGCCTGACAAACACCTAGAAAGGTCAAAAGAAAGGTATGCATTTAATGTCTATATTCACCACAATAGATATTAAGTCATCTACTTTTTGCCAAATCGGGATTAATGTGTAAACATGCAGATGCACACGACAGTTTGACTATGAGACAATATTCCCAGCAGTCAGAATATCATCAACAGCTTCGTACATCATAACTGTCATTATAAGTTTCAGATGGGATGCCTCTGCTCACCATTGCTGCAGCGGTTTCCTGCACAACACATGGAGTCTCGTGCGCAGCGCTTCCGGCTCTTACGGCAGGGCAGGCAGGCGCCTCTGGCGTCGTTGCAGAATTCATCACCTCCGCAATCTTCATCATCCGTGCAGACACCTGACTGCTATGGTTTGATGAAAAAGACATAATCAGCGTATCGTTCAAGTAATGTTACTTATATAAAGAAACTCACATACGCGCAACTTCGGTCATTACGCACAGATTTGACTTTTACGCACGGAATTTACCTGCAAGGTGTCCACGGGTGATTTGTGTCCCATGCCAGAGGGAGAGGTGCGCGGACTCGGACTGACAGTGTCGGAGCCTTTGCTGCCCGAAGCACCGGGCAAGTTTTTGATGGCGTTGGAGTTCATCAGGACTGTCCCCGCGTAAACGTCCCCAAGGTATCCAAACAGCGTAAGATACACAGCCAAGAAGCGATGCGCTGACGGAATCTGCATGATTCTCCCGTTAATTAAACTCTGCTGCGCTGCAAACACACGGACAAAAAAATCCTTTCGGTTTGTCTGCAAAAATTACTGAGTGACAAAGTCCAAAGCGGCCTTGAATCCTGAATCCCAAAAGTTTCCAGAGAGTTTCGGCACGATGCTTTCGAAGCGTCCTGACTCCCAGTCCTGGGATGATCTCTTTATACATGTGGACCTGTTTGTCTTCCCGCCCCTCGCTGTGCACAACAAAGGCGGAGGGGTGGAATTTCAAAGAGAGCCCCACTGTACGGAAATGGCCATCTATTCTCCGTGCACAGGACTGCGTTTCACAATGTTTGTGTAATGATAATGACCTGCAAAGTCTGTCTGAATGCGCATCACTCAGTGACGCACACTGGAAATAAATTATACCCACAGTCAAGATTTAGTGAATCAAGTTAGTACGAAATCGCATTAAAAAAAAGCAAATACATTATTTTTTTCTTTAAAACAGTGTCTTTTTTGACAAACCCACCAGTTGTGTGCCTTCTGCTTTGTTTTAACACTAATTTAAGAATATTTGTGAAAACCAGTAACACCGCATTAATAGAGATTAAATAAAGATATGTTACGGTGTGACTTTAATTAACTTGTTAACAAGTCTTCTTGTTATACTTGTTATATTCACTTACTCAAATAATCAGAATTCCTTCGTTTCCCCCAAAAGATTGATGCCAAGTTCACCATTTATTTATATTTTAATGACGTTCAGACTATTCTAGTGTAATCAGTCTAAATTAATGCAAACGTCTATGCTTCCAAATACTACAGCACATTGTATTTATTACATGATTTATCTTTCTAACTGTAAGAAAACCTCACCAGTATTCCTCTCAGTGTAGGATTCTGTTTCTTTCTTCATAAACTCCGCTAACCTCCTTCATTTAAAAAAATAAAAATAAAAAAGACAGTTTGGTTATTCCAATTTCTTTGACATTCAAGTAGCCTAACTGCCCTTTGGCTGTGTGTGAAGATGGTGATTGAAGTTACTTGCGTCGATTAACTACTTCATTTGATCCTTCTGATTGCAAAGGGGGCAATTATCCTCCAAAGTGTGCTTGATTACACCAGTGGCGGACATCAATGTGTAGGATATGCGGACCATTAAGGGGTGTGAAAAGTTTACCGAATTAATGGACTTCCGTGGCGAGGCCTTTCAGGGTTGACTGGCACTTCGAGATTAAAGGCAACCCTGATCTGTCTCTGCTGATCCCTGACCCTTTGGGCTCCTCCACTGCAAGAAATGTCCGTCGTAAAGTCAGAAAATACACTGAATTAATCAAATAAAGGCTTCAAAGAGTGAATTTGACTTCAGTCTCCCAAAGAAGCCAGATCATTTCACGTTTTTTAAAAGTTACAAAATATGTGTGTTTGTGTGTATTTAATTAAGCAATGATCTGTTCCTGTCTTAGTTTGCTCCTGGACACTGCCAGTATGCCCAGAAAAGTTAACAGGTGCTGATGGAAATGAGGGTTTAAAGGGACAGTTCACCCCTAAATCAAAAATACATAATATTCCTCTTATCTGTCTAAATCAGTGAGGCTCAGCCTGAATGTCAGGATCCCCAAGGGGTTTGCAAGATCATTTCTGGTTAAAACTATAAACCAGCACAAAAATGACAATTACCTTTATATACCACTATGTTCTGAACAAATGCAAATACTAACATTTTGCATTTTGTTACTTAGAAAATAGCAAACTTAGCAAACTACTCAGTCTGGTACAAGGCATGATGGGAAATTATGACCATATTTTAGGCTGGGGAATGGTTTTTAAATTACATTGTCTGTAAAAGTGAAATCATTTGCCTAGACTCAATTTTGTTGAGCGTGTTTGGATGGAGGGATGGAGGTGTTACGAACCCCAACCTGATTTTTCTGATGGGGTTGCGGCTTGAAATAGTTAAGAACCACTGCTGTAGATTGCTTTGGTATGAGCTGCCAAGTTTTGGTGATATCAGCCATAGAGATGTCTGTTCTCTCAAATCTAATGGAACTACAGGGCACTCGGTTCCACTCCTTGTTGTGAGCAGTTTCATGTAGGGACTACTCTCTTTTGACAGCAGAATCTGCTGAAACTACTTTCATTCAACTCGAAAGAAAGTAGTTCCTGCGTAAAACTGCTCACAGCAAGGTCTGTGGTTTAGCTTGAGTAACTGGGTTATGATTTCTAGAAAGAGAAGTTGCTGGTGAGTTTTTCAAATGAATTTTTCATTTACTGAGAGCTGTGCACCACTGTTCAGTAATAAAACATCACGTATTGATTTTGTGAATATGGATGATGCACAAAGATTGAGGTGGTTGTTTACAAAAAAATGAGTAGTTACTGGAGAAAGCCTGGGAGATGAGAAAAAACCTCTTCATGATGATGTAGGTCTGTAACAGTTCTTTTCAGTGTACAGTTTTATTTGAAATCTATTTTAAACTTTTTCCTTCTTTTTTCCTGAGAAAATACATTGAGACTTAGTAAAGAATTTGTTTTATTTACTTTTTTGCTCCTGTAAGTATCACTGAAACATGTATGTTTTGTAATATGGTCTGGAAATAAAAATAAACTAGCTAAACAAACGGTACTCTTTTTGCACTTTGTGCACCACATGCTGGGTGCCATTTAGCCCCATCTCTATGGCTGATATCTCTGAAACTCGGCAGCTCACACCAAAATTATCTCGATGAATAAATAGCACTACAGGTAAGAGGGAAAACATGTATTCTTGATTTTGGGGTGAACTGTCCCTTTAAGTTTCTCTGTGAACATATCTTGGCGCTTGGACGTCATCTGCTGGTCACACAGCCTATGTTTGCGTCTAAGGATGTGTGTGTGAGCATGCATATGTGTGTGTGTGTGTGTGTGTGTGAGAGAGAGAGAGAGAGAGAGAGAGAGAGAGAGAGAGAGAGAGAGAGAGACACCTGACAAACACACTGTAGCACTTTGTGCGTTTGAATTGCTGTATATCTTTTGAAGTAGAGCTTTTATCTCCACTTTACTAAATGTCAGTGCTGGCAAGGTGAGCTCCTTTGATGCACTTTGATCCCCTTTGATCTCGCAGAAGTGTCACCCTGTTGTTATGGCTGAAGCCATTCCCCTGTCCCCCAAACAGATTTGTTGTGTGAATAACACTGAGACCAGAGAAGCTGAATCATCTGCACTTACCACTAAGTGGATGACATTAACTTGAGGGCTGATTATTAGCTCTCAGGCAACCTTAACCAGTTCACATTAGACTGAGGCTGTTGGCTCCAGAGACAGACTGTCTTACCTGCAGCTCCCTCTTGTGGCAGCAAACTGTAAAATCTGCACAGCACACACTTCCAGTCAGCTGTTTCAAAGAACTAAGAGACAAACACTACTCAAAAGTATTGTTTTTACTCTATAATTTTAAAAATCTTACACGTGGCACTCTGCAAAATCAATTTACAGCAGAATAAACAACAGAACACAAGGCAAATATCAGGTAACATTGCAGAAGGCGTCAATATAAGACTGAAAACCAGTGGTTTGTAAGGTGATGGCATACATAAGGCTTTGTGAGTAACATAACCTGCCGTTAATACAGTGAAATACTTACGGTACAGAAGTAAGATTTCTTCTCATTTTTGCTCTCTATCAACATTATTCAATGATTTATGAAATATAAATGTGAGTCTGTTTGGCTTCATGGGATGAAATATGACTTGAGCGGTTCAACTTTATTCAAACCAAGCAATAAAATGTGAATTTGGATGATAATGCATGATGATTAATGCTATCATACCGTACCGTCACAGATTGTCAACAGTCGTAAACAAGAATATTATTTTCGTATTTGTGAAACTGCAAATCATTCTTGCCATCTCTAAATGCTCAGATTTCTGGTGACAGATGTGATTTATTGTTCACTTTATATCCGGCCAGTTGTGGTGGACTTGAGACCATATTAGACACATAGAGGAAAGCATGTCATTGCAGCCATGTCAGGTATGATAGATTCTTTTGTAATGTTTTACTCAGTAAATGTTTCTGCGAGATAAATCAAAGGGGTAAGCAGGAAATTTAGGTCATATACAGTTTTGTCAGCCATCAAATGACTAGAAATTCTCTTTCTGTGGTGATTAATGTATTTATTAGGTATAACAAAGGATGTGAAGCAGCCATCTAAGAGGACACATAAGTTTTTGAGGTGTATATGTGTTCATGCAGCATCGAAAAGGACTTGTGATGTTAATTTTGTATGCCATTGATTTAAGGCACTTACATTTCTTCTGATTTAATGATCTGACTTTTGGACATGAGAGGTGATGAGCTGGATGAGAGATCATGGTGGTCATGGCCCTAAGCTGTGAGTTTCACACAATGTAATCGCCTTTATTTTCTTTTTCCATCTCACATTTTAAGATGATGTTACATTATAGGGACACTTCTCCCCATAATCAAAAATACATATTTTCTGTCTTGCCTATAGTGCTATTTATCCATCTAGATAGTTTTGTTGGGAGTTGCTGAGTTTCTGCGATATCAGCCATAGAGATGTTTGCCTTCTCTCGGATATAATGTGGCTAAATGGCACTGTGGTGTTCAAAATGCCTAAAAAGCACATTTGAAAAATTCAACACCAGTGCCTCTTCCCAAAATCATAACCTGGTGAGTGGATAATCCACAAACCTTGTGAGCAGTTTCATCTAAGCAGCTACTTTCTAGTAGAAAGAAAGTAGTTTCAGTAGATTCTACCATAGAAAGAACATAGTTTATACATGAAACTGCTCATAACGATCTGTGGATTATCATGAGTAACAAAGTCATGTTTATTGGAAAGTGACACTGGTATTCAAATTTTGAGCACCATGAGCCAAATGCTAGTTAGTTAGTTATATTTGAGAGAAGGCAGACACCGCTACGGCTGATATCTCCTAAACTCAGCAAGCCCCACCAAAACTATAATGAATATATATTTTGGATTTTGGGGTGAACTGTACCTTTAATAGTCTTAGATAATGTGAATGTGGTGAATTTTGCCTACAAAGAAGAGGATGGATAATTCATGTGGATGAACTTACTTACTTAACATGGTTAAAATCTGTTTAAAAACCTTGAGAATACCACTGAGCACAACGCAACATGGTGTCAAGTGATATCAAACAAATTTTCACTCAAGTTTACAAATTGACACAAATTTCCAATTTTCCAAAGAAGGAAGTCAAGTACATTACGAAGAAATCAAGCACAAAAAAATCACTATACAAAAACAATAACCAGTACTGTCATCTCACCACCGCTTATTATAATTTATCAATAACAGCACCAAAGACATTGAAACCATGTTCACAGTTATGTCAGAACTTTACAGAAGCGAACCGAGGACGAGGCATTAGGGTGATTCGAAAACAAAATCAAGAAGTATGTAGGTAGAGAAGCATTCGTGATTGAAAGCATTTTAAAGAACAACAAAAACTAGTGTGACTTCAGCTACTGAAGCTTAAAATGAGCTATAACTGCTGATTTTCTCAGTTAATGGTCTTAAGTGCATAATGACACATTGCTTCATGGAAATACTAGCTGACATTTCATGTGTGTCGGTGTGTGATTCATTAAATTTTAAGCAGGGCACTTTAAGAGTTATGTCTCTTTCCACTGAATGCACAGTGTTTGTGCTTTTCTAGGTAATCTTATATAAAGTGTACTAAGTATTTGACTTTAGCCCAGTTGTGTTCATGTGTAAGAACTTGTAAATCCAAATACTATGTACCGTACATGCTGTATGCCATATGGATGTTAAATAAGAAGACGAATCAGTGACATTCAGGTTAGTCTTGAGCACTTGATACCAGTTTTACTTGCAAACTGTAGTGTGTAGATCTCTGGAAAATGTAAGAGATTGCAGCAAGCAGCTGCATGTCAAAAACCAGGGAGCAACTGCAGTAACATCTTATACCCTCCTAAAGTCCACCAAATTTTTCACCAAATATTGCGGAGCAACAAACAGAAATTGAATCATCAGCCTCCTCCCCTTTTGAGCGGTCCATCATCACATTTTTCTTATTTATCCTATTGAACATTCATCCACTAAACAAGGAAAAACCTGGCTCCATTATCAGCCTCAGTTGTATTGTGTGTGTGTATGTGTGTGTGTGTGTGTATATGTGTGTATCCCTGCGCATTCTTTGCCTTTGCCTTTAGAGCCGAGTGTAAGACAACACCGAAGAAGTGCTACAGCAGTCCCGTTATAAATGCTTGATCCAGAGCCACAGTGAAATAAAGGCATATCGGTGACCCAGAGGGTTTGCCATCCATCCGTTTATCTTCTTTCCCAAATGATGCTCTTGTTCCTTTTTTAAAGCAGTTTTTACAACACAGCCATGTCCTCATTGATGGCCTCCAAGCCAACAAAAGAAGAGTTTCTTTTGGTTTTAAGGGGAGACGAGGACTAAAAATCGACATCCCAGCCGGAGTTGTCATCAGGAGGCGGGTCCTCATTGTCCTCTGGGAAGCTGTCGAAATTACTTGTGTCAACTGCTGATGTGACCTGGTACAAAGACAGAAAAAAAAACATTCAAAACAAGACTAAACAAGCAGATAACAAATTAAGTTTGAGTATGAGAGTCCCTCCTGTTCTCACTCGCAGATTGTCAAATGCCAATGTTTTGTCATGCCTCTCAATGTCTCATAGCGATGCACAAGGTACCCTTTAGTCTCCGTATGAGAGGCACTGCGCTTTTAAGTACAGAAACTTTAATGTAAACCCACCGCATCAGGTAATGTAGTATAATGGTGATGTAGGTGACACAGTATAGAGATGTTTGTGTAAAATAGCTTTTTTACTGTTTTTATTACTTCATTTATCTTGCTTTTATTGTCTTGTGAAGCATTTTGCTGTTTTGAAAAGTACTATATAAATAAAATTTATTTTTGTAAAGAGTGAAGAAGTCCACATATGGAGCAGGTGGGGTGGATGAATGGATTAAATAAACACAAGACTTTTACCCAGGAGGGTGGGGTATGTATCCTCTGTGAATTACCACTAAGAGTTTTTTTACTGGTTATGAAACAGTCTCAGTTTTTTACTGATGCATCTATATCAATGTTCCCCAACCCTGGTCCTCAGGGCCCACTGTCCTGCATGTTTTAGATGTTTCCCTGCTCCAACACACCTGATTCAAATGATCAGCTCGTCATCAAGCCTCTGCAGACGTCTGACAACAACCTGATCATTTGAATCAGGTGTGTTGGAGCAAGGAAACATCTAAAACATGCAGGACAGTGGGCCCTGAGGACCAGTGTTGGGGAACACTGATCTGTATGACCAACATAAACAAACAAGATCATCTGCAAGACGGTTGGTTACACACTACCACTTTTGTCCACATAAGCCTCCAAAATCAACAAAATTTGAAAGTTCCTTGGAGTAGCTGCAAAGTTTTAAGTTACATAATGACACGACTTACTTCATTTCACAAATGTCATGTAATGTAACGTAATTTATTTTACTTACTTTAATCCAAACCATGTTTTTTTCCTTTTTTTGATGCCAATTTGACTGTTCAAATATCTCTACATGGACATTTTGGGCACGACACTCTTCTACAGTGTGTGCAAATCAACCACACTGGGACGGTCTCACATTTAACCACATGGTAAAAAGGCTTTTTGGCAGCATCTCACAGATGCAAAAGGGTACCTTGTGTATCAGAATGAGATGCCAAGTGGTGTGACAAAGCAGTGCTGGTATTTGACGACCTCGGATGAGAACTGGTTCGAGATTTACTACAAAAGAAAATCAAATTTATGGAGTGGAGCTGTCAGCAGTGTGTACTTACGTTAGGGATAATAGGAGGTGTCAATGTTCCCTTCTTCAAACCCTCCCAGTTAAAGCCCTCAAACCATCTAAAGGAAAAACAGCATCATTTTATTCCATAATTATGCCTCACTGTACAATTCCAATTAATAAATAGAGGTACATTTATTCATTTATAGACAAGCTTACTTGTGCTTTTGGATGTCTTTGACACCATTTTTCAAGTTTCCCAGTCGTTCAGAAGGATTATCCCTGCAGTGCACAGGAAACAACGCGTGATGAGTTGCATCAGCATATAGACCATTTCAATGAGTTTACACAGCTGGAAGCACCGACACTCACCTGCATAGCTTTTTGATTAGGTTGGCAGCATTTTTGGTAATTTTCTTTGGAAATTCGATCATGTCGATGCCTCTCAGGATGATGTTGTAGGTTTTCATAGGATCAGGGCCAGAGAATGGAGGGCTATGTAACAACAGGCAAAGATATTAGTCTTAAGTGACAAATGCATTAGCATGCAAGAATTTAAAGTGACTGTGGCACTATTCAGACCAGGTATTAATATGCAGCCTGAATGAGCCAATCACAGGGGTACAGCTCTAGATACAGGTGTGAACACACCCGAGATGCATTTGAGATCTGATTGTCACATTCCATATTTCTTTGTGTGTACATAATGTGTCGTTGACCACATTGAGGGACGGCCTACTCAGCTGACGTCCTTAAAGTTCGTCATTTGGTTCACTGTATTGCTAATTATGTGTTTGGGCTTTTTTACCCTCAGCTACAAATTCTTAATCACTTAGCCCTCCTTGTAAATTCAGCGGATGTTATTTCTTTCTTTGTAGAAAAAAGATTGTGTCCATTTGTCACAATTTGTAAAGGCTACTACTGGGAAGCCACCACCACAACAATGCATTTTTCAAACGTGTCTTTGTATATAGAGAGCGGAGGTGAAACGGCTACAGCAAATCCTTAATCATTTGTGTCTTCTTGTAAATTTGGCATCAAATAAAACACATTAAGTTCTTTCTTTCCTTGCATAAAACATTGTGTTGCTGTGTGGAGCAGGTAACATTCTCCATTTCTGATTGAATCACTGATACCACATTTTAGCAGCTCCATGTGCAAGTGTGTGGTAGTGCACTGAGTCGTCACATTTAAATTTGTATACTGGTGTAAGGAGTTGATGTGTATGGTGCCATATATGCCATGACAGGGAATAGTTAAGATATTAGTTTTATTTAGTTTTTCAGACATGCCCAGGCTTGTGTGTACCTGCCAGTTAAGAGCTCAAACATGAGGATTCCTAGAGACCAGTAGTCAGCTGAGATGTCGTGGCCCTTGTTCAGAATGATCTCTGGTGCTACATACTCCGGTGTCCCACAGAAGGTCCACGTCTTCTTTCCAAACCCGATCTTCTTGGCAAAGCCGAAGTCAACCTGTGGAACAAACAAGATTTTTCCATCAGTCAGACAAAGCTGAAAAAGAATTTGAATTTATTTCATATTTATTTGGTTATTTATATTTGATAATATTCATTATAATGAATCATAATAAGGAAGCTGGAAATTGCTAATGATTTCTGCAGTTTTTCACTTGATGCTTTGGCATGATGGATAGAAAGAGTCGAGCAGCTGGTTGCTGCTCTGCCAAAATCTGCAAACTGGTTCCTCCAGGAGGAGAGAAGGGAATGGCAGCAACCCAAAAAACAAAGAATCTGACTAACTTTGGCGATACTTCTTTATTCAGTAATTATACAATAATTATTCTTTTATTCACAACTAACATGATGCAAGTGTTTAAATTTCATTTTATTCTTCATTATAGTATCCCCCAGAAATGAGACTTGTTTGAAGCATGTCAGACTTTCACAAAAGACACAGAAAATGTGATTCAGAAGTTGTTTGGGTGGTAATTCCTTAATGATGTCTTACCAGTTTGGCATATCCCCTGTGGTCCAATATAAGGTTCTCTGGTTTGAGGTCTCTGTAGATGATTCCTTTGGAATGCAGGTAGGCGAAGGCCTCTACAACACACGCTGTGTAAAACCTGGTGGTCGAATCCTCAAATGAACCCCTGGAAACAAAACACAGCAGGACAGCAGAGCTGAATTGTGAACTGTGTGGTATCTAACTGCAGCAAAAATGTCTTTTCTTAAACAAAACAGGATTCCCATGAAAAACAGAAGTGTGGAACATATTAAGTAAGCTCTTTTCAGAGAATTATCTCTGCAAATCACCATGTCTGAAGCACAGCAGATATAAATAGAACTATAAAGCTAACATTGTACTGCTCTAAAATTCATTGTTGAGATATAAAGCTGTAATTGATGTCAAAGAGCATAATGTGTGAGGCTCATGTGAACCACAGACATTACTCTTGTGATAAATTGGAACTCCTGAAATGAAAAGAAAGGTAAATCTTCAAATGCTAATCTACATGTTGTACTTTATCTTTGAAATACGACAAGCTAATACAATTCATTTATATCTGAGCTGGTGAAATAGAGCTTACCGGTCTCGAAGAATGGTCCACAGTTCTCCTCCTAAACACGCTTCCATCAACATGTAGAGGTACTTGCTGTCCTTGAATGTTCTGTAGAGTCTGAAAACACAAAAATGGATGTTGGAAAAATGCGAAAATATCTGATGAACATCTGGTTGGAGAGGTGCGATTAACTAATGTAGAAAATCCAAATGTAATATTCTAAAATTAAAAGAAGTGTTGAAATATACTCTAATGAAATGAGTATTGACACCTACACACCCACAGCACATCTACATTTCACATCCTTAAGTTACGCCTGTTTCGGGTTGTAATGATTTAATTATCACAAATACAGCCCCCGGTTGTGTAGGAAGCAGTTTTAGATTAAAGACACCGTTTGCATATGATATTAAAATGTGATGTGTATCTGGACACGTTATCCAGAAATGGAAAAATGCATGTTGAACTGTTGAACTTAGGTAGGTGTAAATGCAATCGGTGCAACGTGCTGGCATCTGTGTACAACATAACACTGATACAGGTATTTGTTTTCATAAAATAAAAATATCTCAAATGTAACATGAGGTAAGATAGGTTGCTGTTTATCTTTAGAGAGCAAGCAAGCGAGAAGGCTGAAAGAGACACGCCTCTAATTACTCATACATCAACATCTTTTCTGTCATGAAAGCACCAAAAGATGTTTCTTAGCAAAACTATGTGAAAAATGAAAGCAATATGGGTGGCAAAATTTATGGCTTACAGTAAGAAAGTGTGCAACAGTGTGCGCTGCACTCATCTGCGCAACTGATCTGCTGTTATAAAGGGTTATAATCTATTTAGTTATAGAGTAGCCTACATGCTGGAACTGCAACACACTGGAACAAACTGACACAGTATTTTTCTACACAAAGAAAGGAATAACTACAGGTGGGCCTTAAGAGGTCATGAAAATTTAGTTTAAATTTTCTAAGTTTGAATTTACCATGATTTTTTTTAAATAATCAGAACTAATAAAATAAAGCCATGGGATTTAAATTATGTGTTATTCTTCAGTTATCTGATATATTTGAACAGGTGTATTTAACAACACGTTTTGTGATCTGTCGCATTAACACCAGACTGTAACTTATATCTCATCACTGATACGAATCATTCTCACGTGTTGATCAGAGTTGTGATTAAAGGTTTGGGTGGGCACCAGGGGATTTTCAGATTTCAAATTGGGCCGCGACGTTCTTAAGTTTGGGAATGGCTGACTTAATGTATTACATTTGCCGAAATTACAAGAGGGAACAAATGATTAAGAGTTTGTCATAGACGGCATTTCACAAAGTTCATTAAAGTTCCCCTAACTCAACAACTCACAAACTCTGATTTTTAAATTCAGTCTGGGGCTCATTTGGCAGCAACTCAAATTACTCATGCACAGGTTTTGCTCTGGAGGACAGAAATCCAACCTCAGTGAGGATAAACGAGAATGCATTAAAAATACCAGACATAAATGCCAAGGCAAGATCGCATCAATTATTATCTGGATAACGTATCTGGATACAGAATCCATTATGATACCAGGTGTAAATATGAAAACGCCTCATTTATATATTTTATGTGGTCAGAAATAAAGGGATTATTTTGTTTAGATTTTTGTTGATACTACTTCCAAATGAGTGAGAGGCAAGTTTATTTGTAGCTTAAGGCAAAAAAAACTGGAGGGCCTGTAGCCCTTTATATAGTGTGGAGTAACTCAGAGAGAGAAGTTGGAGTACTTTCTTGTATATACAGAGAAGACAGAAGAAAATAAGACCTTATAGGTCAGCAGAGTATCTCAGGATGGAACGTCAAAGATGCACTTTAGACACAATTCAAGTTGTTTCCAACATACTTGACTTGTACGTATGTGAAACTTTTGTTAGAAAAACAAAGAACCTGCAAACTCCACAGATGATCATGACCTTTTGGCTCTGAGGTATTGATCCTTGTGACATGTAAGGCATATACAGTAACATTACTGATATTGTGTTTCAATGAAGCTATTCAGGGAGAGTACCTAACAATGAAGTCAGAATGAGCCTCCTGCATGATGAGTTTCTCTGAACGAATGTGCTCCTGCTGTCTTGTGTCGACAATGTGCCGCTTCTTCAGGATCTTCATGGCGAAGGTTTTGTTCTCATCACTCTTGAGCTGAACCTGCAGCATAAAGGTAATAAAGAAAATGAAATACATAAGTTCAGTTGGCATATTAACCTGTGGAGACTGTGGAGATGTAAAGAAAAAATCATTCATGCTACTGTCACAGTGTAGTGCCCCTACCAGCTCAACACGACCGAAGCCACCGACCCCGAGAGTGTCGATGATGTTGAAGTCAGCGAGGTTGAGGTTGAAGAAAAACGCGTTCTCTGCTTCATACCTGTGGTGCCAGGAAAAAGGGGGGAAAAAGACAGAATGGGAACAGGATTAGAGATGAGATGAAGGATGAAAGAAGAGATTATCCACTTTCAACAACCTGGGACAAAATATCCGTCTTTCCTTCAGCTCATTTGTTTGCAAATCTTAGAGGATTTAATTCATAGTAATCTATCAAGGATGTTATTGAGGATGTGGAGTGTATAAATATGAACACGTGAACAGGATGTGTTTCATTTTAGTCCTCTGGTAAATCACTTTGACCTGCCTTTGAAAGCAGACTAACTGTGCCCGGCCCCATTCTCGATAGCAAAGAACAAACACGGGATGTCCGTCACTCGAGCTGTTCACTGCTCAGCTGGCTCTGAAGACATGCTTTGGCTCTGCCACCGAACACCCCAACATGCCATCGCAGACCTGCACACACTGGCAATGGAGACTGTTTCCACGTGTCCGGCCCTTATCCCCAGTTGCCCCGTGTCTTCTCTGGTTATTGTTTGATCCAGACAGAGTTTCATCAGCTCAGTCTCTGGATCAGTGGGCTTAGGACAGATCTGAGTCTGGCCAACCCTATCTGGGTCACTCAGAACAGACGATCGCCTCAACGTCAGGCCGTTTCCCGCACAAAAACAGTACAGCTGTATGCCAATGGCAGACATTTATCCAAAAATACCCCTTGGAAAGAAGACTTGTTTAGATAAGTCAGCAGTCTTCCTTCATGGATTAGCAAGGATTAAGTTTGTTTAGCTAAAGGTTAAACAATGACTCATTTCATACTGTTCTGGCTTTGAATTTGATAAATAAAATGATAAATGAGAGTCTTACTTTTGCCTTTCTTCATTCTAAGCTTATGTGGCCATTTGAAATATGCAGGCGAGTCACAATTTCCATTCTAAATTGAAAATTGATCAAAATGAGCAAAATCAATAAATAATATAAATCAAACGGAGGATTTGGTGAGTCTCCCAGTACTTTTTTTTTTCTTCTCCACCCTCGCCCACTCGTGCGTGTCTGGCTCGTGTCCAAAGAATAAAACCAAAACAACACGTCAAAGATGACACAGCATAGCTTACCAGTGGCCTGCAGCTAAACGTTTAAATCTTTTTAAAGAGGAATTAGAAAATGTAAATGACAGTTGTCAAGGAATAAAACCAAATATTTGTCAGTCTTTTATAGTATTAAACTCTGATCATCTGGCACGTCTGTATTTATTATTTTATGTTTTGTGTTTTATTTGTATACTTGGTTATTGTCCTGTAAGAAACTTTGTGTGTGTAACCATGAGTTTTGACCAGTGGATTTGGACAATTGTGACAGCCCTAGAGATGTGGAAAGAGAAACTTATTTTGCTTCATCAGATCCACCAGATATACTGCAAGCTGGAACAATAAAACCTTTCCCCTAAGCTGCATATCAGTGGTTACAGTGTTGGCACGTGTTGGCAGGTTACCAGGCATGCTGTTTCTCAGAAACACATCAGGTTACCAGGAGAGTCTATGTTTATATTTATTTGTGTATACAGGCACACACAGGTGATCCTTTCATCTAATTCTCTCCTCCTATCATCTGCAAGCCAAATCCCAAAATGCTCTCTGCTTACCAAAGAGACGGAGACTAGTAACTGACAGCACATGTATTACAGTGTACAGGACAGGATTATTAATAATGTCAGGGTGACACGTGTGCATACCTAAACTTATAAGTGCAATAGAGTTGTCAGGATACCAGAATTTTAAACATTGATACAATGCTAGTATAAAAAATGGCACTTGATAACTTTTTTCAGTACCATGGGGAAACAAAAAAAATGTTCTAGGTAGGGCTGGGTACCAAACTTTGGCACTGACTGAATTGCTTCAATACTATCGAGTGCTGAAAAATGCCTTATAATTCAATACCAAAGTTCAAAACCTTAGGAGTAAATCTCCCAGTTGCAGTTTAATTTTTAGGCTGTAAAACTACTTTAAGTAGAAAATTGTCAAGTTGCTGAAACAGAAAAAACATTTGAAAAAGACAACTTAAGTTTAATCATATTGTGGTGAGTAAGATTTCATGATTTTTAAAGTAGTGTGTAATGTAATTTATATTTTGTTAAAATTAAAAATTTTATGAAATTGGTATTTATTGGTTTTTATTTATTTAAAAGTATTGTTCAGGAACTGGTACTGAAGTCACGCTGTCACTATTGGTGCTGAAATTCGTTTAACAATAAGCAGCCTAAGTCCTTGGGACACAAAATAGGATTTTTTTTTTTAATAAATAACTTTTATACAGCACTGGTACAGAAAAAGTAATTTAACACTGTCTGATTTTGCTGTGATGAAGGTCAAATTTCAGCCAAGAAAATAAAGGCTGCCTTGAATGAGTGCTTAGATCTTTTCTTTTTTTAAAAAAAAATAGATTCATTGCTTTCAGTACTGAATACATATCGAATATATTTTTGCAAACCTCAGAGCACATACAGAAAACTGCACACAAAATCTTTGGGATGTGGACATGAGCTGTTCAGGTCCTGTTAATGAAGTCAGAGGTCTTGCAAATTCTTCAAAAGAATGAGCGGATCAATTTACATAATTCAGTCTTTAAGAGGGTTAAAAGTAATAGTGTGATTTGCCAGCAGATGGCAGCATTGCTCCATTAGATGTCTAAAGGTGAGACGAGAATACCTGCTGATGAACAAAAAAAATCCTTGCATGGCTGAACTACCCAATGAAGCTATTGTATATAGTACTGCAGGCAATGGAAGAATCAACTCTTATATCTTATTCTGTGCAAAAGATGAACAAAACAAAACCACAAAAGCAGCTGGTGGAGTTGAGTTGTACAAGTGGAATTGCAATCAATAGTCCTGTTTCAGGAAAACACTTCTGTCCCTCTGTGTCTCAATCAAGGACATTGGCAGTCAATGAATAGTGGGGATATTTACTAAAGCAGCAATCCAAATATTCGTACTGATATTTTTTTCTACCGCACATAGACAGAGAACAACACTTGTCTATGTCCATGGCTGCAGCACTAGATGTTATATGATACTAGTAAACAGAACCAGTGGGACTCAAACCATACATCTACCCTAAAATAGACATCTAAACCATGACCTTGAATGAAAACTAACCCAGAGCACTGGGTCACACTGTAATGTAACCCTGGTTAGTTACACAGTACATGTATTTTGGGGCCCGATCTAAGAGGTTGAAATGACAGGTTACTTATTACTGTCCAATCCATTGCTAGAACTGCGATACAAAGTGTTCCTGCGCGGGTCAAGTAGCTCCCCAGTGGGTGATAATCTATATCAGTGAACGGATGAGATCATAGACAATGATGCAATCCCCATGTGTCTAAGTGTGTGTATTTGTGTGTGTAAGTGTTGCAGTGTGTGTGCTTTTATCCTCATTTCCTTTGCTACAGTTCTTCTTGGTCTAGCCTGACTCAGGGGAGAGGACAGCATCATGACCTTAAGGCTGACTCTCGTTAAATGGCACTTTTATTTACCACTAATGCCTACTTAATGAACTCATACACCTGCTCGACAGACGCGGGACATGCTGAGTCATTATGGGTCATATTTACTCATCAATCTTAAATCATAAAGAGTTTTTCGCAGGATGATGCAGGGCAATGATTAGCAGTAAGTGGAATGCAAAGCTGAAGCCGGAGTAGGCAGCATGGGCAGAAGTTCCAAAATAACCTCTAAGCAGAAAGTGATTCAAGTGTTCTGAGAGAAAATTGGACATATGCTTCTCGTCTTGGCTCTGTTTTCACACCTTAGAAAATCTAACCAGTGATGGGAGACTTTGGCCACTCACATGTCTGTAAAGTAGTTGGTTTTTGAGTCTTATTCCCAAAACCTGAGTGTTTGATGACCTGTGAATGAGACTCAAAAATCAACTTTCTTCAAGCCACCAATCCTGTGCGCGGGTGATATGATGACATGGGGCCTCATTACAGAAAAAAGTCTGACATCTTAACTCAGTTTAGGATGACATTTAGTACTTTTGGTAGGACAGAAACACATTTCCTGACTGCATTTAAAGTAGTTATTTAACTACAGAACTGAAAAATTTCCAAAGTTAGGATGCCACAGATCCCATCCTGTATTTAAAGTAACAGCCAAAAAATGGAAGAATCACAGTTGTTAGGTCTGTATGACAATGAAATTGAAGATAGACACCATAATATTATGCTTATTACTATTCTTATGATAACATTTTAAATTTCCTGGACCTTATTGCACAACAAAATTGTTCATTTGAGATATGAGATCTTAAATATGATAGCACATGGCCATGAGCTTAGGAATTGCTTCTGAAATAGGAATAAAGGATTTTTCCTATTCTGAACATTTTAAAAACAATTTGAATTAAAAATGTTTGTCCCTTTTATGCCTTTATAATACAGTCAACAGCGTAGATGAGGGGCGTAATGGGAGAGAGTTCAGGAATGGGATGCAGCAGGTAGGTCCCAAACCACGGATGTTACTGCTCAGGGTTGGTGTTATAACTCATAGGCCACCAAGACAAACCAAAACCCAGTTTTTAGAGACTTCTGCAAATGTTTATAAGATATTTAAGTATGCTTTGGCAAATTTACTGACATTTCTTGTCAATATTTGCCAATAAGCTTATTTAGCTTATGGTAACGTCTGGTAAAGAAAATACTTTAGTTCACTTGTTATGCATGTAGAAATATAAGTGAAACATTACAGTGGAGACAGAAGTATTCACTCTATATTGTGTCGCTCAAAGCTCCTCTTGCATAGGGAATCAGCAGCTTGATCAAAAACTGTGTGCCCATATAGCACATAGCAGGGAGTTGGTCTTTGAAGAAAAGACCTGTCAACCTCACAGAGAGCAGCTGTAGTTTGCCGTACAGTTACAGTACTGCTGCACAGTGCTTATCCGCTGTGACCAATTAGAGATAGTTTCCATCACCGTGGGATCCTGACTCAGGCTTTCCTCACCAAGAAACAAATGTGCTCTGCTGGGCGGGGAGTGCCGGCAACAGACGACACACACAGCAGGGAAAGCTACCTTAATCAGAGTGAAAGCGCTGTTGATGTGACAGATTTCAGGGAGCAGAGGGAGAGAGCGGCTTCACTTTAAGGTTAAATTCTGTAGAGAATAGGGTTGATAATAAGATTTAGAGGTGCAAACGTCTTTCCTGTTATCTGTAGCACTATTTATCCACCTAGATAGTTCTGGTGTAAGTTGCCAAGTTTTGGCTGTAGAGATGTCTGCTTTGTCTTGAATGTGGTGAGACTAAATGGTACTCATAGTGCTCGAAATGCCAAAACATGTGTATAATCAATTTCATCACGAGTGCCTCTTTCTAAAAAGCATGACCCAGTTGCAAAGATAATCCACAGACCATGTTGTGAGCAGTTTCATGTAGGGTCTACTTTCTTTCTGTGGTAGAATCTACTGGAACTCGATAGGATTATCTCAAGTAACCAGGTCATGATTTCTGGAAAGATACATTGCTGTTGAGATTTTTTAGCTTTGAGCACCACAAGCTGTGTGCCATTTAGTCCCATTATATATATATATTTGTAATAGAAGGCAGGCATCTCTACTGCTGATATCTCCAAAACTCACACCAAAGAAAGATATTTAATTCTGGTTTTGGGCGTTAACCTTCCCTTTATAATTAAGTACTTGTGTAAAAATGCACTTAGATAAAAGTGAAAAGTAGCGCTGTTAAAGTTCATTTTGCTAATCATTTTTTCCAGAATAATAATAAGCAACTTCAGGTAGAAGAAATATCTGTTTCCATCCTAATTATCTGTGCTATCCTGAGTAATGCTTTCAGATTCAGGTGCATCCATAATAAGTTTACAAATTATGGCAATTTCTTGCTCATTTGCATGAAATCAATCTTTAACTGGCTTCCCTAAAGAGCTAGGATGGGAAGGATGGGGTAGAGGATGAACACTGCAGGTCTCTTTCTATCACACACATCTTCCGGCAGAGCAATCTGCATCAGTGGTAGCGAGCCATGAGGGGCACCTGGCCAAGGCTGAACGCCAGAGGCGAGCCACTGCGCCCCACCATTATAACCATCTCCTCTCTCAGTGTCTCTGTCCAACACAGTAACTGGTGTTATGTTCTGCGCTTTGCTGACTCGATTCCACTGACTTGCCAAAGATGACTGACGCTCTCAACAGTCGGCAAGAAATGCGAAGCATCGGACAGAAGTGTAGCTGGCCGTGTAACCCGTCTTGTTCTCTCCATCTCTCCTCACTCCGTCCATCTATATACATCCTTCAGCTTTCTGGCTCTGTGTAATCTGTCATTACTGGGCTCTTGTTTCTCCTCACCTTGCCTCACAACATCGCACCAACTGAGCCAGATATCAGATTATGCCAGTACGTAACTGTCTGAACCCTAAGATGCCCACCTCATTGCCAAGGTGCCCTGTGCCTTCGATGGTGCCATTCTCTTGTTTCCATAGTGATGACAAATAGAGTACATATTAATTCCTCCAGAAATAGAGGCGGAGGTCATAGCCTCTGCTTTCTGGCCGGCCACATGGGTATTGTCTTGTTATATAACAGACCTAAAGGCGAAATGCATTAACGGGCAGCCGGGAGGACGCTTCTTCATAAAATGTTACAGCTGGTGAGCCGTAATGATATGGTGCAATGTTTTAAAGGAAAGAAAATTAATTTAGAAAAAAATAATTGACAAACAAAACACAAAAAAAGCCCAAAGCCCAAATATATTTAAATTGGTTGTATTTCAATTTAATTAAACTCGTGCATATCAATAAATTATAATATCTTACTTGGCTTTGGCATCAGCATCCTCATGGCCTTTACTGGACACGTCCTCCAAACCTCCAATCAGGTGCTTGAAAGAACTGCAACACAGACAGGAAATGTTGAAAGAGCACATGAGCAAACTTTTCTGATATGTATTAAATAATCTGTCCAGCCTAAAGTAATAGCACATGAATGAATAGCTTATGGTTAGAGGAAATAAAGCAGTTTGTGCACTGCAGGCAATCCGTATAAGAAGCTGGTACAATATATGGCCAGACTGCTGAGAAAAAACATTGCCAGTTACTATTAAATATTCATCAGTCTGCTTTTAGAGACAAAAAAAAATCTCTGAGAACAGACGAGAAGGCAGATCTACCCCTGAAGAGGTGTAAAACAGTTTGATAGCAGATGGAGGCTGAGTGAACTTTAGAGATAAATGTAGAGACTGTGCATAAATCTTTTAATGAATGAATTATAGAATAGAAAAGTTATCATTAAAAACATAAAATCCTCATGATAATATTTAAAGTTACTCAACTCAACTCAAAGTTGTGCAACCACGTTCTTTTCAGGTCTTAATGATAAAATTACAATAACAGTTACTTTTCTCACTGGATATACAAGAAGTAGTATGAGTGCAGAGGATATGAAAATTAAAGAAAGATTACAATGTTAACTGGAGAATAATAAGATGCATAATACATTAACTCACTGAAATAAAATCCTCCAATGCTGCACTTGTGGGGACGTCTGGTACATGAAAAATAATAACTATGCTTGAGCTCATTTCTCTCTAAAGTATGCCCACGTATGCAAAAGACTCCAAGCATCCTGGAAGAACAACTAACCGAGACAGTTTTCATGCAAGGCTCATCAAGCTGTCAGCCAGAAGAGGCAATACATCTGGTGTTTTCTCCCGTTGAGAACATAATGCCTGTGCGCTGGGACTGTTTCCGAGCTCAGCTTTTCTTTAAATGTTTGGCTGCTCGCAGCGTCTATTGACACCCCGCTGCTTGTTTTTATGCCCTGTCTCTTTCCAACTGTCTCTATCTGTTCCTTTTCACCTCCTTTTGTTTGAATGCATCACACACGTATGGACATGCAGTAAACGAGTAAATGCACACAGAATAACCAAAGTTGAAATACTAACAACCTGGCATCTGCACTAAAATTGGCCTGGCCAGGTGACATAGACACACACAATGAGCGAGCTTTGTGGGCTGTGACAGCATTAGCTACTTGTGTGACAGGCAGTGGTAATCACCTGTGCTGGATGACTCACTCACTATCCCCTCTGCTGCTTTGAGGATGGCCCATTTGTGCCTGCCGCGCTCCCTGAGGCCAGGAGGGAGGCCCTGGGTAAGCTGATACTGCCGTCTACCATCCATCCCACACCCCATATCCATCTGTCTCTCTATTCTCACCACATGACTTAATGCTTGAGACGGAGATGGATCCACTTTATTTTTTCTATAAAGTACGATGTTACCGTAAAACATGATAAACACTGTAATAAAATGTCAAACCATGTTACTGTAATAAAAGGAACGTGGCAAATATTTGAGCTGAGATTAGTTTCATGAGCAATGTGAAGATGGAAAATATGCTCTTTTATAATCTCCTGGCAAAAATCAGTGGAAAAATGCCTTCTCTTAGTCATTCCAACACAAATCTTGCATAAATATAAATTCTTTGCGGAACTCGACAAATTTTTTCACCTGCCTTCTTGACATCATATTACTAAGCTGTAACACACATTAGGTCTCTGTAAGCATTTATTAACAGGTAACCAGGCCCTTATAAGAGTCTTATTAACATTAATACATGCTGTTGTTTAATTATAAGACCATTATAAGCACTTGTAAGAAACTAGTTAATAGATCTGTTTCTGTTAATGGAAGCTTTAAGAGTTTCCTCTAATTGTTTGTAATGATTATAATGATGATAATAATAATAATAATAATAATAATAATAATAATGATAATGATAATAATATGGTCAAAAACATGGCAAAATGTTAATACATGTATAATAAAGGATGTATTAACCTCAGGAAGCATTGTTCATGCTTTAGATCTGGTAACTTCAAAACACATAACTAACAGTTAATAGATGCATATTAAACTAAATAGAAATCTTTAAAAAAAAGGAATAACAAGGTTTGACAATGACATAATAGGTACATTATTTCATTTCAATGAATGCAGTGAAGTGAAGCATGATCCCGCCTGCAGATGCAAAATCTATTTCTCACCTCACATTTACTGAATTTTTCTAAATTGAATTTATTGGATAATTTTGGATAAATCTGACAAATCCATGAGAGCCTTGATGTATTTTTTAGCAATGACATCTAAATGTGTGCCATGTTCATGCACTAAGGTGTAGTAGTGGCTTCATGTTGATGTTTCAGTGAAGGTAGCAATTTTATAGCCTGTCCTTGCCTGACCATAATGTGCAGTGCAGAACTTATGGGTTAGTTTTGCATGGCTGCTTATGAAAGACATTTATTCACCAGACAAATGCATTTCTTTTCAATGCTGAGGAAACAAAAGGACCATTGTATTCTGTGGAGATTACGTTTATGGATACTCACTCTCTATCGATGACTAGACAGGTGACCGCCTCTGCCGCAATGACATTGGCCGTCCTGATGTCCTCCCTGGATAAAAAAAAGATCATAAAACACAATCAGACACATGTTATCCAATAATCTCAAACTGTGAGGCCATTCTTAAATCACATTATTACTCAATTTAAATGCTTTATCAGAGCTGTGGTGATGGAAGCAACAAAAAACTAAACACCTGCGCATCAGTTATGTCTTCTTCAACTCCATTCATTCCATAAATGGCACTGGCACACAATGAAAGCATCACTCTCAACAGGCAACACACATCACTGCGTGATTGGCATTACTCTTTATTATATTTGACATCAGGTTCATCCCCCTCTGATAAGGACGCTTCTTCAGAGGAGTCGCCCCAATCGCACGAATCCTCCGAGTCTGTATCCCAGGAATCCATCCTTCACTGTGAAGAATATTCTGCACACAGAGTCCCACAGCGATAAGCTCTAACTCTGAACCAGCGCACTGCCCAGGGCAGCCCTCCGACAAAAGACAAGTCTGTAGTACTTGTGTAGAAATCTCCAAACCAAGTGCAGTGTTATCCAGTTTAACGCGGACTAAAATATTACAAAAAGAGAGGAAACTCTTCTGCAGTTGTCCCATAGGCAGATTATTTCATGCCCCATCTTTTCAAATAAAAAGAAAAAAAGATCTGTATGAATTTCATATCCAGATGGGTAAAAAGCTAAAACTCCGTTCTCAAGAGATAATTCAATTTAACTGAAGTGCGAACAGTAACTGACAATCATTCTCTATGTCTGATCTGAACTCAGGCATACAGCAACCTATTTCAATGAGCTGAGGTGATAATTCCCCCTCATGCTATGTCAACTCCCTCTGCCTCCCCTCTTCCAAACACACACGCACAACCCTCCCTCCTCATGCACAAACTCTCTCACACACACACACTCTTCCTCACTCCTTCTACTGACCCCACTGAATAAAGGTCACAGCTGGTGGGGGAACAACACATTTTGAAAGGTGAGGACTACAGAGGAGAAGCGAGCAAAGGAGAGGAAGGCAGTGTTCATCACGAGCATGGGATATATTCACAGATGGCCATTGGGGCCCTCCAGCTAGCATAGCACATACACTATTTCATTCACCTCCAATAAGCTCCTGTGACCCGCATCCACGCTCTTAACACAATACTCTGGCTAACACTGCTCCACCTGTTCGTCTGTTGGGCAACAACAGAATTCAATACCATTTACACAAGCACAGTTACAGTATTAATAACCAGGTTAATGGGTGAAAGAACAGCAAATGTTACAGTTTGATTGAAGACACATTGTTACGCCATGGTTGTTATTACTGATATTGGGATAATTCATTTGGGGAAAGAGTCTTGATACCACCACACACAGGGAAAAATCACAACACATCCTCATACATACACAACAGAACTGATTGCTAATTACTCCCAATACAACATTTATTACAAGCGGAGAGAACCAGCAGAGGCAGACTTACCGGACCTTAACTTTGTTATGTAAGTCAAGTGACATTTCACATGTGGTTTACATTGTAAAATGGTCACAGTTTGCTAAAGTTTAGGCATAAAAACTACTTGGGTTGGTTTGTGGTTGGTGTTATAGTATGTTATATATGTCACATGACAGATGTAATATCACTCACACAATGACGAAACTTAACTTGCTCAAAGCTTTAGGACTCAAACCCTGGTCCCCTGGGTGAAAGTACACCCCACCTCCTCCATATGTGGACTTTCTCGCTCCTTAAACTTCTCCTGTTATGTCTCCTGTGTGTTTATATTTCCATATGAGGTCACTGCCTAACAAAAAACAAACATCAGTCGGAATAAGCTGCTTCTACATAAAACCAACACACGCATTTTTCGGGTGTGGATGGGGCTGGTCTGTAGGATTTAGTGGGATCCAGGAGCAATCAGCTTGCCTCACCCTCCCCTTCCGAGTGTGTAGGAGAACCTGTGGTGGTTTGAAAAACACTAAAGGCCCAATAGAGCCAGTGTTTGGTTTGTCCGTTCTGGGCTACTATAGCAACATGGCGGTGCAAAATTGCAGAAGCTGCAATTGTTAGATAAAGGAAGAATGTCACTTGACAAAACAACATTATAATGAAGTACTCTAGTGCTGCTGAGATGCTCTGGCGTATAAATCCTGTTCTGATGTAAGAAAACAAGTTTGTTCAGTATGATTTTTACCATAATTTGCAGCCCTAATGAAAACATACTTAGTATCATATTCTGCCAATAAATCCTCCAAATTTTAAGAGGAAAAGTTCTGAATTAGTGTAGCTGATAAAGGAAACCATAAGAGACCCACATAAGATGGGTTTAATGTGATTTAAATATAATCAGAAGCTGATTTGGAGACAACATGCACTGTCAAGGGATTTTTGAGGCACAAATGCTCGTAATGTGCCAGCTGCCAATGTGCCAGTACCAATCCGTCAGCTGTGGAGTCACTTTTCAAAAGCTATTGTTCCTACTTCTACAAATATACCTGCCTTGAAAAAGATTTTAAATTCATATCATATTCTGTATGTCTGTAAGGATACGACAAAAATGCTTCTGAAGTGGCAGATATTCATTCAAAATGTTGCTGAAGTCTACCATTCAAGAATGCCAAGGATTTAAACATGCTCAATCAACTTTTATTCTAACGCTAATACATTTTAGCATCACATTTTCTAAATGATAGCATGAGGCAGACACACACCATCAGTTCTGTAATCAGTGATAATGAGCTACAACTAGAGCGACACCCACAATCTGTTACATGACTTAATGTGTCTCATAAAAACAAGTATACAGTGTTTGTGTCATTTACTAACCATGGTGATACGACAAAACACCATAACACTTTGGGCCATACTGAAATAGTGGTTACATAAGTGTGAATCATCCTTAAGAGACTAAAAGGGTCTCATATTAGAGAGCAGCTTGTTACACCTGTCCCCTGCTGCTTGACTGTAGCTGAGGAAAACAACTTAGTGTGACATTGCGTTGATACTAGCCATGTTTTAAGTGAAACACAATCGCTAAACAATATCTGTCAGAATGATTCATTTGCGCACTGCTGAGCCCAAGTCATCCATTAAGCCAAAGATGGCTCTGCACTTGTTAATTGCGGCGCAACAAAAAATGCATTGGAAAACAGACGCGCACACACACACACGTTCAAACACAGACGCACTAAAAGCAGCTGCACGCTGTGTCTGGAATGTCCTTTGGACGTACACAGGAGAGAGCCTGTGGTGTTGATTTCCAGCTGATAGTTGAAATGAACCTGGTAATTGGACAGTGATCTGGTGTCCTGGGAAGGGGGTTAAGAAAATAACGTGCAGGCTTGGAGGGCTGAGAGCGAGGCAGTAGCTACGAGCTGCAGCGAGAGAAGTAAAGCCGGGGTCAGGACAGGGGCAAGAACAAGAGGTGGCCGTGGGATACACAGCTAATCATTTGTGCTTTAATTCTGTGGATGAGAAGTTTTCAGGTGGGCTTGGGCGGCTGTATGGAACTTCACAGGTTGGTATCGAAGCACTTATAAGTAAATGATTGCAGCTGTGTTTGTGCAGCCTTTTCCCATTAACTACAAATTGTGTATTTTTTGTGTATTTATTTTAAGTGTAACAGCAGAGTATGACCACTTTCCAAGGCATACCACACATTTTTACATTTATGAATATATCTCTCTCCACTATTCCAGGGAGCCACTGGCTCATGTTTCTGAAAGCTAAGACTGTTTAAAAAACACTTCCTTATATGTTCTTTTGTTTTCAAGTTCCAACATCCAATGTTTAGAGGAGCAACATGTAAGACCCAAGACAGCTGCATGTGCATGTTAATGTGTGTGTGTACACGTTTATGAATACAAGTCCATCTCCCCTGCATTGGTTTTCAACATGGTGGCCTGGCAAGTAACTTTATCATATAACAGTGCACTAAAATATGCTTCTGAAAATGTTTTAGGTGAGAAATAGTAATAGAGAAATATTTTAGTCCGTTGGAAACAGTCATGTCTACAAGGGAAACCTAGATTTGTTAAACCTGTGAAATTTGTATGCATTGCTTGTTTATTGTGTACAGTAGGTTTAGGGACAGAAAACACATGGTCAAGATCAGGAAAAGATCATAGTTTGGGTTAAAATCAGCACTCCAACAAGCTCTTTTGCAGGTTTGGGGTTCCCTTCTGCAGTAGTTCTTGGTTTACAATGACACTAAAATCACTAAAATCTGTTTCTGAAAACATTTTAAGCAAGAAATAGGCAATGTATTGATACACATTTGATCAGTACTTTCTAATTTGACAGTTTGATCTGAGTTTTGTGAGGAGCACGTGTTTAGAAGACAGACAGATGTTAGTCTGTTGACAGAGAAGCTAGCTTTTTAATTTAGCATGTTTCCTTAATCTCTGATGACATGTCATGGTTATTTTATGATATAGAGCAGATGCTGAACATTACTTCAGTCACAACATGTTGTAAGAATAACCAAACATGGACAGTGTGAACAAGATAACATGGAAAGGTTACTCTCAAATCTCAGATGTCTGAGCTGGCCTCAACACAGGAACTCACTGACTGGGGACCAGTGTTTCTCATATATAGAATTTATCTTGGTGGCCTGCCCAAAATAAACCTGTTGTGGCAGTTTATATTTATTATTTCTCACGTCAAATTTTGGATATGCAGTTGACATATCAGTCTGCCAGAACTGTACATACTGGGCTCTAGCTGCAGCTCACTCTTAATGCTGTTTCCAGCTCCCCAGCCCCCACCCCCTGGGTTCCAACACCTAAAATAAATGTTTGGCCTGTGGGAAACTCTGAAGGAACACGGTCCCTGTTCATAGCTGCATTACAGCACGACAATAGTGCATATTTCCAAAATAAAAAGGCCAACATGGGACTCACTTTGAAGAAGTACTTCTCAGGCAGTCTCAAAAAAGCTTCAAATCTTTGGGAGTTGATTTTCATACTGTGATGGTATAAAGTGAGAGGAGTATTTGAATAAAACCAGAAATGTCTTAACCTGTGGTATGTTTCGGAGCAATGTCAAATATACAGAGGGAATGTACAGCAGCAATTTAAAATAGCAAATGCAGAAGTAAATGTTTGTACTTGTGTGGCATGCACTATTAAATGCCTGAGTGTATGGCCTGGAGAGAAGCTGCATTCAGACCAACGAGTGCTTCATCAAAAAAGCAACATTCATTTCAATGAGACCACTGTGTTGGTTCAGTATGGATACTGCTGTAGCAAACTCGGGGGGAATAACACAGTTGCATGGGGGAAAAAAAGATTGAATCTCAAACTTAAGCAGCAGTACAGTTCAGCAACATCCGGCAGTGCAAATGTGCTGGCAAAAAAACAGTACAAGCACACAGACCAGTTAACATGACTCCACATCGGCTCTGTGTTTAGCATGTATAATGTTCACCATCTTACTTAAGCATGTTGTGTTCGCAAGATAACACTTGCTGATTAGCACAAAACAGTAGACGTACAGCTGAGGCTGATGGGAAAATATTTGTCATAGGACCACCAATGTCCATACAATATTTTAGGTTTTTATTTTGGTTTTAAGCTTACTGTTTAGTAAAACTCTACCACAAACGAGTCAAAACTGAGTGTACTTCCTAGTTTCTTTCATCTTCTCACCTGTACCTGTTCTAACATGCCCACACTAATACAGCAACAGTGATTCACCAGAGATCCATTGTTGGTCTGAAAGAGGACTGACACTGACACCAATCTCATGGCTCTACACCTCAAATGAAAGTTCGAACTTCACCATGACAGGAAGAATGTGACATGACAGTTTAAAACAGGAAGTCTATCTTTTTGTGGAACAAACACCAATTGGGATAAATTATACACTGGAGTAAAGCTGCAACTAACAATTATTTTCTTGATCAATTAATTTGTCAGTGACTTTCACAATTAATCGGGTAATTGTTCACTCCATAAAAACTGTGGAAAATGCTCATCAGCACAAATGATCATCTTCAAATAGCTAGTTTGGCCAACCAACAGTCTAAAACCCTTCACATTTACTCTCATAATTGACTAAGCAAAGCAGCAAATCCTGACATTTAAGAAGCTGGAATCAACAAATTTTTGACAGTCTTGCTTGAAAAATGACTGATCAAATTGACTAACCGACTAATCATTACAGATTTATACTGGAGCATTCATTAAGGGCATGTAATCCGATATTTCTTCTGCTTTAATGCACACACATCACACAACAGCACTCACATAAAGCTCTAGCAGACCATTACAGGCTGGCAGGAGAACAGACTTTGATTTGTAAATATGTTGTTCTCACAGATCAAAGGCAGCATCTTCAGATGGACAGAGTAGCCTTTGAGTAGGGGCTATTGAGTTTCATGAGCAAGGACACACACAGTTAACTTCTAATTAGAAAGATGGCCCTGCAGAAGAGCCCTCTGATCAAAAGCCCGCTCCGAAGACAGCCAGCTTCTCAATCATTTAAATTGGTGAGACATACTTGACCATCAAAGGTGTGGTTGAATGGGCTAAGACACTCTGAGACAAAAGGAGTTTATGACGGCATAAGATAACAATACCAAGCAGGGAACACTTTGTTTTAGTGCGATGCAGAAAAGATATGGTTTAAATTGATTAAACAAAGCATGAGATGCTCTTGAAGGTCCTCTGAAGCGCTTCTTAAAAGAGCACACCCCTTGAATTCTTATTCTGGGAAACACTACGAATGTATTGATGTAATTATATGCATATATTAAGGCTATGTGTGATGTATCATGTACTTATATAAAGGCTCATACAGCATGTGAAATTAATGAATTCCTTGAAAATTCAAATACTTGAGCACAAAAGTAGCACAGCTGCTCAATCTATTATAAATTAGTACTTTGTGTCATGCTCTCATTCATCAAACAGCGTGCTTTTACGTCTCATTAGTGTAAAAGGATCAGATTTCTATTTGGAACGACCTACTCCTCCCACTGCCAGGAGATCAAGCTTCCCGTGCCTTACATGTCCCACATGCATTTTAATGCTCTGTCATATTTTACATTCTATAGTGATTAGCTTTAGCATATGGGGGAAGCCCAGCCATCTGTGCACTTCCAGCTGTTGCCTGAACAGCACATCTATCACCTACAGTGATTCTTTTGAAGATAAAAACAATTATTTACAATGTTTTGACAACACATAAGCTGGCATTTATTTCTAACTGGCTACTGCTTTGATTCAACTTAAGTCTCTTGGCATTTTACAGTTTTTAAATGCTCTTGAGGTGTGATTGTTACAGGCTTGTGAGATAATTTGAGGAGGATTACACATTCAGCCGCCACAAGATGGCGACATCTCCACTTTTTTCATGTTGACAGTGTCGGCTATGTGCATGCACGCACTCAAATGCACGCGCATGAGTGAATATGCTCTCTGTTTCTACCTGACCCCTTACAGCCGTAACACACTTCAGACTATTTTCTGTCTCCACCCTCCCTCTGTTTTAATAATACATTGTCCATGAAGGTGCACAGTCATGACAGCACAGAACAAACAGCAGGGTAAAAACATGACTTCAGGACACCGGTTGATGCCAGAAGCCAAATAAAATATTTTTATTACACCCAAGTGTTCTTTCAGTGAAAGTATTTGAGTGCTTGGATGGTACCGAACGTTTGCAGTGCTCATCTGATCCCTGCAGTATATACAGCCTGGTTATTTCAAACTTGCATCAGTACATCTTCACAGCTAGAATGCACACAGAATGCATACATAGTAGGGTATAGATGTTTGCAATGCTGGAGACTGCTCACCCAAAGTAAAAGATGGGGGTGCAGTGACCCTCCCAGTCCTGAGGCAAAGCAGGAAAAAGCAGTTGTAAAATTTACATAGGCTTAAAAAAGTAACTGGCTTTTGAAAGGACCACTAATAAAGTCACAGCACACCTAACGCTTTAATTAATTTGTTAACAAGCACAAAACCCTATGAAGTCAAACACTTCTGACTATTGATGCAGTTAGTACGGGAACTTGTGACTTAACTAACTAAATCAGACTAATACAATACGCTGTTGGCCATCAGCTCTGTGTGGAAATACTTCAAAAGACTGAACAATGAGTATGAGGGATAAAATGCACTGGACTGAGGTTTGCTGGGACATTTGGAATATCAGACAAAATTCCAAGTGAAAGCCAAAAGCTTCAAGAACACTGGATTTATACTTTATCCAAAACACTTGTGGGTGAACTATTGGCAAAGATCGCAGCATATGTCAGATTTACCTCCAACACTTTGCTAAAGCTAAACACACCTCTTACTGCAGAAAGATGGCCAAAAGATCCTGAAGAATCCACCCAAAATCTCACACCAAGTGAGTGAGAGCTTTTTTTAGAGTTTTGCCTTTTAATTTTGAGTGATCATTAAATTTATCCGTGTGCACAGTGCCAGCCTCCTGATGGAGTCACAGCAGCAGCCTCTGAATGCTAACATAATATGAGGTCTGTCTCTGGTCAACAGAATGACTTTGAAAACACCAAATAACTTGTTTTAATGAATTTTGTTTGGTTATAATATGAAGAACTGTAAAATATCACTGCCATGAAGCTATTCGGTCAGATACTGATAGATCACAGACAATAAACCTGGCATTTCATCCTCGCAGCTGTGACAAAGTTCAAGCTGCATGCGCAGTTTATATCATGTTCATTATAATGTTGATTAATGTTGAAATGGCATTCTTCTTCCTCATTAATTATTAATACCACCAGATAATACACCAAAGTGGTCAGGCTTTGAAACCACAGTTGTCCTTGTTAAATATTTGCTATGACCAGTATGTTTTGATGGTATAACCAAAATTATACCTTCCTAACAAGTGCATTTCCTGGAATAGTGATCGTCTGTTCCCAGGATAGAAAATGTCTCATTTTCATGAAAAATATTAATCCCTTTTCCTCACCACATCACATTACATCATCTAGCATTACAGGCTGACATGTTTGCCCCCTCTAAAGGTTTAACCCAAGTCTGTGTCCATGCTTGTATCTGTTTATTGCATGTTTCCCTCTGTTGACTAGGGCTGGGCAATATATTGACATTATATTAATACTGTGATTAGTGATGCAAATTTTGTGCAAATTTTGTGAGGAACAACTAGCAAAGCTTCCATGGTGGACCAGAGGAAGTTAATGAAGTGATGTGAGTTACTGGAATGAAATTATTAAAGAGACATATCTTTCCTTTCTCCTGTAGTGCTATTTATCCATTTAAACTATTTAAGTGTGAGCTGTCGAGTTTTGGAGTTATTGGCCATAGAGACGTCTTCCTTCTCTCCAGTGTAATGGAACTAAATGGCACCTTGGTGCTCAGGTGCCAAAAAATCCATTTGAAAAATTCAACAGTAATGTGTCCGGGAATCATGGCCCAGTTACTCAAGATAGTCCACAGACCTTGTTGTTAGTAATTTATTGATGGACCTACTTTCTTTCTAGGTCCTTTGTTTCTAGTAGAAAGAAAGTAGTCTTGGTAGATTCTAGTGCAGAAAGAAAGTAGTTCCTACGTGAAACTGCCGACAACAAGGTCTGCGAATTATCTTGAGTAACAGAGACACAGATGTTGAATTATAAAAAATGTTTGGACACTGGGCTCCAAAATTCAGCAACTCACACCAAAACAGTCTAAATGGATAACTAGCAATAAATGTTAGAGGAAGAATCTGTATTTTTTGATTTTGGGGTAAACAGTCCCCTTAAACTGTATTTATTACCTATATGAAAACAACAACTTCAATTTGAGACAATGTTTTTTTAATCTTGTAGAGTGAAAGTAGAATTCAGGACAGCTGAAGTTAATTCAAAGTTAATTCTGAGCACTGCTGCTCCTTACTACCCGTTCTATTACTTGCCTTTACCCACTTAGTCATTAAATCCACATTAGTGATGATAATTATTAAAACCATTTTGTGAAAGCACCAAAAGTCATCCATAAAATATCAATATAAAAATTGGTTAATTTTGTCCATATTGCTCAGCCCTACTATCAGCATGAGCTCCTGTGACAGTAACAGCAATTATTCTCACATATTCAACACAAATGTTCATAAAAGACATATAAAGTGAGTGAAAATTCATTATTACAGTAAGACAGCATGAAGATGTCCTTGACATCATAATGCACTGGCAACCAAGACAAAAAATGAGACGACCAAAGAATCTAAGAGGCACATCAATAATAATCCAACAACAAACTCCACTCACAATGAATGACATTTTCCCCCATACTTTCCTGTCTTTGTTGCATAGCTGCGTGCAAAATACTGCAGACAGGTTGTCACTTGCTGTGTTTGTGAGGGCTCTCTATTGTCACTTGAACATAAACACTTTTTTTCTTTCCATTTGGGCAGAAATAGCTTGTGAAGGAAGAGCATGCCACAGTAATTGCATGTGCTTTCATTTGTGCTTTCTGAAAAGGGAGGCCGGATGCAAAAAAGCTGCATCTTTAGATATCCATGCTGTTTATAAAGTATCAGCTAGGAATACGATTCCATAACCAATCGTTTAAAAATGTTTGCTGCTACATCTTTTCGGTTGCAGAAAAAACTGAAATCTTCTCCGGTTCAGAGAGAATTTCTGTGTCACATATCAAAAAAAGTGGCTGTAACAGCTACAGTAAATTGGGCCTGAAGTTGTGTAATGTGCGCCGGGCTTTCAGCATTTCCAAACATTTAGCAAGTTATCATGCCTCTCAAGAAGAGCGAGTGGTGAGAAAAACTAGGGACAGATAAGAGCTGGAGGCTGATTGATAGCAAATTAGACAAGATAGATGCATGTTAAGTTTAAGAGCAAGAATATTAAAGACAGGTTGCAGGTGGAAATTAGAAGGGAAGTGGGTGACAGAGAGGCAGACAGAAACAGCGGAAGAACAGAAGATGTAAATTGGAAGAGGCAGTGTTATTAGGAACAATCTTACCCTTGCAGTGCTTTCTCTCCAAACCAGTCTCCTTTTCCGAGGCTGCGCAGGTAGACAGGCTCTCCGTTGGGCAAGTCTTCCCTGGTCACATTAACCTGGCGAAAGAACGGAAATGGAGGAGGAACGTTAAAGAGAAGTGTGACAGGGAGGGAGACAGAACAAAATGTGTAACTGTACACTCTCAAATAAGGGTTTCAACATGGTTCTTCCTGAAGAGTTCTACCTAGAAGCATTTGACCATTTTTAAAAGTAGGGTTCTTTGTAAGACTACGGGTTCCATTAAGAACCTTTTCATCCAAAGGACCCTTTTTGGAAGAAAGAGCTTTTCAAGTACCATGATATAAAAAGGTTCTTGGTAGAACCCTGTGATCAGGTTCTAGATAAAGCTCTTGGAATATAAAGGGGTTCTCAGTAGAACCCCCTCAGTGGGTTCCTGTTAGCACTCTAAGAGAGTGAAATGGTTCTGGGTGGAACCATTACACCATAGACGGGTTCTCTGTAGAGCTCTCCGAGGATTGTTGAAATCTTCCATCAAGAGTTTGCCAAGGATTCTTTGTACCATAAAATACAAGGGTTGTTGTTAGAACCCCCCAGGTGGGTTCTGGGTAAAAATATTATGTAATAATATAAACGGTGGAAAGGTTCCTCACAGAGGATTCTGGATGGAACCATACACTATAGAAGGATAGAACCTCTCAGTTCTGATTGAAATCTTTCACAGATGGTTCTAGTTATAACCCTTTATGTTGGGTCCTTGGTAGAAATGTTTAAAAGGGTTCCAATGAGAACCTTTATAAAAGGTTCTACCAGGGACTAAACAGGGTTCTCCTATGGGGATGAGTCAAAGAACCCTTTAGATTCTAGTTGGCACCTTTATTTCTAAGAGTCTATGAAGATGTGTGGTGAGAAAGGAATTTCACTTGATAGCATTTAATTTCCACATCATTCCAGAAGAAACTGATGATCTCTCAAAATGACAGGTTAATCACACTATTACAAACAAGAGAGAACCGCCAACGTGACAGATATCCCTGTGCATCGTGGGTAGTGTGTTACAAACAGGTGACAGCCATCTCTGTGCATGATGTGGGAGGCGCCGCTGACCACTTCATTAGCCAGATGACATGTGAGTGATGGCACTGTGCTGTGCAGGTAGACTTGGCAAATGAAAGTGATGGAACCTGAGTAGATTTTAGAGGAAGTGAATGGAGACGGTTGTTCCGCCTAATGAAGGATCTTGTCTCCATCCATTAGTCAGTCAGCTCTGCACAGGTGTCCAGCACCAGCACGCTGTAACGCTGTCTACACCTGAGTGACAGCGTAATTATTCGTGATCTAGTACAATCATGTGGGAGCAGAACAAAATCAAAGAGAGGAGGTAAAGGGCTTATAGAAGGTAAAAAGTGTAGGCCAAGGGGCAGACTGTGTGTGTTCTGTCAGACACCCAAATTTGGTGGTATGTCCTCTAGATAAAGTGCACCGTCTGTGGTCCAGATAGGGACAAAGTGAGTGATGTGGAAACAGTGAAGCAGAGAACATTGATAAGGTCAGGAATTGTGTGTGTGTGTGTGTGTGTGTGTGTGTGTGTGTGTGTGTGTGTGTGTGTGTGTGTGTGTGTGTGTGTGTGCATTTCTTTGTGATGTGGTTGTGTCAACCTTGTGCAGTGGCTTGTATCAGTTTGAGGTCAAAGGAGAGTAAAAAAGGACAGGGAACATAATGTGTCTTCATCTCTTGCAATGACACCTACATCCTAGATGTGATCTATAAAAATGCAGTGAATCTGTCTGGAATTTTTGGTTACAAACACTCTTATCATTCCATTTTAAGACATAGTTATGTTTAAATCTTGACTTTTGTGGATTAAGGAGACTCATATAACTGAGAATTATGTTGTTAGGAAATATTCATAATGATTAATGACAAAAAGGGGCAGTGGAGTATGGAGGAGGAACATGAACACGGGAAGGTGAAAGACAAAAGTGAAGGGACAAGTGTAAAGGGCCATCTGTACCGAGAACAATAACTATAACAATAACTGTAATGATAACAATGTGAGCAGTGATGAACGATAATGTTCTGTAAACGGTGGCGTCAAGCATGTGCTACACAGTCCAGCTGTGCTGGCAGCTTAAGAAAATGGATATTGAAGACCTGTTACTGCTGTGTGTTGCCCAGAGAAAACCAGAAGAATGCAGGTTCATGAAATTCAGACAAGACTGTCTGAGAGTTGTCAGGGTGCTCTTTAAACACATTCATGCACAATACTGATTATATATGCATTCAATAAGTTAGGTGCACTTTGACTTTGACTTTGGCTATCAGTGTTTCTATCAATCATCAAATCACTGATACCAACGATATCCTTCTCCACTGTCGTTGTTGTTATACTTATCTTTCTTGGTGTGGAAATGGACAAGAAGTAGTGTGGAAGGAGGAACAGGAAAAGGATAAAGAAGACGAGGAGACAAGAATAGCGGGCATATATGCAGCAAAACATGTAAACAATACAAGCACACGAAAGCCCTCAACGTGTGTCATCTGTGCTCAGTGTTAGAGCCGGTGTTGATCACAGAACGGTGAGATGAAAGTGCCTCCGTTCTCCTTTCGAGATGCTCCCAACGCTGCTGCAAGAGGTGATGAAAGAAGCGGTGCCTCTGTCGCTCCTCTCCCCTATCTCAAGATGATTGATGACAGCCAACTTCAGCCCAAAAATACTACCACTTTGCTTCAGAGACAGGTGTCTTTTTCCATGTGTGCCATGATGCTCTGCGTTGTGACGTCATGATGCTTATTTTGGTGGTAGGCTGGAGGCACTGTTCTCACCTTTCCTTTACTGATGATGAAGAAGGTGTCTCCTCTGGCCCCCTGCCGTATGATGTACTCTCCATCTTCATAATGTGTCTGTCAGAAGACAAGAGAAGACAAGAGAAAACCAGAGAAGTGTTATTCGGGAACATTATGGCTCTTTTGTTCTCTTTTCTCACAGTGGGATTGAGACACTCTCACCAGAGACAAAAATGTTCTCTTCAGAGGAAGTAAAGCTGGGTGCAGTGTGATAAATCCCAATTAGCTGTTTTTTTTTCTTGTTAATAATACCACAGACTGGCAAGCTGCCCAGGGTGTCGCTCTGCCTTCCACCCACTACTTGCTTGGATATGCCCTGCGACCTTGAATATGAATAAGAAGGTACAGAAAATGAGTGAATAAATGAATACTAGTGCAACAAATCTGAAGGCAAATCACAGCTCCTTCCCAAGTGTGGAATTAAAACAGGATATCCATCCATCAATTCATTTTCTATACCTCGCAATCCTGCTCGGGGTTGGAGGTGCTGGAGTCCATCCCAGCATACACTGAACAGACTGTGCTCCGGACTGACTGTCAGTATAACACAAGGCTAACACAGATAGATAGAAAAACACTTTCACACACACATTTACACCTCTTGATAAAGAATGCAGCCGCTCCAAGGATGTTATTTTTAGAGTATACTTTCTAGCAGGGGAAGTGACACAACTAAATATGATGTGAAAACTTCTTGCGCCCAGGCCAGAATGTCATGGTTTCGAGTTATTTCCTATTTAGTTTTCTCCCTTCATGTGTCTTTCTTTGTTTTACTTCTTGTCTTTACCTTTTTCTATTACTGATTAGTTTCACCTGTCCCTGAATGGTCTCCCTGCTCCCCGTGTATTTAGTCTGTGTGTCTCCTTTTGCCAGTTCATCTTCATCCTTAATCTTTGTCCTTAGTGTCAAGCAGCCCAGCCTTTTCCCCAGCGTTTCTCTCTGTACTTTTGGATCTTTGCCTTGGTTTTGGATTCTGCCTGGTTTATTGGACTTAGGATTTATTGCTTGCCTAATCTGATTTTTTTGCCTTTAGACCATTTAGGACTGTGCCTACCTTTCCTCTGTATGTCTTTTGTATCTTTACTTTGTATTTTGACTTTGAGTTCATTAAATCCTCTGAGCTGCACCAGCTCTGCCTGAGTCTGCATTTAGGTCCATCCTCTTGTCTCTGCTACCCTGCTTGACACACCGTGAACCCAGAGTTCTTATGAGTGCTTGAAATCCTTCAACACTAGCATTTTAAAATGTTCTCAAGATTTGAGAAGTTCTTGGATTAAGCGCTTGACACTGCTTGCAACTCTAATTGAGTTACTTTCATAATAAATTTTGAAACATGAAACTTTGTTGTGTTTTCCTTTAATTAGTCACCCTTCTATTATGAAACGCCTAATTTTAGTTGTTTATAGCAGTCATTCCCAGAGGCTGGGTCATGAACCAAAGCTGGGTTACAGGGTGACAGGAGATCTTATCTGGGTCACAAAATAAATAAAAGGCAACAGGGAAAAAAATCAGCAAATTTAAGATTTATACCTGCAGTGCACCTTTTATAAAGGATTTACATTTGTATATTGTTACTAATGGGAAGAAAAAAAATGAGAGCCTGCTAATGCTGGCTAAATGGCCTTACTTTGTCTCATCTATGAAGTAAGCTAAAGTGTCCTATATTGTTTTCCTGATGAGAGGAAATAAAAACATAGAGATAGCCTGTTAACTCAGCCTAAATGCATTTATTTCCAAAGTATTTAACACGTGCATTAATGGTTGCAATGGATGCAAAAGGCCTATACTGTAATTTAGGTTGCAATGGTTTTTTACTTTTAAAAAGTGGGTCCCCAGAAAAAAAGAAATTTGAGAAACACTTAATAAGTTTGACCATATATATGTATATAAATATGTCATTTTCCACAGCTGAAAAGTGCTGGAAAAGCTTGAAAATGCTTGAAAGGTGCTTAAATTTGACTTTGGAAAAGATGAAGGAAACCAGACAACCAAAGCTCAAGTTTTTGTTTTTCAAGATAACACATTCTGGTGGGATTTTCACTTTGACAACAAAACACACATTATGCTGCATCTCAAAGCACAATTCTAGAGAGAAGTCAGGGCTCAATATTTCCTGTTAGATCATTAGCAGATTCCACACCGCATTTGCCAGGCTTTTATTCTCGCACCATTTCACTCAGGAAAGTTACATTTGACTTCACACAGACCTGTGTGTGTTTGTGTGTGTGTGTGATTAATGTCTGTTGTGTGTCACTTAAAAGCAGATCTTCTTGTCAATAGCAAGTTGCAGTTTTGATGCTTAGTTAAAGTTTATTTATTCATGTGATTTTGTCCCTTCTTCTCAAGCATGTCTTCAAGGAGAGGAAAACAGAAAAAAAAATAGTTTGATTTATCTAACCAAAAAATCAATCACAGACCTAAATGATCCATTATACTGGAGGGCAAGGCATAGGACAGACTGATGGATTTAACCATTATTTAACTCAGAACCACTAACCTATAGATCCTCTGCACATACAGGGGAAAAACACTGCACCGACCAAGTCAAATACCACACGCCATCGATTGTTTGAGGGAGTAAGAGCAAAGAAATAAATTAAAGCAATTGTTCAGAGACTCTAATCATCTTTGCGCTGCTTTCAAGTTTTCCACTTCCTTTGTCTATGAAGCCGATACACACAAATTCAATCAGCTTCACATAAAAAACACTAATATCTCCCTCAGTCAGCAGAGCAAACACATTAATCAGAGTGTCTTTATGTCTACAATGTCAAGCAAAACATCTAATTTTCACAGGGTTAACTTTACTATTGTGTGTGTTCTTTTAGCTCACTAACAATTATTGTTCCCACACCAAGACTAATGATTATCTCATTAACTGAATTGCTGGCAAGATAGTTTGTGCCTTTCAAATAGCCCTGATTAAAGAGGATCACAGGGAAAGGAAGCCTGATAAGGTCACTATACATGTACAGTATCACACAGGTATGAGAGCCCATTTCTGCCACTGAAAGAAAAAAAGTCCCCATGGTAATAATGGTTATAATCACGAGATAACAAAATATTCATGGTTAGTCATACCTGAGCATAAGAGACCTTGTTCTTGTCCTTGATGGAGCTGTCCTTCACCATTAGGGTGATGACATATAAGCATTGAGATTTCCTTTTCTTGGTTCTCCTTCCGCTCAGTATATCAGCTCACTACGCTTGTTGAAATGAAGAGCCTCTCGAGGTACACTGTTACACTGCTGAACCTTTTAGCTGTTTGCATTATCCTCAGTTTTACCTTAACCCCTTACAGAGCGGCTCCATACTGTGAGGGTGTTTTTAGTCATACTGTGGTGCAGTCAGCTTCAGATATTATACTTCTTATTGACTATGTATGAATAATACATTATGGTCCTGGCCATTGTATCCAAGACACAAACACAGTGCTGCAGGACTGATAATTGCATACTGTCATGGTCACAGTCAAACGATAGCACCATGCAAGAGCTTCTGCAGTGCTACAATATTGACCAGCGTATAAATGATGCACAGTTGTTCTCAGCTTCTCGTAAAACATGATAAAGACTTGTTACATGACAAGTGTGCATAATTTTATCAAGTTGCTATATCAGGTAATAATAATAGTAATGATAATTTCTATATACTGCGACACCCATAACCCTCAGGTTACATTTGTCTTGGTTATCACCAGTATCGATTTTTCTAATCATGATATCATCTAGTGTAATACAGATACACCGAATGAATTATTTTCACCACAATTAAAATGTCTTGTAAAGGCCCACAACATTGAGTATTGAGTTTGTTGCAGATAATTGTTAAGGACAAAAGTCATCTGAGTGAACAAAAACAAATTAGTCTGCTAACAAATCCATTTAAACCACAACTAGAACATCACACAATCAACATCACATGCACACTAACATAACTAGTGCTATGACTGTTGTAAGAAAATGACAAGTTAGCTAATGCTATTACTAGTACTTGCTAGTACTTATGAATGGTCCTGTCGTATTTAGATTTTGGATGTAAAATGTTATTGTAAGCAGGTGAGTTTGCGTTAGTTTGACAGCTATAAAGAACATTACATTGATAGCATGAACAGTTTTAAGCTATATTGAGTATTGTTTGCCAATGATAGCAAAGACACCAGTTAACACAGTTTAAAGAAATTTTAACTGTTAATCTGTTTAGAAAGTGCATTGTAAGTCAAACAAATGATTGTAATTCTGAAAAGATTAAGCTAGGTTGCATAGAGACATTCTTAAGTTTACAAAAGTGTCTCAAGCAATGCAACTTTAAGGCTAAGTTGAATGTCGTGAATCTCAAGAGTTTTAAAGTGATGCATTTGACTTCTACTCTTCCCCACAGCAGTAATTAGTAGCCTACTGTAAAAAAATGACTCCTCCTGTGGCTGCAATTCCACCCAAATTTGCATATGCTGGTGAGGGACCTGGCCAGTTAAGATTTACTGGAATGTAACATAACCTAATTAAAAGATGTGTTTTTACTTGTCATTACAGAACAGAAAGGGACCAAAGAGAGGTTATGACAGTTTTACCATGTAATAATAATGAATCCGGTGCTACTACCTAAAGTTCAACTATAATGATAAGATAAAAATATGGTATGATAACATGTTGGCCAAACAAGAACCAAACATTTTACACCAGAAAAATAGAAACCCTTACACAATGTAATGCAACCCACTCCAGTCCATAAAGTCTGATTTTAGACATGTGAGACTGTGTAAGAAAGGTGGTAATTTAACTTTGAGGTAGTATTTGAGCCCTTTTACCTTACATTCATGTTCATGTTCCCTGATTAGTCAGTGACATTTTCACTGCATGAGGTGAAACGATGTAACAAATGGCTCAGTAAATGTGCTCTGCTGTTGGCTTGTTAGGAAAATAACTAATTGTAAGTTGAAAATTTTGTCCGTGTTCCAGAGGTAACAATGTAATTATATTGCAGTGGTGCTTGTTTGACAATTCATTCATTTTATTATTGAAGAACTCATGTATATAGCTAATTAAAACAAATCCCTAATTTGCTGTTTTTGCAGGCTACACACCTAGAAACACCTAATCAAAACCAGATTAAACATTAGATGGTCAATCCACTCCTCAGGGTACGTATTAAGATTCACAACAAATCTACAACAAGTTGGCATAATTAATGGACTTCATTACCTTTTCTTTAAAGCAAAAGGATCTGGAACTAATTTATCTTGGTTCCATAAACGATTACACACATAATACACATTGAATAATCTATAAGGCCACATCTGAATGCAGTTCAATGTATTGAAAGCCTCAACATTCACAGCACACATCAAAAGTGTAAATGAGAATGTGTTTGCATAACTCAATTATGCTGGAGAAAACATCAAACGAAGTGGTGTGCAGATGGGTAGAAAAATGATATTGAGATACATCTGAAAACACACAGTCACCAGCATGAAGCGTACTTTCTGCAAAACTGCAGAAAAAGGAACATACCAATGATGCTCCATGTTACAGCTCATTTATAACAAATAGCATATTGCAACTGCTGTTCACTTTGCAAAACATGCTTTAGTGTTTCATTTTTTAAAATGTATTTGTCTGCCTTGCAGGCAGCCTTTGGTTTCCATTTGTTTACATATGCAGACCTTAGAAACTTCAGAGTCTTTTAATTAATCACATTAAACATTGAGTGTGAATTCACTTTTGTTACATTATTGCTAAGAGCTAATGCAGTACAGAGTTTTCAAATTAATCTGCATGACCACATCGTGATGTTTTGTTTGCTTTGACGGATTACACAATTCAAGCAAATATTAAAGGAAAACTTTGGCACTCTTCATGTGAATGTCCAGTCAATGTTGATGGTAAATGTAGTCAACTGAAGCAATAAATTCCACAGTGTGTGCAATATTAATAATATTAAAATCTGAGTTGTTATGCTGGAAAATCCATTGTTCTTAGGAGGAACTACAGGGTATTTCATCTTGCATTTCTAGCCTTCATATCTAAGTAGCCAGGGGCTGTGTTAGATTAGTATTTTTGTCATCTTGGGCTATGTTCTGGCCAACAAACTAACAGCTATAGACTGGGGAGGTGATAACACATCAACATAAGCATGGGCATCAGACGCAATTTTATCCTGGTCAAAACAGGCACTGGTGCAAGGATTCACAAGCAGGAGAACTCAGTTTTCTTAGTCAATATAGCACACACTGAGGAATTTATTGCTTCAATTGACCACATTTACCAGCAACACTGATTCGACAGCTGCATGAAGAGTGCTGTTTTTTTTTCCATTTAGAGTAAGATGATTTCCATATCTGCAGAATTGAATGAAAAACTATGAATTCCACAAAGACAATGGTAGGAAAAACCCTTAAAAAATAAAAATCTCATTTTCTAAAAAAGGGAAACCGCTTTAAGTAGGTTACTATGCTGATATTAAGTCAAAATGTATGTCACCCTACAACAAGGCTATTCAGCTTCAATAGTAAGTGGGCCAAACAGGAAAATCACAGGGGATATGTGGGCCACACAGAATACTTTGTCAATTGATGCTGCAGCTACTGTAGCTCTTACGATATATACATTTGTCAGAGTACTCAGTAAAACTGGCAGTAAACTCCCCTTGATTTGACTTCTGGTGCTTCCTCATGTTGTATTATTTCATCACAGCGATGCTTTCATTGCACAATAAACACACCAGTAATCCTGTTGCAGCCAATCACAGCACATAGATTCTTTATAAAGACGTAAACAATGCTGCATTCTTTCAGATCACGCAGTCTATGGTTCAGATGTCTCAAAGTGGCTCAAAGATGTGATCCTTAGATTTATTAATCATACCACACACATGAAAGCCTGCCCTGCAACATTATATAAAATGGATTACAATGTGCCCAAGCAATGTGTTCCAGCACATATTAAAGAGCAACAATTGCCCTAAAATCCCAACTGTGATCACCAAACCAAATCTCTTCATTATCTGGAATATTCTAACATTCTGGCACCTCCCCTCTTCTCACTGCAATAAAGGAGAGTGAATGTATAGAAATCTATTAAGATGTGTGAAGTGGGCATTGTGCTGCAGATGTCACAGGCTTTGGAAAAAGGCATTTACCTCCTCAAGGACATCCGCAAGCTTGCTCAGAATATCTTCCTGTAGGCCGTGGAATGTGGGGACGCTGCAGGAGAGAGAAAAGAAACATCTTTTAGATGGAAATAGATTTGTATAATAAATAAATATAATACTGATGAAGTCTTTTGTGGTTGTCAGATAAAAAGGATGTAGGAATTGGTGCTGCTGGCAGCTCGGTATACGTATTGGTCTTGACACGGTTGACCAGAATCAAAGCGGGCAACAAGAACACATAAAAATCAATATCATCCTATGGCCTGTGCATTGTATTCAAATATGTATATAAATATTTCAGTATAAGCGAGGCAACGTGTGTAGTTACACAGCAGGGCGTCAGATCCTACGGCTGAATACACCAGCATGAGGCTTTAATGTTTGTTCTGTTTGCTTCCTGGCAGCCTCAATGAACGCTATCTGCCTGTTATCAAGCCTACTAAATAAAACTGGCCCAATGTTTATCAAGGAGGAGAGAAAATAACCCGTGTTGGTGAACAAAGGACTTATCTCCTCATATCATCTCTTGTTCTGTTTCTCCATCTCTCTCTCCCCCCTCATTTTCCATGCTTTATTACAGTAATCTGAACCATCTTGTCTCGGCCCCCAACCCAGGCCCCAGCCAGAGTGCCGAACCCTGTGTTGTTGTTTCCTCGACAGAGCTACTAGCTAATCAGGCAGGCAGTGAACGGATGACCCTGCTCTACGTGAAACATATGGAGTTTCTGTCCCTCGAGCTGTGAAACTGTTGACACAGCCTCTGTTGTAGTGAATTTCCGATCCAACAGCTTCATTGTGTTACAGCAAATTAATTAATTATACAAGGCCAATGGGGAAGTGTAGCTTCATTAATGTTGTATTTTTGATCATTCTGAACATTCTTAACATCATTACTGGGGATGAAACAATATACCACAATAATGCAATTAAGAAATTGTCTCAATACTGCACCAGAATATCACATTATCTACCGTTATATTACATGGTTTGATTATTTTTATTTTATTTTATTTTATAAAAGGACTGCTACTGATGGTTGCATTGTTTCTATGTCGCAAGACAGTTCATGCCAATAAAGCCAACTGTTTGCACATGCTTAGGGTAGGTTGGCTAATTTTTTATCTTACTCTACCAGAGGAATACAAGTTCAAGGGAAAAACGAATTTTATACAAACAAAAAATGGTGTACACATCAGATTTATTATTTAACTAAGAGTGAACTCAGTAGAGTGCACATCAATGCAAGGCCATCCAAAAAGAATATTTCGATTCAACCCTTTTACAATCATGAACATTGTGATTAGTAACTGTAATCTGATTTAATATTTTTTGTCAGTAACTGTAATTATAACTGCACATTTATTTTGTTATCTAATTACATGCCACTAGTTACATGTAAATAGTTACTCTCTAGCACTGCTAGTATCCATTTGGACATTTGTGTGAAATTTTGTCATTACAGCGTATGAATTTGTGAGATATGGCCGAAAATGTGTTGTTGTTTTTTAAGTCACGGTGACTTGAACAACGTGTTCTTGAAAACTCTAGTTCACAAGAATGCAGGTCCTTCAGTAGACTTTCATGACTGTGTCTCCCAAATATTGTCCAGTAGTATGTGAGATTAGCTGCAGACAAGCTCCAGGTCTGTTGATCACGCATACACGCAAGTGATCACATGATCCCCTCCAGGCTTATATCTGAGATAATACTTCTTTTCTTTTTCAAGTCATAATTTTTCTTTTTTTTTTTTTTTAAATATCACAATAAACACTGAATCATGGACTTTTCAACATGCACTTAAGTTTCTGATATTGTTACTTTGTGTGATTGAGAACTTCTGTAATGATCTTGCATACACTTTTTAAATAAGGGGTGTATTCGATAGCTTATAGTGAGACTTTTATTTAAGATGGAAGGAGGTAACAGCTTAACAATATCAATCCTAGGTGATGTTTCCCAGTTTGTTAGCACATACCGTGCTGTTACTCTTTGTGGAACAATTTGTTTGATTGGTTTAGAAAAAAATGCTAGAGCACACTCACTTCATGTATGCATTACAATGTGGGATTTCTCAGTCAGTTTTTCATCTGTGCTCCTCCTCCACAACTTGTGAGACCAAATATATTATTTCACAGTCATTAAAGAGTGGGAAGAAGACTCACAAGCACCGTGTTTGTTCTTACACTTAAACTGCAGCTCTTTTATTAGCTCTGCTTCCAGGAAACAAAACAACCATATCATTGTCTACATATTTCAAATTAACAAATGTTGCTATAAATCTCTGATCCCCCCCTGGATACTCCTCTATAAAGCAAACACACAGAGTAAGCCCAAACCAAGCAATACGTACATCTATTAAATATTTACTTATCTGCTGGACTGTTATGCAAGAGCCACTGAGAGGCAAGAGCTGCCATACAGTACATGCTGAAGAAAGTGTTTGTGTCTTTTTTTAGTCATAACCTTCACTAAAATAACTTCAGTCTCAGACAGGAAACTAAGATTAATATTTTTTTATCTGGTCGAAAATATATTTTTAGAATTGTACAGTATGTCTTTAAGTCTTTCTTCATAATGAAAGTGTAGTGTAGATAAAGAAAGGATGAATTGTCCTGACTGACCTGCAAATATCAGTCTGTACTATCCAGGACAAGACAAAGGAAAGCATTTGTTAGTATGGTAAAAAAAAAAAAAAACACCCTGTGTTTATGTTTTCTTAAACTGCCATATCTTGCGCTATCATCCACTCTGTCGCAAATATCTCAAGGAGCCAGTATAGTGAAGTGCTTGTTGGATGGGTGAATTGAGTGCTGCAGTTTTTAGGCCAACATGGAAGTTAGCATCTCCACAAAAAGATATCTTTATTTTTCCTTTGGATTAGTGAAGAAAATAAACTCTACAGCAAACAAAAAGTTTGACATTTGTATCATATTTGACATACGAGGTTCTGAGACCTCTACAACGTCAGTGTGATCGTTACGTTCCTGAAAAACCTGTTATATGCAATCTGAGACAGGTCCTCTGCCCTCTGATGGATTATCGGTGCACTGCAGGCAGCAGCCAGCCTCTGAGTGCAAAATCCAACAGTCTTCATGTAGAGAGTTACAGGTTTTTTGGCAGAGAAATCTTTGCTGTATACTGTATTGCAATGACAATATTTCACATTTCATAGTAAAAACCTCCATTATTCCTACCACAAACACAAATACACTCTAAAACAAACTAATTACGGTCAAAGTATCATTTGAGGAAAAAAATTAGAGTGGAAATTAAGATATTTCTATGTATTTTTTTTTTTTTTACCAAAACAACCTGCTGTGATAATAATCACTTGTATGTTTCAAGTTATGAGCCAGTGATCACTTGCTAATAATTTGTCTTCTTAATTGACTTTCACCAAGGCAATTTCTGGACTATCATAATTGTATGTTATTGTTACTGATTCAGTTTACACTGACCAAGCTGTTTTTGTTGACCAAAATGTGAAATAAAAAGCAGTGGAGCAGTGAAATGGGTTGTTGTGGGAAGGTATTGACATACGATGTATTTTGTAGTCTAGGTATGAGAATTTGTTAGAAATTTCTAGTGAAAAGTTGTTTTCCTATGTGCTATATCCAGCTGGCAGCACTGAAACAGCTCTATCAAATAGTGTCTGATCTTGATCACAGTGACTCATGAGGTTTTGTTCAGTAGGAATGAACCTGGGCAGAACATGTGCTTTTATGATTTGTGAACTTCAAAAACATAAATACAGTAGAGCGCAGAAGACATTGGAGAGACTTCTGGTATTGGTCCTGAAATAACGTCATGTGAAAATGGATAAGGCACATGTAATATAGGGAAGATGTGATATAATTTTCATAATTGGCTTGATGATGACCAAAGTGGATGACTGAAAAGCAAGAAAGACAAATACAGAGATTTATACTGTAATTGCATCTCATGCATCCTGATCACTGCACACTGCTCTCCCTCCGTCTTTTGAAGAGTCTTTTCTTTTATCCTATACTCCATGCAGGCCAGAGAAAGGAGTCAGCAGGCCTTTTAAGTGATAATAGGCATCTCTATGGAGAAGTGATTAGGGCATGGGGCTCTCTGATACAGACAGGGACATTAAAGAAATATGATACAGGTAGAAGCTATTTTTTCCAGTAGGATGACTGACACCTGCAGTGACGCACCGGAAATTAATGCTTAGATATATAATTTATTGGCAAAAATGAGAAGTAAAGAATATTCTGAGAACCAGCTCACACATATTCTCCTGGATTCATTTTGTTAATTCATTCATTGCATTTCAGATCAAAGCCCTATTGAGGCCATTTGTCTGTCATTGTGGGGCAATTTTACCCCGGATCCTCACCTTTTCAGAAACTCCATGTATTCTGTGTGCTTGATGAGACCCGTCCGCATCATGATCGTCTGGAAACATTGCCGGTCGATGGCCCACAGCTTCACATTTGTTAGAGCTGTAAAGAAAAACACACATAAGGAATTCCATGAAAAACAGTATTCACCCTCAGGCAATAAGAATAATAAAAAAGCACATTTGTGCATAATATATGCCCTGCAACAGCTTAATGCTTTATGCATGCACATTATGAATATAGTTATATCTTATGCACTTTAAAGTCTTAATATTGAACTAGACGTCAATCATTGCGGTGTCCTGGCATGTGGCGTTTGTGAGTGAAATTACAGAAAAAAACTATCACTTTTCAAAGAGTGGTGTGGAGATATCTGAACCTTTTAGTGGTAATAACTGTCATCGAAATGTTTTCTCTAGCTGCTGGTATTCTGGCCAATTACTCTTTACTCAGCAGCTGGAGTTAATTGGTATTTTTGAATGCCCTGCATGGATGGCTTGCTTCAAGTCATGCTACAGCATTTTAATTGGTTTAAGGTCAGGAATCTGACTTGACTATGCCAGTGTTTTTTGTTGTTTTTTTTAGCAGTTAAAGCCCCTGAGTCACTGATTGCTCTCTGTGTTAAGGACAATTATCAAACCGTGTGACCTAAGTTATGTTAAGTTTCAAATCAAACAAACAGCTGCCCTGATATTATTCTGTACAACTTCCAGGAACAATTTGGAATTAACTGTTCCCTCAATGATTGCAATTTGCTTTGGCCCCAAGGCACAAACTCCAAACCATAAAACACTCTCTACACTCTATTATAATACATTATGATGCTTGCCAAAAGGAAGTCAGTGAGTGACCAGCAACTGAAATACTATGATACCTTATGTCATTTAAAATGCTTTATAATTGATTATGATTAGAGTTATAAAACATTATGAATCTTTATGAGTACTTATAACTATAATTATACATGGCTGTAAGCTGGGTATAATGCTTTAAAAGTATGTTCATAGAGCATTATAAGGTATTATAGACATGGGTGTCGTCTTTGTCAATCATCGATCCTAAAAAAATCCGAAACTCATGCTAAATATTTTTTTCATTTTTATGCGCAGCTGTTGATTGATGGAGGTTTGGGTCTTTTGAAATTCCCTTTCTCGTCATTTTCAGCGTTTGAGCCTCAGCAGCTTTTTCTCTGGGGTCCTCTGCAGTCACTTTTGATCAGAACGTGTTTCACCTCGACAGATCTCTGCTGCGAAGCGCTGAATCTGTTGGAATCAGGCCATGTGGGTTTTCATCAGAGCAATGGACCTCTAACCCACACCTGAACGTCATTATATTTCCCCACTCAGCCCCATTTCATACAAGAAATTGGGTTGTTGGGGCAGAAATGTTCTATAAAAAATACCTGATGTTACATCTGGATGAGGCACATTCTATAGTGACTTCCAGAATTCAGTATTTCACTTTGATAACAGCTCATGGTAATTATGTCAAAATGACATTTCACAATTGCCACTGTTATTATCTTCTGCATGAAAGAAAGGCTGTTATTTTGACTTCAGCGTTTCATTTGTGTAGTTGTACCACAGACTGTGAGGAGTGATAAAAGATAATGGAGAGAATCCACAGTCTGATCCCAAAACAAATCTGGAGATCCCCAGAGAGCCTGTGGCCACGGGGACAAGTAGTAATATCGGGGGGAAAAAAATACCATATACGCAGTCAGAATACTTAATATTTTGTCTGAGTTTGTATTTCTGTTGTGAGGGCTTTTCACTGTCTCATCTTCCCAGTGTGACACAACAGAGTTTTTAGGATTTGTTAGTCGCACTTTATTTTACAGTACACTAGTAAGACGTAACAAACAGTACATTGTATTAAATTAAACAAAAACTAGGAATAATATGTTCTCCTTTAAACAGTATTAAATGCTTCATTAGACCATTATTAAATTTTATTAGAGGATAATTAGGGACAATTACAACAGAACTGTACTGCAAACTACAACTGGCAGTGCACCAAAGACCGACACCTGCTTCTTTGGTCAAATCAGGAGTGTGTGTAGTCACCATAAACAAAATATTCCTCTTAGTCTCTAATTTTGGCCGTAACTTGGTAGATCTGGTTCACGTATTGCTTGTAAATGGGGAAACAGCAGATATGTGATTTAGTTTACAGCACAGTTGTGTTGTACTGTGTCCCAATTTACCCTCTAATAAAGTCTAATAAGGCTCTAACAGTGGGAAATAATACTCTTTGTAAAATACAATACATTTGTTACATCTTATTAGTGTACTGTTGGGTGAATGGTGTCTAATTAGGGTTGGGTATGTTTTATGTTTAACAAAAAACATTATTTCTACTTTTTGCCTAATTTGACACAAAGCGTGGCTTGTTACATCTTATTAGTGTACTGTAATATAAAGTGTGACCAATTTGTTAATACAAATGTGTTTTTGTTGGAAAATGTATTTTTTGCTTACTGTTCTCTACAGTGAAGTCATAGTGCTGGCTTAGTTTTTGTTTTTATCCTTGTAAGTACAGAGGTTTACCTTATAAAGAGTGTGGATATTTTTGCACAGAGAGGTGATTCTGGCCAGTTGTCACAATTTAATGATATGTTTTACAGTTTTTTTTGAATGATGTTTAGGTAAAGACAAGGGCTAATGTAGTAAACTAAGGTTAGACTTGAAAAACTGTCTGTGAAAACCTGGTCATTTAAATATCGTTTGAACACAGAAAAATACACACTCATGTTAACGCACATGTACACACGAGTGAGTGAACACACTCCCACACTACAAATCTTTCTCTGCAGACTGAGTGTTTGGCAGCAGTTTAAAATAGGGCTGAACCACAGGAGAAATGCCCTCATTACACAGCCTGACACTGTTTTTAGTTAGAGACACTTTCTTGGAGCAGGAACCCCAAAACACACAACATGACATGCAAATTTATACAGATGCAGATGTATGGATACACAGATGTGCAGACATCCGGTACACACAGGATGCACACGCACGCTTTGAAATGTAGGTGATAACTAGAACCATAAAGGGTTCTTCAACTTCTCCCCATAGGGGAACCTTTTACAAAAGGTTTTACTTGAAACCTTTTCAGAGAGTTCTACCTAGAACCCACCATAGAGGGCTGTTTTAAGAACCATTTGTGAATGGTTTTGCCGAAACCCACCCATGGGAGGTTCCACAAAAGAACCCTTCTATGGTACAATTGTTCAACCCAGGACCTCTGAAAACCTTTTTCTAGTCCAAGGCTTTTATCTAGAACCCATCCAGGGGGTTCAACTTTTTATTATACAGTATCCTTGTACTGAAAGATTTCAACAATCCTTCATTTCAACAATCCTTGAAGAATTCTTTCTTCCACAAAACAGTTCTTTGGATCAAACTACAACTACTAAGAACCCTTGACAAACACCTTCATCAAAAAATGTTCTTCAGAAGCAAACGGCTCTGGCCAGAACAACAGCCATTCAGGAAGAGACCTTTTGGAACCCTCATTTCTAAGAGTGTACGTACAAATACACACAAGTGTGTCCTATATATGACCACACACATGATGCTGTGCGCACTTACACATACACATACATACAAACAAATAAATAATGAAGCAATCATATGACACACTGAGTAAAAATGTTAAGCTGTACACTGTGAAACACTGCTGGAACAGTGGATTGGAAAACTGATGCAAGTCCAAACATATGTTCCACAATATTTTACTTTTCCTCCTCCTTGCAAGTTTGGGTCTAGTTATGTCTTATCTAATCAAAGAGGTCATTTCTTTACAGGTGATGTGGACAAATAACTCCAACCTGCTATATGAAGATAAGTGTGGAGAAAAATTATTAGAGTAGCCTTCCAATTGACCCTGAAGCAACATGAGTGGGAGGTTAGACGTCATTGCCCTCTGTGCAGCGTGCAATGGAGTGTTTTGCCAGAAAGTGGGAGTATGGGGCACTGGGAAATAAGATATGTAGGGAGCCTGCAGCACACCACAGTAGGTAAGCGTATTATTCGGAGGCTTGACTAAATTGCGATGAGACTCAGGGAGCTAGTTATCCTGTAGTGAGAGCACAGATGAATGTCTTAATGCTCATGGGTTGCCGACCATTAGCTTCACAGCTTTCCGGATACAGAGAAAAGACCCAAGGCAGTGCTGGAGAGATGCAAGGTTGTTGTCTGTGACATGTTTTGAGAAATTGGTCAGTGCATTGCTGCAGTCGCATAATCATTGTGGCTTTAACAGTCACGCAGTAGGGGAGATGTGTATTCTATACATGCATATACATAAAGGGGATAGAACAGGTAGACCTGTGCAATTCAGTGCAATTCAGTAAAGGTCTAGCAAGACACATTACCTTGGGGAAAATTGGTACTGAGCATAGTGAAGGCCAGTTGCTCCAGACTGCATTGTATTGCTGTTGCATCATATTGTAACAACTGTTATCTGGTCCACTTTATAATAAATCATGCAGTACATGACAGGTGCACTGGATTAGGTCAGTGCTTCTTTTAGCAGCATTATCATTAATGACAACAACTTCAAGACATGTTACAGTCTTCATTATTTATACAATATGGTATCATTTGTGCACATTGATCTGAGAAGCTTTCAATGAATAGTAAATTAATGTATTGTGCCATAAGATCTCATATGGTCTTGAATTTAGCTGTAATTGAAACATCAAGATAAAGCCTAGGACTGCTCAATTAATCAAGGCATTACTAAATTATGGCCAAGTAAAATATCCAAACAGCAGTAGCTGCAGTTTTTTGATAAAGGTAAAATGTGTGACAAACAGCATTCTAATGAAGCACTGCAGTGCTGCAGAGACACCCTGGCCAACAAACCTTCTGCAGATGTAAGAAGACATCACATCATCATGTTTTTAATTGTTTTTTTTCCAGTGAAAATGAAAATTGCAATGCAAAAATCACTATTCCCAAGAAGATTAGATTGCAACCACAATATCTGTCAAAATAAGATATGATATTATATTTTTGCTATATTGTTACCATTAGTCAAATATCAGTTGTATATGTTGTCATTTTGGAGTAGATTCCGTGGTGAAAAGTTTAAAATGTATACATTAATTTTTTTTCAAAAATATTTTTTTTTAATGTTGAAAAAAATGGCTTCTGTGCAACACAAATGGAGTGTTGATTATTTGATGTGCGTCAGTTGATACTTGTTGCACAGATGCTGTTACGCAGACAGAGGGGATACTTACTTACGATACAGTATTTGAGATATGTGCTGATGTGGTAAAATTACTGCTTTTCTGAAAAATTGGCTCTCATCAACGCTGCGAAAATGGCCTCTTGATGTGCACCAACCCGCAATCCATCCTTGTGTGGGCGCCCACAGAAATATCCTAGGTGCAGGTGTTTTGATGCATTTAATATGCAGCTGATGTGTGTTGCACTTTATTGTTCATGACATCTCAGATATCACATTATGATCGTTCCTTCAAACATCACCATGTTGCTTTTTGTGTGTGCATATAGAGTGTGTTAAATGACCAGTGTGTAGGATTTAGTGGTATCTCACTGCGCACTTATGTCACTTATGCATTGTCATACTTTGTTATCAGTCAGACTACCTGACAGTGTATTAAGTATTTAAAATCAGCACCATAATGACCAGTTTTAACATTGAAGTACTGCTTATATGTTAATGCACAACACATTAATATAACACTAACAACAGCCTGCTTGATGGGTACTTTTACTTTCAATGCTTCACTGCCAGTACTTCCATAGCTATACTTTTGAATGTGTTTACTTGTAATGGAGTATTTTCACATTGTAGTGTTACTACTTTTACTTTAAGTGCCAGTGTGTAGGATTCAGTGGCATCTAGTGGTGAGCTTGCAAACTGCAAACACCTTGTCTCACCCTCCCCTTCCAAGCAAGACCTGCAAAGTCAAGGTGAAGCCCTGCAAAATGTGAAAAATCTCTAGAACCAGTGTTTGGTTTGTCCATTCTGGGCTACTGCAGAAACATGGTGGAAAGCATACTTCCATATTCCATTTCTGCCACATTCTGCCGATAAATCCCTGAACATCTTACACACTGGACCGTTAATCAACATAAATTTGTAGTATAATTGTTACTCCCTCAATTGAAATCAAACTGACCTCAATATACCCCCTGCTGACTGCTGTTTAACACCTATTTTCTCTTTGCCCCTGAAAGCTCCTCTAAATTGAAAGTAATCCCACCTCAGACTGAAGGATGGCCTTTATAGCCATGCTGCCCACAGCGGAGCACGTTATCATTATCATTTGCTGGGGCTCCTCCTTTCCTTCCTCCTCCTTGATGCAGTGGGTTTAATCCCTCACCCTTCCCTTCAATTTCTCCCAATTGTTTGCAACAATAGATCAATAGTGTTGATTGTGAAAACTGCAAAAACTGGACAAATAGCTCCCTTGTCCCCCAAAGAGAGTGTCTGTTTTCAAGCCTGAGGACGACAGTGAGACATAATATACATATGGGTGTAGAATGCACAACAGGGTATGTATGCATTAGAGGGAGTCAACTCATTCATTTGAGTCAGTCATAATTCATTGTAACTGGATTTCAGCTCGGGGGCATTATGCAAATGTTCCATGTGTGTTTGTGCGTCTAATCTAATTTTTGCTCATTAAATTTTATAAATATAGGACAAGATTTCTCCTCTGCACCATGGTCGTGATATCCAGAGAGCGAAGGGTTTGGAAACATCAAAACTTTGTGCCTTACTGTGACTTTAATCTTGATTTCTGTTTTTAATGTGCCATACTTTTTAATGGGGTTTTTAAATGTCTGCGTCTGGCCTGTGATGATTCAGCCAAGTCTGCCATTTGCACTGCCGAAAAGCCACATTCCTTTCCAAAGGCACCGCGGGGCCACATGAAAGTGGTACTTAAATAAAGATTAGGCTAGAGTCTTAGGCAGTGAAGTGTACGAGGAAATTTGTACACTCTAATGACAAGAAATATCTTTGTTAGTAACATAGCATTAACACAGCATAATGCACAGCTCAATACATGTCACTGACTGAGTACACAGACAGAAAATAAGCTCTCTCTTTCTGTCCATCCTTAGGTGCCTGAGCATTGGACTCAATGGAACAGCTACACTATTAGATTTGGGAGAGAAAAAATATGCTTTCGCATCTCCACTTTTTGATCATACAACCTGGTTTGATTAATGGTATAATAATATGTGGGCTGATTACTGAAGGCGGCTGATCAGGCTAATTGTATTCCATTTCTAACAACAGTACACAGTAAATGGTTGCCCTTTGAGTGCATTTATTTGCCACTTGCTACTAAAAGCACAGAACACAATGAAAAACTGAAAAACTTTTATATATAATAGTAGGTTACAATATAAACTGAACTTTATAGTCAAACAGCAGCTCCATCGCTCATCATTTAAAGCTATGTATGAGAAAATATGAGATGTTCATGAAATTTGTCCTGCCATGCTAATCTTGCAACCCTACTTTTAACTATAACTAGGCACCAATGTGTTTCGTCCGTCTAGTAGATGCAGGCAAATCTGCGTTTATTATCTGTCTACTGTGAAAAAAAACCCAAAAACGCTGCTATAATAAGATCATGACAGATGATGATATGTGTTTTGACACAGTACTATACATTATTCACAGCAAAGGCTTCAGTTGTGATTTCTGTTCATCTTCCTCCCACGCTTTTACAGCGTTAGCACACCAGTAATCAAATCATTGTCACAAGGCAAAGAAAACGTGTTAGGAAGCCTCAGATATATCAGTCAACATGTGTCTTCGGTGGTTGGTTATTAGGATGTGCACAAATGTGAGTTATCATTTTAGCACTTGTGGATGATTAGCCTGGGGTTATACTGCTCTGAGAGAAGGAGTGCTGTCTCCAAACTAATTAGTGAGAGCAGCCACCATAAGAATTTTCACCCTGGAATATCGTTTAGGTTTAAGGGCATTTGAATTGGCTTCATTGTTACCCCAAAATGTTTCTCACTGACAAATCTTTGACTTGCCTGCTCCTGCAACTGAATTTCTATCATTAACATTTTTTCCAAAACTCACCCCTTCCTTTCTTTCCCTGTAATGTGTAAGAAAATGAGAAAATCAACCATTCCCGTCTCACTGACTCTGAGACACATCACAAACAGACACAGTCCCTCACATGTACACACACTTAAAAATCACACAGTCACGTGAACCCGACTCCTTTGAGGCTTCCTACACGTCTTGTTTTGGAAAGCATTAAGAGAGCGATGCTGTCAGGGCTGCGAGGTGGAAGAGTGTAATCTCCTTTCCCCCTAAGTCATTAATAACATCAGCCAAGTCTGATTACATCTGGATGAGCTCTTTAGAGCGTGAGAAAGCAGGACAGGTCATTCACACCAGACAGTGTCACAGAGCCTCAAGAAAAAGGAAAACATTAGAGGAATTCTCTTCGTAATCATGGATCTAATTGTTATTACTGAGGATTAAAACCTCTGGGACTTTTGCTTGAAATAGTACAAATGCATGTATGATATCAAAGTTGAGTCTCATCAAGCATCCACAAAAATCTGAGTGAAATTAAACATTCACAACTATTCAAAAACTTAGTTCAAAAAACAGTTCACGCTGCAGTTTAGACCATCTCCCTCTGGGCTGCTGACACAGAAGCTAAGCAATACTTGATGTTGGCTTGGATTTTATGCAATATAGCCACCAGAGGATGCCACTCAGAGTCAAACATTTTCCCAAAGAGGAAGAGGAGTCAAAAGTTTCTGACAACAGCAGCAATGCTGGGGGAGGTTGTATTAATGTACCTCTTGAGGAAGAGGAAAAAGCAGAGGCAGCGTTGTAGATGGCAGTGGTCTGTGCGGAAGTTAATTACATCGCAACGTGAATTCCTTCGTCATGTCCGGCGATCATGTCTCACTTTAACTATTGACTACATCACTGCACTGCCCCCTATGACTACCAGTGGTACTGCTCTGTTTTGTCAGTATCCATAAGCTCTTTGAAAACATGCACAAATATGGACAAACTGAATGCAGAGTAGAGACAGAAGACTCTTTTGACTATTCTATTCTTTTCTTCTACTCTTGACTATTATTAGAGATTTGGCCATTATTATGACCTTATATCATTTATGTCTGGCCCACAGCAGCCTGATCAATTTCTCTTGTGGCCCCCCATGAAAAATAATTGTCCACCCCCACTTTGGAGGAACATCAAGCCATGTAGGAGGAACAGACACACTTAGCACATGTTTGGAAATCATTAAAATGTAGAATAAATTTCTAAAATTCATATCCCAAAGCACAACAAGTGTTGATTTACATGATTTGTTGTGAATTGGACCATGCATGTCAGTACTTAGGTGGTAGTGTGTGCTCTTATGACAGCTTTCACATCTCAGTGAATCCCAGCAGAGAAAACTAGTCGGCTTCATCAGATGCGGTCTGCAGCTGCCAGCGTTCGCCCCATGTGGGAGACAGGAGTCCATAGACTCTGAGCAGCAGCTGCTTGAAAAATATTGAGCTGAACCACCAGCCACCTACCCGCCATGCTCACCCACGCTAAGTTGTATAGAGCACAGAAATAACCCATCTTTTGTCTTAGAGAATAAAAGATTTTACTGCTGTTATATTAGATATTTCTATTTTGGCAGTGGTGATAATAAAAAAAAAGTTTCAAAACAATCTTTGTCCAATAATGTCCACCATTAAAAATGAAAAAGACAACTAGACGTGTGGGAGCCATAATATTTAAATGCATAAATCTAACACTGAGCAAAGGCAGGATACTCTCTGTACATTTGAGGTGGAAACTTCCTGTCAGAGGCTGATTGATTAGGAGTATACCTAAAAGTGTGCCGCTTTTAGCTTTCTCTGTCTTAGAGAGACCCAAGATAAAAACACCATCCACCACTCATCTCTGTAATATAAACAAACTTCACTCCCAACCTTTATTCATCATTTCCAACTGATCTTGTTTGGAAGTTTATTATAAACTCATGCACATTTAGAAGACTGGAGTTTGCTCGGTTTGAATAAAGTATTCCATTATCCTGGAAGGAGAGCGGTCCATCTAAAGTTCAGCTCTGTGAATGCAGGATGCAAATGTTATTCAAACCTGGAGCAGAGCAGTAAACACTGGACCTCATCACACTCACTGATAGCATCTACTGAAGTCATTCAAGGAATAGTTTCTCGAGATAGGATGTGCCGTCTTCATGGACAATCACTCATGATGGGTGACAGTGTCACAAAACATTCCATTACCTAAATATAGTGCTGGGCAATGTGGCTTATAAATAAGATCTTGATAGTTTCAGGCTATTCTGCAATATATGATATATATTTTGATATGCACATTTTCTCTAAAATAATAGTGAAACAGTGCCAATATATTATGATCTTATATGCTTGGCTTGACTTGGTTTGAGTTTGCACGTCAGCCCAGCTGCTTGAAGGTGTGTCGTTTAACTGTTTAGCTAAAGCCATGTAGCTGTAGAAACTTCAGTTCTTCTGAATTCTTCACAATAAAAGTCAGGTTTTCATCAGGGGTAATTTAACATGACTCCTGTACAGCTGAAAGCAAAACTAAACTTCAAACCACAGAGATTCAGTTAGAAACTACAAAAGTACTGACAGCTTTTGAAAACATCTTTCTGTCTGCTCTCCAGAGTCTTGCAACACACACTTGTTTGAGGGGGAGAAGGGGGGTCGTTGTGGGTTGGCTGTGGTCGGCATGATGTCACCCCCTGCTTGGGGGTGGGTCTGGTGGGCTTTGGCTCCACTTCAAAGAAGGTCCATCTCGGGCACACTTGGCACGGCTTGGCATGTTATAACTGGTAATTGAAATATAAATCAGCATGGCATGGTTTGACTTTGTGCAGCCAAAAGTGCAGAGGGAAAAGCCTCATTATGACATATAATGCATTGTTGTAGTCTAGATTAAACTATCTAACAGTATATAAAGTAGTTAAAACACACATTAAGGGAGCTGTAATATCAATCCAAAAACATAATATGTAATATAAAACATTAACAGGGACCATTTTACTCCACAAGGACAACTGAAAATTTTGCTATACTATACAATATTTGCTATACTGTAGGAACAACTATTAGTGCTTTCACAAAATATTAACTCAAGATTTTTGACAATCTTGCCAATATTCTGATATTCTTGCCAATGCACATGGACATAATGAAAGTGGGCAAAGGCAAATAACAGAACAGCTAGAACGGTCTGGTGAGTTCAGAAAATTACATCTATTTACTGTAATGCAGCCTTTAAAACAACAACAAGACGAAACATGACAACATTTATATCACCCTATCGCAATACGGCGATGTGAAGCCTTTACTTTACTCCGCAAAAACAACATTTATTTTTAGTCTTAATTCCATGTTTGCAGACAAATAAAAAAAGGAAAACGAACCCCTGGACAGTACTGTACAGCAGTGGTAATATATTTTAAAGTACAATGGAATAAGAGCAGTCCAATTTTATTATGAGTTAATGGACACGAGTAGTGCTGACATATATCAGTGATGGAGGGTGTTAGGACAAGAAGAAAAGTGACATTTCTCTTTGAGGAGAAGGTAATAAATGGTAGATGATAAAAGACAGAAATGAATAAGAACGAAAGAGCAGTGTGTTGTATCAAAGAATAATAGAGCAAACCCTGATAACACACTGTTCTTTTTAAAGGCCTTCAATCATCCCAATCATTTTTAACAGCGGGTTCCTGTCTTTTGTTCAAAACATTTCTCATTAAAAAGAATTCATCTCCTCTTTTCTACCAGATTTAATTTCATGGTGTCATGATGTTAAGCACTGCTACCTGAGCTGGTGACGTCAACTGCCTCTACGTAGGGGTAATAATGGAAACATCTAAGCTATCCACTCCCTGCAGCATAAAAAATTACCTGTTCAGCATAAATTGCTTTCTCGTCGGTTTGCAAGATAAATTTTAATTGTTTGTTGTCCTCATCATTATAGACAATGAACCAGAAACTATTTGCCACAGAGGAAATCAGTTTGAATAACCTGATAAATTTCAGTGTGCCCGGCTGTAGAAAAGCAAATGGAGGAAATGAAGTGTGTTTGCTATTCATCAGCAAGAAGGTTATTTTTAGGCGCTGGTCCAGGTTTTATCTGGTGACACATTTCTCTATATAGCTGCTTCAGTGGACTACTCCAACTCCACGCTGGATGCTGTCAAATTATTGATTCGTCAGGCAGGCGAATATCCAGAGAACAATGTAAAACCATGTGTCGCACATTGTCAGCCAGATTTAGTCATGTGGTATCTCAAGATAATATCCTCCTGGACAAGTTAACCATAGTGCCGGCGCTAAAATTACTAGAAAGATATGAGTATTTTCTTTTTTAAGTTCTGACAACACGAAAAAATAACTTTGATGTGTCATTGTTGAATTTCTGTCAGTCAAGGCTGATGTTTTGCCTCCCGCTGAGACAGAAACATCAGAGTGATAGCTCAGATTCTGCTCTGCCAGAATGTGATGAATATGTTTCTGTGTCTGTGAGTGACTGCATGCCAGCATGTGTGCACATTTTCATCACTGCATATGTGTGCATGCCATGCATGATCCTTTTTTTTTTTTTCCAGAAACAGCAATTATTCTGACAAGAGGCCTCTTTACTCTGCAGGGATCCCATAGTCAGCCCTGTTTCTATGAAATCCACAGAGAATCTCTTCATTATATATGAGGAAAAGATGCACCGTATAACCATACTCACATTAATCAAATCAATGAATGGCCCAGAGATGATAAATGTCTTTCTGTGTTCAGTAGTTCAGTGGAAAAAAAAACAATTATAACCAACCTAACCTATAAATTACAACTTCAAGAGCACATTATACTCCTTAATCTTTGTCTTAACTCGCTCCTCTGTGCTTCCTTCAACCTTCTGATCAACACATGTACAGTGTTATTATTCTGCCACCAGCAGTCAGTCTCGGTTTAACATTTTGTTGCTAGTAGCAACCGACACTAGCACAGTTCGATAACAGTTTGACTGACATTGATAGATCCACCGTTTTGTCAGATCTGTGACCAAGCAAATATTAACAGGTATCTTTTATCCACCCACTAAACACCCTTGTTGGACCGTTATTTGTAGTCACTTCATTTCCTGTTTCTGATTTGACATATTAAATGGACACTGCACTCCAAAATTAAAATAAATAAATAAATAAATAAATAAATAAATAAATGTTTGCCTTCTCTCGAATATAATGAAACTAGAAAGCACTATGCTTGTGGTGCATTAGACATTAGAAAAACTCTAGACTAGAAAAACTGCAACTCGAGATAATTGACAAAGTCTAGACTTGACACAGCTGATTTTCCTGCCGGTTACGTGGGGATATTGCAGTTTGGTATGCAAGCCTGTGATGAACTTTACATTAACTTTATGAGCAGTGTAATTAAAATGATCAATTAAAGTTGTGCAGAATTAACTGTGACACACTCCGAATGAATGAAATGAATGAAAGTGTGTTGGAGCCTGCCCAAGCTAGGATTTTTATGCAGAGTATCTTTTATTAACTGAATGTAAGTACACTGATGCAAATCAAAGGAATGAATGAAAGGAAATCTTAAACATTATTTTTTAAAGAACATTTTTATAAATGAACCCCCAATGTAAACCTTTGTCTACAGTCAATCAATCAGTCAAACACTGAACACATGAAAGATTGTAATAAAGTGAAATAACAATCATATACCCTATTTCACATAAAAAATCAGAAAAAAAACAGCTGACAATGGCGTACAATAAAATAGATTTAAATGCAATATTAATAACATAGAGTTAAATAAAACCTGGACTGAGAACTAGATTTAACTGAGTAAATAAGATAAAACAAAAAATAAAAACAAATAAAGCCAAAAAAAGGAATAAAAACAAAACAATACTGATAATAATAAAATAACATAATTAACATAAATAAAAAAACATTAATAACATTATAAAAATAAATAAGAGTGACATCTATAAGAGTCATTGTTACAGAAAACCTATACCAGCCACCTCGACCCGATTGACCTCGATTTGTTACTAATTTTACAGTTTTCTTGTTACTCTAGATTTAAATTGCGTTTAGCGCAACTATTGTTTATGACATCTCATCGTTTTCTGGTTTTCTTATCACTGTCATTATGTTTCAAATACTGTTTTAATAGTTACTTCCAGTAGAAACTTCAGAGGTCATCCTGTTTTCAACTTTTACCAGAGGAGTGTTTGGTTCGCTGCAAAGCTTGGCACCTAAACGTATAATGAGGGCAGTTTATATGTATAAATATATAAATGTATAAATGATAGGAGATATCACAGTTTATGCACTATCTTCCACTTCTCATGGGGCATGAAATTAAGCCTGGTTTTGGGAGTGTGAAGGCCAGAAAATAGAAATTTCATTGCTTATCACTCAGTTACTTTAATTGTATTTCTATGGTTCAAACATCAGGGTCCCTTCACTGCCTCAGTGGAACTGGCAAGACAAAAAAGCAGGTCAGACAGGAAATACTGTGGGCAAGATTAAGTATAAGATGCTAGGGTAAGTATAAACAGTTAGCTAATATTATTGTTCCACAAATTAAAAATTAGCCATATGTATGTAAAACACTGTCTTCTTCTAATCCTGTCCTTGCACTCACTGCCAGCCCTGAAGCATAGCTCTGCTATTTGTATTTTCTCCCCATACAGTGAAGAAACAACAATCAGTCCTCCTTGGATGAACTGTCAGTTCCACCTTCTGTCTCAGATTTCCTCAGCATTAGAGAATCCATTAATTTGGCTACAAATAGCTGCATGCTTTGCTATCTGATTCTTGCACTGGGAAAATCAAACTAAACCCCACATTTATCTGTAACATGCGTTTTGCTCCACACTCACCGAATTTGATTCTCAAAGCCTTGTTTTCTACACTGTGTGAGAGACCGGTTGCTTTCTTTTCTATAGATAGATCGCCAAGTTCATAGAATCAATAAGTCCATAAAATAGCTAAGGGCATGAGTCATACAGGCTCCACTTCGTTCTGTTCAAGATTAGCTTTCATGTTCCTCTCAAACAACATTTCCCAGTGATCAGTATCTGAGACCCTGTTTACACTTGTTATTTCAAGTGTCTTGTATCCAGGTACACTTACACCTTCTAAACATCTGGAATGTGTCACAGGAGGTTGTTTGAGTGATTTCATTTATCACAAATTCTTCTTGGGTGAATTTAATTTTTTTTTAAGATAAGACCACTCTTCAAATTACTACAGATGCATGAAGTGACTAATGTCGGGTTCAGATGACATAATATTTTTGTCTGTGTCACTGTGTCAGATTAGGCAATAACAGAATCATAAAGTCTTGCTGTGAATTGGCCAAGAGACGTGACAGACAACAGGTTGGATCAAGCTTGGCATCTTTAATAACCTGCATGATATCATCAGAAATGACGTGCTGGGGACTGACTTCTAGGAACAAGAATGTAAACAAACAATGGCATCTGAAGTGCGTATGACACTGGTTGTCTGTGTTTGGAAAAGCCTAAAAAAGTTCATTACTCTTTTACTTCACCGTGTTTACAGTTTACTGTGCTCCTATTGGTCAACATCTGAGAACACATCACTGAAGGCAAACAAACTCTGACACGCTAATCTTTCTGTTGGGACGACGTAAGGTGGGATAAAGTGATCAGTTGTTGTTCCCAGTGTCCCATGTCTTTTGAATATCACTCACTCTTCGGGACCGCAGTGTTACTTGAAAAAGTTGACATGAATCAATGCAACCAGACTGGGATGGACGACCTTTCTACACACATATCTTGGTGGGGGTTTTTTTAGCAACTTTTGTCATTTTTTTGTTAATTTAATTGTCTGCATGAGTAAAAGCCTCTGCTCCACAAGGCACACAGCAGTACAGTACACACCTACTGAGCTGGAGGATGAGTGAGTTTTTTTTCTTTTTGTTTTTCTCAGTCGAGTATAAATAAATTAATAGCACTTCCGTTAGCCCGATGCTAACACATAATGGGAATTCCCATTGACAGGTTGGCAGAAATTAGTATCTCGATCTTAGTAATATTATCTTAACAAACGGATCCATTTCACTTCACACTCCACACTGACCAGCTACAGCAACCTCAAAGGGTAAAACTCAAACTCAAAATTTAGTTTCAAAGTTCAATTTCATACCTGAAGGATGTTCATTTAAACACTTGTGCTGTGTGTAGTTTTTAGGAGCTCTATTCATTTTGAAATAACATCTTATTTTATTTATTATTTCCTTTGGCACTGGCTTGATGGGCCGGAAAGTTGTCTTCAAAAACACATTTTGTTAGGGTTTTTTGCAGAAATGATGCTGCTGAAATAAAACTCAGACTGACTGACATGTGATGTGCATTGTTTTCATAAATATTACATATATATATACAGTGACATGACATATGATATAAAGTTTCTACAAGTGTGTTATTCAACTTCTCCCTGTGGTCTTAAGTTAAAAAAGCAAACAAAAATTGCGAGAAATTGTAATATTGAATTACAATACTTGCAGAATCAAAATACATGTCAAATACATATCAAGTATTGTGACAGTATCAAATTGGGAGATAAGTGTATTGTCCCAACCCTGAGCAATGAGTATGACAAGTAACACCTGACTGAAAGTACAGCTGTGAGAAAGAGCTCCACAGTTTCCCCCACTGACACTGAGGAGCAGCTTCACCAGCAAATAACTTTTTTTTGTAAAGCAAATGTGTCAGAGTTGTATAAAAAAGGCATGAAATAGAAATCTTCCTTGGATCTATCCTCAAGTTACCCGACATTCCCCCTGAGCAAAATCCATGTTCAAGTTATTAGCCTGTCCGTATTGTCACATGAGACTGTGAGCATAAATCATCCCGTCAAAGAGAAACAGTTGTTTAAAGCTGCACCTGCAGGGCTGTTCTCCTACTGACTGGCTGTATATTGCTGCTGTCTGAGGTTGCTTCTCTCTGGGTGCTTTAACCTTTCAAGCCGTCTAGAGCCCCAGAAGAGCCTCTAGCTCTGGGCTCACACCTGCGCTCCAACTGAGAATCAGGACAACAACAGCAGCAGGGGCCCTCAGTCCAAACACACACAAACACACACACGCACACACACACTGGAGCAACCTTTAACACACACAAAAATTCAGATGCTTTCATCCAACTAAAATAAGCTACGCTGTCAAGTTATAGACACAGAAATCAGACAAAAATGTACGCAGCGACCAGCACAGAACACTGACTTCCATGGCTGGGTGGGAGCTACCCTGCCGCCATCACTATTTCACCACCACATTTCTTGCTGCACTCTGGCAACGGTGTTACCATGGCAGCCATGGAAACAGAGAAGATTTTTTTTCCCCACTCTGTCCCACTGGAATTCTATCTACCAAAGCCATTCTTTCTGTCTTCTTCTCTCTTCTCTCTGCATTTTCTTCGGTTATCCAGTGAAATCCTTTATCCCACGGCAATGTCGTCCTCCTGAACCACTGCAGCACGAGGTGATGAAAAGAGAATTGTGGTGCCTTAACTTTTATGATGGAATATCTAGACATCACTGTTTTCCGTCACGGAAAATGAGACGCCAATTTCTAAGCTTTGTTATTTTTCATTAGTAATGAATTCAATCGTTACTAACTCCTGTTGCTGCAATTTCAGATATTTGAGTTATCTCTTTTTTCTGCTTGTCTTATTGGCTGTATGAATACAGATGTGGCATGCCTACATAAACTGTGCAGTCCATTTACAATTTCTCTTATTTTTGCATTTGCATGTTTATATTTTGATGCACGTGTGACCACCTCATGAGTCTGTCATTTCCCTGCTCTTGGTTGCGCATCTAATTACTGTGAGTGGCCGAAGATTGGAGAAGACACATTACATGGTGCCTCTGTGTTCTTAAGAGTGCACTCGCTAGCCTTCTGATTCTAAGAGCCCTTATCTGCAGCTCTTCACAGCCCGGCCCTGCTTAATGATGGTGCTCAAGTCCACACCCTTGGTTCACAACAAGGAATACAATTTGTTGTTTCTCTTAAGAGCCGCAGTGGTTTTAATCTGCACGGTATATATTATATACTCCTAATACTCTAAAAACACTTACATCTGCTTCCTGAGGTCAGATGTCAACAGTGCAATGTGTACCTTTTGTTGTAGTATCAGTCTAACAGCTGCTAAATTTCGTCCTTATCTCTGTGATGTAATGGAAATAAGTAATTGAAAGCAATGAGCAAAATACAAATATTATATACAAAAATATAAAATGAGATGGATTAAAACCAATATAGATAAATTCAGGGGCAAAGTGGGGGTAAACCCACGTAAACTCAGTTTATGCATCTTTTAAAATGTATATGCAGAATATTTTCAGAGCAACTCCATCAATCAATGAGGGGAAAAAAATGGGTAGTTTACACACCTCTGTGACCAAACTCTTATCACTACACTCCTGAATACATTACCATGATAAAAGGCTGTAAGCAGTAGAGGCAGGCTTGTATCTGTGACTGGCACGTATCAAGAATGATCTTGACATCTGACCACCAAAATCTAAGCAGTTTATCCTTTAGTCCAAGTGGATTTTTGTGCCAAATTTGAATTCCCTCCAGGTATTCTTGAGATATCACATTCACAGGAATAGGACGGACATAAGATCAGAGTGACCTTTGACCTTTAAATCTTCATTCTTCATTTAAAACTTAAATCAAATCAATTCATCCTTGAGTCCAACTGGTCATTTGTGCCAAGTTTCAAGAAATTCCCTCAAGTCGTTCTTGAGATATCACGTTCACAAGACTGGGATGACTCAGAAACATAATGCCTTTCACCATACAGTTATGGACGTGCACAAAAATTAGACTGATAGGAAGTATACAGTCTGGCACAACATAGCACTAATGTGTTAGGTTGCAGAAAAATATACTGTTCTGTGTCTGTACTCTCACTGATTTCTTTTATCTTTATTTTAACTTTATCTGTGAGGTGGCACCACTGAATAACTAGCTGGCTAATCGTAGATACAGGTAAATAGATTGAGGTTGTCCCCCAGGCAGCAGAGACCAGGTGGCCTGATGTACCAAAACACCACCACAGATGGCTGTATTTATTGCTAAGTTTACTAGACAACCTGTCCAGTATACCTAGTTTATAAATGTTCTACAGGAACAGGAACAAAGGATGGATTAACTGCTTCTGAGTGTGTCTGTAAACTAATGCCTGAATTATGTCATCAGCAAGATAATGCTGTTTGCTTTACTGCTAAAATATGACTAATGTAGCTACTAACAGTTGCTAATTATTAGGATTGATGTAAGACATCACTCCAGCATATTTCCCACATTACATTCAACTGGATTTATAGGAAATTGCCTTATTTGATGTGCAAATTGAAAGTACTCACTCTGATTTTCAAAAAGCACAGAAGTAATGGCTTTTGTTACAAGGGCGCTTTTAAATCCCACACTCACTCGATTTTAATCACACTGAAAACATACTGTATTAAACATGCTGTTGTTTTTCTCTGCTCGCAGGGCAAATAGCTGGTGCTTGGTATTCTGAAGCAGATCCAACGTGAGAGCAGAGCCCAAGAGTAAAAGGAGGCCAAGACAAGGCGCGGATGTTGTGGAATCACTGCTGCTGGGTCAAAGAGAGGCTGAGTGTGATCTCACAGTTCATTATCAAGTCACAGGTAGAAAATGTTTAAATACAACAAGAATCTTTTTGTAGGTAGTCTGCATTTCTTTGTGACACAAGAATAACAATCAGAGGCCAAGGCAGCAAAAGTAACTCATTCTACACTCAAGCAGAGGTGGACAAAGTACTCAACCCCAGTACTTGAGTCAAAGTATAGATACTCCTGGTCAAATATTACTCAACTACAAGTGAAAGTTGCTCACTCAAAATTTTACTTGAGTTAGTATTCAAAAGTACAAAGTACATTTTCTAATATCAGTACATGCTGTATTGTTTTCATGATGCATTTACAGAAGCTTGTAACTCTCTGAAACCACCTGATGATGCACTGATGCTTGTAGAACCACTCTGCTACACAAAGTCTATAGAAACACCTATAAAAACTTCAGCATAGAAATACAATCAAAACAAAAAGGACAGCTATTGTCATTTTCTGATGTAACTATTAAAATCACTGCATAAAATTAGATTGAAGCCAACTGTAAGGAGTTCTCCAAGTCTGTTCAATAACTGAGATTTCTTTATGGCTTCAGAGGCAGTATGTACATGAATTATGTGGTATTTTTCACCTTGATAAAAAACAATCCAACTTTAAAAGCCTACCTGGAATAATTAATAATTATAATTACATCTTGAGATGACGCATTTCCACTTTTACATCAGTCCCATTTGAGAGAAGCTACTGTGATTGGTTTCCCTCTGTGAGGAACACAGCATGTGACCAACTGCATTTTAGAAAACAAAAAACAGCAACAGCTGACTTCAATGATGTTCTCAGTCGAAAAGTAACAACAACCTTCCTAGAAATGTAGTGGAGACAAAAGTACAATATTTGTCTTTGAAATGTAGTGGAGTGAAAGTCATAAGTTTCCAAAAAAAAACAAACACTGAAGTAAAGTACAGATACTCAAAAAATATACTTAAGTACAGTACTCAAGTAAATGTACTTCATTACTGTCCACCACTGCACTCAAGTAAGTATCTGTTTTATGCAAACAGAGCAGTACCACCTGTAGTCGTGGGGACAGTGCAACAGTACAGCTCGCAATTCAAATTTTGTGTTTTAGGTTGTTTCTGTCTTGTTACATTATTTTCCACTTTTTATGACTTGTTACATTATTTTGTTACATTATTTTGTCTCAAGTCTTTTATGTAGTTTTCGTCTTGTTATGTCATTTTCATCTTGTCACGTCTTTCAAATTGTTTTCGCCTTGTGTTTTATGTTGTTTCCTTCTTGCCTATCTTTGTATGCTCTTAGTTTTTTATGTCATTTCTGCGTTGTTACATTTTGTTGTTCTTTTAAGTTGTTTATGTCTTGCTACATCTTTTACGTTGTTTTCCTGTTATGTCTTTTATGCTGTCCTGTTTTCTTGTCACATCTTTTAAATAATTTTTCATTTTTTTTTACCTGTTTTTCATCTTTTCTGTCTTTACACGTCATTTTCATCTTGTTATGTCTTTCATGTTGTTTTTGCCTTGTGTCTTGTTTTGTCATTTCCATCTTGCCAATCTTGTTACGTCTGGGTTTTTTTTATGTTGTTTCCATCTTGTTATATCTCTTATGTTGTTTCTGTCTTGTTACATCTGGTGTGTGAGATATGGACTGATAGAAACACCAAGGAATCATCTTTTCTATGTGTTATTGTCACATAGAAGGGTTGAAACATAGGTTGAAATCAGTTTTGATGTTTGAGAAGCGGTGCGCAATGATGCACAAAAATAAAAATAATCAGTAAGTCTTCTCACATGCATTAAAACTGAAGTAATGAGCTTGTTTTGTAAGGAGTAGACAGTACAAATATTCGTGTTAAACTGTGGGGAGTAAATGTAAAAAGTTGTCAGAAAAATATTTGGACTTTGTTCCTTCCACCTCTGCAATTAGTGAAATAATTAAAGATAAGACTAAAGAGGTTTACACACACACACAAAGTCGACCTAAGAGTTAAAGAGTAAGAGATATAGATGACACACTGACAGTCTTACCAGCAAAATGTTTTATTATCTATTATATCCTAACTTAACACAGCAAAAGCCACCATCCTCTGCCTTCCGCACCGGTCATAATGTTTAACTTGGCGTCTGGTTCTACAGGGAGTCGATCCTGTAACTTATCTCTATCTGCCAAAACAAGATTCACTCACTGTGGACAGGGTGATTCCTGAGACTGAGCAGACATAGTCTACTACACACACACTCGCACATTTACACACGCTCACATGCACATTTTCTTCTCTCAGACTGATTAGAGAGACAAGCGTTTGCTCACTCCCAGCGGAAGGAAGGCGCTTTCATACAGCGGAGCTATCACTCTGTTACATTCTCAGAAGCCTCCAGAACAATGTCGCTGCTGTGGCTTAATTTTCTCTGTGCGATGCTATGATATGAAGTGCTGTTTTCAGTCATTAAAGTGTGTGTGTGTATGAATACCGAGCACTGGCCCCCTGCTCCCTGCCATGTTTCATCTATGAAGATGAAACTACACCTGTCAAATGCAAGCAGGTGTGCATTCATCATAAAGTATGTGGGTATGCATGTCCATGCTGTCTATAGGGGTTTGAGGGTGAAATTACTGATGAAACACAATAGTCACAAGTACAAGTAAACAGGCCTTAAACTCCTGGCAGGAAGTCCTTAAGAGTTCTATATTCATGAGTCAATGGCGCGTGCTGCCATTACGCAACTACTCAACATGCAGCTTCATGAATATAGAGGCCTTAATCTTAAAGGACAGATTCAGTCATCTTGGCGTGGATGGCGTCTATCTGTAGGAAATGAAAATCTTCAGCCCTATTAATTAAGACTTGCGCTTTCATTTTTATTTCAAGTCCACATTATCTGAGAGAGTATAAATGTCAAGTAATGGGAATCGCTAGGAGAGAGGAAATGCCAATTCCAGGTGAATATCTGATGCACAGTATGTAATGTGTATGTATAGACCGGTCGGCATCAATATGCATCTCATACATTTATGCATTAGATGTTCATCGACACCACCAGTCACCAAGCTGCTTCTTTGGAAATCTATTTTTTTTCACAATACTTTTTCCATATAAGAGCAGACTTTTACTGTGAACGCTCTAAGGCACATCAGTACAATGATCCTGCTGTTTAATCAATATCTCTATGTAAACACCTGTCAGGTGGATGGTTTATCTCGACAAAGGAGAAGCGCTCACTAACATGGATTTTAACACATAGGTGAAAAAAGTGGGCGAGGACAAAACTAAGTCACGATACAGTGATGTGAACATTCTTGTGTTGTCTGCAGTATTTCTAGTGATACTCATGCTCAACAAAACAAGTAAAACAAATGATAGCTATCACCTTCACTCAGTCTATGAAGTGACATATAGAATGACAATGATAACACTACAACCCACAAATTAAGCTTTCAACTCCGACCAACACTAGTCATTCTGATCATCTCCTCTTTGACTTGTTTGGTGAGCAAACCACGTTTGCTATGCAACAGCTTTAATCCCCAGTCATTTAGTTTCCAGTCAATTTAATTCTACCACAATTTTCTTCGCCGTGCTTGTTTTTCCCTGTACCTGCAGACCCACGCTCCTTTAAACAGCCGAAGCCTAATTCTCCGATGTGCAGGGCAGCGTGAAAAAGAAGATGCGCCGGTGTAAAAAGTGGCCAACCCATACTGGACATTGATCATCATGAAAATAAATGCCTGTCAAACCTGAATGCACTAAACAAAACTCTCTCGATGTGTGTGAGTGTGAGAGAGAGTGAGTGTTAGAGAGACTGACAGAAAGAGAGAGATACATGTGTGAACGAGTGTTTGTGAGTGTGCATGCTTGTGTGCCTGCTGCTGGCAAATACCCAACAGTATGCTTGATGGCGAGAAAAAGATAGGATTTCCTTTCAAACACATGCTGCCCCCCCGCCTCGTCTGGTTCTCCCTGTAGATGTTCTAATGAGGCGTGCTTCCCAAAATAATTTATGACATTGTTATCATTTGAAAAGTATTATAATGTAGTCAGCATTCATGTGCATTAGATATGATCCCAACTGAGAGCGCAGCTGGGTTTCTGCAGTGACGTCTGAGACTGCTTTTTCCTCCACTATCATTAAGATGGAGCACGCAGATAATCAGTCTCACTGATTATGTTAGTAGTGACTGGCAGTGACCTCAGAGAAGGCTGTTCCAAAACAAAGTCAGGATTCCCAACACTTGTTTACAGCCACTATGGCCAAACAATACGCTTTTTTATGTATGTGCCATGTTCTAGTATCACATATTTAGAGGCTTAATTTTGTTTCATTATTTATTTCTTTTGCTAATTACACATATTTAACTTGAAAGTTCATTCTTTACCTTGGAAAGTGTAGTCTGACATTTTCTTTTATCCAGAAAGATCATGATATGTGGTCAAAAACTAAGAAAGGCTTCTCTTTCCATTGTAGAATATTTACTGTGGGCAATTAAGTTCAGAACAAATGACTTGAAACTATGGTTCTACAGAGGGAACTACACTTGTTTTTGACCAAGTTTATCATTTAATGCTGAAATAATCAATTAAATAATTGAATCAATCAACAGCAAATCAATCAACAACTATGTGATATCTATTAATCACCTAAACGTAGTCTTGCATTGCCAGATCTCTCTCCACAGCGCTCTTTGCTGGAGAAAGGTCTGGCTCTACAAATGATCATTCTGCTATGGGAAAAAAAAACCTTCAGCCTGGTTTGTATTTCTTCAAACAAATCACAATTGTCTGTGGCAAAGACGCCCCTGCAAAACAGTGATTCAAGATTCAAGATGTTTATTGTTGCATCGGTTATACAAGTACAATCATGTGAAAAAACTTTGGCTGAGATGCTCTATTACAAAAATAAGAGTAAATAAGCAACAAAAATAAAAGGTAGCCTAAATAGCGTAATTGTAAAAATGTATTTATGACATATGCCTACAGTTTTTTGCCATAGTCTCCGCCATACTGTGGCCGACTATATCACTACAGTTGCTCAACCCTTCAGCATCAGACTTAAAATCTCAGCTATACTCCAAAATACAGAGAGATTTATGGACTGTGATAGGCTTCAATCAGGATTGTGTGAACTTGTTTGCCAAGGACTTGGATATAACAGAAATTCATTTATATGTAAAAGTCCCACACCGCAGGTTTAAACAAACAAAAGTACAACTTCTCCAATGTTAGGATTTGCTGCTTTTCTGTGTTTTATATAATTATAAACTGAATATCTTTGGGTAGAAAATTGTCACAGCAAATTTTCACTATTTTCTGACATTTTACACCACACATTTAATTGAAAAAATAATTGACAGATTAATGGATAATGAAAATAATTAATTTGTTTTTTGCCACTCCACAATCAAGTAACCCTGTCACCAGGATTTTGAAGTTTGCAACCGCATGCTTGAATTCCAAAGTTTTTGTGGGCTTTTTCAAGGAACAGACTGAACCAGAAGTCTGTAGTATTGTTTTTAACGGTTTCTTTCCCACTGTCATGTGGTGCAGTGATGCTTACTACAGTCGACTGCTGCACAGCTTTATGTCGCACCATGCTGAATTGCATCCTGTTATGCTGTCAAGTCGAACTCTCCATGTAACAGTGACATTTTGATGCTATGAAATAATATTTTTAGCAGAGGGCCACTTTCTCTCTCTCTCATCCATCTGCAGACAAAAAAAAAATACCAATTTTGTCTTGCTTCCCTTGAGGTGGCTCCCTCATTTTGCTGTCACTGCTGTCCTGTATTTATCACCTCTCTCTTTTGTCTCTCACTCCCACCCGTTCCTTCTTCTTCTCTTCGGCCAGTATCTTCCCGATTGTTGTCATGTGAAAATGATGTGATATGGATTTGATGGCTTTTGTAAACTGCGTCTCAGGCAGCCTTTTTCTCCCAGGCTGCATGTAAAATCCCACCTCATTTACAGAGCAGGCAGAGCCAAACCCCCAATGTAGCCATAACTCTACGCTTAAGTTTCGGTATCCCGTCACTAAACATAACATATTGATTGGCGGAGCTTGTTGGGGGAGCTACACAGCCTGGGAGTGTGTGTTAGATTCAAGTCAGCTCACACTCACTGCACAGGATTCACTTCTCTTGGGAGGGCAAGTGCTCACACATAAAATAACTTGAAGGCCGAAAAGGAGTGGAATTGATGGGAAATGAATATCCTTGTCAGCCCCTCCAGGAATTTGCAATCATGAGAATGCAAGCATAAATACAAATTCAACCAGTCCTCATATTACTTGGGAGAACTGACAATTTTGTCTCATGTCTGCAACACATGCAAATAAAACTGTGCAACTGGGTGAATGCTTGCACATTTTGCCAAAACCAAAACATTTTTTGTAACAGCTTGTTAAGTTTATGTAGTGTGGTGTATTATTAATAACTTTTACAGAGTCTTCTTTTTATACAACTCCAGTTCCAAAACACTTGGGACACAGGTGCTTTTGTAGCTCAGGTGGTAGAGCACACACCCCATGTACTGAGGCTACTGGTCCTCTGCAGTCCTGCCTGACATTTTGCTGCATGCCCTCTCTTTACCCCCTCTACTGTCTTCACTTCAGGTGTCTCTGTCCATAATAAAGCCATAAAAAAAAAAAGTTGGGACACTGTGTAAAATGTAAATAAAAACTTTTTTACCTATTGTCATTTAAATCTGGTACAAAGACAAGATATGTAATGTTCAAACTTCATTCCTTTTTTTAATTTGATGCCTGCAACATGTTCCAAAAACTTGGGACATGGGTGTGCTTACTACTGTGTTACATCACCTTGTCTTTTATCAACACTCAGCAAGCATTTGGGATCTGTGGACACTAATTGCTGAAGTTCTGAAAGTGAAATTCTTCCCCACTCTTACTTGATATAGAATTTCATGTACTCGCCAGTCCAGAGTCCCTGTTGCTGTATTTTGAATTTCATAATGCTTTTGAACAGTCTGGATGGTTCTTTACCTCTTTTGCTTGGCAGAGTCTTAACTTGCATTTGTAGATGCAGCTACGAACTGTGTTAACTGATAACTGTTTTCCAACGTGTTCTTGAACTCATCTAGTATCCTTTATACAATTATGTAGGTTTTTAAATGCAGTGCGCATTAAAGGCATTCAATGTTGGTTTTCGGCCTTGCCTCTTCCGTGCAGGAATTTCTATGAATCTTTTAATGATTTTATAGATTGGATGGTGAAATCCTTAAATTCCTCGTTCTTAAACTGTTGTTGCTCATGCAGTTCTTCACAAAGTGGTGACCCTCGCCCCGTCCTTGCTTGTGAATGACTGAGCCTTTTCACAGATAATAGCCAATCATGATTCTGTCACCTTTTACCAAAATATCTTGTTTCCCTTTTGAATGTTCTACAACTTTCTCAGTCTTCTGTAGCCCCTGTCCCAACTTTTTTTTTGAAATGTCTTGCAGGCATCATATTGAGAATGAGCGTATATGTAGAGAAACAGTTAAGCTCATCGGTTTTAACATGACAAATTTCTTGGGATTGTGGTTGTACACTGATATTGCAATTTAACAGACTACAGCAGCTATTTTGCATATTTTAGCAGACATTTTACTTTAAATCACAGATACTGCTCATTACTGCCAGCCATTTTCCAAAATGTGTTCTCCCCTCGTTCCAGGCCGTTTCCTATTCATGCCAGTGTGGTTTGACAAACAACTTGCAGAGAATTGAAGATTAAGTATGTGATAGAAAAATCTATCTTAGGGAATATTATGCCTGCTTTCATTGTTGTCAGAGTCATGTTATCCCTTTGTTGCGAGATAGTTTTTAAGTGCAGATTGATTCAGAAAGCAAGCACACACAATGCTCACTGCGAAATCAAGCCAGTTTCAAGTCTGTGATTTTCATAATCTTCTGAAATGAATAGAAACCAAATGATGCCTGGAAGATAGCAAAGACACAATGAAAAATCTAAAACTCTGCAGTGCGCTTTGGAAAAGGTTGTCACAAGTTTAAAGTGTGTGATAGATGATGCTACATCACTGTCACAGTGCTTTAAGACCAAAGATAGCTGGACTACAACATTTCAAGCTCATTTTACTCTCAGTGGAACAAATTGTGAATGATGTTTCTCAAAATTCAAGTCAAATTTTAAACATTAGTGCCTTTTTAATTGCACAGTCACACAAACTGTTGCACACTGCACCACAAAGAAACACTGGAAGTGTCCTCATTATGTTGACTACCTAACAACTCTGTGTTGGCCTTGAGTTCTTGACTGACTATTCAAAGCACAGTTTTGAAATCCTTGCACATAATGGCACATCATTTCTGTGAGATACCTTGGTGCGAAAAACTAATAATCTCTTCATTATCACCATTAGCAAAAATGTCATTATCTTGTGAGGATGTGCACAGTTTTTATGGAAGAGCTTCTCTGAGTCCACACTGAGATTCTAGTTGTTGCCAACTTTCATCACTTCATATTGTTCTCTTACCAACACCCCCCACCCCCACCACCCCGGCTTCATCACAGTTGGGGGTGGTAGGAGGGTATTACAGGATATTACAGGATATTTCCTCCAACAGGATACAGGATATTTCAAAAAACAATGCACAGACTCATACAAAATCCCTCTCAATCATCACCCACAACCTACCAGGACTAACTTCTAACTTTCTCATTATTTTGCTGTGCGTGGGACACCGTCCCAAAACATCTGCAATTGTAATGCTGGGAATGAGAATCAACATTCAGCAATCTTTCTGGCATATTTAGAAACAAAAACTGGCTAATCGTACTTAATCTGCCTTTAAATGCTGCCACAGAATAATTTGTGAATATTGACAAAACTTCCAAAATCATAACAATTTGTTTTGCTTCAAATTAGATGAAAATTGTAAGTAAATGAATCAGCATTAGTTGAACAGTTTACAAGTCTCTGACTTTGAACTTTCAGAATATTGGGCACATAAATGAAAGAAGAGATAATGATGAGTAAAAAGGCTCAACATGTCTTATGGGCACATTAAAATGGAAAATAAAAGTATAAATATATTTTTCCACCAAAGCAAAACACTTTGGTGATGGTTTGGTTGTGAAAAAAATTGTACAAGGACAATATATCAAATGTACCCTTTCAGGCACTGTGTATGTTTAGGAGATAAAAATGCATTACAGCCACCTCCATAGAGAGTTACAGTATGGAGGTCACATTGCTTGTTTGACCTGCTGTCCCTGCTGTTGGAATAAAACCGAACATCATGAAACATTGCAGTGTCTTTCATTTGTCATTTTACGTGGGAGATTCTTGAAAGAAACCACTGCCTGCCAAAACCTCCATATCAGACAGTCAGCTGCAGCTGAGGTTGATGTTAGCCAGCAGTAACTAAAGTTAAACAGTTTTGGAAAGGCAGCAGGGTTCCCTCCTGCCACCAGGACTGTGCCGGGTACAAACACACTAGAGCGATTTATAAGCAATTTATAAGAACTACCTTTGGTTAATGTTGACTTAACATGATCAGATGTGCTTTCTTGTTGGAAATAACAATCATTACGGGTTGTTGTACGTGCTTTTTGGCAGGCAGCTGCTACCCCCCTCTTCGTGGCACCGAGTACTGGCACTGAATCTTCCAGTGGTATGAAGTACCAGAATGTACAAGCCAACTTTCATTCTGCTTAGGGGACAATGCAATGCAAATTCAAATTACACTGAGGATATATCCTGCAACAGGGCTCACCACACAGTTCAAATAATTGGTTCACTGGAAGCTGAACCTCCAAGGACCCTCATCAGGTAGTTCTATGATTTCTATTGAAGGCCATCACTTCATTCTGACATTATAAAACCAAGTGCTTAAATTAATTAATAATAATAAGCAGAGAGAACTTAAAATTTGTCCCACTGACTTAAAAGGGCCAGTAGAATTTGCTGTCTTTTGTGTTTATTAAACTCATATTTTTTGGTGAATATGAACTTCACTAAACATAAACTAATGGGTTTTTATACTTAAAATTATTCAGTTCTGTTCACTTATTGCAATGAGAGGGGTGAAGGAAATTCTGAGTTGCACGTACTGAAAATATTTGAAATGGCTTATTCAATAATTCTGATTTAACTGTTATAAAAGAGTGCATGTAACACAAACTCCGATAAACTCCGCTCTGATAAACTCAAAAATAACGTGACAACTGAGTACTGCTACCTTATTCGAGTTCATGGCAGCTCGATTCCTCTGTACATTCTTGTGCAGAGACATAAATTAATCCAGCCCTTAGAGACAGTGCCAGTGACCCGGTTAGGCTGTAAACACACTCCTGCCCATGTAGACAATTACATCACTTGTTCCATGCGGAGTTTTTATTAAGCGGCGAGGCCCTGACGTACACTTCAAAAGATCGTGACAGGAAGCGCAGGCCGCCGGGCTGGTGGCAGGCAAAAGAACATACACAAAAGAAAAAGACAGACACTCTGTCGCCTGTGGGAAGGGGAATATTTTATCCCATACAAGTTGGCTCATCTCCCTGTGGGCACCTGTTGCCATAGCGACGGGAGCTGGGAGTTCCGTCAGGTTGGCTGGCCGGTGGTAGGGGGATCATGGGACATGAAAGGGGCCAGCAAGGGGCGTGCAACCTCGCTGCCACCACTATCAACCCCGTTTCCTCCACACTTCAACCCAGGCCTCTGCGGGCCCGAGGGACCCCCTGCCCTTCATGCGTTCGTTCATATCTGGATCACTATAGATCTGCTTCTTCATCGCAGCCCACTCACAGTGTGTGGAATTATTTACCAGTTCAATGGTGATTATACTGCATTATGATTGAGTATGTTCTCAACTGGAGCACTCACTTAGACACTGACCTACATCCATTTATTTTAATTTGGACTGCATTTATGTGCACAAAAACACTTTCATCCAGCAGACCTTATCTCATCTCACCTTTTGTCTATTTATTATTCCATCCAAAAACACATTTCCAGCCATTTCCCATTTCCTTCCTCACATAAACACACATTTTTCATCCTGACACGCTCTCGTACAACACACTAGGTCTCGAATGTGCGCAGTACGCCATCTGTCCTGTCCTTTCTCAGTTTCCTCTCCTTACTCTATTAAGCTGCCTATTCAAATCTCCAGTCTGATAGACCACCTACACACCCACTGCGCATCCTTCATAGCCGGAGCTTTGACACATGAAGGAGCAGAGGCAGTAAACCTTGACTTTCAGCTCACCGGGGGTCTCGCAAGACACTTAACTGGAGTGTTGTGAAAACATGGAGCGGAGATGGGAAGTGTTTCATCATGACCGCTGTGTTCCCCTGTTCATACGGCGGCGGTGTGATCCCACGCTCTGTGGCGATGTAGGTCTGATATCTTACAGACCGAAAGACCCTTAATCCTCCACACCAAGGGAACAGATTTCAGTGTATTTGTGTGTGTGTTTGTGTGTGTGTGAACACGTGGACTGTGGATGTTTTCCAGGTGTCTGCGGAGACTCACTCTTGACAGTGGCGGTCCTGGTGCAGTTGTAGAGAATAGCCAGCTCTCCAAACACCTTTCCCGGCCCCATGGTGCAGAGCTTCAGGCTCTCCTTCGTCACCTCCACCTTCCCGTCTGAAACATGCACAGAAATACGGGTACATCATTAGGCATATTCAAATTGCACATTTATTCTCCTGCCTCATTACCCAGGTGTGTGATTCCTCTGCTGCTTTCAATGTGTACAGCAAACAAAGTTTCAGTGATGAAATGGAGTGGATGATAGGTGTCTGAGGGCTTTTGCTTCATTTTTAGAGGCGCCCAGGCAGAGTACTCTTGACTCACTGAACTGGAAAAAAATAAGATTATTTTGCAATGTGGAGTTTCCGAGGGCTACTGGCCTTCTACCAAGGCCTGTAAAATGCAGCAGTGGCAACGTGAGAAAAATCTACTCAAAACACTCCATAACTCACAGACACAGTATGGTATGCCTTAAAGGGGGAACTGTTCTGTTAATTTAATATACTATTTGAGAAAATAAGTGTTATCAGGGCCCAGGCATTCACAGAGAATGCTCTAACGTGTTATTATTGCAGCATGTATGGATTCACATAGTCATCATGCAGATCCGTTTTCAAAGTAAACATATTTCTGCATTGAAAAATCGCTTCTGGCATACGTACAGGAACAATTTAGGAATAACTAAGTGACTGTGTCCTAATAAATCTAATATATACCAATGTCACTTGGTAGAGTTAACTTGTTTTTGGTGAGGAAGACGAAGGAAGAAGAGGAAGAAGAAAGCCTACTTCATTAATCCCTCTTGGGGAAATTATATTTACAACATGCAATTACCACATACAATTAAATTACAACTTCAATCCAACCCCGGGACTCATTCGTAATGAAAAAAAAAAATCTTCAAATGAAAGAGAGGCTAATGAGTCCATTCATTGGTTCTGTCTGTTGTTAAGCACACAGACACTTAGTTTATTAGCAAGTTTTAACTCGGGCTGAGGGAATTTAGAGGAGTCAAACTGAGAGTCTAATCGAGGATTACAAAGATTCATTGTTTTTTCCTGTATAATGTTTCTTTTCCAGTTGTGAAAATTAATAAAGCAGAAACAAAAATAAAAAGATGTAGTGTTTTATACATTTAAATTCCTAACATGTCAGATATAGGAAATGTAAAGGTCTGGCCCTTTGGCACGTTACCTTTTTTCAAATCAGGTCCTTTAAAAAAGTAATTGAATAGGCCAGCTTTGTGTTATGCCGCCAAATCTCCAAGCATAAAAGAAACATACAAATAACATGTCTGAACAACACGTGTGCGTTTACGTAGCCCGGAGAAGCAGAATTCAATCTTAAATCAAGTAAATATATATTTTTCTTCTTTAACACTGTAACAGGCTCTTTGCTCCTGTGTCTGGAGGGATGGCTGCTACAACTGTGTTTAGACAAATCTCATCAAGCATGTATGTTTTCCTGGAAACTCCAGCGGGACTCCAGCGGGACCACAACTCTGACTTACAGAGAGCAAAAAAAAACGAAAGAAAACAGTTAAGGCTACTGATGAAATATGGAAAGATGATAAGAGCAGGCGAGTGATCCACAGAGGAAACGGTTTGACACGTTATCTTGTTCGAGAGGGCTGTGAACCCCTTTAACAAAAACGCGACCAAGGAACCCGCCATGTTTCAGGACTAATTCTTTTTCTCCGCTTTGTAGTTCTTTCCACCTTAGTGGAACTGTAGTGCGCCTTTTTGTTTGCCATGGTGAACAATACATCATCCATTAACACCCAGCATGAAACTTCTACACGCAGAGACAATCTCCAGCTCTCAAAGTGTGTCACCATCTTAGTGTCGACTCTCCTGCTGTTTCCACTGCCCCTGTTTAACAGCCTTTTTTTTTTTTTTTTTTTGCGTCAGAGCTTCCTCTCCTCTTGTTCCACTCAAATGAAGAAACTGCTGCAGATAGAAAAATTAACTGAGATGCCTCGCCATCAAAAAGCTGCCTTCAGATTTTTAACAATGCTGTGCTGGCGCGTCTTTCATTTTAGATTGACTGGATAACAGACAAACACTAAATATTAATTTCAGATCTCTCACTCATATGTTTCTTTCAGTTTAGTAATAATGGTTCATAATGACTGGACAGCTCACTTTCAAACACTTGTTATGTCTGCACCTGGTGAAGATAATGACTATGTTTTTGAAGTATGGTTCTCAAAGTATATAGAAAAAAACATGAAAACAATCCTTCTATTTTCTACTCCTTCCAAACAAGCTGATCTTTCTTGCTTTCATAAAAATAAAACCATTGACTGTTTACAAGATGAACTGCAAAATGTTTCTTAAACTGAGTAAACTGAGCAGAAATAATATTCGTGGTGTCAGTCTGGCCTTGGAAAGTCTATAAAGACTATAATTAGTGAGCTCAATTTGCTGCGAGATTTAAGTCTGGAAAACAGCCATTGAGAATCGATTGATCCCAACAAGTATGTGCCAGACTAATCAGTGAACTGTGATGGGTGTTGAGATGATCGCTCAAAACTCCAGAGCTTTTATTATGAACGATTAAATGTGGGTGTCATAGATAGAGAATGGATGATGAATAGTTTGGGTGAAAATTGCCAATGATTTCACGACACCTGCCATGTTTTTCCAGGTCAAAAACTGTAAGCGAAAACCAAAGACAACCCTGCGTGTTTGTTGCCTCCATCTAATCAGGGGCAGAAAGGGTTCGTCTTGATCTTTGAGTAATGGGGGTACCTGTCTATCATCAATTGTGCACCCTATTTGAAGTGCCTGTTGAGCCTTGCCATATCACATTATTGTTGTTGGGAGCCTTTGATCCATCATCAAAAGAGAAGCAATATGGACTTTTAGTTTGAGAAGGAACAAGGTGTGCTGCAGTGCAAACAAAGTGTCTATGTTGATGTATACAGAGGTGTAGTGGTAAATACAGATGAGGGGAAACTGCAGTTACCCAACAGAGAGCTGAAGTCCCTCTCTGAGAGACCGCTGTGAAACCGAACTTCAGAAACAATATGAACAGCAATCAATGGCAAGAGATAAATCATTTTTGATCCTTTGAATTGTGCCACGAATTACACGTTTGTCAGTTTAAAAGATAATTTAACAAGTCAAGAAAGACACTGTTTGTTGTAGTGTGAAAGACTACACACAAGAGTTGCTTAAACTTTCCTTCTCCTTGAAAGCTAATGTCAGCTAATGCCTTTGTGTTTTCGTAGTCATACAAGCAAAGGGTCTGGCTCATTCTTTCACACCGGATGCAAAGATAGCACCCATTTAGTCCTAGAAGAACTGCTTACCTGGCACATGTGCCAAAAAAGGTTTTCTACCATCAAGATGAGAGATTTTTTTAATTGATTTTCTCAGCTCTAAGAAAATTTTACAAATATAAAACCTCCATGGATCGAAAACTCATGATAGAAAGAGTCATAAATGACTGATGTCCTGTCAACAGTTTTATGGATGTCTCTTTTGTAATGGTGGCTCATGGGGAAAAGTTTTTTTTGGGCTGCAGGGGAATTTTCTGATGCAATACCACAAGTTGGCCACAAGTGGGAAAAACTATGAGTACGGCTGAGGAGCAATGCCTAAATCTATGGTTCTTCCTTTCTCTTGCCGGTGTGTCTTTGTCTGTTTTGTCAGGTGTTCTAGCAATTTCCCGGTGTTGGACTGCTACTTTGTTTTCTTGGACTTTGTGCCTGTTTGGGATTTTGCCTGTTGCTTTGGATTTGGTTGCTTTGTTGGACTGATTCTCTGGCCTTCATAACTATTTTTGAGTTTTGATTCTGCTCAGTGAAACATTTGAACTGCTCCAGCTCTGCCTTCAGTCTGCATTTTGCATTCTCCCGGTTACCCCACTTGATCAGTTGATCTGAAAACTCTCGGCCTCATTTCAAAGAGGGGGATAAATTGTGTTTACTTGGGGTTTGCTCCCTACTCAGCCCTCGGATGTATACATAGAAGCTAAAAGATAGATGCAATGTGTGTTTGCATTACTACAGATAACTGCTACCCTCTTCAAAAGGACACACGACACAGAACTTCATTAAGTGCAGTGCTGTGTCTGTGGTTTAATAACTGCAGTGCCTCAGGGACAGGTTCACGTTGGGACAAAGACAGCCACAAATCAGGCAGAAAAACCTTTATACTTCACTGTGGACAAAGCTAACAATTTCCCATGGATAGCCAAGTAATTAATTCTTGACAAAAGTGAGAAGTCTAAACACAACGCTTGTTTTGGACATCTCACTGCCTGCAGGCTGTGTGGGAATTAGTAGGAAATTATAGTAATCCATTTATTCAATTATTGGAATTCCGCAAATGGTCTATTTTTAAGAAACTTGTTATTAAGTACGTCAGATAAATCCATCCACACACCAACACACGGTCCAGTTCATTTCCTGTCTTTGGCTCTTGGCTTCAGCTTCACTTGAAATTCACCTTTCATATGGAAGTACTATTCAAATCATACTCAAATTACAACACAACAGGCAAATATATGTAAAGCACAGTACAAGTAAAGCACATTTAAATCTCCCCGAGCTTTTTAACAACAGCTGTTCACTGTCTTATCTAAGACAAATTAAAAATGTGATGAGGAAGAATAACAAATTCACAATGTGTAAAACATGAATAATATTAACTTTCTTTTCACTATTGATGTATCACAGCGTGTCGTCTTAACCTGAGGTGGTGCAGACATTGTAATAGCTGATCATTTAAATGCACACTGTAGTGCGCTCCACATAGCAGCAGGGCCTCAGGACAGACCTCGGAGCAGACTTCCCCCCGGCTCAAGATCAGATGTGATTCTGGCTGCATTCCAAATCAAAAAGCTGCTGTCTTTTGAGTTGACTTTATTTCACACTGGCGCTGAAGACTTCACAGATAAAAACCTGACATGAATTTTCTCCTACTAACCCCCTAACAGGAGACAAATCTGAACAAATTATACATTTTTTTTCTATCAAGGTCTGTCCTTTAGACCAGCAATTCTCAACCTTTTCGAGACGTGAACTCCAGAAAAATTAGGTTGGTGTTTGCAACCCCCCTGCCTGCCCAAGACTAGAAAGATCCCAAACGCAGTCACATTAGAAATAATCTCACGATCCCCTTGGGCGTCCCAACACCCAGGGTGAGAACCACTGATTTATACGAAACCTGATTCACTGTGGCCCCTTTTCTTATGACATATGATGTCAGAGGAAAAGGGGCCACTGTGTGAATATAGGTGGAAAGCTTGCATGTTGTATTGCTGTGTTCCACGTTGCAAGTCATATAGACAGAAGGAATTTACCGTTATCATTGGATCATTGTCATTTTACCACTCGTCACTTGATCAGCAACTGAAAAGACAATGTGTAGTGAAAACCTGAATGGATACTGGGCTATATATCAAAATAAAACTATATATTCAATAATCCATTGGCCACTGTTAGATACAAGCTAACATTAGCATTCAACCACTTCCTAGCTAACAGTACCATTTGCTAGTGTGGCACAATACAATACAAAAAGCTTAAATGAATTCTGAAATGTTTAACTCTGATATATCAGTGCACATCTTTGACACTTTTATTAAACTTTAACATCTTTGTGTTTAATGCATGAATAATACACACAAATTTCCTGTGAGTATAATGTCACATAATGTAACTGACTTAATGTTAACTTACATTACATTACATTACAGTCAGCATGCTTGTTTTAGCTTAAAATATGGTTCAGTGTTCTCCCAGATTTTGATTTGATTTTCACATTGTCTTTTTAGCTGCTGATCAATTGTGAAGCAGTGAAATGATACTGAATGGCAGCCATGTGAATGTGCTGAATGGCTACGATTAGCAGGATTAGATTAAAGATAAAAGCTTTTTTGTAATGAAGGTACTCAGTTGTGACTCCACAAGCAGCATGTGACACAAAGTTCTCCCATAAAATAAACTTGGAGACAAGGGCATCTGTTAATGTCCACATGGAGTCTTTTACACTGAGGCCATTAGACTGTGCCTATAAATAAAGTTGAGTTTCAGGGGTCACATGCGGGATAGGGTTTAATTCTTCCTCCTCGTCTTCCATTGATATTTTTTATGTTTTTCAAGCAGCACAAAAGGGACATCAAGAAACAGGATGTGGGGGAGTTCAAACCCCCTGGAGGATAATGTACAACCACCATCCCATCCTGATAGGCCTTGTTCTTCTGCCAGTGCGCAGGGGTCAAATTACCCAATCCTCCCCGTCCATTAGAGCACTGGAGGAACAATGATACTCAAGAAGAACATCGTTTCATCTTCCTGCCACGTGCCAGAAGATAGGGTCATTACCAGTAAAAGTTTTACGTGGTATAACACTCTAACTTCAGATCAGCCTGTGAGGAAAAAAAAAGTCAAATTCTGTCTGACAGTTGAGACAATTTTGTAGAGGAAAAAAGCCACGTGAGAATAAGACTGAGCCTGGAATCTGTTCAACAGGGACTGAAACGGTTTCAGAAAATTCCAGGGTTTACAAATCACCATCTGCTCTTTATTTCTTTAAAAAATGACGTGGTTTGAAAGATCTAATAAATTGCAGTTCATTCAAAAGTTTGACTCAGACGGGCCTTTGATAGCTGCAAGCAGCAATTTCTGTTTTCACCTTGTTTTTCAAAAAGCACAATGTGACCTCTGAGAAAAACCCAAACACTTTCAGCAGAACAAATATTTATCGCTGACCTGTTCTGAAAAATGAGACACATGAATCAACGGAGGGAGCAGACATCGGAAAATGAAAAATAACACAACTAGATCTCCAGATGAATGCGGTGCTCTACTTCACATTCAGAGGAAAAGATGTCCAAAGGGGCAGATGTTTGGGTTTGAGGCTAATCAAATAATGACGGGCCTCATTAAATTAATCAAAAATGTTAAATTTTGGTAATTCCTCCTGATCAGTGTCCGTGTTCAATAACAACCGCTACTTGAGCAGCATTCAAAAACAAGTCATGCATAATTTTTCTCTCCAGTTAAGAACAAAATAAACCCCAGAGTTTAAGAAAATACAGATGTGGGCTGAAGCCAACAGCAAGAACAAACACAAGGAAAAAGGCAGAGAGAAAGAGTAATAGCACTGTTGTGTCATTAATCAGGGAGGGAGGCTCAGAATGAGACTTGTGTTAAGTTCAGAGTTCCCCGGCACTGGAAATGACAAACACTGAGCGTTGTTGTTTCAGGGAATCTCTGTTTGTGTCACTGCAGGCTGAAAGAACACAAGCAGCAGGATGCTGAGCGGGGACAGAGAGTGTCACAATGGAGTTTGATTGAAAAATGTGTTGTCTTTGCCTTGTGGAATGTAAATAAAGACATTTTCAGACAGTGAGTGGTTATTTTCTGCACCTGCCACCCAGCGATGATGGTTATCTGTGTTTTGAGCGGGCAGCAGCAGGGTGCCGCTCCGCCGTCACGCCTCACAGCTACATCCAGTCCTGCTAGCAACCTCCCGTACCATGAGCTACAGGCGGCTGCTCACCACCTACTTTAATCACATCATAGAGAAGTATAGAGAAAGATGTAGCATAATAATACAGCATTTTAGCTGACTAATTGCACAGTTTATTGGCGCTGACTGGACAATCAAACTTTAAGAGGAGGTTCTATCATTTAGCCGACCCTCATTCATGTAAAAAGGGTGAACAAAACAAACTGGAAGCTCTGAAATGATCATTAAGTTTAACCAGCACCCAGTAAATCACACATATCCGAGTCTTAACCCTCAAGTCTCAAGTTACTGCGGCAAGAATCAAGCAAACCAAGTCAAGTGCCACCATGCTTAGCCTACATTGCAAGATTGATTGCAACCAGTGTGTTTCAAATCCAGGCTAAGCGTTAAATAAATGGGTCCAAGATGTGCGTTGATATTTCAGTATTAATTTATGCCTATCCTATTGTACCGTGTAAACGTTAGCTAGGAGGTGGTTAATGCTAACGTTAGCTGTTGTCTCAAGTTAGCAAATGGGTTATTAAATATGTTGTTTCTGCTTGAAAAATGTCCAGATGTCCCTCCAGATTTTCATTATTCTTTGTCTTTATAGTTGTTGATCACTCAAGAAGGGCAAATGATTCTGATTCTGATGATCTACCCCTGTTTCCGCGTTTAAACCCGCAAAAGAAAGTGGTCATGAAAAGTCAAGTTTTATTTTCAAAATGAACAAAAACTGCTGTCTTACACCTTACAAGCTTAGATGTCACTGATCAATAACAAGTCTCCAAAAATAAACAATAGAGAGTGGGATTGTGCGAGCTGCATACAGGAGCAAGATTCATCATACTGCTACTTCACCTATAAACAAACAAACAAAGCCAAGTCTCATATAGTTTAAACTTAACGTTAGCTTTCTAGCTAACCAGCCAAAAAGTCATATTCACGTTGTGATTTTTGTAGTAGATTAACAGAAGAAACTGGATGTTGTGGTGGTGGCGTACCTCATTTTTGGGCTGCAGACCTTGCATACTAATGTTCTCGTCTTAACATCAGTGACAAAATAATCCTTGAATCGAGATTATAGCATAAATCTATGTGATCTCCTTTGTGTAACATTTTTTGAGGCTCATCTCCCACTTTGGGAAAAATCTCTGAATTAGAATAAATAAGTTTTAACCAGGTGCAACTACAAACTGAGTGTATATCAGGCAACTGAATGTATATCAGTTAACTAAAACATTTTCAATTACAATTATCCACTCAGGGCAAATAAACTATATTTGTTAGCTAAAGTTGCTGTACTGATTGTGTTCTCTATACTTTAAGTATTCTTTCTCTATACTTTAAGCTACAACCAGACCCATTTAGATAGGAGATGTTGTGATTACAGAAGGTGGATAGCTGCAGCTTGTGAACATAAATGCTGTTTGATGTTTGCCCTGAGTCCCCCTTCCTTGTTCCACAGAGCGGCACATCTGCATCATCTCCACGAAATATGCTTGTTGACTGTTATCAGCTTGCTGTCAATAAACTTGTGCAGTCTGTGTAGCCTTCTGCAGCTTCGGGAATCTCACCAATTGAAGGTGAAGGAGGGAGTGTTCACTTTTCTTTTTGCGTGTGTGTCTTTTCAAGGAACACCGCTGCCACCGTGCCTTTTAAACTGAAAGGAGGCGCTCTGCAGGTTGGATCTGAGTGCAAACTAGCTGACGTCAAGCAGCCTTTTTAAATGTATGCCATTTTTATTATAGGAAGGCGAAGAAAAAAGCAGAGCAAAGGCATGATAAGTGGGGTAAGTAAAGTAAAAAGGCATCAATGGGGAGAGGATAAGAGAAACAGAGGGACAGCAGGGGATAAAGATGAGGAAGGACACCCGATGCTATAGGTGAGCACAGCTGCACATCACACTGTTTGAGATGAGAGCACTTCAAATCTTTTTCAGTTCGACTGAGGCACCCTCACACAGGGTGCCCTGCTATCAGCACGCTGGAAAATTACACCGCAGTTTTCTACAAGTGCTTTGTGAGACGTAAGGATACTAAACAGTGTCTTGTCGACAGGATACGGGGGACAGCTGGTTTCATCCTTTTTACATCATTTTGCCTTGGAGACAGGAATTCGGTGAGAACATACTGTAGTGCCATATGTCTACTTTTAGAGCCTTTCAGCCGCACACTGAAGGTTATTTTCATTCAGTGGCAGTAATAGGACATGTGAGGTGAGACACGACTGTTAAATCCTCTTGTCTACAACCTCGTCTCCTATCAGTGTTTTCATTATAACATTTTAATAGGCCTGGTTTCATCCCTGCTACTCTCCTAGTCATCAAACTCAGATTATGGCTCCCGTGTTGACAGGTGATTGATAGCCTGAGCAGGGGGCAGTGAAAATGAACATTTTGTATTCACAGACCGAATCACTGCCTTGTAATTAGCAGTTAGCGTCCATGCCATGTGCACATACTGTAGCTTTTCTTTTATGCAGACCAGACTTAATTAGACAGCCTCAAAATCAGAATACAGATTAACATGGCATCTCAAGTACTACAGTAATGGGCCTTCTCTCATTTCAACAGCCAACTCCCATTCCAGCAGCCCGCTGGATCACCACTGGCATGAGAAGACCTTTACGGGGAGCTTTAAATGGTAATACTAAAATGCTTATACAAACACAAACATACAGTATTTACATATGCATATACATATACATATAAACAACAAGACCACAGCTTCTCAATGAGCCTGTACACAGGCATCCCTTTGAGCTAAACCACCACCACCACTACCATTTTCTAAATAGCACTACACACAAAGTAAAGCTGAGGCTGTCAGTAATGTCTGTATTTTAATATTTGGGCATTAACCAAAGTGTTGGAAAAAGCATTGAACCAAAGTGGTGCACTGACTGACTGACTCACATTACAATCCACAATGTTCTATAATTGTGGACTGAAAATCCTGTATTTCCGGCTTTACGTTGTTTTTCCGCTTGTTTAACAGCTAAGACTTGTTTGCCCCCTTGGCTTGTGTACTTATTTCAAAATCTTTTAGATGTCAATTAATGCTTTGTGTTATTCTGCTTTAAACAAGGACATTTTTCTTCATTTAGGAAAAGTTGAGTGATTGAGGTACAACAGCAATAAGCTGCAACTGTATATGACGGGTACAAAATGAGCACTTGCCAAATTCGAGTAAAAATCTACCTTGCTTCAAAAAAAAAAAAAAAAAAAGAAGAAGCGCCACCATTGGCAGCTTGCTGAAATACACCTCCCTCACCATAAACTCTCATCACTACACACAAGTTGATAGACTACATTTTGTTTTGCATCAACACAGCATGCAACATTGTGTAATGCTATCGATTCTCTCTGTCCAGCATCGCTACGGTTAGGCCACATTCAGACAGAATCAAGCCTTGTGGCAAAAACACCAGTCATCTCACTCATTTTGATTAGAGGTAGTCCATTTAGGCTGTGTCAGGGGGTGGGCCGCAGGGGATGACAAAAAAAATGCAGCAGCATGCAGCAGAAGAGTTGAAGTTGAAGTTTTCGTCAATTTTTGGAGAATCACAGTCCATACTGCTGTGGCCAATCACAAGTTGGCCATCAGACCACTCCACAGGCAGCCTGAAATAACTTGTGTACCCAGCTTCGATGTCTGGGTCTGGCTGGCTGCAAAATAAGAACACTGAGAAGCTTCCTTTGATTTGTGTTCATTTGTTTGTGTGTGTGAGAAAGACCACACAGCTGTGGTCGCACCCCTACATCCCTGATACTGCCCTACTCTGCCTGAATGCGGCCTTACGCTTATCAGGCCAGAGGAGAATTTCAGAGCAGGATTTTGCACTAACTGCAAAGAGTCTGTTAGTTTGTGGTGCCATATTGCCTGAGTAGATCAACCTACAATGAAAAATGAATAGCACATGGAAGTACAGTTAAAGGTACATTTATTGAGAAGCAGAGCTTCCCAGATAAGGCAGAAAGACTAAAAAGTTAATATTGGAACCTGTATCTTGTTTATCTCTCTGTGTATGTGTACTCCAACACTGAACACACACATACATAAAAAAAAGTCTGCTTATAACAGTGATTTGTACTTTGCCCCAACAAAAAAATGTGAGAATTCCCCTGCTGGGGTTGAAAGTATTTGGTGGAGGCAATCAAAGCTCAAAAAGAGATCAAAGAGATGAATTTAAACTCAACAGAAAGTCTGTGTTGAGAGAAGAAAAATGTAAAAGAAAGCCTTACCTAAAACCTTGACTACAGTGACACTGATTGATGATACTGGCCTTTGCGAACTCAATGTATTCAGGCTTCTCCATGTATGCAAGTTAGCAATAAAAGTGGAGAATACTGATCAACCTTGAAGGCTGAATATATCGCCACACTGTCCGCGGGTAACAGTGTTATTTAGAGCTAGTGTCTACAACATTTCTTTATAACTGCAGCTATTTCATGTACAGTATATATACGGTGTGTGTGTGCTGTGCTCGCGCTAGTCTCAGGGTGAAGGGAGGGATTTGTCCATCACTGTAGCACAGAAGATTACTGGCGCCCTATCTTGTATAGTCAAGTCTGAACCTCAGCAAACACAGAGCTTATCCAGTCACAGCAGACTCTCAGGATTACTCCAAGTCATGGGCCACCATCTTCCCTCACACACAAACACAAACTCACAGCAGCAAGCATACAACACACAGTATATACCTACCTAAGTCAAAGCAAAGACAGGAGTCTCACACATTTGCATAATATTCGGCTCATATGATGCTCGTGAGCCCCTTTTGTCAGTGTCTGCCTTTCCTTCCTCCTCCTTCGCTGCTCTTATGTCACACACACACCGACACACACACACACACCGACACACATCGCTTTCATCGTCTTTCCAGATGAGGAACTCTCTGAAGCGGGGGTTAGCCACAAAGGGGATAAAGGCTCAGGGATCATTCACAAATTACTCATTAATTCTTGCTCTGAGGTGTATTCATCGGCCTCTGTGGACTGAAAATGGGGATCAATTCTTATTCTGGAGTTCAGAGGAAAGAAAACAAAGGCCATCTCTCCCTAATCAGAGGAGAGGAACAGACAGAGAAAAGGGGGTGAACAGGAAAGAAAGGCAGAATTTAAAAAAAAAAAGCAGAGTCAAGTGGACAGACGGGTGAAGAGCAACAAAGAAGAATAAGTGAGTAGAGGAAAAGTGGAGAAAGGATGGTGACAAGAGGACAGATTGGGGTCAAAGTCGGTAAAATGTGAGGAGGAGTGATAGAGGAAAACGTGCATGCCTCTGGTCTCATATTCTGAATTGATAACTTGTAGCTGTGTGTGTGCGTGTGTGCGTGTGTGTGTGTGTGTCTGTGTGTGTGTGTGTGTGTCTGAAAGAGAGAGAAAGTGACAAAGGGAACAACTTAGAGGCAGAGAGGGCAAATGAGAAAAGACACTTGCCCGAGTGAGAGGATTTTCACTTGGTGTTCGGGGCAGATGGTGTACGCCTCAACGTAACTGAGATTATTAGTCTGCAGCACACGCATACATGCTATTTGCACATAAATGACACATTAGCTGAAGTTATATTCTCCTTGATAGAAGTATTTCAGATCATTAAGCCATTATATGTGTATGTGTACATTTACCCGTCTACTTAAAAATCAATACAGCACCTGAATTTCTTGTAGTGTATAGAAAACTCTGGGTTTTTTCTTGCCTCTTCCTACATTTTCCTCTCTCTTTACTGATGTTCATGAATAAAAAATCCATTTCTGGTGTGGTGCTGATGTATAGATGCTCTGCATCTGTTACGATCTCAGTTTTGAATTAAAAATCAAATCACAAGATGCCAGAAAGCAAAAAATATTTTCTGCTGGCTCTTTTGCAATAATCGATTTTTCATGCCGGGTGCTTCAAGTCAAGTGAATCGAAACAATTTCACACACACACAGAATGTAGGTGTGTATACTTTCTAAAGGGTAAGTACATTGACACATATATATATATATCTGTGACATTTGAAGCAGCAGCAGCATTGAAAAATGTCATTACACAACATTTTATTTCATAACATTAAACTCTGTCAGTGTAGTTTTTCTGCTCTTCCTTCTGTTCTGTAGTTGCACAATGCTGCAACTAACAATTACTTTCTTTATCCATTAATTTTTCAATCGTTTCCTTGATTGATCAATTACTTGTTTGGTCCATAAAGAGTCCAAAAATGTTGATCACTGTTTCCCAAAAGCCCAATATGGCACCCTAAAATGTCTTGTTTTGTCCACGACCCAAAGATATTTGGTTTACTGTCACGGAGGACCAAACAACCAAACTAATCGCTGAAACCATGAATCACTGCAGCTCTAGTCTGCTGTATATCCGTCTTAGAAGCTGAACATCTGTTTACCACCTGTCAAGGCTAATGTCACCTTCATTGGGCGAAGGGGAGGTCAGACTTCAGAGAAGCAGTGGGGAGAAATGGTGCATAGAGCCAGAATATTTTCACATCTAACACAGTGAATTAAGGGTTTATTCAAAACAAACAAGAGTTAGCAGACTGTTGAAGCAGTGGAAAGATGAGCCAAATTGTTTTCAGTGTGTTATTTTGTTTCTGTCAAGCTTGTATGTGTGTTTTACAATGTTAAGTTACTGTTTCTAGCTAGACAACACATATTTCACTTTTTCAAGGTGACCCTCCCCATAATGCTTTGAGACACTTACAACAATCTGAGCCTGTCGGTGGTAAAACAAGCACTTTCAGTGGGCGTACTTTGAGAGTGCCCATAATGATTAACGTTATATTGCAGCCCATTTTACCAGCTGTAGGTCAAAAATGTCTTGACTTTTCACAGCTCCAACAATCACAGACTCAGAGTTGTCCGAAATAAACCTTTAATTCACTGTGTTAGAGGGTTTACATAAGGGTTTATTTCACCTAAACTAGAGTTGGTGATTGCTGGAGCAGTGAAAAGACAAACAAAAACATTTTTGGTGAGTTTTATGTTGTTTCTGTTGAATCTGAACAAATTTGACACTGCTAGCTAGCTAACAAACGTCACTAACAGTTATCTAAGACACAGATGTGATTTCAAAATGCTCAACGACACTATATACAGAACAAATGGTAAATATTATTAACAAACTAAGCTGTGAAAAGTTAAGTAGCTAGAATCACTGAGTCTCTCTGGAAAGATAACGTTACTATTACACTGACAATAAGTAAACAGACTTCCAGCTTGTTAAATGTATAGACATCACACCACATTGTGCAAGCAGAGATTTTGGGGACTTCACTGTGACCACATTTAAGTAGACACATACAGGACTAACACCTGATCCTGACAGTTACTATTGACAAGTGTGTGTGTGTGTGAGAGAGAGAGAGAGATAACTAGGGAGAGTGTTTAAATGTCATTCCAATTACAGACCCCTCACCTCTTCCCACAGATGACACGTTAATAAACATCCACCAGGAGCCTCATTAGTCATCATGAGAGCTGGTGGCCTTGAAGACGGCCAGCACTCAATCCCGTGGTAATAGTGGTATTGCATGCCATGTTACATAAGTGAGTACACATACACACAGAGACAGTCGATCCTGCATTCGATTTGAGTCCCGAGGAGCTGAAATTGAGTTCCCTGAGATGCATTTTTAGCAGCAGGCAGGTCTGAGTCTCAGCAGTGGGTTAAGGTTTGTTATTAACTTAAAATCTGTACTGTGCTGTCAAGACACAACATGCTGCAGTTGTTGTATCGAATGTTGGCTACATGCTGTATTCTCTGGGGCCAATCAAGCCAAAATCTGTGAGGCTCAACATTTTACTTTGCTGAGCTGCATTAGTTAAGTTGCCAGGCAACAATGCAGTGCAGTGGGTTTGTGCACTCACGCTTCTGTAGCCCAATGCATTCTCTATTCTCATATCGGCTTATTAATATGCAAATATATCATGATAATAACAAAGATCAGCTGATAATTTATTAGCAGCGGTGGCTGCAGTGGCTGTATAGGTGTAGCAGTAACAGACGCAGCAGTAAGACTAGACTGTGCTTCTAATTTGCTTTATGTATCGTGTACCTTTTAAACCTCTGACACAGAGTCACACTCAGGTGCCCTTCTTGATTACATCTCAGCGCTTTGCTCAAGATGAGAGAGGAGCCCGTCTCCCTGTGCACTGCCTCATTGGCCAGTGAGCACAGTGGGACTCCAGCCTATAGCACAGCGAGAGGATGAGTCCTTTAAACCGTAACTGCTGTCAGAATCCCAGACAAAGACATTTATTCACCTTGTAGGGTGGCTACACGTACTTATAAAGACTTCAAAGGTCTTAAATTCATATTTACTGACAAGAGGCCTTGAAAAATAAATATATTGGCTGAATAATGTATAGGAAACATTGTCAATAAATAATTTTCCCACTCCACCAATATTTGGACAAAAGACGACCTGTGAAACGTCAACAATCATCAGTCCAGTTTACCTGAAGTTGCCTAGATTCATTGTGACAACAGAGTGTAAGATGAGTGAGACAGGACAGCAGTTATCTATTCATTAAAAAGACATAGGCATGCACTATAAAACAGGCCACAATAATAACACTACAGGGGTCTAAATAACTCTTAGCATAGAAATTGGGAATTCTACCTGGAAATAGCCTTTTGTCAGAATCAGCTGCAGGACAATTGCAGTGATTAATATCATTAAAGACGACTTTTTTCACTAATAAACATATATTGACCAGTGTCCTTCATACTTTTCAAAGCAACTGTCTTCACAAAAATTTTGAGTTTGAATCAAACTCAAACTTTTAAGTCTTGAAATAAACCCTTTTAAAACAGTTTTGCAAACAGTAAACTTTTGTTGAGATAATTTACTTTTCTTCTGTTAAGAAAAGTAGAATCTTTAAAAAATTGACGAGTAAACTCATTAAAGTGAAAGTGAATAATGGTTAACAATTTAATATTTTCAAGCACCCAAATAAAGATGAATCAGGTTCACAGCTCACTGTGAACAATTTTCAAGACTTTTGGGGTTTTTTTCAAGTTGACATAAAGTAGAAAAGTAAATCATTTCAACAAACAAATATAGGTTGGCAAAAGTTGCTTTAGTTTATTTCTAAACATAAAAATTTAAGTTTATACTTGTCTTCATTCTGATTTAAAACTTAAACTTTTAGTGAAGCCAGTTGCCTTTAAAGTATTCTGAGTTTTCTCAACTTTCTCAACAGTTTTCTGAAACTATTGCCAGTTTTCTCGACTTTTTTTTACAGGGTAAGTCAACCAGTTATCATCGTTATTTATCATTTAGAACTGACAATATACGTTTTCATGTAGAAGAGTGCACCAATATTTTCACTTTGGATGTTTAGTTTTACTGACAAAATGGCCTTAAATTGAAGTAAACAATGGTATTTCATAACAGTGGCAATAAACCTTACATTTAACTTGCTCATACATGTAGTTTTGTTTTGTCTTTTACAGATTATTTAGGAAATGATTTATACTAGTAGTATAATTTATACTGGTAAGTATGAAAATGTTGAGCTCTGGAGATCAGTTTTCCTGTCAGGATTTAATAAGTGAGGTAGAGTACAAGGTGACAGCAGGGTGATAAGGTGCTGGGAGATGCTAAAGGGGATTATCACAGGCTAAAATATGCCATGAAATTATATGTAAACAGACACCTGTACCTCTCATTTCCCCGTGTTGTTTATATTTGATTAGAGATACATGCAAACAGTGTTTGATGTTCTCAGACACAATCATGTTTACCAAACATCTTGAGTGTCATATCATAAGGAGTCACAAAAACCCTCAGATACCCCCCTTATACAGAGAAGTATCGAGCCAGAGTGGGCAAACATTTCAAACTATTCATTGTTATTCAAAGGTTTGTCTCAGAAAACGCAGCAGGAAAAGGAAAAGAACCGGAGGAGCAGTTCAGCACGAGCCTCAAAACAGCACATTGTTGCTTTCTGTCATTCAGACATTAAAAGATGCCATTTAAGCCTCACTCCAAGCTTCAAGTCTTCTTGGAGATGAAATCTGTCAGAATATTATATTTGCTTTCCTATAACGGCAGGTCAAATAAAATAATTGGAACTCTATCCAATTTGTGTTGAGAAAACGTCAAATCCTGGGTGTATTCTCAAATCCCCTGAATATCTCCACCTGGATAAAACGCTCTACAGTGCATCAATGGCTGCATTGAGAGGGTTGCCTGTCAAAGAAACTGTCAATGCACTGTGAGCGCTTGGGGTTCGGAGCTGACTCACACTGTAACATCACCCACTCTTTCTCCTCACTCTTCTGTCTGCCCTGTCTGTACGCTTAGTAAAACTGATAAAATATACAGCAGAGTGAGGACAGACTCCCTAAAAGATAGCAAATTGAGAAGAAATACATAATTCAGAATCAATATCACGTATGCATCCATCCTCCTGGCTCATTTTTTTTTTCTTCGAGAGGACTTGTCTCTCATACAGGATGGAGGATGCCAGGATGCAAAGGAGGAATCTTAAGTGGATGTAAATCCAAAGTTAGCAACAGGAAATAGTCAGGAGAGATCCCTAAAACATCCTGTTATCATGATGAAGCTGTCAAACAGAACACACCTGCTCAGCTTCAGCTTTCTTATCAAAACCGTGTGCAGACGCAGAAGATTTTTATCCTTAACACCAACAAACCATTAAACAAAACCATGTCAAGTATTATATATAAACAACTAGAGCTGAAACAAAAAGTCAAACAATGAATTTGCCGATCAACAGAAAAGTTATCTGCAACGATTATGATAATCAAAATGCCCCAAAGTCTTTAGTTTGAAATGGGGATATTTGTTAGTTTCCTCTTGGTGGGACAAAACATGACCTGTGAATATGTGAAATATGTTAACGCTGCCAAAGTTAATAAATAAAGACATTCAAGATGCAGTGTCTAAAAAGAATTAACTTAAAAATTACTTACAAAATGTACTTGGTGAGATTTTGCATTTGAGATTTGCAGTGTTCTATAAACCTTACACACTGGTCCTTTAAACATAATTAAACAATTTTTAAATCTGACACCTAAAGCTGATTTTGTGGGTCAATCACTTCCTATAAGTCATGTGCAATCCTTAACGCACAAAAATTCTGCTGCTGTGTGGTTCATCTCACATTAAAACAGTAACAAAAGTTTAATGATGTCGTGAAGTAGAATGGGATCATGGGAGATGTTACCTTCACTGCCATAGCTGATGAAAATCTATCTGTCGTGACTCAGGCAGAAATCATGCTCATGGATGAGATAATGTTTAAGTTTTATTTAAGTTATGTTTACTCATGTTCGCTGACTTCCTTCCTCGTTCTCTGACATATTCAACATAGTGTTTTACAATAAGTTACAGCAACTAGCAACTAGCTAGTGATGGCAAACAGGACACAAGCCGTTAGTTGGAATAAATTACAGATTTCCCTTGGTTTGAACGTTGTTGGAAACATTTGAGGTAATGAAAGTATGTGATCTTCATAGGTTTGCACTTTAATATTAAGTGTTTCTGCTATCCAAACAAATCATCAAGTCTCTGTTCTCAAAGGATCCAGCTCTACCACATCTTTAAAGGAGCACTAAGTGTTTCTGGAGAAAGATGGTTGACTGTTGACGTTTTGGGAATGAGACAATAATAAACTGTCTTGCCAACCTGTGTCTCCAGGCTAGATTTTCTAAAGTCTGAAAACAGAGGAGGAGCCGAAGTCTAGTTTTCTCTCAGACTGCTTGAATCACATTATGCTTTAAGTAACATTGTCAACACTCCTACTACATGTTTCTAGAGGACAGGCAGCACCGAAACTGTTTGTATTAGCATACGCGGTTTCATTAGATTAACTTGAATGATGACTACGAAGGAAATCATGAGGGTTTTACTGTCGAGGAAGTACTTGATAGTAATTGGATGTGATTATACTAGTTATTATCATCATTAGCCACCTGTACAGGTCTTCGCGGATGACACGGCCAATCAGAAATCCTCTCTCATCTCCATGGAAACGTGAGGGCTTTGTCTCATTTGCAATCAGTGTTTTAAAGAGGGCCAGTGTGAGTTACAGCCCAGCGGATGCGAGCAAAATACAACAAACATTCATTACGGCAGCTTCGGCCAAGCAGGCAGCCTAATCATCGCAGCGAGCCAGTGCCAGGATGCCTTCTGTTTTGTCTGATCTTTAACCATCAGGTGCAACAAAAGCCAACTACTCTGAGGTTGTTTAAACAGGGAGGCTGCGGTATTCTCTGATCAGTCTGGTCTGCTACTAACAGCAAATATATTATGATAAAAACGTTATATTTGAAGTGAGAGCAGTGATGTAATACATTATCATATTTTTTGCATTGGTGTAGTTTAATTGTGTCTCATATGGTTACATGACGCTTGATAAACAGTGTCAGCCCCATGGCGAAACGTTAATGATTAGCCTGCCAAGTCTCAATAAGAAATTACTCCACTGCCTGAACAGCGAACACTTCATTTGCTAGGAAAATGATGTACAGTGTGTGTTTGACATGGCGCGGCACAGTCAGACGTCCTGTCAGCATAGATTAAAAAGTCAGAGACTGCGATGGGTTTTCACAGACCTTGCCACAAAGTCGTCACCCCTTTGGCTAATGCTTTTAACATTTTTTTTTTTATGCAAAGCGAGTGAAGGCCAGGCACGGTGAGGGTGAAAACTGCAGGCAGGGGACACACAGGGACGTGAGAGAGAAAAAAAGAAAAAGAAAAAGGGAGACCAAGTGGAGTTGCGAAGAGCTGGTGATGTTCAGTGAAGATAAATATGTTAAGCCTACCCTAAGGATTTGAAAATGTGAAATAATTAACACACATTTGTTATTAGTGGCATATGACCACCGTTGAATTGAAGCCCTATTTCCAATTACGCACCAGCTCTTTCCTCTATCACTGTCAGAAAGGAAATCACAAAGCCCCTCAACAATTATTTCTCTTACAGATTGGTATCATTTGTTCCTCTCTTTTCTGTGGAGCTCAAGAGGAACCTATTCATCATGTCAGTGTGACACTCGCTCATTTGTGACCTAGCATGACGAGTCACCTCTGGCACAATCGACGTTTCGCCGCCTCCATCACCAGGAGAGATTCAGATCTACTTTTCCTCTACAGAATGGGTGACCATTGTTCAGTAAAAGATGACAGATTTTTAGACCATCAGCTCAGCATCTGGAGGTTCGCACTTTCTGTGAAAACTGCACCTGTGTTCCTCCTTAACTCTCCAACAGAACATGGAGGTGTGGCAATTGATGATGTGGTTTCTAGTTTCTTTTCTTGGTTGACAGTGAATTTAAGATACAATACCTGACTTTGTTACACCATCCGATACTTCCCCAAATTCAAAGTCAGTGTTGTACAGGCCACAGTTGTGTTTTGCATTTCATTTGCATGATGACAGTTACATGTTAGACTCTTTGCATGTCTGATTTAACTCTGCAGTCAACAGATAAGGGAAACAAGTCCAACAGGGGCGTGAACAGTGATGGAAGAAGCACACAGATCCTTTGCTAAAGTAAAAGTACCAATACCACAATGTAAAAATGTATTTAGAGTAAAAGTATGTGGGCATTATCAGCAAAATGTACTTACATTTGCAGTAGAATGTCCCTGTGACTAAGTTACTATATATAGTACCAATGTACTTGTTTTTGCTTGTTTTTCTTGTTTTTTTGTTGTGTGACTGTGTGTCTGAGTACTTACATGTACAGAACTGCTTGGGTCCACCGAAACCCAAGGACAGATGATAAATAATGAGTAATGTTAACATCAGCAGCCAACGATGAATGAATGTTATCATAGTTCAAAAGGTCAAACAGTCAAAGTTTTATGCTTGATGCAACAAAACCTCATAGTTGATTCTAAATGTGTTTGTCATCTGTCACTGTGACTTAAAAGGTGAAAAAAGAAGCTAATTAGTCTCGTTGTTTCAATCAGCAAGACAGTGAAAACCTGGATGTATTTTATCAGCTTTCTTCCCAAGGAGGATGGATTATATGACCATGACCAGGCACAGGGGAGAAGGCTGCTAACGCCACATTAAGTAAGATACAGTTTGTTTGACAACTTTTAAATAACAACTTGTCTCCTCCGGGTGTGTTGGATTTAACATTTGTTGGTTCTGCATGGGTCCAGGTCCCAGCTTTCAAAAAACAGATGGTTCAGGGTAGTACATTTTCAGGTCTTTTTGGGTTCAGGCACGAATTTCTGGACCTGAAAAGTTAACTGGAAACGGTTTGCACACAACACTTTTAATATGCATTGTAAATAATTTTGGTCTGGTTCAACCAAAAACAATAATTGCACAAGTCTTATTTGAGATTTGTGAAGCTGCTGGAGTTAATTGAATTTGAGAAAACATGTGCACTAATCATAAGATTTTAATTTGAACCAACAACAACTGTGATTTTCTTTTACCTACCTCTCTTTCACACAAAAAAGAGCTTTTTTGTTCCAACATTGGTACAAAGACAATATGCAAAAAATGTTCCCTGTGAATTTATTAAATTTTAAGTACAATTGGATGGGGACTGAATTCAATACTAACCCTCATCATCATTGCCATTTTCATTATTGTGAAAACAACCATGACTATGACCGCAATCATGATTTATCTTAAACTGTTTTAGAGACACACACAAAGTTTCCATATATGTTTTCTTGAAGCCATAAAAAAGAATGGTGTCAGGAGAGTTTTAGCTCTCACACAACTCCCACATGCTGGGAAGTCTGCTAAAAAACTGTGCCTGCACTCTAAAAGTAAACATTGCTTTGACTAATTTTACTAAATTGTGTGTACAAGAAAAGAATAAGCTGGTAAAAAAAAGGATCTTGCAGTTTGATACTAAGAAAACAAATTATTTTGGTGCTCAGCATAACACTGCAACATTCAGTCTCACAAAGAATTAGTGTTTATGTTAAGTGAACACGAAGTTATCTTGTCATTTTGACAGTTCTGAACACTTGTGTGGACTCACCACTAAAACTTTGCATCGTGGATGAATTGATGTTTCTGATGCATGTTCGCCAACTTCGTTAGGTGTGTTAGTATGCCAACCTTATCTTATCAGCACGAAACACAAATGAGGCTTTTCACATTGGCACTTTTGGCCATGCCGAGTCAAACTGTGTCACACTGATTTGCATTTCTATCACCATTTTTAACACGTCAAGCTGTGCCAAGTCACACCAGAGATGGTGTGTGTGTTCAGCTCTTAGTTCTTTTGTAGCTTCTAACTGAATCTATGTGGTTTATATTTTTGTTTGTCTTCTGTGTCGCTGTTTGTACTTTCAGGTATCTGTTTTATTTTACTGTTTCATGTTTGGTTTCAGCTTATAGGAGTCAGGTGAAGTAACTACTGATGAAAACTCTACATTTCCTGATTTTGCTGCTTCATAATAAAAGCATTTAAGCTGCTCATCTTCAGTTAAAAACACACACATTCGTGTGTGTACAGCCCTGTTGAACTGGAGATTCAAATCCTTGCCATGCTGGGCTGATGTCCTGAGTCAAACAGAGTCAAGATAAGCCAGAACATGTGTACGAAAAAGTTGTCCAGCTGAGGCTGATGAGAATGTTATTAGTTTGTTAAGTATTTGTAGTACGGGAGTACAGAATTTTCTGGTAACCCGTACAAAATGTTGAGTCACTCTAGCACTTGTATTAATCTAGACATCTGTACTTTTGTTGATACTCAGTATAATTACTCTTTTCCATTTCTCTAAGACAGCACTATTCATTTCAATTATAGCGGACAAAACACAGTGAAAGACCCTTGCTGGTGCACTGGTCAATATGACTGAGTCATCTCTAATACGATAACCTTTAAAGTCACGTTTCTTTGATGCGCCACAGGAGATTTTTGAATTCAGACCCCGTGACTCACTACAGACCAGATGAAGACAGAGAGCAGCCATAACATTTCTCCTGGCGTCCAAACAGAGACGCTGCCTGTCTACAGAGTCCTTTCAGATGTGACGAATCCTACCTGCTTCTGTCTGAAGAGAGGTAAGTGCAGAGTATATTTTTATAGAATTACACTACAAAAAGTCTTTGCAACTTTATTAAAAATATTGTCTTGTTATTTCAGTCCCACATATCTGTTCTTAACTTAATGTTTGACCGAATGGGGCATCCAGGAAATGTCTCGCCGCCCCATAATCAAAGTAGGTGAAACAATAGGAGCAACAATCAATACCAGCAGTCTTCCTAGTAAAATATTAACCTTTAAATGTCACTGTCTATATAGCAAACAACAAGATTCAAGCTTATTGCATCAGTTTCTTTGTTCTCTTTCTCTCTGTCAATGTTCTGTCATGTGGCTTTGGTTTGAGAAAAGTGTTTTCACCTTGAAACATCTTTAAACCTTATTAGCCCATGCACTTGTGTGTCAGAGTCAAGTGCAGGCTATAATTTTTTTTAAAAAGTAAGGGAGTAATATCAGTCATTTATATGTTCAGTATTCCTATAGTTTAATTTGTGTTATGTCTCTGAATGTCAAAGTTCACCACTGTGTAATGATCAATTATATTGTTGAGGCATTGACCGAGGCCATTTCCCCTGAGGTCAAATCTATTGTCAGGGACAATGGGCTCTCTAAGCATTTTATTGCAGTATCGCTTGTCACAAATCATGTACCAAAATGTCCTTTTCACAAATCCCATCAGCGCCAGCACAGATGTTGTGCTGTTGTTCCTGTCATCAGAGCTCCCACACTCAGTATCATCAACGCTCTTTTAAAAGAGAAACAAAAAAAATAAATAAGAAAATACAATCCACATTCTGAAACAATGCTGCTAAAAGAGAATGAAACATAAAGGACTCAGCAGGCACACAGCATCACACAAAATAAAATCAGTGGGACATGAGTGAATCATTTGGCACCGCAAAGTGTTGTAGTTTTAGTTTTAGTTCATCGCCCCTCAATAACTCATCAATAATACTCTTTTATTTCTTTTCCTTCATTGTCATGACAGTGCGGTTAAAGCTGTCTAGACAAAACCCTGCAGATCCACTTAAACCTTTGTCATTACATATATTTTTTAGGGTTATTCTACTCGTTCTACTTCTGCATGTGTGTTTTTACCTTCCATGACGTACACCAACGAGCCCACATCGCCTTCCTTAATGATGCAGCTGTCCTTTCCATACTCCACAGGGTACATGCAGTCCACAATCTCTTGGATCTGCGACAGCTCCAGGTTCTTCATGAAGTCGTTGTCCAAGATGGCCTCCTTGATCAGATCCTTGGACCTGAAATAAAATGAGCTCTTAATAACAGATGTGATGGGATGAATTAAAAGAGAAACTGGTATCACACACACGCCTCAAACAAAAACCTTGGTGGAGATATTGTCTAAAATCTAAAAAGTATGTCCAGTTCAACAGTCATGTTGCTTATTTCTACCACAATTAAAACCTCACTCACACTGCAAACTTAAAAAAAAAACATATCCTAATTTCAAAGATGTCAAGGTGAAGGCTTTTTATTCCCTTCAAATGATGGAAGAAGTCAATAAATTGCAAAATCCGTGCCTAATGGGAGCAGATTGGTTCCTCTCAGGGGTGTGTTTCTGAAAGCCAAATAGCCTTCAGACTGCAAAGTCATTAGGGCATTCCACAGGTAAGTATTTTTTTGCAGTGACTATGCAAGGAGGGAAGAAAATGTAATTAACTACATAGTTAAAGTGACATTGTCGAGCTATAGCTCAGTGTGCAGGTGAGAGAGCATCAGGCAGACTCAAAGAAAAAGCAAAGGTAAATAAAATTAGACAATGCTATGAAAGGAGGCATTATGTGAAATTATCATTTAGATAAAAGGGTACACATGACATGCTATTGATGTATAAATATATTTGTTCCTAAAAAGAGACCATGTGTTGACGACCACTGAGGGCTGAAACTGTCAAAACGAGCGTCAGCCCAATCTCGGACACAGAGAGGTGTCAAGAGAGAAATCTGACCGGACTCTCGACAGTGAGTCAAGATCACCTGTTCATTGAAGGGTGTCATCACCAGAGTTTGAGCTGCTCAGCTGAGCGCCGCGTGGCTGGTTTTGACAGACTGTCAGCTGGATGGACGAGGTGGTAACACTTTAAAGTAATGGTACATGAATTACCATGAATTATCATGAATTAATGAATAACTTCATGCATGAAAAAGCATGAATTCATTCATGAACTACCAGGAAAGTACAAGGATTAACAGGATGACTTAATGAAAGAGCAATATGTTGATTAATGCAACAACTATTCTCATGATTTTGGAGATAATGATATTAATTATATGAATTAATGATATTCATGTTTTCTTCACAGGAAAGTGTGCAGGTACAGGGACAAGGTAAAAACTGGACCAGTTATACCAGTGCTCATGTTTTCTATTGAATTTGTGTTGCTGTTGTGTAATCATGATTATCTAACACTACTTCATCATTTCTTTATCATGTAAATAAAGTGCTGATCTGTCCTTCTATAACATCGATGACTAACACATGGGGCATAATTGTAAAATCACATGTATTAACCATTTTTTGCTCATGCATACATGATACATACAAATTTTCTTTTCCAAAGTAAATACGAGATAATTGAGTCCAAAATTATGATTATGATGTAATTTGCATTGTATTTTTTCCAAGGACATGATGCCTAAATATACAGAAAGTTGACTTTTTTGAAGGGCCACAAACATGATGAAGTTATGAAGTAGTAATGTTTTTTTAAAGTGTAACTGCAGCCCAGGTGTGAGCCTGACTCTACCCACTGCATCATTTTGAAAAAAAAACTTTAAAAAGTGGGCAGTGGTGCTGAGAGGGGGGGCACAGGGGGGGTGAGCAAGGCAGCCACTGTAGTCGACGTGACCTTGTGCTACATAGTGCGTGACATAGGAGGTCAGTGTTAATGCATAGCACTAAACAGCTAGCAGTCAGAGCTACCCAACCATGGGCTGCTGCTGTCAGACTCTGCTTGTACAGAAACAATGGAAACACAGAGAAGCACTGGAGACAGAGTCCGCTTGAGCTTTGATAGTCATTACAAAGAGTTTCTGGGAGTCGCAGTTTACCTGCGTTATACATAGCGGAGCTAACGCTGCTGTGTGTCTGTCTGCAAGGGGGTCAGTAAATAGTCATGGAAAAAGCCATAATCAAGGGAACAAATGTATTCCAGTGGTGCTTCTACAGCCTTCAAAAGCACCAAGATGTGAAAATACTAAGTAGAGGGTTAGCAAAAACTAGCCTGAGGAAAAAAAAAACACCTGAGTCCCTCCAAACGCTTGACTTATTCTCATTATTGGTCTTGGAAGGTTCAGGATGATCTACAACAGTACTTCGCATTTTGAGCCATTTTACCAATTTTATATATTTATTAAATGCCAATATTAAGCATTCAGCACATTCATCATAGTACAGTAAAATAATTTGGTTTACAGCTCATAGTGTGCACTACCGCTTTTATCATGATTACAACACTTGGATGAGACATCATTAATAACTCAGAAATCATGATGATTGAAATACTTAAGTTGCTGCATTAATTCATGTATTGTTCTTGAATTAATTCATGTATGAGTTATGAATGAATTCATGCTCTTTCATGCATTAACTCTGATAATTCATGTATCCTCACTGTGAAATGTTACCAATGAGGTTAATAATATGTATCAAGGTTAATCAAACAAGGGATCCCCTCCTGAGAAGTGAAGCTTTTATACCCTAATTCATAAAAAAGACAGAGAGCAGAGAGCGCTCTCTATCCCCTGATGGAAGGCACTGGTGAACTGCCTCTTGGCTTTTTTGTGCTCTGTGCCCTTTTCACAAACTGATCACCTGAGGAGCTTATAGCTAAAAGAGCAATAACCTGGAAGGCATTTAAGAAACAGTGCTCCCACCACACACAGTCTTCTCCGCCCTGCTGTCAGCCTGCCGCAGCGTCCTACACAAACCACACAACTACACAAACAAGACTACACAAACCCAACTTCAAGCACTGAACCTTCAATGTCAGCCCTAATACAATATCAGCAGTGCCTTGGGTTTTTTTTTTTATTTATGTACTGAGCTCTATGTGCATGTTTGTGTTTTGAAACTTTTAAGGTCACTTGAATTCTTCTCCATTACATCTTGAGGCACATTATCAAATCTTTGAAGAAACCAGTGGTGCACCCTCAGATGGAAAACTGCCAAAACTGTGAGAGCGTTGCCATTTAAAAGTGGCTCCCACAGCTGGCATGTAAACACAAACTTCAACCTTGGCCGGCATCTCACTCAAGCGCATCCTTTCTGCACCATCAGCTGAATGAGTTTTAGTTTGAGTCTCAAATAAACATGCTGAAATATCACTAACGTGGTTCTCGTAATGTGTGTTCTGCATTTAACGGTCTGATGAATTTTCGATTAAGGTCTCAAGGACCGCGGATCCCCAGACAACTCTGCTTTAACTCACCGACAGCAGTGATATTTGTAAATAAAAATCTAGCCGCATTAGCTCGCTGTCACAGTCTATTGGAAAACATGGATTACTCACTCAAGTATGAACAAACAGAACAAAGTATCGTCCTGTTTGATTTGTCAAAGATGTTTCTTAAGTTAAATTTCTGGATTGATGTAATAATCTCAGTAACAGGTCAGAAATCATTGTATAGTGCATTTTCAGTCACTTTACTGTACATTAGTAAGACATAACCACCTGTAGTTTGTATCAAATTAGACAAAAACTAGAAATATGATCTTTATTAGACAGTGTTAGACCCTTTATTGGATGCTTCTTAGACTTCATTAGAGGATAATTAGAGATATGACAGAACTATTCTGTAAACTAAAGTTAATTATTATTCCCCAGTTAGAACATTATTGGACTTTATTAGAAAATAATTTGGGACACATTACAAAAGAAATATACTGTAAACTAAAGTGTATTATTTCACATTTTGTAATAAAAAATGACAATTGACACTTAATGACAATGGTCATAAACATTCCTAAAAACTCCTGTAGTGATGGTCTTATGCAATGATGTGTTACCATGGATTCTGGAGCTGCGATGATTAATTGATTAACTATTAAATTAATCACCAGGTATTTTGATAATCCATTAATTGGTTTGAGCATTTTTTTTAAGAAAAGCATTCTGATTTCAGCTTCTTAAATGTCAATATTTTCTGGTTTCTCTAATCCTCTTTGACAGGAAACTGAGTATTTTTCAGTTGTGGATAAAACAAGACATTTTAGGGCATCATCTCAGCCTTTGGGAAATAGTCCCACTATCCCAGTGTAAGACCCTTAATTAGACTTCATTAGAGGGTAATTAGGGGCTTGTTACAACATAACTGCACTGTAAACTACTGTGAAATTACACATCTGCTATTTTGCCTTTTAAAAACAATATGTGAACCAGATTTACCAAGTAAAAGCCAAAATAATAGAGGTAGAAGAATATTTTATCTGCGTGTGACTGCACAGACTTGTTTTAATATTGTGGGCAGATAATGATATTTGATCAAAGAAGGTTTGGCCACTCAGCCAAAGAAGGTGTGTCTCAGGAGCAGACAAGTGATTTGACTTTAGTTTACACTTCTGTTCTGTTGTGATGTGTCCCCAATTACCCTCTAATGAAGTCTAATAAGGGTTTAATAAAGGATTAAATAAAGTCTTATAAATAACATAATATTTCTAGTTTTTGTCTAATTTAATACAAAGTTCTGCTTTGCTTACTTCTTATTGCTGTACTGTAAAATAAAGTATGATTACCTTTTTCCCTTAAAAGCCTTAAAAGGCCCTTTAATGTATATACCACCATACAAATGACTTTGTTATTGCCCCACACTCATTTGTGGACATGCCTTTTAGAAATCCATTTTAGGGAAGTCTTCCCTTGTTAGATAATTTACAGATATGAGAAAGATGACAGACAGTGTGGTTACAAGAGACCAATTTCTCAGGATTTTAATTGATTTGAATCGATTGCACAGATAGTGCATTTACTATTCCAACAGAACAACCAGGATGATCCAAAGGTTCCTCATTAGGCAGTTTTTATTCTGCCCTTGAGAGCAAGTACAAGTTACTCCTGGGAATAAAAGAGAAGACGGAGGTGCTGCTCCTATTTTTAAATCTATGTTCAGAAACGTACACTGTGCTTCTCAAACCTCCCTCCTTTTCTTTTTTTTCAGCAGAGACTGCACAGGGAGGGGAGGATGATTTTAAGGTGATATATCTCATTGAGTTTCAGGGAGTAAACCTTAATAAAGGTGTGAAGTGATGAGGTTTGATGATCCTTACTGGGTTGGTGATGTTAAAATAGGCTTAAAGGTATGAAGACATAGGGGAAGTCAGTGTTTAATCACAGGGATCGTTCAGATCACTTGATGTGCAGTCACATGAGGTACTTATTGATAGCCGTTGTATTACCCAGAGTAGATGACGGTTGGCACACATCCAGTTTGGAGATGCAAAGAGGAGTACCAGCACAGGAGTTAATCAATGAACTGCTGTGGACAGGATCGGCAGCAAAATGTATTTTAACCACTTAAGAAAAGGGTCCACCTAAAAAAAAAATCAGTAACATTTGAAGTGTGCGCTATATTTAGAACATCTTTTCTGCTTTACTTTGCCATCAGACAGCCCTTTATGACCGGAAACTCAACTCCACTCCACAGGTGAAATCAGTCATTTTACCTTGCAGAACACTGGTCTTCTGCCTGTTTGTTTATTTTATTGTATGACTGATTTCACCAATGGAGTTTGGTTGGTTTGGAGAGAGTCATATGGTGGTGGTTTCCTGTCAGAAAAGGCTGTCCACTTGCAAAATAAAGCTGCATATAGCACACACTATACAACTTTTTTATTTAAAATTTAATTTTTACATAGCTAAAATACCTTTTGTTGCGGACCCTGTCCACAGCAGTTCATTCTTAAGCTTCTGTGCTGGTGCCCCTCTCTGCTTCAGTACCTCATCAACTGAACTATGAACTATCCCTTTAAAAGCTGAACTATCAATTTAACTAAACTTACAAGAACAAATTGGAAATTCATTATTTTCCAGAGTCTAGCTCCTTGACCCTGTTTCTGTTATATTTACACCCAAGAGATTTCTGGCCCTTTCATCCTCTGATCGGGACCCCCCGACTCGAGCCTCTGGAGGCAACGTCCTCCAACCAGACCCTTACGAAAACATCTGCCTGCCTCTCCTTTGTGAGGATGATATATTTGCTTTCATCCACTAGTGAAGTTTGGGCCTAAGCAAGTTCAGCCTTCCTTAAAAGGAGAAAATATGCTCTTTTAGGGGGAAAAAAGAAGAGGGGTGGCAGAAAAGTGGGAGAGGCTAACGGAAATAAGATGCAGACTGAGGGAGAGAGATGGAGAGCGTATGTGTAAGGAACGCTCTATGGGCCTTGTAAAGAAGATAAAGTGGGTGGGAATGAAAGAAAAATATAAACATTTGGCCAAATCTAACAGGCAGCGCCGCTACACTTCAATAAGCAAAACTAAATGAAAATGTAATGGAGTTGTTTTCATCCCATGAGAGCCCTTGCATGTTTTAGAGAAAAAAGAAAACCTCTTGATTCTAAATTGAGCAATAACAATAGGAAAGTCACACAAAAACAAAAACAACTTGGGTTCAAATTAATTGTTCTACATCAAGAGAAAAACACAAACCTTTGCAAGTTGCTCGAGCGCAGATGTCCATGCAAACCGAATAATCATAATAAAGAAAGCAGTGCCCAAACACGTTCATGTCATTTGCATTCAGTGGCCTGTCTGGTTTTCAATCATCACTTTTAAGACATTTTGAACAAAATTCTAATTTTCTGCAAGATGGAGAGTGTGAAAAGGTGTGGCAGACGCTCAGCTGAAAATTGAGGCTGTTGTTGAAGTTCAAGCAAGCTCTTGATAAGAAAAAAGAAGTTAGTTTTCAGCTCCCTTATGTAATTTTCTTTCAGTTTCCCTGTGAGGATTACCATCAGAAAGCAGGTAATCATTCAAAACCGCTGTCACTCACACTGTCAATGTCAAACCTCAAACCACCTTTTCTCCATTGATTGCACTGAAACTCTTCAGCGGCCGAGGCATCAAACTCTCTGTGGAGCTTTTGAAAAATGTCAAAAGGCAGGACAAACTAATATTTTGGAGTTCTTGTTTTTGGTCTTGATAAAAGCCTCTTTGGGAAATCTCTGGATGGGATCTGGCATATAAAGTAAAGGCTTCAGGATAATGACAATTATTATAATAAAATGGTCACTCTATTGTGTTTTCCTCATCTGCCATTCCACGCCAGTGTCTAGGCGCTCGCGTTTATTTACGATGGGGAAACAAAAGAAAAGCTTTCAGTGTTCACCAACACACAGAGCTGACAGGTATAACAAAGACTAATGGCCTTTTCTGCTCAGATAAATAATCCCTCTCATTTTTGAATCTACTTTGATGAAATCCTTGGAGCTTTGTTTGTCTGTGAATCGACAGAATAATGAAATTCATATCTGACGCGTCAGATCTCACCACAAAATCTGAGAATAAAAACATTTCATATGATGCTGCAATGGATTTAAAATTAGATAATACACCAGTAACTAAAATTTAATCTAAACACTATATTCTCCTTGTATGAAGTGAACTGATGGTCCTGCTTTGCATTTTAAAGTTGGATTTTGTTTTGAAAATATCTTGAATATATTCAGTATTTTCATTTTTCAATGTCCTGGAGAGCGCAGGTGTTCTTATTGTTCACCAGGGAGGCAAGCGAATCGATTCAGAAAGACTTTATTTGAAGGGGTTTGCATGAGACTGTCATTACACTGTCATAACACTTGTCCTGAACTTGAAGGAATCTTTATGAATGTTAATGACTGTTGTTATTAAGTGTTGTTGCATCAATTATATCATTTTAATGACAACATTGTTTGAGATGTCTTTGTTATGACAACTTAACATTAATGGTCTCATGGCGGCCAGTGCCAAAGTCAACCACATATGACAGTTTAATGTCATGTTAAAACATAGAACAGTTTCTTTTAACTGATCATTTCAAGTTGATATTACTGACTTGTGTCTTGTGACTTGTGCTGACTAGTGTCAACTTGTCATTTTAAAAAAAATATCTAGAAATGACATAATTTGACTGAATGACACTTAATGGCAACAGTCATAAATATTCAAACTCCTTTTATAATTAATAGCAATTATAATCAATTATTATTGTAATACAATAAACTGCATATTCATAACATGTATCATGACATGCACAACAGTCTTGTGCACACCCCTTCAAATAAAGTGTTACCATAGATAACCTTGTGATAACCAATTAATCAGTTTGAGTAATTTTTCAATATTAAAAGTCAAAATTTTCTTATTTCGAATGTGAATATGTTTTGTTTCTTCAGTCTTCTGTATCAGTAAACTTAATTTCTTTGGATTTTTGGACAAACAAAACGTTTGAGGACATCATCTTGGGCTTTTTCACCTTTTTTATAGACCAAACAACTAATTGATTCATCAAAAAGAAAAAATATAATCGCCACATTAATTGACAATAGAAATAATCGTTGCAGCCCTAATCGATTCATAATAGCACAGCCCTTAAGGTCAAACCCAACAGACAGCTGGATTACTTCACAACACAGAGCTATTTTAGTGCCAGTTTGAGAAGCAGACCTCATGTTGCAGACCAGGAAAGAAGTGTGTTTGCTTGAGTTTGGGAAGAAGAGAGAGGGAGAGAGACTGGCTCAAGACAAATCATAAGGTAAACATGCAGAGAGAGCCTGTTAAGACTGCCTGTCACTGAATCACAGCTTGTATAAAATAGGCACTGGTACATTACACAGAGCTGCTGCTGCCATCACCGACTCTAAACCTGTAATTCCCTGTCATTGGATGACATTTCATTTCTCTCTAATGTTAGACTACAATCAGGCTTATTGATATTCAGCCTTTTATCACTGATCTGCTTATCTTATTGATAACTGTCACTGATGACAGTTTACTGATATTTCCTTTCTCTCATTACCATCTCACATTTTCCTTATGTCCAGTGTGTGTGTGTGTGTGTGTGTGTGTGTGTGTGTGTGTGTGTGTGTGTGCATGATAGAGAGTACCACCTCATCTATACTGTTTGTGCTACAGGTGCTGTACCTGCTGCGCCACACGTAAAATTACGCACAGGAATCAGAAAGGTGACAACGGGTGAATGAACTCATGGTGGAGCGCAGCAGGCAGTGCGTAACAAGGCAAGAAAAAAAGTGAATATTAGGCGTTCATAATGTGGACACCTACTGTGGGCTTTTGGGGTAGAAAGGTAGGGTGACATGGCTCAGATCCTGGATGTCGAAGGCGGTGGGTTCAGCTGAAATCGCCTGCCTCTTCGTCCGCTGCTGCTCATGCAGCTCGCTCTGCTTGTGGACCTGCTGGGTCGCCGGTTTGATCACGGAGCGGTATTTGTCCAGCTCGTTCTGGAGCCTCTGTATGAGCTCGTCCTTCTGGTCGAGCTCTAGCTCCAGCTCGTCGATGAGCGCGTCCCTTTGGCGCAGCTCCTCGATCTTCTCCTGGAGCGCGTACTGGAGGTCGCGCAAGGTGCCCATTTCAGTTGACTACTTCCCAATAAGTTTACGGAAAGGCGCGCAGTCGAGTCTTTATCCTCTCTCCTCTGCCACGCTGCTCGTAAACTTTATCCGGCATGAACGGCTCCAGAGGATGCAGCCGCTGTCTCTCTTTGAGGGGGAATCCTCGCCGCTCTCCGTCACCAGAGGATGTTGGGAATTCAAGCGAAGGTATGTTCGGCTGTTGCTGCGAAGGTGAGAGCGTCTCAACCACAGTCACGTAAAGTTCTTTCTCTTTCTCTCCCTCCTCCCTCCTCCCTCGGCGCTGTGACAGCGGAGGACCGTCCTCCCTCCCCGAGTGCGTCAGGCTGCGACCCGAACAGAGCGCATGGCGAGAAGGGCGCCTACAGGAATCTGTGGCACAGTGCAGCCTGCCACTCACTCCACAGAGAACTGCGCTCGTCTCACATGAATAATGGACTCAGTGAGAGAGCCACTGCTCGGAGAACCGTGTCATCATACCTCAGCAAGTCGCCCTGAGGCTGCTGCTGAGTTACAAATAGATGAGCACAAGCAGGAGCCTTAATAGAACTGGAAGGTGATGGAAACTTAATGAACCTCAATGTAAAAATAAACATCATGTGTTGGACAAGGAGGCTCTGCTAGTGTATTGTTGTCTATATGGACAAACATTAAAATAACACAACAGAACTATTGGTGTGGAACCCATCTAAATCCAAATGATGCCTTGGTTGGCATATGTACACTCTCAGAAACAAGGGTTCCAAAAGGGTTCTTCCTGAGAGAGGGATTTGCTTTTGAAGAGCCACTTTTTTGAAGAAAAGGTTTGTCAGGGGTTCTTTGTTAGACTACGTGTTCCATTAAGAACCCCCTTTGGAAGAACAGTTCTTCAGGAAATCCTTGTTGAAAGTTTCAAAGAGGCTTTGTACCATAATATAAAATGGTTCTCACAAACTCCCTGGGTGAGTTCTTGATAAAAACCTTGGAATATAAAAGACTTTGTGGTAGAAACCCCTGGATGGGTTCTAGATAAAACCCTTAGAATATAAAAGGATTCATGGCGGAACCCCCTGGGTGGGTTCTAGATAAATCCTCTGGAATATAAAAGTATTCTTAGCAGAATCCTGTGGATGAGCTCTCGATAAATCCTCTGGAATATAAAAAGACTCACAGTAGAACCCCCTGGGAGGGTTTTTGTTCACACCCTTAGAAGGTGGAAGGGTTCTGGGCTTTGTTTCCCAGAGCCTCCTTAGCACTATAGTGCATCATAAGCTGTAAGTTAAGGTCTCTCTTAAGCTTACAGGCTGCTTCCCAAAGTCCCCTTAGCTATGGTGTACCTTCTGAAAGGTATACCTTTAGAAGGGTGGCCTGAACCACTCGCAAGCTGTCCCTTAGTGATGCACTCTGTTCATCTTGTCAGAGTTTTAGCCTTAGCCAACAATATGATTTTCAAATGTACTTTTGCAGTATAGTTCACATCTAGGTTACTTGTGCAAACTGCATCCTTAGTTTAAAATTTACTTCATGAAAATTAATTATGAAAACATTTGTGTGCATAACACATCATGAGAATTTTATCATTTAATCAGTCTTTTCTTATCATGATGGTAGCCTAATAAAATATAGACCTCTCCATAATACTAATCCAATTTGTGAAAATTTGTGGGGTTTTTTGTTTTGCTTTGTTTGTATGTAATGGAGCTAACTGAGGATATAGCTTTTCTGACGGTCTGTGCCCTAAACTGACCCTGAGTGCTGAACACTGCCAGCAGAGGAGCACAGTACTGACATATACTACACACACACACACACACACACACACACACACACACACACACACACACACACACACTGCAATTAAACTGATATGCTGCTACAGGTGCCTTATTGTGTGATGACAACAAATTTGTATTAGATCTTCTTTGTATGAGAACAAAACCATTCACCCATTTAGCTATATCATTTATTTATATCATTTACCTTTCAACAGGTCTCAGACTGTGGCTTAAACTGGATGCTCTGATTCATACTCTTGTTTTACATTTTACAGTCTCGTCTGGACTCTTAAATAGATGAGCAGATGATCTTTAGTAGGCATAGCTTCCTTTGTTGTAATATTAGATTGAGGTAAAATGATTATGGCAACACTTGTTACGTTAAAACATCATTAATGAGCCTTTACAAGTGATCAATCAATGTGTGCACTGCGGTGAAAGACAGCTTACAGCTTATGATGTACCTCAGCACCAGCTGAGGGATAGTCAAAGAAACACGCATAGTAAAAGAAGTTCCTTTGCTAAGGTATACCTTAGAAACCTGCATAGAACGCTAAGGTACAAAAAAACCCTTGAGAGCATTCTAGGTAATAGTAGTAGTAGTACCATTGCACCATAATGGCTCTCCTTTAGAACCCTTGATGTTGGATTCTAGGTAGAACTCTCTTAAAGGATAACAAGTGGAACCTTTACAAAAGGTTTAACCAGGAGCCAAAATGGGTTCTCCTATAGTAACAAGCCCAAGAACCCTTTACAGTTCTAGTTGGCACCTTTATTTCTAAGAGTGTAAGTTAAAGTTAAAAAGATAAATTCCACTTTTCCCATATCTCTGTCCAACAACTTTTCATTTTGTGACAGATTCCAAAGTGAGGTAAGTACAGGTGTTCAAGCCAAAAAAAAAACTGATAATCTTCCAGATTGTCAAACACCAGCAGATAATAACAATAGCAAAGCTACTGAGGCTCACGACTCCACAGCAGCTCCACATTCCTCATCTAATCTTGTGCTGTGTGTGTGGACTCTGCTGGTGTCTGTCCACATTATCCCAATGAGTCATCTGAAGCTCAGCGAACAGCATTTGGCCTCACGCGCTCTGGACAAATTCAGAGGAGGATAAACTGCCAAGGACAATCTGATAGGATGAGGCTGCAGTGACAATTACTGTGCTGAGAAGATGGGGAGTCAGAGGCTGACAGCGAGGACAAAAGACGGGTCGAACAGAGGTACTCTGGCTGTAAGAATAGGTGTGTTTGGTGGGTGGTAAAAAGCATCTTTTTCCTGACAGAAAGCCTGTAAACAACCCTGAACAGAGACAGCTGGTCTAATAGAAGATCACAGCTGCCCTCTTGTGGTGGATTAGAGCATCATCTCAAGCAAACAACAACAAGGTGACATGCCTCTGCTCTGCTGGCAGCAAAACACTTACAGTTCCTACATTATGCAGGTTGAATGTGTCATTGCATTACTGAATGACTGACAAGCAGTTAGTTCTATCATTGCAAATACTGGCATTTGCAATAAGTAAAAACAAATGCACAGCATCAGCTTAGCAAACATTGCTCAACCTGTTTTCAGCCAGAAATAAAAGTATGAATTTCAGCTTTAAGTGAAGCTTTAAAGTGATAGTTTTTTGAAGTGGGGTTATATGAGGTAGTTATCCATAATCATAGCACTCAGCACGCTCCAGTTTGGAGAAGCAGCAGGAGAACCGGTGCAGGAAGCTATGAAATGAACTGCTGTGGACAGGGTCCACAACAAAACATATTTTAGACACCTAAAAATGGTCCACAAAGTTTTTTTTTTAATGAAAATGAAAAAGCAGTATCATTTTAAATGTACCCCCATATTTAGAATATTTTCAACTCTTTACTTTGCTGGCAGAGAAGCCTTTTATGACAGGAGACCACCATTGTATAAGCCAAATATCACTGTCTCCAAATCAACCACAATTTTATAGGTGTAATCAGTCGTTTACCTTGCAGAACACCAGAGTTTTTCGGTTTTACAGCCTTGATCTCTCAGTTAGTTTATGTTATTGTGCAACTCCAGTGAATCCAAACTGACCCTTTAAAACATGGAAGTTGCACTATGCCACAAAGTAAGCAGCAGCAGACCAGCAACTCCCGTGGTCTGCAAGGTAAAATTACAGATTTCACCTATGACTTTGCTTGGTTTGGAGAGAGTGATATTTGGCAAATGTAACAGTGGTTTCCTATTGGAAAAGGCTGTCTGACGACAGGATAAAGTTGTGAGAATATTCTAAATATAGCTGAATTTCTCTCTTTGAGAGAGATAAAGCAAATGTGGGAACACCTGTTCAATAAAAACAATGCAGTTAACTGATTAAGACATTAAAATATTCTCCAAAAGATTTGTTTTTCTAAATGCAGACAAACAAACTTCTAACGAAGCCCAGGAAGCAGCCTTTTCTCCACTGAGCTAATTAAAAAACACAATTTTTTTCTTCTATCTCTGTCAAGGGAAGGGCGCAGGGCACAAAGCTTAAACAGCAGCAAAGTTTCCTCCGTTCATATCAGGAAACTGCAGGATATTTCAGGCTCTCCCCAGTCCAGTGTTGCATCCTCACATCCTCCCATCATCAAAAGGCCCTCCCACTGTCCTTCAAAGCACCTCTGCGCTTTAAATTTCACCTCTCTAACCATCCAGCTCAGCCCTTTTCCTATGCAGATCAATAGAAACAGGATCCGTTGCTCCATGCTGCGGTAATCCGATGAGCGGGGCAGGCCGCCGGCTGGTGCCACGTCCTGACTCTAATGGGGGTCACACCGTCTCCGACCCCGCAGCGGCGGCCCAGGTGGAGGCCCTCCTCCAGACAACGGTGAGAGCAATCACGTCACCTCACCAGTGCTTTTAACAAATGCAAACAGGTTCACTTCCCTCTCACTGCAAAGTATATACAGCCACACGGCCATTACTTCTCCACTGAAGGCCCATTCAAGCACTTATTGTGCCTCATCAGCTGATGGATAATTTGAGCATTTTCAGAATGAACCCTGGTCCAAAAGCAAGGTTGACAACAAGTAGACTAATTATTTTTATCTTAAATAAGCTTGCTAGTCCTTTTTGTCAATGAACTTGAATCATTCATGACCCTTATACTCCATTCTCAACTAGTTTTATTGATGCTGGGCGACATATTGATACTGTATCAATATTGTGATATGAAACTAGATATCGCTGTCTCATGATATTGCATAAGTGTTGTCTTTTCCTGGTTTTAAAGACTGCATTACAGTAAAGTGATGTATTTTTCCGAACTTCTCCGACTGTTCTGTCTGTTCCTTTACTCACTTAGACATTGATTATACCTACATCACTGATGATTATTTCTTAAAAATCTCATTGTGTCAATATTGTGTGAAAGCACCAGTAGTCAACCCTATCTGAGAACTTACTGCACATTAATGTGTATACTGTATGTCACACAACAGCCTAAAGTTTCAAGATATTATCTAAATGCTGTATCATCCAGCCCTTCTTGTTCATCATGATTTCTCAATGACCGTAAGTCATTCATGACCTCCGTACCTCATTCCCAAGTATTTTTTGTCTTTTTCCTTTCACTCTGTGTGCACTTTTGTGTTTGTTTGAAGACACACTGAGCATCAGGTAATGAGTGCAAATGAGGACCTTCTCTGTCTACAGTTTATTAATGCAAATGAAGTCTGGAAATTGTCTAGCCATCTTAATAAAATTAACTCCATTGTCTCTATCGCATTAATTGAGTCAACAGAGTGATTTTGGCCCTTTGTGTGTGGCTGTGATATCAATATAACAGGTAATTTATCCTGATGGGGTTACAATATGAGGTGAGGTGAAGAAATTAAAAGATGAAGTCAAACTTTTTGCTGGGAGTAGGGCTGCACAATTTATCAAAATACTATGGTCTTGGTACAGACACCAACAAATGTCACATCATCATGATTTTCATAATTTTTTTCCAGTGAAAATAAAAATGGTGATGCAAAAATGATCATTTCTACTAATCATGAATGATATTGCCATCGCAATGTCGCAAACAGTCAAAATATGTTTTGTTTCTTTTTAGCCCTAATACAAATTAAAGTTAGAGTCATTTTTTCCTGGACGTAATCACAATGTACTGAAGATGAATTAGCATCATGATTTTCAATTAGTTGTTTGTAAAATAATTAAAATGTTAATCAGTGTTTCCCAACACCCACAATGATGTCCTCAAATAGTTTACTGACATAAAGGAGTAAAGAAACCAGAAAATATTCACATTTGAGAAGCTAGAATCAGAGAATTGTGACTTTTTTTCTTTAAAAGGTCACTTAAACTGATTAATCGATTAATCGTTGCAGCCCTAAGTTGGCTATACTGAAACAAAGTGAAAGAATGAGATACTAATTGACCACTACTCAGGTCAATGCCTCTGTGAAATCCTCAAAATCAAAGATAATCATGATACTGTGCAGCTAAAACGAGCACCTGAAGGTGATGAAGGAAGCATATGGTCAAACAAAGCGTTTTCTAATGGAGTATTAAATATCCTCAGACATGCACTTCGGGGTCCTCAGCGTCCAGCTACTAAAAGCCAATAATGCATCGCACTTCCTCCTGTCTGTGTCCTGTGGGACTGCCATGATGGATCTGATCAATTAGGAGCTCTTTCTGAAGCCCGTCTTGGAGCTGCGTCATCGGCCCCAAGAATGAAAGTGCTCGTCCATTCATGGCAAACGACTCCAGCTCATATTTAGAGGAAGAAAAAAAAAAGAGAAAAGGTAGAAAACAGAGAGAGGACAGGGGTTTGTGGGGATGGGACACAGGAACTGTGTGTGTTTGAGTGTGTGGAGTTACTATCAACACATTTTTAGTCACATTTAGGCTCAAAGAGTTGTGCTTCCCAGTAACAAGAGTATCGATTCACGCCTTACGTGGCAAACCGTTTGATTCAAGAATAAAAAAAAACACTCAGAAAGATCTTTTAAGATGGGACACACAAGTCTTACCAGTCGGACTTCGCATATTTCCGAAACGTCTGCCTTGACAGGTCCTGGTGCGTCTGCGGCTCCGCGGAGATGCCCTGCGCCCTGCGGGTCCTCGGTCCAATAAGTTGAGCGCTGGGCAGAACAGACTGACATTTGTGTAATTTTCTCTTCAGTTCTTGAATCTCGTCCTCCCTGTCCGCCAGACGCCTCTCCAAGTCCCGTATCCTCTCCTCCTTTAGCAGCAGGATCTTGGCAAAGTCGTCCTCCAGCTCACTCATGCTGAAATCTGCGTTAAACTTTGCCGCGATGTGGACAAAAACACGATCAACTCCCGGGCAGCAGGTTGATAAAACGGCAAACTCCCCCCTCTAAATACGCGCAGGATGATGATGCTCCGTGAATCCAATTCACTGGCCACTTGTTTATTTCAAAAGAAGCGAGCAAAGCTGGTGTTTAAAGCCGCGGACGGTGGATAGAGCAGCGCTACGCTACAGTCCAGCGAGCCTCCGGGGAGCCGCTGATGATCCTTCATTGAGAAACCAATTACAGCAGCTCTTCCTCTCCGAGGACGCAGGCAGGCCGTCAAACTGGGCACTAGAGAGCCGAGACAACTCCTGTAGTTCACCGCCTCTCACACTGCAAACACACCACCACCACCACAGAGGAAGAAGGAGCCCAGAGCTGCTGCTGCTGCTGCTGCTGCTACTGCTGCTGTCAAATATTTGTTTACCATCTATGTGCACAATCCCCTCTGAGCGCAGTGTTAAACACCCACATCACCTCCCCGACCCTAACCTATTGCAAAAAAAATCAATTGTCCCGCAGCCGTCTCATTGGAGAGAGGACCGAGCTATAGCTTGTTTGCAGTGTTCATATTGTATATGTGGAGTTCACATCAGTGAAGTGAAAGTAATCTCCCCATAAGGCTCATGACCTTTTTGTGTTCTGGTGATTTGCTGCCTCAGTTACACTTCAGTGTCATTGTGCAGATTTATTTGTATGCCTTTTTTTTAGGATGATTATTTGTTTTTCGCTCAAGGTGATGATTATAGTAAGCATCCAGTCTTATTTGAACTCTGGATATAAAAATAAAAAGTCTATAGAGAAAAAACAATCACAATACTGATGTAGTTACATCATTGACGCTTATGAAGTAGTAGATAATGATGAGTTACTGAGCAGCATAAGCTAGTAATGACTCATTCATTATTTAATCTTTAGTTACTCTTTTGTACCCATTCACATGAAGTGACACATCATAGCCAACTGAGTAGTTACTCAGTTGCAGGAGGGTGGACTCCAGTCATATGACTTGGACTTGAATCAGATTCAAGTCATACATTTGATACTTTTGACCAAAAAATAAGACTTGCAACTCAATATTAACACCGATAACTTGTGACGTCATTGAGACTTGAGCCGTTTGACTTGAAAATGTTTGATACCTTCCTCCAAGCCCAAAGACTTAAAAGTATCTTATAGTATCTTATATAAAAAGGGCGCAAACAGTTAATTAATTTTTCTCCATTTCCTGAATCAACTAACATTAAAGAAAAACTATGCTGGAGATTCCCAAAAACAAAGGATAAACTCACACAAAAAATCCCTGTCAATCATCACCCACAACCCAACAGAAGTGTGCCAGTGTCTGCATCTGCCCTCTGTCCATTCCTTCTTATTTTTTCTTTATTTTGTGCAACTAAGCTTTACCACCCCAAAACATCTGTATTTGATGTCCTAGGAGGGACACTATCTTTCTGGTGAATTTATGAACAGCCATTGACAAATGCCGCTTATTCTACCTTTAACACTATTCTCAGCAACTAGACGCTTAATTCCCCAGATTGACTTTGTTCGACAGCATCCAATCAAGTTGCAGGAAAGAACCATGTAGAACTAACGTTACGTTACTGAGCTCCAGTCAGAAAAAATGATACGAAATATAATTTTGAACACTACAAAAAATACAAGGTGTTCAACAAAAACCAAATTGCAGCATGAAAAATGTCAGGGTCAAAAATTACAAACAGAGATGCATAAACGTACAATATAGTGATTTGTTAACATTAGCTTAAAGGTGAAATATGTAGCATCCTGGTGTTCAAAAAGGGGTGTGAAATATTCAAGATTCAAAACTTTATGGTTCATTAATGCTGCAATTATAGGAATTTGTGTTTCACTGGTGCACTGCATAGAATACAATGCATTGCATTTAAAAACATCAAAAGGACATAAAAGGACAACACATTACAACACATTACAGGTGGGCTACCTGTCGGCTGCAGGAACACTGACATCAAAGCAGACTCCAGAAATTAGCATTAAAAGGCAAGATCCCTGTTCAGTCCCTCAACTTACACAAGTACAGGATGAGCACAACATTATATTTTCACAATGACAAGTGACAAGTCTTACACTGAAAGTTAATCAGCTTTTTATTACTCTGTCAGTCGTTTGTCAGTGTAAAGCTACACCTGTTATCCCTAATATAAAAGCCCACTGCTCTGAGAGTACACACTCACACTGGAGTTTGAGTTTTACTACTTTCCAGACTTCATAAACATATTGTTTAATTTGTGTGTTTATGTTATAAACATCTATTCCTTCTAAAAGATTATTAATGATTTCTTATGACTAATAAACTGACACTAACCGTTTCAGCGAACATTTAACATAATTCCATATCAATTTTAGCTCCATGTTAAGTGAATAAACATGAAACTGACAGTGCAGAATCACACAGGCCAGACATTTAATAGGAGAACATGCTGGCTGTAGTGTTGTTGTTGCTGTTGCTGTTGTTGTTGTTGTTGTTGAAGAAGCCAGTCATTTCAGATCAGAAAATATATTACATATTTCTCCTTAGATAATTAGTTTCTCTTTTTGTGCACCCTGAAATAAAGCGACACTTAGGGACATACAGAATTATCCACTGTTGTACCACCAGACAACAGAACAGCTTCTTCCCTGAGACTTTGAAACTCTTTTATTCATCCTCCACACTCGCCCAAAAATAAGACTTTTATTTTATTCAAGGAACCAATCTGACAACATCCAGTCAACCTGCAAGACAGAACTATGAAGAAGTAACGGGGGCTACATTTGGGAAAAATAATATCAAAGACAATTTTGTTCACACACAAAAACAAAAGAAACAAAAAATGAATTGCAGTATGCAAGACATCTGGATCAGAAATTGCAGATGGGGACGCAACAACTTCCAACTTCATTTGACATTTGAAGTTACACAAAGTGTAAGTCGAGGTTAGTGAGGTAATGCTTCAAAACTCAGAGTTTAGGACTTGGGACTTGTCAGTCTTGACTTGGGACTTGAGTGTAAAGATTTGAGACTTGGAATTGGAAAACAATGATTTGCTCCAGCCTCGGCTTCATTACCTTACTATTACTTGCCCGTTTTAGTTATCATGAAAGGGAAGTCTGTTGTCTAGGAACTCATCATTATCTGCTAGTCCTCAAATTAGAGTTACTCAGGAGTTACTTATTGACTTGAATGCACAGACTTAGGACTTACTTGTGACGGACAAAAGAATGACTTGGTCCCACCTCTGCTAAACAATCCCACATGACTTCATGATTAACTTACCATTACTTATCTTTTCAATAATCATGGAGAAGATGTCTGTTATTTTATATAGTTCTATTATCTACTCATCCTCAAATTAGAGTTATTCAGGAACTGCTGATAAATGATTCATGAATTATGAGATCATTCCTCTCTTGTTCCTTAGTAACTGCTCACTTTTTGTGTACTGTATTGTAAAGTGTAACCAAAATAACATATTGTAAGGATGTGAAACATAACATTCATAAGCAAAGCGCATAAAATGAAAATAAAAATAATAAGTCTGGACTTAAGATGATTCACAGTTGCAGAGGATGAAAAAGTAGCTGCTGTCTTGTGCATGCAACAACATAAAGTAAAGTTAATTACACAACAGATTCAGAGCGTGTTATCTTACCGATCAGACTAATCACTAATTATTTACTTTGGCAACAACAGCGCTCATCACTTTCATCTTCAGCATGCAGTGAGGACTGAAGAGACTTCAGTAATAGATCATCTCTTCTCTCTGTAATATTAATCTCCAAACCCAGCCAGTCATTTCTATGCACCATTTTTCATTCTGCTGCCTAAATCTGTTTCAACTCAATGAATTCATTGAGGGGAAAAAAAAGGAGCTCATGGGCGCTAGGGGGATGTTTCATTAAGATTCTGAGTTAAAAATAGAGTGAACAGATCTTCCCTTTGCTGGTGTAGTTCAACATATCTCACCCTTGTCTACTTCTTGCATTCTTATTTTTCCAACCACCTCATATCAAGTTAGAGATAAATGCTTGTTATAGGTACACTTTCATGTGTTATTTGACGTTTTCTCCCCTCTTAAACCTGCAGCTCTCCAAATCCATCTCAGAGGAGAACACTGCCATGATAACCGGCTGTAGGACTTGTGATTACCTGCTTAACTCTTGTCTGGCTTCGGTTATCGGGTGTAGATTGTAGTAGTTCTCATCATGAAACACGTATGATCCACTTCCTAACTGCTGTTTCTGAGTGTCTCCCTGTGAGTGTGTTTCACGGTAATATGTGAGCAGCAAAGTGAATGTAATCAGTATTCAAAGACAAGGTGAGGACCAGGGTCGTGCTGTTATCAATGTGGAAAAACAGTGATCGATTAATTATGTATGCAGCAGACACTGTGCCCATTATGACAGTGGTAAATTAAGTGTCACCTTCTGTGACCCTATCCATAACCAAGGAGGATATGTTTGCACTGAAAAAGCTTCACTGACATCCTGTTCAAGAAAAGGCCATTCATACGTTGGGACAAAAAGATGCAGAATATCATTAATCAGCTTTGCATTAAGATGTGTTTGATCTTATATCATTACTGCAATCATGATGCAATCAGTTCCTGTAGGTACACACTCATTACGTCATTGCTGGGGCTGAGTATTGTTTAAAAATTACAGTGCCACTACCAATACCAGCTCCAGTAAAATCATATTAATACCAGTAGAGTACTTCATTTGATACTTTTTCCTCCTTGAATAAGATGTGTGGAATACAGTTGATCAGAAACCCCCTTTTATGGCTCTTTGGAAAACTACCAGACAATGTGAAAATGTCAAAATGCCAGGAATCATGTTGCAGTTTAGCTGTGATAACACGGTGTAGGATAACTCTGCGCTACTGGAAATCTTCCACCCTATCCACTTTTAAAGAATGGATAGCAGTATTAAGTAAAATGGCAAGTTATGAGCAAGTTACTTAAAAAGGGGCTGTGAGGGAAAAGCTATTTGATGAAAAAGTATGGAGTCGGTTTTTTTTTTAGTTAAAAAAAAGTGAAGAAAAATAACAAGATTTAGTAAACTCTGAGAGAAGACATACCATTCATGTGACTGTACTAATGTGGCTATTATTTTACTGTAAATGTCTGATAAAAATGAAATAATAATAATTTTAAGTTTTGGCACGCTGAACTGCCAACTCCATCAGATACACTGTACTCGACTTCACCACACCACAGACTGTGTGGGCTGTCGCTTCAGTGGTAGTGGGCCAATCACACGTTGCATCAAAAAAAGACTTGTTTTAAGTGATTGGCTGCGTGTAAAACCATACATATAGCTATTTTTTTCTAGAGCTACATACAAAAATATAATAAGGTAGGGCTGCCCCCTAACAGTTGACTTAACCATTGGTGAGAAGAGCCTTAGTCGTCCAAGTTTGCATTTATTCGTTAGTCACAGAAAAAAAACTCTCCTCATCATTAGGCCCTCGGAATTGTTGCAATATGGACCTTTTCTCTTTTCTCTTGTAACTCTGTATTCACCAGTGCTCTGCCACTAACTCATTAGATCAGTTAGGAGCCCTATTTAACTGAGTCACAGCCTTTGAGACTGATGGACGACGGTTTGGCGATCGGCAATGCAGTACCGAGGTGGTTTACCTGTCCAGGCTCAGCCCCACAGTTTTAAAACTGAAATGGCGCCAGATGTGTTGTAAAATGCCAGGGTAGTGTGGACACTAGGTGTAAACATAGCAAGACGTATGCATAGTGTGGACGTAGCCTTAAGTCGACATGACTACATCAGCAACACTGACTTGAAAGGTTTATCCGTGTTGCCCCCACACTCGACTATTCCCATGTTTACACAGCGTGAGTAATGCTGTACTACCAGTTTCAGCTCGTGTTGTCTGAGCACTACATGGGTCATCTCCCTTGGAAGTTGTGGGTTAGGTAATGGACGCCATGTTAACCTTACTGCACCCAGAGATATATGCTCTGAGAGCGTCCGATCATGGGCACCATTATTGCCATATTGAGTTCATGATCGCTGAGTCCGGCCGCGCTGTAATAAAGGGTTCATGTGCTGTCTTTGCAGTGTTTCTAAAGCGTCTCCAGGCAGAGAAAAGCTGGTGCCCTTTTATTCGCCTCTGGGACAGATCAGCTTACGGAAGAGAAGAGGGCAGACATTAGTCACTGTTTTCCTGTAATACACTCACATATACACACACACACACAGAAGAAACAGAGAGAGGTATCTTGGGTATACCCAGACATATGCTTGCACATCATTATCACCCACGCACACGCTTGCATATAAAGATTTATGTAACCATTCACAAAGCTAAAACCCCAGCAGACACACAAATACAATCATGCCAGCATCCCGTATGGAAACCTTAGAGGGGATTACTGTAAGTGCACTGGTAGGAGAGGTATGTTGCCACGTCTCTGGAGAATCTTCCCCCTTGAGCCGCTGATGTCTTTGATACCACATCTGACTGTGCTCTCCGTGTCTCTGTTGCCGTCCCAGTGAGACTCCACCAGCTGGCCGCCTGCCTGGGCCTGCCATCCCAGGAGAGGTGAGATGAGCGCTGGGAGGAGGAAGGGGTGAAAGACTGTGGAGAGACATCACCGGGACGAGGACGGGAGAGAGGCTACAACCCGGGGCAATCTATTTCTGAGCCTCTCTGGTCCCGTAAAAAAAAAAAAAGAAGAAGAAAAAAAAGCAGCAAATCCTGCACTTTAGCAGCAATATCAATACGCCGACTTCACATCACATCAATGTAGTCTCACATCGTAACATGATATCATATCCAGAGCTGCAGATTGATCACTCAGCTCACGCTGGAGATGGATAGAAGCAGAGCTCAGGAAATTGACTTAGCAAACGCAGTAATGATACTTCCTTCCTGCCATCCTACATTAGGACCGTCAAAATCAGATGACGAGGATAGGGTGAATTAAAAACTTTTCTTTAACAATGCTAGAGCTGTAGCTAATGATTATTTCCATTATTCACTGACCAATGAATTCATCTGTCTGTGAAGATTCTTGGTCAGATGGACTTGTGGTAGATTATTTAAAAGACCAGTGTGTAGGATTTAGTGGCCTCTAGTGGTGAGCTTGCAGATTGCAACCCTGTCGCGCCCCCTCCCCTTCCAAACATGAAGGAGAACGTACAGTCAGTGGCTGTGAAACTCACACAAAATGCGAAATTACACATCTACAGTCAGTGTTTGGTTTGTCCATGGAAGAGGATCTTTGCACTGTGCTATTCTTATTTTCAGGTGATTATATACTAATGAAAACATACTTATGAATATTACGTTCCATTTCTGCCAATAAATCCCCATAAATCTTACAGACTGGACCAAGGCCGGAGACTTACTTACTTTGAGCCCGGGAATTTCTTTCTCTAGACCAGCTCACAACATAATTGAAAGTTATATGTATGTTGCTTTTTTTTGCACACTAGACATCTTGGCAGTGTAGTCTCATCCCGTCTCATCGTCACCATCAACTTGTGCCGATCATTCTGAACCTTCACTCTCAAGCTGTGAGCTTATCTAGAGCTCGACTAGTTTATTAGTTGACTGATACAATCACAGCTATATGTGTCTATATCAGTATCTGCGTATATGTTGTTCAATATATACTGATATGAAAACTTTTTCCTTTAACAGAACATAGTGCAGATTGTTCTTATTTGTCTTATTTATCTTCATAGGGAACATTTTATGTATATTTGATTGTTTTTCTTAATTCAGGTTTATGGTATACATATATTTTGCTCAATTTGTGTATTTTTTTTTATTTTTAATTAGTATTACTTATTAAAAATAGCAGTGAAGATTTACTGCTTCAGTGCCCTGATATCACTGTGGACAAACTTGCAATAAAAATACTGTATGTGTGTTCATGTATATATTCTATATTTTTTTTACTCAATTTTACTCTTACTTAATATCAGTATTGCTTCAGCCTCAAAAATGCAGTATCAGTTGGAGCCTCTCTTCTCTTCCTATTCTCCATCTTGTCTTTTTTAATATCTTACTCACATCTTTTAGGACCCCTCACTGCAGTGTGCATTTCAGGGCGGTGTTCAGTGTGGTTGGAGTCAAAGTTCAAACGCAATTACATCATCAATCAGGTGACCAACCCTCTTGGGCTTCTGTGAGTGGATCCTGCATGATTGTGTTTATCCTCGCTATCCCTGGCCTTTGTGGCCAAACAACCAGCCCGGCCCACCAGGAATCTTCTCCAGATTAGTCACTACGGTCTACAAGAAGAGACCACTGATCGTAAAAGTGGCTTCAATCAATATTTCTATATTAACAGTGGATTCTCCTTACTACCCCTCAGCTCTAAGATGTGATTTAGCATCCTTTAGCATATATTTTATATATATTCATATCTGTATGTATTTAGCAAATATTTTATAGCCTGTAACGTCCGTTTTGGTTCGCTATCTCTGCTCTCATCAGCGTTATTTCCAGGCGCAGCTGGATGCTTTTTCAGGGTGAAAAGCTCTGATAAACCCACTGTCACCGACATTCTGAGCTCCAAACAAGCGCCACTGGATCAGTGCTTCCAGCTATCAATGAATCGCTGACTGATATGGTTCATAAAAAAATAAATAATGATATATAGCCATTGCAATTTTCCATAGTAGTAGAGTTGACATCTTTGATTTGCTTGTTTTGTCCAAACCCCAAAGATATTCCATTTTAAAGTTATATAAAGTAGAATAACAACCTTAAAGCCACATTTGAGAGGCTTGAACCAGTGATTGTTTGGTGTTTTTAGCTTGATAAAAGACTAAACAAATAATAAAAAATGTTGATTAATTTCCAGTCAGTCTATCAATCAGTTAATCGATTAACTGATTCAGCATTAGATGCTTCTGGAAGAGGAAATTCTAATGAAAATATCTGAACTGTGATCCAAACATGACACGACAGTAAGTCTGAGAATAGACTCTGGGTCTGGTGTAACAGAGAGAAGAAATGTGTCTGTGAGGTGAACAGAAGGTCAGGGGTCAGCGGCTGGAATGCTGCATTCCCGTCATCTTCCAGGTGTGCTGGGTGACTAACATTGTTAATGACCTCATAGTCATGTGTACGGTGGCCCAGAAGCTCAAAACACAGAAAACACAGGTAAATTGAGAAAACACAAACAGTGTATAGTTAGAGAAAGCAGAGTTACTGAAGTTTATTGAAAAAAAAAAAAAACTTAGTTTACTTGTTACCATTAGCTGAACTTGTTCCCAAGTTCAAATAAACTGACAAAATACACTTTGTATGTGTTTTCTGTTTTTGCAGCACATTGTATTATGCTGCATTTATATTGTCAAATTTGGGAAGATCTGTTCTTTATTTTGATGTGTTTTGTATGAGTTTTTTTTAATAATGTGTGTTGGGTCGACCCTGTCTCCATTACATTTGTATATAGCTGAATTTTTTTCGTATTACTTTGTGAGGGAAATTTAATTTCTGCCTGGATGTGGTTGGTGTGGATGGAGGGCGTACAAAATACAACTTTAGCAATTCAGCATTTGCGTCCAGGTTCCTGCAAGCACATTGGTTAAGGTTAGGAAAAGATGGTCATTTTCATTAAATATTAATAAAAACAACTTATTTCTCAAATCACTGCTGATTTAAAGTAATGCTCTTGGTACTATGAGCAGAAAGTTAATTTACAAGATTGTCCATTGTAGTGGAAAACAAATACAAAATGCAACTACAAAAAGAATCCTGCACAGTCTTCTGCATGTGCAATCAAAGATTTAATAACAGTGTTTTGATACAACAGTGTTCATCAGGTTATTATTGTATTTCTGTAAAAAATAAAGATTCAGATAAACTAATGAAGGTTGTTGTACACTGTGGGCAGAGGAGAATCGCATCTTTTGTGAACAAAATGTCAACTGAAAATAACAATTTAATTGGGAAATGCGGTCAAGGGATAGAGGGTGTCATAAAGCCCCTTGTGTTATTGCTCTACACTGACTTTACTTGATTTCTTCCACACAGTACAGTCAGTACTTCATTTTCATGTCAGCAATCAAATGACTCATGAATTACTTTTTTCATTTGACTTTTGTTGGCATTAACAAATGTTAAGCAGAAAAAAAGACATTTTTTGTATGGCCTGGTTGTCATGGTCTTCGTCTGCTGATGTTTTCTTGTCAAGAAGTAAATGCTTCTGCAAGTGTTTGCTTCTTAGATAAACACATGGCACACATGGTAACTGGAGACATACAAACAGACATCGTCATGAGCTCTTATTCCTCTGCCTGTCATTCCTCCAAAATCCACTCCAGACTGCTCCTGTGTCACCTCATTTTTCTGGAGAAAATGGAGGCTGTGCTGCTCTGCGCTCATTCCATCGAAACAGGATTATTTTCTGCTCCTCCGATGATTCTCAGGTGTAATAGAGGTGTTTCTTTTCACGCCTGTCCTGAGCTGTCTGACACTCTACCATCAAGGAGCAGCGAGGAGTGGCTGTGATGTTGTCAGTGCAGAAAAACTGTTTACTTTTGTGTTTCCTGCATGTGTTTATTCGTACCACACTTAGGCATGTGACGTTTATGTCTATGTGAGGAGTTAACCAAAGTTCTAAGTAACTTAAAATTGTGCCTTATTTTGGTCATAGTTCATTTTATAGTATACTAATAAGCCAATTCATGCTTTGTATCATATTAGACAAAGCTGCAAATAATTTGTTCTTTATCACTTTAGTCTACTGTACAGTTCTGTTGTAATGTGTCCATAATTAATATAATCTAACTCTAATATAATCTAACCCTGCAAACACAGTATGTTCCTGAAACATTGTGATTGTGACCTTGTAGTATTACTGCAACATTACAAATACAATTTATCCATTAGTTTTGGTGCTGCTACATTATTTAAATGTTAGAATATTTCAGGTAATCTATGTTATATTTGCAACGTCTGTTCAGTGTCCTCTGCATGACCTTTCCTGTGCTTTATGTAATGACGTTGGTGCAACATTGCTAAAACATCACATAATCATCAAAGTGTTTTTAAACGCTGGGACAGTATAGATTCTGGGGTGATGGAAGGGACGGGTCCCACTCAAAATTTAGGACATGAGGGCTGTCCTGCCCAATAAAAAGGAATGAAATGAAAGCAGCGGAGGACTTTTATTTTGATAAATCACTTGTCTGAGAGCCTTGATGGATTATTGAGATTAGGTCCTCAAAGTCTTAAAACATCTCAGATCCAATCATCTTATTTTCTTAAAGTTTCTTAGAAACAGTTTTGATAAGTGTGTGATAAGTTATGAAGTTAACGTTACTTTTATGAAGTTGCATTAATTCAGTCTCTGACACCTGAATTTTGTGTTTTCCTTTACATAAATAAGATTTCTTTTGTACATTGACACATAAAAGTACATCCTAATACATAAAAAACACCAGAATGTGGGAAATTAAGTGTTTAATGCTGAAAACTTCTTTGTATACTTTACAGTATATTCCCTCCGAAATCTATACCACTGATACCAGTGATGTTTAAAATGACATGCTGGCAATGACACTCTAGAATTTCATTCGTGGGTTTACCACAGAGTCAAGTGTCGCAAAAGTTACAGTTCAGCTATGTTCCTGCAAGAACTTTGAGTAAGCGGGGATTAAGGGTCTATAAGTGGGAAATAAAACAGTACAGTTCTGTTGTAATATGTTTCTAGTTGGCCTCTAATAAAGTCTAATAAGGTATAATGCTGTCTAATAAAGAACATATTATTTCTATATGTATCTAATTCATTTTTAGTCGGGTTATCATTTTGCACCAAACCTGGTGCCATATCTGTAAAAGAAGAAAAAAAAAGTATTGAAATCGCTGCACTCATCACATTATTGATACTCATCAAGAGTAATGGACGACAAAGAGACATGTTACGTAAGCTGTGGAGAATCGCTCTCATCTCTGTGGCTGTGAGACAACAAATAGCCGCCTTTCCTCCCCAGCTGGCCGTGCAGCCCCTGCACTAAAGCAACAAACTCGTGTAATGGTGGAGGTGGGATGTAATTGATGGCTCTGTGTGAAATGAAATGACCCTGTTGATGTCTCTCGCTCACCTCGAGCCTCTCAGGCTCACACATACGTGAGCATTCACTCTCTCCGTCTCTGCTGCCTCCCTTTCCCGCATGTTTGTGTTAGCGAAAGCACATGTTTGAAAAGGTCGTCACCTGCGACACATTTGCGCTGAATAACTGCTTTAGAGGATGAGTTGCCTTGACTTTTTCTTGGAGCTCAGAACATGTGTTACAAAGCGTGGCGGTATGTCTCTGGAGGAGCCTTTTTTTTCTTGCGTAATAAGCTGTAAACACACCTGAGTGATGAGTCACATCACCGGACAGCCGGGACCTACTAACGTGCCGTTATCGAGCTGTTAACAAAGAATGCATTTAATGGAAGCTAGTTTGAGAGAGCACGTTCCTCCCCCGGTGTAAACCACACCATATGGAGGCCGTGTGCCAGGCTCTCTGCAGCGAAGGTCGGGGGACTACATACTGTGCACAGAGCCTTTACATACAATGAGTTAACTCTACTTTTCTGAGTTATTTAATGGTCTTCTCAGCCGTTTGGTAGAGCGCATTTGGAGCTGTGATATCTTGTTGAAAAATTAGTTAACTGAGTGATTATCTCCAGCACTCAGTTGAAGTATGTTAAGCCAAAAAAAGCACTGCAGCTTCTTTTCAGGCTGCTTTGTTACAGAAAAATCACTCTAATATGGCCTGTTTTTATGCATATTTTTATTTGAGCATACATTTTCCTTTTCTAACCCACCTCCCCATATTGCATATATAAAATAATATATAAGAAAATAGCTACACAGCGGATTATAATACCAAATTGAATAGTAACATCAACGCACAAATATAATACATTCTTAGTAATAGAAAGAAATTAAATTTGTGGATGTCCTAGTATGCAGGCTTCAGTTCTTATCCATGAAATCTAGTGTGTTGAGAGCTCCATTAGCAGGACCTGAGGACGGCTGTTCATGAATGATAATAAGTGCAGTTCTTTTGAAAGCCCAAAAAGTCTAATGACTTAATAATAAAAGATCGGTTGAAATTCCTTTTTACAAAATCTGAATATTGCCATGGCACAAGGTGTACTCATTACAAACTATCTTCAGCGTGATAATTCTAATGTTGTTTCATTGTTATTTCAAGTTATAATATTATGGTTTTTTTTAGTGTGATTTCAATGAAAATACAATAACTAATCAGATAAATACAGTTTGATACTGACAACATTGGTATTAGTGATACAACTACACCAACTAGAAGAGATCACTTAGTAGAAGACAGATCTCTGTCAGGCAGCCTGAAAAGAATATTCAGCTTTATAATTATCACCACTGTAATTTAATTAATTTTTTTTTTCTCAGTAACAGTAACAGACTACAATTACATTTAATTTGGAATTTGATTACATGTAACTACTAACCATTTGTGTGAAATTGTGTCATAATTAACATATGAACCTTTGTACTACCCTTCAAAGGATTACTGACATATCATGTTTACAAGAGTGGGATGGATATGAGGTCACAGTGACCTTTGGCCACCAAAATTTAATCAGTTCATCCTCAAGTCTAAGCAGCCATTTGTGCCAAGTTTGAGGAAATTCCTTCAAGGCATTCTTCAGATATTCTCTTCACAAGAACGGGACCACCTAAAAACATAATGCCAAAATAGTGAATCACAGAGGTCCCTCAGCATCCAGTCTGGGATGAGCACAAAGAAACAAACAGGCTGATGGCTGCCAGATTACCTGTGGACAAGCTCCAGTTCTGATCACATGATCTCCTCCTTCTCCTCCTCCTCGGGGACAAACTTCCCTCTAATTACAGGGATCACTAATCACTCCTGACCAAATGGTGCATCTAGATTTGAAGTGTACAGGAAATACTCAGCTTCACCGTCTACTTTTATCCTAATTGGACATCTCTACCATTTGTCAGAGTCTCATTAAAAAGCTGTGTGGTCACTTTTGTTGTTGGTACTTGGAGGAACTGAGAAAGGGGCTAGAAGTTCCTCTTAAAAAAGAGATCCGTATAAAGCTTTTACAAGGCACCATGGTTAATTTATTCAGCTGTTATGAGATGGTAGAGATGTCTTGAAGTTTGTTACGATTTCGGTGCTTTCTTAAGCAATAAAAAAGAGAGAGAAAAAAACTGAGAAAATAAAAGCAGCTGAGGTGAAACAAATGTTTTCTAAAACATGGATGTCAGGAGGTTCACGGTTGATCTCATTTACTGAAATACTAACTTTAAAATAAAAAAAATGCACAATCTATAAAACTAGAATTAAAACAGACAGGAATATGGAATAAGATTGAGCACAGATAACATAAATTATACAACATTAAAAATAAGAACAGACTTTAAAACAACAAGTGACAACTGAGGAAATGCAGGCTTTATTAATAAATAAATTTTAATAAGTCTTTGACTTAGTTAGTTGATTTTCTTCTGGAAGAGTTTGCAGTTCTGTAGATTAAATACCTCAAGAGAGCTTCGTCACAATGCATTCAACAGCTCTGTTCATAAAGGTTTGCCAAAATGGGTCAACAGTGAGACTAAATGGTCCAAACAGTGCCATCCATGTAGACACATTAAAAGTGAGGTTATTAAAGACACTTTCATATTTCGATACTGTATGTACACCACACATGAGCACACATAGGTTAAAGTGTCCTCAGTCACGCTGTGTGCACTATGAATGAGAGAAGGGGAGGCGTGCTGAGATTCTGGCCAATGACAGCGTCTGAAACAGAGCATCATACCTCTTCAGTGAGATAAAAGGTTTTGTCTGCTCCTATAGCTCCATGTTGCTCTGCTGAATCACTTCAAAGCTCTGTGGAGTGTATTCTCAGAATATTTATTAATCCAACCCCCGACCTGAGTTTAACAGCAGGCACGTTCTCTGTTAGAGGAGAACCACGTCATTAGTTGATAATAGCTCCCTTTTGATCAGCATGTAAAGAGGGTAAAGGTAAAGGTGGCCACAGTGGAGGGAAGTATACATATTATTTGCTTACACTGTAAAAATACTCCATTGAAAGTAAAAGTCCTGCATTGAAAATGTCAATTGTGAATTAAAAAGAAAGATTATATATCTTTAAAATCATTGTCACTGATGCAGTTTAGTACTTAAAGTAGCATTTATTGTTGTAGATGGTTAAAGGTTATAACTACACTGATGATTAGTAATCTACTCTTTTTTCTCAGTGAATTGTTTGGTCTTTAGAGCAAATATTAAGAACTTACCATCACATTTCCCCAGTGCCTTAAGGCAAATTATATGTGTGCTTTTTTTTTATTGGGCCTATAGGCAAGTCGGCACGCCTCAAATATTTGACTCAGCTTGAATCTTTGTGTACATTCAATGTGTGTCTTCTAAGATTTTAAGAGCACAGTTTAACATGTTAACTAATTCATTTCTCAAAACGTTTGCCCAACAAAACAAAATGTACCATTTAACATTAACCATTCCCACAAAGTTATTAACTTAAATTACTGTAATTTAGTGCATAAATCCTCTATTAGACAACTGTGGTTATTTGCATGAAAAATTAATTAAAAGATGAATCAGTCATCAAATTAGTTTCTGATTCATTTCATGTTGATCAACGAATCATTCCAGCTCTGATTTTATGTACTGTCAGGTCGTTTAATGTATAATAATGAGTCACATTATTAAAGATCATCACACATTTTGCGTGTTAAATCTTAATCTGTAAAGTTGCATTAACTAAAGCTGTCAAATAAATGTTGAAAGTAAAAAGTGCAACATTAGCCTCATTTGGAGCAAAAGTATAAAGTGTAAAGGACACTGCAAAAATAAACCATGTTTTTTTTTGTTTTTTTTTAAAAAGCAAAAACATGACTGATCTTAACTGTGTGCACAAACTATAAAAAGGAGAATTTTAACTCTTAAACAGTGCATGCTGCTAATACGCTAGTTGTGCTTCTTTAGAAACTTAATTTCATGAGCTGACTGAACTTCATTCAACTCATCATTTCAAGTCAAAAGATTTCAAGTTAGAAAAACATGCTTGTAAGGTCTGATGTGTTCTGAAAACAAATTGAAATTTTAAGTTTAATTAACTTGAATACATAAAACTTTTATATTTACATTAAGTCAGTGAGAAAAGATTAGTTGATTCCACTAAATTCCTGTTTTGTTTTGTTTTATTTACAGTGAACAAGAGCCTAAAATCTGTGCAGCACTTGAGTAAATGTACTGAGTGAAATTCCTCCAGCTCTAAGACAGTAGCAGTTGTGAGCTATAGAGGTGTAAAAACACAGCTACTGGACCCCTGAATTCCTTTGGCACATGCCTATCTCTGCAGGGTTCCCACCAAACTAAGCAAGCTTTGCACAGCCTATGGAGGGACGAGTCATCGCTGGTCCAAGCGTCTGGATCGAGCTCTGACAACAGCACCACAGCACGCCTTCACTTCAACAGGCTCATAAAACTCTGAGCAGCTAAAGATAGACACAGGCGGTCAGAGGGACAGCAATAACTCAGCAGGAGGACCCCCAGGGCCTGACAAGAAAGGGTCTTCAGCCTGTCACTGAACTAAATCCCTGTCATGATGTGTACGGCGACCTCGAGACCTGGATGTGTACTATCTTTGCTTTGCAGTTGAATGATCTGAAGATGTGTCATATATTTAATGTACTAAAACAGGGTTGGACCGACAAGGATCAGTTTAATATACACTAGTTCTAATGAGAGTTTTAGTGCACCTGAATTAAATTTAATCCAGAGTTTAGAGCAATGTCATGTTTTAAACCATGATTTAATCCAGTTTAGAAATGATTCATTGTTGGTGCAACTCAGCAGTACAAGTACTTTAGAAGAACCCTCTCCTGTCTGCACCACTGATCCTGTCTGCTTTGCACCCAAAGGGCCTCCACATTCCTGTCTCAGCTGGACATTCAACAGGCCACCACCTGCAGCATGTCAGCAGACTACATAAGGTTAACAACCCTTCTACCCCCATCTCATTGTTTTACTGTCACCCTAACTGGAAGGTGCTGTAAAAATAGTGCCTGGAAGAACTTACAGGACCTGTTAGTGAACGCTGTTAAGTAATTATTAGAAGAAATGGAAACAGCAGAAGCAAAAAGAGGAGTAACTGAAAATGTAGTTTTACGGGAACAGCGTGCGGGATTTAGTGCCATACAGCTGCAAGGCTGTAGATTGCAACCATTTGAAAACCCACTGCCTGCCAAGTGTGTAGGAGAACCTATGGTGGCTGCAGAATCCTCAAAAAAAGGTGAAAGGCCCTTTTTAGAGACAGTGTTTGGTTTGTCCTTTCTAGGCTCCTGTCAAAACATGATGGTGCAACATGGTGGACTCCGTGGAAGAGGACCTGTGCCCTCTGTAGCTATAAACAATTCATTCTAAGGTAATGAAAACACAACAATTCTTGTTTTCAGGTGATTATACACCAATGAAAACAGCAGTATGATATTCCTAAGTCCCATCCCTTTTCGCTCTGTGCTCCAGTATCAGTTGAGCAAACTTGGTACCCAGCAAAACCTGTCAACTTTCTCGTTTTCCTGCAAACGACCAACATGTAAGGTCACATCTCAAGTTAACTACTGTTAACAAAAGCTAACTAATCATGTAGATACCATTAGCAAAACTCTAGCTAACAAACTAGCTAATGATAAATGTAGATTTACTAGCCAGTTAGCTAGCTGCAAAATTTGGTTTTCTTTTCACCTCAGACAAGTGTAGCACATAGCATATTTAAGTACAAAAACACAATGCGCATTATTCCTACCGCAACCGCAAATACAGTGTAAAACAAACTAATGTAAGACTGAAATATCTTAAGAAAATTCAGAGTGGAAATTGAGATATTTATATGCATTTTTTATATATATATATATATATATATATATGCAACCCACTTTAGCACTTGCTAATAACTGTTCTTGGGCTGTATGTTATATTGACCAGCTGAGTTTACATTGACCAAGCTGTTTTTGTCGACCAAAATGCAAAACAAAAAGGTTCCTGTTTGAAAACCAAAATATCATATGTAAATGGTCCACTAAACACTTCAATTAAAAAAAGAATTTTCTTGCCATCATTTCATGTGCTAACCTTTTCAGGGTTAAGGTCAATAGAACCTCTAAATCTGACACACTGGACCTTTAAGTTATACAGCAACACACAAAGAACAGAGAAGAGATCATAGTCCTTTCACAATAAAGAGACAACTCCAGAGATGCTGAGGATACAGATGATGATAGAGTTAAAGCTCAAAACAAAAGGCTGATGTCTTTGACTGACATTTGCTCATGGCTGTGCGTGTTAACGGCGGGGGGAGGAGAGACATGATTTCTTGTCTCAGCTGTCACTTCTGAGCCCGTGGTGGGAAAACGTGAGAAAAAATGCCCACACTCTGCCTCTCACTCGCATCCACGCGGCTAGAAACCCCTCCACCAACACATTAGAACATCTTTTGTCTTCCTCCTTCGCTTTGTCTCGTTCAGATTGATGTGAGTCAGTGTGTGGCCTAAAAGAGTTTGAGTGTTTTCCCAAGTCATCCTGTCAAAGAGATTGAGTGACTGTGATAAAAACAGCATCATTAATTTTCTCTGGCAGCTGAATGCGCCAATCTGCTTTGATGTCTGATTCAAGAAACCATCCTTCAGCAAGAAGGAGCTGGCTCACTCTTGATTACACAAATGTACTTTCTAAATTTGCATAACAAAGACAAGACTGATTGATATTAGGAGACATCGAGATCTTATCTGCCACTGCTCTTCTTGCGCCGTTGCTGATTTGTGGTGTGTTGCAGTTGCCTAGTAGCCAACGATGCCCTCTTCATTTCCAATCGACATCACATGGCGCCAGAGGAGCTCACCCAGAATAACTGGACAGGCCTCCAGAGGCAACTGCTCACTAATGTAATATGTACAAGCTGAGTGGCCATCTCTTTCGCCGGATCTCACGGTAGAGCGTCAGTGTGAGGGATATTAACAGAAACAGAGAGACATTCTTCAGAGATGCTTGGATGAACTAAGGGAGGACGGGGCATCTTGTCATACTTTTTGCTTTCACGTCAGTTTCTTGGTCTCAGTCCAACACAGTCATTTATTTTCCATATTAAGTTAAATAAATTCTTGCACGCCAAAATATGATCTTTACTCCTCTCTTTAACGTAGAATAAAACAATGTGCATTTGTGAGAAGCTGCGCCATCACCGAGTAAGCTGTAACACTATATGGGACATTTGTCAAAATCAAGACCTGTGGGCAGAATCTGGCATTTTATGTGGCACACAGGAGCTTGCAAACAATATAATTTCTGCAATACAATTCTATGCTGCATTACAGAAGCATTTTGAACTGTTAGATGTTAGTATAAGTTGTGTAGAGTCTGAACACTATATAACAATTTCCAGTAGTGGCACTCTCACTAGTAGTAACATAACATTAAACAGCCTCACAAAATGCTGACATTTCATTTTTAAGCAAACATATATTTTGGATTTGAAACCTTGCTTGTAGGCTACAGAAACAGAAACAACCCTCATTGTTATTTTGACTATCACTTATACTACTTTGTATATATGATAATAGTAGTACATTTGAATGTCTGCTTGCCATTATTTTTCTTAGATTTCTGCTTTCAGATCAGTGGCCCTTTGAAGGCAACGATAATGGTGATGTGGTCTCTACGTGTCAGCCCTGTGATGAACTGGCAAACTGAATATTTTCAAATTAAAGTTTCATGCAGCCTCCTGTGCCTTTATAACAATTTAATTACCATTACTGATATGTGTGAAGATGTATCATCACATACATTGTTGGTTACATGTTGCATAGGAACTGTTACAGAGGACGAGAACCTCCCACAATTTAGGTGACTGAGGACGCAGACATGACTCCAGTCAAAGTGGTCTTATCCTCGTGAATGCACAAACAGGATAATGATGATTAAGGGAAAAAAGTCTGTTGTCCCCCTGGTCAGTGCAGTTACCCACATCATTACAAATACAACGTTGCAGCCTGTCTATCAAGATATTTATTATAATAAAGAAATTGTTGGCAGGCTTTGTAACAGCAACCACCAACTTTAGCGACTAGCAAACTCGACTTTTGCTGTGCTGCAACTAGATAATGCATACTGAGGAAAATTGTCACATGAAATGAAAGCACTAAGAGCACTTTGCCCAGAATGTGGTAATGCTGGCTATAACACAGGCTAACTTTAGTACAGGATTTGGGGTTTTAAAATCCTAAAACCACCCCCTTTCTGTGCAAAAACAACCTAATTGAAAATACTTAGTTAAAAAAAAGGAAAATGCTTACTTATCAAAGTTTTACTACATAGTGCAGAATGTAATTTTTTTTATTTATTGAAAAATATGAAAACTGTAATTACCCTTAAGACTTTTATAACTTTGCAAATGCAGCTAAAAAATATCTGACTGTGTTTTCTGGATGAGAGCATATCACTGTTGGAAAAAAAAAGAAAACTAGTGGATGACTAAGCCTGAAGGAGCGCTCAGAGATATCTGGTTCATAGTCAGGCATGGCTGCTGGGAAACACACCAAGTCTTCATGTTGCAAGCGTGATCACTCCTCGTCTGTGTGTGCTGCAGTAAATCAGCCATGCAGGTCTCCATTATGGAAAGCCTTTGACCTCATATACGCTCATCAAGACAAACAGCATCACTCAGTAGACACGCTCACCATCCAGAGCATAGATATAGATTTCAGCTGCAGGGTTGTTCTCATTTCTACCATCATTGCCTTTTAAGCCATGCATATATTTCTTTTTTATCTGCTCCTCAGTATTTGTTACACAAACTCTTTTTCTACTTTTATATAGCAGAGTAAAAGTTAATGTTCCCACGGTCAAACAAGCGCGATCACTTAACAAAGAAGCCTTGAGAGGATTGGGTGCATAAATCAGCTTTTAAAAAATACAATAAAGATGAAACAGCACCTAGTTTTACAGGCTCTACTTTTAAGGGCTTTTCTAAATCCCAGAACTGAGCGGCTACAGTGCATCAGAACGCACAGGTTCCTTTGAGTTTCAAAGATTACAGTTTCAGACTGTGACGTTCAAAATAACAGTTGTCTTGAAGATTGTTTGATGGTTTGAGATCTCTTCAGCTCTGTACTTTAGTGCGCTGCTGAACTACAGAGGAGCGTCCTGTGGAGCTCCAGTATTTCACTTGAGGACACTTCACGTACGGTGTGTGTGCTTTCTGTTTTGAACAGCCTCAGCGCTCGCCATACACTCTTAAAAATAAGGGTTGCAAAATGGTTCTTCCTGAAGGGCTAAGGTTCTACCCAGAACCATTTGATTCTTAAGCATCGCTTTTTCAAGAAAAGGTTTGTCAAGTGTTTTTTGTAACACTAAGGGTTCCATTAAGAAACCTTTTCATACAAAGAACTCTTTTTTGAGAACAGTTTTGGAGGAAAACATTGACGAGAGCCTTGAAGAACTCTTTCTTGGGTTCTTTGTACCATAATATAAAAGGGTTCTTGGTAGAGCCTCCTGGGTAGGTTCTAAAACATATAAAAAAGACTATTAGTAGAACTCCCTGGCTGGTTCTAAATAAAATCCTTGGAATATAAAAATAAATATAAAATATAAGCAAAATGTTGGGCTGTAATCTGGTTCAGGCTGAAATATGCTAATGAGGAATATATTCGGGACAGGTTTGGGCCTTTTCAGTACTTACTTTTAGTAAATAAGCCCCTTGGAATGTAAAAAGGCTCTTGGTAGAACCTCTTGGTTGTTTCTGGAACAAACCCCTGGAATATAAGAATGTTCCTAGTAGAACCCCCTGGGTGGGTTCTTATTAGGACCCTCAGAGGGTGGAAAGGTAGAACCCCTAGAGAGTTCTGGGTGGAACCTTTCACAGATGGTTCTAGGTATAATCCTTTATGTTGGGTTTTAGGTAGAACTCTCTGAAAGGCTTCTAAGTTGAACCTTTACAAAAGGTTCTACCAATAACCAAAAAGGGTTTTCCTATGGGGTCAAGCTGAAGAACCCTTAATGGTTCTAGTTGGCACCTTTATTTCTAAAAGCGTATATTGTCATTGTCGTGTCTCTCGTAATGAATTAATACAACAGCCACAGACAGTGTTATATAAGACTTCTGTACTTATCGCTGACATTTCCCCATTTTCCCCGTCTGCTGACCAAAGCTTTGTTCTTCTTTCATTGGGTCCAAATGCCAGACCAAAGCTAAAAAAAACATCCCATTGACATATGGGATTAAAGGCTGCTCACTCTCAGTGACTTTTTTGAGGCTTTTGGTGTTTGAAAATGATCCACGTGTAGCAGCAGCAGTCAGACAGCCGGGCTGGAGACAAAGCATGAGAAAACAGCGATTCCCAAAAATCATCATCAGCGCTACTCACAAACCCACTGAGAACAATCAAAACAGGAGAAGAGAGGAGGAGGGAGGCTCGCTTTCAGTCGATGTTGCAGTTGGCAGCCATATTTCAAAATCATTCTGTATTGATTGATTCTCTGCTTATGGTCCTTTCAGAGCCTGTTCAGGTCTGACTCATATACTGATGAAAAAAAAAAATTCTCTGGATTAAGACACAATAGAACGTAATGTAATTGATCTAATGACCAATAAGAATTACAGGAAGAATACCAGTCTTGACAGAGGGATAGTCCCAGGCCCCACACTCTGTGTTGTCATCTCTCCCTACCTGAAGCCCAGGATGCCCTGGACTGAGATGTGACCCTCTGCCTGATAGCCAGCAACATCTGCATTATATCATAAATATTTAGTGGATCTCAGGTTATTCACTGTAGGAAAGCTGTTCTAATCAATACTTTTAGATAAGAAAAAAAAAAAGATAGCTATGCGTAATGTAAAAGGAGCTCTTTGTAATTCTCTACCGGGCTTTTTAGCATCCTTCAGCTCGTTGTTTTGGTTTTTACAGCCTGCACCTTGACTGTTTTGGTTCACTCTCACCGCTCTCTTAGGTGCCAATTCCAGATGCAACAGGCAGTGATTTCAAGCAAGAAAGTTCTGATTTAGCCACTCAGCACCAAACTACAAATATTTTTCCTTGCTGTTGGACATTTTGGATCTTGTAGTGCCTAAAGAGCCAAAAAGGAGCTAAAAGGAAAGTAAATATTGCACATACATTTTCCGGGTGGCAGAAACTTGACTCCATAAAATGCTGATGTTGCTCTGGGGTTATTTAGCCAGTTTTAGCCAGTTTTCTTGTAAACAGTTGTTGTTGTTGTTGTTGTTGTCATTAGCATGTTTTTAGTTGCCCACTAGCAATCCAAAGATGCCTTGGGGGGAGTTTGCCAACCAGTTCCTGTTCATGAGTTCCTGACTTGTCAACCAGTCAGAGGCTGTGTTCCTGACTGTGTGTGTGAGACAGTACTGATCCTTAGATGTATTAATAGATCCATACACTGATCTCAACATGAGAATGACCCTTCAAAATAAAATTGCGGTGGTGACGGTAATGAGCTTCACTTGTGGTGGGTCACATGACTGTGGTATTATGGTATTGCGGTTATTGTCACAGCCTATAGGTTAATTTTAATCTGCAGTCCCCAGGTAGCAAGCAAAGAACAACTTCTCTGCTAAAAAAAAATCATTGTATATATAAGCAATATATAAAGTAATGTATTACAGTTTGTTACACTGTTCCCAAGTGGTCAAAAGGTTTAAAGAATAACTTCATGAAGGGACAATTTACCCCTAAAAACATAAAATAAATATTTTCCTCATACCTGCCGTGCTATTTTATCATTCTAGATTGTTTTGGTGCAAGCTACCAAGCTCTAGAGATCCCTGCCTTCTCTTGAATATAATAGAAGAAAATTCGACAGCAATGTCTCTGGCCAGAAATCACAACCCAGTTACTCAAGATAATCCACAGACCTTGTTGTGAGCACTTTCATGTAGGAACTATTTTCTTTCTACCAAATTAATGTTTACATCCCACATTGCCACCAGCATGAGCCTTCCTTCTGCGCAGTGATATGGCTGGTGGATGGTAGAAAGAAAATAGTTCCTACATGAAACTGCTCACAACATGATCTCTGGGTCATGACTTCTGGAAAAAGACATTCCTGATAATTTTTTTTCAAATGTAATTGTTGGCATTTTAAGTACTACAAGCCAAGCGCCATGATATTCAAAAGAAGGCAGGTCTTTACAGCTGATATCTTTACAGCAATATACTGTAGATGGATAAATAGCACTACAAGCAGAAGGAAAAATATGTATTTATGATTTTGGAGTGAACTGTCCCTTTTACATGCCTTGAAGTTTTTGCTTTTGCTGACCTCCAGTGGCTTAATTCGAGGCAGTGATGTACAGATGTTCGAGAAGACCCCATGGCACCACTGTTCATAAGTGCTGCTGGCTGAAATCCGAGGACAAACTATATCCACATTACTGTGATCAATAGAGGCCAGTAGAGCCTCAGTTCAGTAGCGGTGTGGTCTCTATCTAAATGACACTTTGACGGTCACGATCTGACAGGAATCAGTCTTCCATCTGTTCACACAAATGTGTTGGGAACGTGGCCTCTTTCCAGATTCCCTCAGTAAAAATAAACTACTCAGCAGCCACAGATCAAAGTGTCTGTTCAAGGATGATGCATTAAAAATCGGCCTTCCAGGTAGAGCAGTGAAATGACTGAGGACGCCTCTATTTGTTCGGTCTGCTGTGCCAGCACTGGTGGCAGCGACTGTGGACAGATGGCACAGAGACTGTTTCCATCAGTCATGAGAGTGTCCCCTCAGTTGGCAACGAGGTGACTTTTGACTTGTTATATCACACAGTATGTCGTTCTCTGAGATGATTCCAGCTCAGACAGGGACTCGGTCCAAAACATTACAGAAGGCAGAGGAGGCAGAGTCACATACTGTATCTCAACCTAACAGGACAGTCTGAGCTGGGGTTTGACTTTGAGCCTCGGACCTTCTTAGAGCGCGACATGGCCGGGAGGTGACCCCCACCACTGACAATCACCACTTTGTCATATTGGCCGTTATGCTGTTAGGACTGCCAGTTTCTGACTCACCTCTCCGGTGGTAGATGGACTGAAACTGCAATGCAATTTCAAGTGGTCAGAGGCTGGGGGGAGTGTTGGCCCAGCTGACAGAGCATGGCAGGATGAGAGAGCTCCGAAGCAAGGATTAACTTCAGTGGTTAGCGGGGGGATGACACGGTCGCCTCTTTACGCTCTGGTCATTTCATGGCCTCTTGAGATGTGTGTGTGGAGCCCTGATGGTGGAGGAGGTGGCATTACATCTCAGCAGCCCTGATAATGGCGTGTGTGATGAAAATAACTATCATCATTACAACTGTCACTGTGTTCAGCGGCAGCCATGTTCATTCTGGGCCTGGAGTGCTTCGATCATATCAAGTCTCTTGAGAGGAAACTTGAAATGAAAGGAGGCCTCCGAATGGCGCAGTGTTGTTTCTTTAATGACCTCACCGCATCTGAAAAATAGCTTGCAATAAAAAAGATATAAAAACTTATCTTGATAGTTTTGAAAGCAGCTATTTTTGTTGTCCTTCAAATCTGTGCTGGCAGGGAATGAGCCAAAACACAAAACAGCACAGAGAATATTAAGCTGCTGCATATCAAAAGTGGATTATGCAACAGTTTGTTCTGGCTAAGTAATTTGATTGGACAAGAGGAATCCTGAGTGCTGATATAGAGTACAACAGCACTGGGACTTTTGACCACATGCATCACTTCACTTTATAGTGGTCCTTATAACCATTAAAGAAAAGCTACAATGAACAGCTGATAGAAACAGGACAAAAAGGTAATGATTCAGGGCTAATTACTATGGGATCACTGTCACATACTCTAATCTGACAACATCCATGGAGTAGGATACAAGCAGTTTTAACCACTTTTGACTTACCAATCAGGGAAAATTCCTGTACATATGTGCATTCATGTTACCATGGTTAACAAATGATTTGCATAAATATATATATATGGCTCACACAGAAGATTATTATCTCAATCTGCAGCTCTCCTTGGCTTTAATGAGTTTCAGCTAATTCCTTAGCAGTCCAGCCCACAACTTATGTTTTGGTTCACTCTCATGGTTGCAGCAGGCCGCTGCTACTACTGTACACTACCTGCTCAGCACCAAACAAAAGACAGCCACAGTTAACAACTTTCTGGGGATCATATTGGAGCAGTTAGCAGGTAATGAGTCAGGTATTTCCCTCAGGAGTTGGTGGAGACCAAAAACAGAGTTAAAAGACAGTGACTATTGGACTTAACATTCTGCAGGTAGCCAGAAACACTCTCCAGGTGGATGATAATGTGTCTCTGTAGCTGCTGCATGTGTAACTAAGCAACTGTTTGTTAACAAGCCCACCATATCAACTTAAAGGTGACTGTATGTCAATGTTGTGTTTATGACTTGTTTCTTCTGTGCACAAGTGGGCAAAGTAATCACTTAATGCAGGTCTTGTTCAGGCGACATCACTTGTTAGATATCAGTCAGAGAATCATATGCATTCTCATTCACATGCTCTGCAAAAACACTCCACAGCACTAGAAAAATGATTGAAAACACAGGGAGACGTGGGGGGAATTTTATTGTCAAACTGCTCCTAATACACTTCGAACGGGTTAAATGCAGAGACTGAATCTCACTGTGCATCGTAGTCTGTATAACTGACCCTCCGCTAAACCCCATCCTCCTTAGTTACTGTTGCTACGCCTGTCAGGCTTTCTATTCTTACACTGTACATATGCAGTTTACAGTGATAACGTTGGCAGATTTAAAATCAATATTGGAAGTAATTTTTGAAACACTAAATCTTTGATTCTCTAGAGACATAAAAAAAAAAGAGGAGCTTCTCGTTTCTAGCTGACTGTGGACTTTGTCGGATAAAATGCCGACTTTCACAAACAGAATTCATAAATGTAGCTCGCTAAGGTAAGCTAATGCAAATGCTAATGCTTGAACTCGCTGAGTCAGCAGAGAAGTTCGTCTCCGGCTGACTTTTTGCATAGGACACATTTTAAAAGGAGTCTCACTTGTGTATTTGACAAAGTTGGCCTTTACCATTACCTTATAACTTATTAATCTTTACAAGACATCAAACAATCAATGGACTTTATGTATGTAAATGCGTGACAGTGTTTCTATCCATTAAGTGTCACCAGTACAAGCACAGGAGGTGATGAGGACTACAGTCCAGAACATGATTGTATACAACATGGCAGTTTTATTACCCAAATCCCTCTTTCTCATGCCACCCACTTCCCGAGCCATCCATTAATAGACAAGACTCCATTTGCACTCCAGCAACATTATCTTCACAGGCTAAGTATGGTATTACGGTGAAAGACCACAGGACTGCTGAGAATAGAATAGAATTTGCTTTTGTGAACCCATGAATCAGAGCGTTGTTTTTCTTGGCTTCATGGCCTTGAGGGAGGGTCAGTTGTCGCAGCAGACAGTGCATTGTGATACCACAGTGTAACTGTAAAAATAAAGCTATTATGTCTTTTCACATATTGAGGCACAGTGAGTCAGTGGCGGACTGAGGGGCAAGGGTGAAAAAAATGACTTGGCCAGCAATTGCATGCAGTATATGGCATTGCATTGCATTTTATCCACTGGAGAGCACTCTAGAGGGCACTTCATCATATTTTGCCCACTCCTGCAGCACAGCACTGTACAGGGCATTTTATCACATTTTATCCACTGGAAGGGCACTTTATAGGGAGTTTTGTCCAATGGAAGGGCACCCTAGAGGGCACTTTTGCAGCATTTTTTCGAATCACCAGCGTAGGGGAGGGATCGATGAACAGTGGAGCATAGAAAGTGGCCAGATTGGAAAACAGGATGCTGCAGGGTGGGCAACACCACAGCAGACGCTGCGTTTTTACATGCTAACACATTATCCGTCTTATAAAATCATTCACAGATTCTGATTTGAATAATACCTAACTACTGTAACTACCTGAGTCAAGACACAAAGTATTTTGCCACCCCAAACTCTCAATTCAGATGTGTAGTGACAGTAATTAAGAGCAGAGTCTGTTTTCTGTCCAGAGTACAGTCTGCACACCTGCATAATTAAAATATTTTCAGCCACATTATGCTGAGAACTATCTTGAGAGCATCACTCTGGCCTATTTAATGAAGTCAGCTAGAAGATGTTTAGAGCACAGACTCACCCCTCCCTCTTCCACATTCGAATGTGTGCAGTAGTAGTGTGTAGGAGTTAGGCTTGGCTGGCCAGCACAGCCTCTCCAGGGTGCCAGTGAATTCTCCAGCTGGCCGAGGAGGCAGCTCCAGATAAATATATGCCCCTTTTCATCCAAGGGACTGTGAGGACCCTCGTGCTCTTTTAGCAGGCAACTACAGGAAACGCCAGAGGTGACTCAAACCCCCCTAGCAACAATTTATCAGCAGCTGAGGTCGTGATCTAATTAGTTTTATTTGGATCTCTCGGATCTCTAGAGGCTGTCATGAAGAGATTACACAATAATCAGCACCGGATCAGTCCTCTGATAATTTGCGAGATGAAAATTTTTAGACACGTATTTGTTAGACTTCCAAGAGTGCTTCATAATTTCACTCCTAGAGTGAAACTCAGGGAAAAGTCAGTAGCTAACTTTAAATGTTGGCTCTCTTAAAGGCCCAGAAAACCGATTTTCTTACTCAGCTTCTTAATGTGAGTGATGTGAGCTCTAACTTTTTGACAAAGTTCAAACAGTTTTGGTTATTTCACACAAGAGTTTTGTACAGTATTCTTTCAGTTCAGTAGGAAAAGATGATGCCTTAGAAGATTTTTGGCACAACTTCACCTACTTCCAAGGTGGACAGAGAAGGAAAAAAGTCTAAAAAAGGTCAAAACTAAAGTCTAAACTAAAACATTAGACCAACACGTTTTGGCTTGTTGAGTCATCATCACACACATTACAAACCACATTTAAACAGGGTACAATTAGCTTATATGTGTGTGGATGTATATGATTGGTTGTTTATATACTGTTTATATACTATACTTTTTGCTCCTATTTTTCATGAGTTGAAGTAAAAAAAAAAAAAAAAAATCAAAGTTTCTTCTATTAACATAAATAGAACAACTATATTGTTAGACCATAGTATTGTTAGCCATAGTTCACTACCTAATTAAAGGCTTTTTTAAAACACACCTATACAATGACCATGAGCTTGAATCAGCATCTTTTATATGCCACACTGGTCACGTGGATGTATTATGTTGGCAAAGGAGAAGTGCTCACTAACACAGATTATAACAAATTTCTGAACAAAGTGCAAGAGAAATACACCTTTTGTCGCTTTCTTTCTGAGACATACCACCAAAAATGAGAAAAATACTGGAAAAAATGAAAGTCTGTTGCATTTTGTTGTTTTGTTTGGAGGACTTTATTTTCTTCTTAGCTTGTCTTCTGTAATAACATTAGTACCCTGGCTTTTACATGACTCAGAGTCATGGGTTATAAGTACCTCTAAGGTCATATCATAAAGGACCCACAGATCTTTATACTCCAAAGAAACCACAATCAAATGTTTATTTCACATCATGTTGGGCTTCTAACTTTACCTGTGATGACCCTGTTTTGTTTTTGTCATAAAAATAATTAACAGAATAATAAAAAACTTACCTCATGAATAATGGGAGCAAAAACATACGTGTTGCATTTATATATATAGCTTTTAAAACTTTTTTTTTAATGTGTAGGATGTGTGTTTACTCAAAATCTTCATGCTCAGCCAAGTATAAACATCTAAGTGGTAAAGAAAAGACTAAAGTTTGGAACATGAGTAAGACATGCCAGAAAGGGTTAAGAATGAACTGTCAGACATACTTACAGGAGGAGTGTACAAGTATGCACTGGAGGCAAAAAAAACCAAAACTTTTTAGAAGGGGCCACCCCTCATTATACTGGTCTCATTTATGCGACTCAATGTGTCCATCTGCTGGCTGTTAGTGCCTCTGCCATGACGTCATCTTTTGGCACAATGAGTCGACAGAATGAGTGTAATCTGCTGTGAGGAAAAACAGATTGTGATGAACTCAAAGAAAGAGACTGACAGTAAATCAAATACATTATAGTAAAATGTTTTATTCAAAAGCATCCCAAGTAGAATCCTTTATCATATCTTACAAACATCTGGTATACACACAAAAATGGACAAAGTGGGTGGGAAGTTTACAGAGAGACATACAGTATAACCAATTTTCTTTAGAGACAAAAAGAAAACTTTGATTGGCAAACTAGAAGACAGACATTAACTCCAACCTTCATCCTCATCAAAGCTCTCGAGCATTATTAGAGAGCCACATTTGGACCATTTCTTCGGACGTTCTCCAAAATACGAACCTGCTGTGCTCTTAAAACCTGACAATCTGTTCTTTGTAGAAGTGAAATGATTGGATAATGCTACAGGACGGAGCCTGTGCTGTAATTTATCTCAAACATTAAGACTCTTGTTGGCATTGAAAGGTATCATGAGCTCACACTGAAAATGTTATTTTCTCACCTCCTCCTTTTGACAAAGAATTAATCACATTGATATTATTTTGAAGTTGTATAATTAGTGCAGTATTCTTCATCAAAACTAATCAGTTTAATTTGAAAGTAAAGTTTAATACAATAAATTAAATCATTCCCTATAGATGAACTTTTCCAATACTTCTTCTTTATAGTTCAGTCATAGTTACACAAAGAAAAGCAAAATCCAAACAAAAAAGTTGACATGTTTATAATTAGGATCATCAATAATAGGGACACATTTTCACATTCATGGAAATTACCGTTATCCTGTTTGCACATATATGGCCAGATATATGACGAGCTCCGTGCACCATGCTTTAGCTTGTCCCCCTCACAGAAGTACCATGTTGAGCATTTATTACTTCTAGAAAGAAGACTGTTGTGGTGTTGCACTTGAGGAGGCAATGTAGAATAGAGGTGCAACGATTTATCAATTGGTTGTCCACAATTAAATGAACTGGCAACTATTTTGATAATCAATTAATTGGTTTGATTTGAGGAAAAAAAGTAAATTCTATGATTCCTGCTTCCTACATGCGAATATTTTCTGGTTTCTATACTCCTTTATGAAATCTTTGGGTTGTGGACAAAACGAGGACATCATCTTGGGTTTTAAAAACACTGATCATCATTTTTCAACCGTTTTCTGACAGTTTATGGACCAAACAACTTATCAATTAATAAAGAAATTAAAAGACAATGAAAGTAATCATGAGTTGCAGCCCTAATGTAGAAGATATACTGTCTTCAAACTGTAAGGTAGCAGCTTAATTTAGCACAATACGTACAGATTCATCACAGACATGCTCAGAAACTTTGCCTGAAGTTTCTGTTTTCACAACTTTGCTGTCACATCGAACATTTTCTTCTGGATCTCACCCCCAAAAAGCAAAGACAGAAATTTGTATAGTTCCGATTTCAAAATGGGACTGGATGTGGGGAACAAGAGAGGGGCTCATTATCTCCTGAGCAAATAGATGCAGTGATGATGCAAAAGAGTGCGAGGTCCAGAATGACTTAACTCTGCACCTTGGACACATTTCTTATGCCAATCAGGCAGTGATGTTTAGCAGATACTGTTGGAAAGTAAAAGTAACAGATGTGGGGCTGCCCACGGGCGACTGAGCATCAATAATCATGGCTGGTGTTGGTTAAAGACTGATTGGTAAAAATGAAATGTTACGGACATAAAAAATACAATTAACAGTCATTTTTTCTGCTAGAACAGCAATAACCAACTAAACACAAACTGACATCGTAAAGCATCAATAAATTAACGGGACATTTCACTCACTGCACTTTGTTTTGAGAAAACCAATTTTCTGGTAAGGCTGGCGTAGTTTTTACATTCACGGGAACGAGACTGTTAACTAAGTACCCCCTCACACTGCAGTGTGGTCACACCTGCAGCAGAGAGACACAAGACACGTAGTACTTGAACTGTTTTACAATCAAGCTAAGAAAGGCACTGGATTAATGTTATACCACATTAGATTCTTATGCTCTCAGTTATCCATCTTGAAAAAGGTAAAAATCTAAAAATCTCTTCTTGGACATCGTTTAGTTCTTGAAAAATAAAGTTTGACATACTTAAAAAAATTATTTTTTGCACCTTTGACTCATTTTAGCAAGGACAAGTTTACAAAAACTAATTTGCTATAAAAAAAAAAAAAAGAAAAAATGCTTATGGCATTTTGGTTATCAAATACATAGTTGATTGACACCATTTGCACTAAAAACCTTGTAAGAACATGAAGACATTAACTAGGGTTTTGTGCAGAGAGGGGAAAAAATTAATTGAGTCCTTATGGCCAACAAACAGTTTAAGTTTTAGAAGTCTGTCGAAATGCTTCATGGATCTGCTACTAAAGCAGAGAGACACGGTTATGTGGCCCACGAAGAGGAAAAGACACAAAACAAATATAAATTAGTGCTCTGTGTTGACAAGAAGAGAAAGAGGATGAGAGAAAACAAAAATAATATATATATATATATATATACGTATATATACACACTGAGAAAAAAAATACTAGGTGGGTCACAGTGCTACCCATTTGGACAGGGATGTGTCTGTTACTAGAGGTGAAAGGACAGCGCGCTACATTTAACAGTGCCATCTTCCATGGGTAAAAACAGCACTTATGGAAGTCATAGTCCTCGCCTGCTGTGACGATGATGAGGGTCACTGGGTGTCCAGTTTGCTGTACTTCACGCCACGGCTCCACTGCAACGATCGCAATGACAGCGGCAGCTGATAGTTCCGAGGGACTGTGCCGTTGACGTTCTCTTCAAAGTATTGGAACAGTCTGTACCACCACACCCGTGAGAACGGGTTACTCTGTGATGTCTCCTTCAGCGACTGAAACAACACACACAAATACTGTCAGGGGGGTCGTTCCATACAATATTTAATGCACATTTCTTTACATATTTATTCATTTTAAACAATTTGCTTCAAATTACTCAGGGACTACTGTCTAACTGCACTTTGGTTCATAAAGTCTTTCCCACAAACTCCTTTGCATACACATAAAAATAGGGACAGGAACAATCAAGTGTAAATCAGATGCAATTCTGTACTTGAGCGACAACTGATAGCAAAAATAACCAAACAGAAATATGTGACTTAAATACCTGAAAACTCAAGATAATGTTGTAAAGCCATAGATATTAAAGGAATACAGGACATTTTGGGAAATCAGGTTTCTGTAAGTTAATACAGCACAATTTACATTAGTGTTTATTGGTTCAATTTTTACATCATGAACAACACGTTATTTAACCAAAAACACATTTAGAAGCAAGACTGAAGTTAAATCCAACTTTATAAAAGGAATATTAACTTCTTAGTTCAATTCTACAAGTCAAAGTTTAGTAACATAAGTTGTGCAGCACTCACCTGCTGGTTGGCCATAGTGTGGTACCACCAAAAGAGGCGTGTAGTGATGAAGTAAGCAACCACCACGTCCACAGTGTAGTGGTCATGTGCTAGAAGGATGCAGAAGATCCCCACAGCACTCAATGTCCAGCAAATCCAGTGGTACCACCAGAACCGCTTGGGAGAATCTGCCAGTCAAACAGAGCAGCAGTTAATACACCAGAGACACTGATCAAAACACAACAGTATCAACTTCAAAGAAAAGGATACAATTTTTGGCCTCAACAGTTCAGAACAGGCACTGTGGCTCCTCAGAGGAAATATCAACCAAATTGTTCTCCTTTTCACCACTAGATGTCACTGCAAAATCAATCAAGGTTGGCACCAGAAACCTTGTGGAAAAACATTGCAGTGCCATGTGTAGTAGCAGTGGAAAAGAACTGTCGACTCAAAGCTTTTGTGAAAAATGTAATAACACCTTCTACCACTTGACCAAGCAGTTAAAACAACTTCTGACCCTTGAGCTTGAGTGATAAACAAAGTCCGAGGGTAAACTCTATCCATGAGATAACAGAAATAAGGAACAGAGAAGGCAGTTACGTAATGCCTTAGCACATTGAAACAAACATGCTAACATGCCTGTGAGTGGGCAGTGCAACATTTCCTCCTCATTTCCTTTGTGTCTACATTTCCTGACACTAGTTAGAGAAGCAAAAGCCACACAAGGCGTAGCCACAATTAATTGGGGAGATAGAGATGGTACTGGAAGTCGTGTGTGAACCTAAAACACCAAGAGAATATGTTGTAATAAGACATCTTAATGCCAATTTAAGAATCAAAATTAATAAATTAAATTAAAGATTTAACTGAGCGCCCCTCTGCCTTTAAAAAGAAATGGTTTAACAGCCTAGTCACCATTTCCGATTACTATTACTCTATTACTGTTATTACTATTACTCTTTTGATATGTGAACTGACCTTCTGAGGGAAGTTCACACTGCATTATGAGAGATGTGGGTGTCCAAGACTTCACTAAAGTAAAATGAGCTTCATGTTTTTACTCACTTGTTTATCTTTATACTTATTTTAGTGTGTTTTAGTTTTTATCCTGCCTCTGGTGTTTCTTCACGTATGATGATGTTTCTTCAGTTCCAAGTTTTAATAAGTGCTGTTCTTATTTTAGTGCTTTATCAGTTACAAAGTCATTGGGTATGTGTAGCTGAGTGGGGGTTTATTGTTCTGTTGTGTGGAGCACTTTGTGTTACATTTTGTTTGTATGAAAAGTGCTATGTAAATAGTCTGACTGATTGATTTATGTTTTTACTTAAACTCTAGAATAGATGCAGTGAAACTTACACTCTTTGATGAAGAGGTATGTTAGTGTTAACATGACGGTGTGGCCGCTGTACAGATAATCTCCACACATGGTGTGGGACCCTGTGATTGACAGGCCCCCACCAGCAATCATCTTCATTACTCTCCTCATCTGGGCCTCCCAGTTCCCTAGAAGCTGAAAGAAAAACAGTCATTCATTACATAATCTATAGATTATTATTTAAGTATATATGTATACGTGTGTATATATATGTATACGTGTGTATATATATGTATACGTGTATATATATATATATGTATACGTGTATATATATATATATGTATACGCGTATATATATATGTATACGTGTATATATATATGTATACGTGTATATATATATATATGCATACATGCATACATGCATACATATATATATACATATATATATATACACACACACATAAGAAATATATGATGTGTTGAAGTAGGATGTAGAGGAGAGAAAAAGAATAGAGCAGCACAGCATGAACAACATTGAGGCAGCAGTGTTCATTTCTTCATGGTATAGGTGAAAACAGCTGTTATCAGGTTTTCCATTGAGTCTGGATTCCTCTGTGATGCCACGTCTCACCTCTAAATTACTTTTCCATTGTTTTTTTTTTTTTTTGCAACTTTTTTTTCTTACTACTCATCAAGTTCTCATCAAGTTCTCATCAAGGTTACCCGATGCTTAACATAAGAATACTTGATTACAAGTTATGTTCCTGCATTTAAAGTTTGTAGAGTAAATGACAAATGAATTAGCAACAAAAAGTAGTTGAAAAAAGTAAAAACAAATGTACTGCATAAAGAATGGCCTCAGGCATTAAGCACCAACAAGCATTGCTCTAGGGCTATACTACATGATTTATAAAACAAATCTGTCAAATAACAATTAACCCATCAGAAAAAAATTACAGGAGTATAATGAAGATTTTCCCCTAATATTTCCTCTAAAATGTTAGTAGTAGTATTGTTGACTTAAAAAAGTAGCACAAAGTTCAGAAAAATATATTTTGTTAAATATTATTTGTTAACAGCCTGTATTATTGTTCCCATTTGCTACACAGAAGGAAGCAGTGCAACATCCTACTAGAACAGCAAGTAAGGGTATGGAGGATGAGGGTGGTGGAGACTTGTATATATGTTTGACTTCAACACTGGTGGTCACAGATCATTACATGTGTGTCTCCTACACTCAAACCATGAAGATGACTTTTTGATGACAATGAATTTAACCCAAAATGGTTTACAAGCTAAGCGATGCATACACACAGCCTGCATCTATTTTATATTATAGTTTTACCAGAATTGTTCTATGAACTATTTGTCATTAGCCCAACAGAAATGATGCAGTGACCTTGAGTAAAAGGGCATGAAACTGCTGTGCTAGTAAAGGGATTGCAACATTATCTAAAAGGAAAGACAAAAATGGAAGCAAACGCAGTTCTTCTTACTCACAAAAAATGAACATGCATATCTTACAATCAATGGTCAGTGGAGAGCACTCATAGACTTTCAGCTTACAAAAGACATCTAATTTTTTGCTGAATTTGCCCATTCAGCACAGTTGTGCTGAAAGCAGTTAAGTAAGAAAAAAGCCTTTCAAGCTCAACCAGCCTATAGTGGCAAGAGTAATAAAAGCGTGTATGTATTATACCTTTGGAGAGCATTTGAAGTGCATCCCAGGAACAGGCAGAGTGGTGATGTACATTGTAATACACCGGTACAGATAGAGTGTGCCCACAATGAAAAAGAACCGCCTGCCTATAATTGACCTGGAGAAAAAACAAACAAACAAAAAAAGAAACAGAAAATGAATAATCTGACGTTTTCATTTACAAACCCCTACTCAAGGGTAAATAAGAACAGAATGTAATGATTTGCTAATCCTTTTCCAGTTGTATTCAACTGAAGCCATTTTATGTGCAAATTGATAAACGTACTTCAGCATAAATATATACTCATTCTGAATTTGATGCCTGCCTGCCTGGGAACACTTTGGAAAAACGTTGTCAGTAACAAAAGCCACATATCAACAACATCCAGAACAGCTGTTGACTTTTCTGGGCCTGAGCTCATCTGAGATGGACTGATAGAAAGTGGAAAATTGTTGTGATCTGATGAGTTCACATTTCAGGTTGTTTTCTGAAATTGCAACCGTCATGTCCTCCAGGCTAAAGAGCAGGACGATCCAGACTGTAACTAGTGCAAACTTCAAAAGTCAGCAACTGTGATGGTTTAGGGGTGTGTTAGTGCTCATGGCTTTGTGGCTAACTCTCAGATCTGTGAAGGCCCCATTGATGCTGAAAGGTACATAAAGGTTTTAGAGCAACATATCCTGCCATTCTGATGACGTCCTTCTCAAGAGATGTCCCTGCTTATTCCAGCAAGACAATGTCAAGACACAATCTGCATGTTTTACAACAGTGTGGCTTCCTTGTGAAAGAGGTCAGAAAATGTGTGGTGCATTATGAGGCACAAACCACAACAACAGAGACCCTGGACTCTTGAGTACCTGAAGTCATATATTGAGTAAGAATGGGACAGAATTTCACTTTCAAAACTTCAGCAATTAGTGTCCTCAGTTCCCAAACACTTACTGAGTGTTGTTAAAAGAAAATGCCCCTGTCTCAACTTTTTTGGAATGTGTTGCAGGCATCATATTCAGAATGAGTGGAGATTTACAAAAAATTAAGTTTATTCGTTTGAACATGAAATATCATTAAATATTTGAAAAATCACTGCATTCCGTTTTTATTTACATTTTACACAACATCCCAGTTTTGAGTTTTGTAGCTGCAATTCAGTGAGTGTCTTAACTGTACCTGTGCTTGAGTAAAATCCACTGTATGAGCCAGAGTCCCACCAGCAGCATCCCATTAATCTCACAGATAGAGAAGGCCCACTCCACCCTGTCAAACATATCAAAGAACTTATCAGGCAGAGGTGGGGTGTGCTCCTTTGGTGGTACTCTCTCATGGACCACTGAAATGACAACAGTGGTAGTAACAAAGCACACCACTGCGTAGACAAATGCTATGGCCGTCTTCCCCCACTCGGCAGGGAATGAGGAGCGTGTCTTTTCTACTGTAGGGATGGGGATGTGGACCATTTCCATCCTGAAGTCCCCCTTCATCCCCAATGTGCCATTCCTCTGAGGCTTGCTAGTTCCATTAGGAAGCCCACCAGCATGCCCGTTTGCGTGGCCATTTTTGTGAGCCTCAATATGAGTCTCTATTCGCAGTGTCTCCAGCCTTTCCAGCAGCTGCTGCCCGCCATCAGATGACACCAGCGAGAGGGGAGGCATCTGGAAATCCGCCTCGATGAGATTGAGCAGAGCGGGGCCGTCCGTCTCACGGAGGGCATCTATGTACTCCGGCATCCCCTCTTTGCTCAGCCAATCTGAGACATCCTCCGATGACCATGCTGCCACCTTCTTCATCTTGGCCAGAGGGCAACGTGGAGGATTAGGAGGGTCCTCAGACTGGAGGGGAAGGTTCACAAGAGGTTTGGCTGTCTATGGGGCAAGTCCTCTCCAGTTTTGGCACATGGTGTTTCCTTGCACCCAGAGGGAGCCCAGCCTCCTCTTGAAGTGATTGTGAGGGAGAAAGCAGGCAGCCAGGTCACTCAGAGTGAGGGGCTGGATAGCAGATGAACCACAGTGGCCTCCTTTGTCTTTCTTCACTTCATCAGCTCTTCCCCACACACTGTACCCCTGCTAAAGGAAAATAAAATGCTGTGAGTCAGAATCCAGTGACTATATCCACTTCCACAAATCTACTGGGTGTAGTCATGAATCACATGTCTGATCAGACCTGGAAGCTTGTATATACTTTGACTGAATAATAGGAAAGATGACTCATTAAATTACTTCACCTCCAGACAGTGGACATATATGAAACATTAATTCACACCATAGTAACATGTTAACAATAATAACAGACACAGTACAAGGACTCAATCGATCAGCAGGTTGACTCTCACTACAGGGAAACCTTTTCATACATCAGTGGTAACATCCAGTGTTGATTAGCTCTTTTATATGTGATTATGCAAACAAGTAGAGGGGATCCATTACTCTTCACCACTGAGAATGTGTCAACATATGCAAGTACTGTATACAGTGGTTCTTTTGAACAACCCACATGAATGGGTTTCTAGATCAACAACACAATTATTAGATAACAGTGTGTCAACATATCTGGGGTGAACTGAAGACAAGAGAAAGTGGTGAATGGAAAGAGAAAACAATAAAACTGCGTTTACATGGACCCTAAATAATCAGAACAACATCCCAATTAGAATAAGTGATCAGAATGAATTTTCAAACTGATTGAGAGGGGTGGTGTAAACATTTGATAATTTGATCAGAAAGGAAAATAACAAAGTGAACACTTGATCCAATCATTTCTCTCTGGTTGCAATAAGTATATTTATATATATTTCCGTGCATGTCTGCCTGACATGGGGGTAAGTGACATGTCAAGAACAAGTTTCCAGGAGGCACGGAAACATGGTGGTAACAAAACAGAGGTAGTCAGTAGAAGATACAGTTACTGTTAGAAACTAGGAATGAATTTTATTAATCAATAATTAATAAAAAGTATAGAAATGGCACTAATTGTGCCTTATTTTACATTGTTTTGTCTTGCAGAGCCAGATGTTAAATGAGGGAACTTAAAATCTGGTCCAAAAAAAGTTATATTCTTATTAATATTTTGGAGCATGTGGATCACTTTATTTGGTGTCGATCTTACTACTTAAGTTAGAATTTGTAATCAGAATGATGATCAGACTGAAGTCAGTGTAAACAGTTAGTGAGGCAGTGATTAATCATTACCTTGATAAGCAGAATACACAAGGCCGAACACAGATAAATCTTAATTTTTTCAGTTTAATGGAGTTTAATGACTGCAAGGTCAACTGACCATATCATTCAGGTTACTATTCAATTTACCACTTAAGACAAAAAAAAAATCTCTGTACCTGTGTTATACACTGTGCAGCAGATATATTGTACCAGTTCTTTTGCAGATCTTGTTTTTTAACTTAACTTTGTTTTCCATAGTGTGTGTTTCTCCTCCAGGCTTCAGGCAACAGCCAGAGCTAAGCATTTACAAGGAGGTGAACTCACACATCTGCTGCATATCATGCGTTTGTTTACAGACTGCGATGTCGGTGGTGGACGCAGGGTGGCCCAGCTTGGGGGGGGGGGGGGGGGGTTGAGGTACAGCTGGAGGCAAGTTCTGATCTGCACGCATACAAGGAAAGAGTGAGGATGGGGAGAGAGACAGACTGTGAGGAGGAAATCATAAATCAGAGTGAAGGTCAGTCAGTGCTGAGCACTGAGAGAGCCCCACCCCTGTAAAGAAGGCAATCAGCCAGCAGTCAGGCCCCAGCGCAGCCAGCTCAGCTAAGGCCAACAGCAGCTAAATACACTGGCAGGCCGACTGGTTGGCAAGACAACAAACTGCACATCAGTACCTCATCTCACCTCGGCTCAGCGCAGCTCAGAGGCCTGTTCATTTAGGCCAGCAAAACAGGGCCAAATAAATGGGATATAAGCTGGGTCGTCTACAATTCTGACAACACCTGGCATCAAATTTATTCCTGCTGAGGTCTGAAGAACAATTTGACCCAATAACCCCACGATTCTACTGTAACATACAAACACCAAAGAGCAAGTGTAAAAATAAACATATGGATAGCATGCAAACAGCACAGCACGAGAGTTCTCGCTGCAGCAGCTTAGCTATGTACCAATCCAGCTGTGTACCTTAATATAATGTGAGGAGTGCATAGGAAAGCAGTTTTGAGTGGAATAAAGAGGAACAGAGCAGTTGCATCAATGTGTTAACAATGTACCATTCAGACAGATCAGAGATTAGTTGTCCCTGAGTCAGCTCTGTGCTACAGACCTTTGGTCTATGAATCAGCTTACAGCATACTCAGTGAAGAAATAATCTCACTCAACTGAAGTAGGAAAAACAAACTAATCCTGAAACTAACCTGTATTTACTCAGGTATCTGACTACAGCGATCTTAGAAAAGCCATTTTTGAGGTTCTTGTAAATTATATGCTAAAACTGCATGAGAATATTCATATCTGGAATGACAGAAATAGTTTGATAGTGCTGTGATATTGTTCTTATGGACAAAGTCTGGAGTACAAATAAATACATATGTTAGGATTGTCTGCTTGTCCTGGGCAAGTAAAATGCCATGTCAGGCTAGTAAATCTAGCAACTTGCTTGCCCGACTGCCAGACAAGTGGGAAAGAAGAATTAAACTATTTTGATAATTGATTAATGGTTAGAGCACCGATAAACAGTAATATTTTCAAGCATTGGCCAAATGGGTCACCAAGCTCCTCAATTTGGTGGTCCAATTGTAAACTTCTGCAAAAACAAAGCAGAAAAGGCAATTTATCACAACTCACCACAGCACTCCTTAACTGTGACACTTGTGTTGTCCAACTTTCCAATGAATTGTGATGTGGAGTTTCCTGATGGAATGGTTTCTGATGAGAAATGACCTAGACTTGTCATATAGCTGATGAAACTGACTGCACACAAATTGTAGCACATTATGTCCCATTTCCATGTGGATAAAACTTGGTGGCTACAGAGTAATGTTTTGAGGCCATGGTCAAACTCTGTCAAAGTACTGCTTGATGCAAGCAAATAGCAGCAAATGCTGTTTTTAGCCTCTTGAATATGGAATAAATATCTTAGTGTTTGGACTAAGAAAAGCAAGACATTTAAAGACATCACACTGGACTTTGAGAAACTGGGATAGACATTTTTCACTATTTTCTGTCATTTTTTTTAACATTGCAGCTCTAGGATAAATATGACAATTAACTTTAGTCTTTCTTGTTATTTGATAACTGCTAATAAATAAAACCATTCGTACAGAAAGAAGTGAAAATTGACTTCAGCAAGCAAATTACTGACCCACTTGCCCAACTGGTCAATTGAAAGAAAACATTAACATGATTTATGCACTGAAGTACTTTCCACTGGCTGCAACCTGACCCTGCAATAACATAAGATTGTGAAAAAAATACATATTTCATCCCCAAAATATCTTTGTGTGCTGAGGTTAGCCAATACCTGCTGATCAAGTGAAAAGACTTTGATAAAAATGTTTCTCCCACAAGCAGAACAGATGAAAATCTGATCAAGCATGACTCCAGGACAATATTGTTCGAGGGCAGAGAACTAGAGAAACAGAGGAAAGTCTGGACTTGCTTCAGCCTTATGATGTTGTGAATTTTGATACAAGATAAAGATAAAAGAAAACATTGAAGCCACTCCCCAAACAAAGAATTCTGACCTTGAAAGTATTTTATTTCCCACTAGAACTTTAGTAAATATGTCAACACCAGAGGAGGACACCACAGAGCTGTTGAGGCCTTTATTTTCAGTGCTGAGGTGTGTGCTTACAGAACAGGGAGTTCTATTGTCAAATGTTTACTTATTGTAGGCTAGCTCCTACTTACAGCACTGACATGATTCATTTGAGGATGTTTAAAGTGTTAAGGGAAGTGGCCTTCTTTTTAAACCTAACCACAAACGGAGACAAGGCGCACAAACACACACTACATAATAGTGCTGGGGTCTTTGAAGGTTTTCAGACTGCATAAGCTTAACCAATTGAACTTTGAAGCTTAACGCTGCACAGAGTTCACACTTAGTGAAGTGATAAACAAAGGGGGTCTGGTGTCCCTGTAGATCTGTAAACACAAGCAAACTGACTTGATGCAGAGAGCACACATTAGAGATAAATACAATGCTTGCTTTGCTTTTGTTCTGCGATGCTGCTTTTACATGCAAAGCAGAGTATGTTTTCTTGCTTAATCATGCAAATTTGACTGTTAGAAACGTTTTCAGCTCAGTGCAGATGTGTGTTGTAGTTAAAAACAAGCCCCACCTTTTGGTGGTATTGTGTGGGTTTGATACATCTCAGACAGGCTAATCTCAAAAGCTATCAGGAACTGTAGTGCTTTCATTTCTTTACTTCCACGCACTCTGTGTGCCGTCATTGTCCTCATGAAAATGTTCACTTCAGCTGACGTTGTATACAGCCAGCCTTGTGTTTCACATTGAAAGGCTTGTCTCTTGAGTAACTGTTACCTGAATATTAAAGAACAAAATTATATCTAAAGTCAGCACTAATTTCAAGTGCACTTCTGGCATTAGGGATTATAGACTTATTTGGTCCATAAAATGTCAGAATATGACAAATGATGTTGAATATTACCGACTGCCTAATTGCAATGTCCTCAAATATCTTGTTTTGTCCACAGTTCAAAGATACTCAGTTTATTGTCACAGAGGACTAAAGAAATCAGAAAATATTCACATTTGATAAGATGAAATCTTGAAAGAACTTGACATTTATTCTTTAAAAATGACTCAGAATGTTTAGTGTTTTTATTTTTATTTAATTGTAGTAAAAAATTCAGGGCTCCTAACTACATATTAAATGATCAATGGTGACAATATTATTTTAATATTATTTAATATTATTATGTTTACTTCATTTCACTGAATCTGTGATGGTAAACTTGTATCAAACCTCTACAAAGTCTATTCTCTGTTTTGTTTAAAAGAAGTGCATCATCAGGGTTTTGGAGCACCTCAGTAGTGGAGATAATGGTGGGGCAAACACTATACAAACAAAAGCTACATTTACATTCGGTATAAAACTCATTGTGTGCATTCTTGAGGGCTAACAAAACATGCCAAGAACTAACATGGCAACACCCTAATCACAAGCTCATTTTTCTAGCACGTTTGTTTTAAATGTCCATTGTCAGCAGCTAGTGCTCATCACTCCAGAAACTTTCCAAAAACTACCAGGCCTGTGCTACTGTGGGACAGCTTCAAAGACTCCATTAGCCTGCCTGTTTTAAAGCTTGAAGTTTAGCTTGATGGGTCAAGCACTGACTTGCCACACCAAAAAACTTTCTGATCAAATAATTTAGCTGCAAACTGGTTGAAGCTGATTATGTATTCCTTTCTTCTTTCATAAAGTGAATCTATTATTGTTAAACAGCTAAAAATACAAAGTATGGCCTGCAAGAATCAGTCACCAATCATGAGAGAAACATAACTATCAAGAAAGTACTGACCTCCAGAAGTTATGGTGCAGTAGTTCAAGTATGGTTCAAGAAGTTGAAATACCATCAGCACAGATCAGGCCTTTGTGGTGTTTCATGCCACCACTTCCTCTCATTTTTGCATCAAGGCCTACATGCTATACAAACCCTAATCAAGCGGAAATGCTGGTGAAAAAAAGTATAATTCTAACAAACTAAAAGTGACGACAGTACTGGGAGTAAGACAACTAGATTATCTGTGGTTGCTTGTGAAAGTGATAGATTAAAGTGGGCCTGTATCACAATAAAATTAAACCTTACAACAACTGCACTTTCCCCATATGTGGTAAATCTTTCTCCTCAGAAGGTTTGGTGGGACAGAGTGGAGGAGAAAGGGGGAGAGGGGGTGTGGTTGGGTGGTTTAGCATAAGACAGTACATGTGACATCACCAGAAAAAACATCCCACCCAGGAGCAACAATATGTCAAGCTGACACAAACATAAACACACCATCCATAGCCCATCTTTAGGCAGCCAAGAGTGGTACAGAATGACTCATTCACAAAGGCTTTGAAACACCTTTCAGAGAAGAGATGAGTCAGATTGGGAAACTTGAGACTACCGGCCAATGCTAAAATTGCTACAAGTTTCATGTAGACATGCAGTAACTAAATATTTGCAAGTGTAAATAGTAGGGATGCGCGTGATTAGTCAACTATACGATTAAACGTCCCCACCCACGCTAGTCGGCACTAGAAATACAAGTTTAAAATATTTATCAATATTTCATTCATGCATGATGCCAGTTATCTGTTGCCTCTAAGATTTTATGCAGCCGCCTGCCACTAATCAGAGCTGCGGCACTGTCAGACGGCAGCGCCTCTCGCCCAGCGCATATACCCCGATCTCCCTGGCAACCCTGGATGTTTCTATCAGCAAAGTCAGACAAATGAATGAAGACTGCGACAGAATAAGCTGATATATATTCACTGGACTGGAGAAACGTGCCCACATTAAGCACATAAACGGACCTGCAAGCAGAGCTGCTGCTGCTGCTACTAGCACTGCTAATGTTAGCCAAACTGTGTGTCAGGCTGGCAGCTAAGGTTAGCTCTGGGTCCTTTACCCGCAGACACTGTGACCCTCTTCGGTCTGAAAAGGTGAAGCGTTTATTGAGTGTTTAACATTATAAATGAATAAATTCTGCTAAATTTTAACTGCTTTCTGAGTGTTTTCTTAGTGTTAAACTAGTCGACTAGTCTAAATTAAATTTTGCATTTAATCTACAGAGAAATTAGTCGCCAGGAACATCCCTAGTGAATAGCAGCCCAGATGTACTCCTGGAATAACACTAAGCAACTATATGTTTTTTCTACAGAAACCTGCTGAGTTTTAAGCTTTCTGAAAAAGCAATTTAACATCTTTAAAATATGTGCCTGATCTGAATTTGAGCCTTTTAGGCACCTGTGCTGCATATGTGTTCCTATATTCCCTTGTCTTTCATGAACTCAACAGCATTAGCCTCAGAGAGGAGGAAAACTCTTTCTCTGACCTGTCGCCACCCTTTGTCTTTTAGTTTCCACCTCTTCCTAGTCCTAGATTCTCCTTCTTGCCTGCATGATCAGGAGCCAGCACGTATTCATTGTACTTTGTCCCACTCTATCTCCAGTTTCCCACTGTTCGTTTCATACTTTATTGTCTATTTTTCTTTTTCCTTTTGTTGGCCCTCACAACACTTAAAACTTGTTAAAATTGAAATCTCCCAGCAGAAAAGAATGGCTTTTGTCAAATTCGCAGAAGTGCAGATACATGAATACCAGTGAGATATGAGGACAGATAGACCATGACAGAGGCTCAACACACAAGACACATGCAGGCACCTCAACCTGAGGTATATTACAGTTTGACTTACCAGTCTTACCACGTCATCTGGAATATGCAGGCTATCTGATATCTGACAAATACAGCATGCCTCTTGGGTAACAGTAAGAATCACTGAACACAGAAACTGTCATAATAAGAGCTTTTCACAACATGTCTATACTTGAGCTGGTTACTAAAACAAATGTTAGATCATTCCAGTGTTTCCACTGAGGAACCCATCACACATGCTGTATGATGTCACCACCATGTCAAACTAAGCTCATCGTAGGCAACTAGAGGTTAAGAGCAGCCAGTATTACTCTGAGGCATGAATGGATGAAAAATGTAATTCAGCAATCCTTTACACAAACGTATGCACTGCTGTTCATTGGGTTGATCCTCAAAAGAAATGAATAGGAAAGAAGCAAAGATAATGTGTTCACCACATGAGGGTAAGAGCGAAAAACAGACCAAAGAGAAAATCTAAAATCTGAGAGTAAAGAAATGTGATTACAACAAAACAAAAAAGGTGCTGACAGCACAATTATAAGAATGGTATCTCTTTAGTCTTGCTGGACACTAGCTGTCAAATAAACTGACTGGGCCGCTCACTATGTTTGTTTTTAGCAACCATGTTGTTTGACATGATTTGAGAGTTGCCATTAACCCCTACAGTCAATCATGAGTTTACCTCAACCTGCAAAACTATGTAAGCTAGGCAAATGAGGTAGAACTGTAACAATTACCTGATTTAGCGATCAACAGAATGGTTATTTCAGTCATTTTTCAAGCAAAAAGACAAAACATTTTCTGGTTCCAGCTTCTCAAATGTGAAGATTTTCTGCCTCTCTTTGACATATGTCAGTAAAATTAATATCTTCAGGGTTGGGACTGTTGGTGAACTTTTAAACTGAAAGAAATGTGGGCTAATCAATAAACTAGAGCTGCAACAATCAATTTGTCAACTATTAAGTTATTCAGCAACTATTTTCATAATTGATTTATCAATTTATCAATTTTTAAGAAAATCATCATCATTCTCTGATTCAGGCTTCGTAATTATGAATATTTCCTGGTTTCTTTATTCTTCTCTGTGAGTAAATGAATCTTTTGGTTGTGGATTCAACAAGACATTTGAGGACATCATCAACAATTTTTAATTTCCAATTTATTTTATAGATTAAACAACTAATCCATTAATCGAGAAATAATAAACAGTTTAAGTGACAATGAAAATAGGCCTAATTATTAGCCTATTTAAAGCCCTATAATAAATGGTTTTATCTGTGTCCTAGTTCAGCCCCAGTACTGACTCCTGTGTTGGTACAGAAACTATAAAGAGAAAACCGAAACCAAAATTCTTATCAGGGTGTTGCCCCGGTTCTATTCTCAGATTTAGAAAAGGTAGTGTCCCTTTACATTTGTTTTTATCTTGTAAGACAAACTGACAATGGGTGAACACCACACTCTCACATGTATCCCTTTACACCTTGTACACAATTGCTTCACAGGTTGACAACACAAAGCTAATATTTACACAACTGTGGTTAAAGTGAAAGATCTTTGGATTAAATTTGAACTCCAGTAGATTATACAGTGGTTAAGTCCTGTTGTTAAATTAGCTCATATACTTTTTGACGCCAATCCCTCATACACCTTACGAAACTTAGGTAAAGCACTGTAAACTTCTAAGATGCACAGCGAACAGTAGTACATCTATCTTTGCTGAACTCTTTGGGAAGGACAGGCTAAATGATTCAACTGTGTTTGGCTTCAGTGAACACAGAGGAGATGGATAACATGCTTGGAATGTGCAGCATTTTAGGGATTAAAAAGGTCATCTCATCTAAATCACAGTAAACATTTTACCACTTACCCTACTAACCATGCTTATACACTATCATCTAAATGTGCCAAAGGTTCTCAGATTTCTGGATTTTAATTAGCACTGCTCTAGCAATGAAAAAAAAATGAAAAGGTCATTGACTTTTCTAGAATTCTAGGAACAAAGTGTTGTTTACTAACTAGCACAGATGAAATCTCTTTTCAGTAAGGTCTGTTACCAGGACATGTTTCTTGCTTTGATCACAGTTTACGTCCACTTAGAACTCTTGCCATTTTATTTAATTGTTTTGTTCAAATTAATTTTAGGGATATGGGATAATCTCAGCACAATATCAGATGTAGGGTCTAATTGGGTCTAATCATGGCAACATTAACAGGGGCAGGAGATTGGCAAGCGCTGTGGTCAGGGCTGGGAAAGATGCTCTCCTTTCGGCTAGCACTGGCTGCAGAGCTACCTGTGCTTCCCGCCTCACCACATACGGTTAGTTTAAAAAATGCCGATATTTTTGCTTGGCGGGGCGAACGGTTGGGGAACCTCCGGTCATCCATTTGCAATTTTTGTTTGTTTGTTGTTGTTGTTTTTTACCGTAACAGTCAGAAACACTCTCTCCTCCGCTCTCTCAGTGTGGGTGAGTGTGTCTGTACCGGTGCATGGGTGTATGCTGTGAGAGAGGAGCGAGGGGGGAGTCCCGCCCGTCGCAGAGGAGAGGAGAAATGCATTGTAATGAATGTAATGAAACGATAGCAACACATTCGACTCTGAAGTCAGTTTGCCTTTTTATTTGCTAAAAAAGAACACCTGTCATAGGCCCTTTTGATTAAAATAAAAATCAAATAATGGAATAAAAAAAAAATCTACAACTTGAATTTCTGGGTGAGGGTCCTGTTGGCAGGGCAGGGGCGTCTGTTGGGGGGGGCGGGGCGCCCTCCCAAATAAACTATAAGGGAAACACTACTGTGTATAAAAGCAAATTAATAATCAAAGCTGGCACGACTGTAAGGTTGTAGAAATCAACATGGCCTTGTATCCTTCAATGAGACCAAATCAATATTATAACCAATCCAGATGGGTCAGTACGAGATGGCCTTTAAAAGTGAATAAAAATGGATGTAGGCATCAATTTTAGACATTAAACTACGCCTACCCATCACATTTTTCTTCTATGCTTAGTTTTCTAATGCAAAGGAACTATGTTTTATAACTTTAAATGCTGTTCTTCACTCCATGGCTTCTCTATAGGTTACTCATCATCACCACAGAGATCAATGACCCACAGGGATCAATGGATATATCTGGCTTGTTGTTAAAACACATGTATACAACAAGCATAAAACAGTTCCTGGAGACAATATTAAGTGTCTTGTGATAGCACATGTTGTACATATCCTGGTATTAGATTAAAATCACTCCATTTACAAGAAATGTCAAAGCAGTCTTGGCCTTACAATGGATAAGCTATAAGAGACGTCTGAACACTATCACACAAGCTATTCAGGGCAAGAAAACTGTAAGAAACAGAAATTTTACACTGAGGTCTGATGATGGCCTTGACTGAGTGCAGTCACTGTCAAGTACCACCACAGGCAATGAGGTCTGGCAATTTTTTTCTGTCAGGCAATAATCAATGTGATAGCCATAACAGCTCACAACAGAAGCTCCACAACTTGTAATATAACACCCTCCTACTGCCTAGTGCCTGGTAATATTGCACTTATAATATTAATCAAATAACTGGACTACAGCTGTAGCTGTAGCTGACAATTTGCATTCTAAAAATAGGAGGTAAACAAACAATTACCGTTTGATGTTTTTCCAGTGCAGTCACTGATCTGCCATCTTCACTCCATGACTGACAGTGTTGGTTTTCTTTTCACTGTCTGCGTTGCTAGTATAAAAACTAAACAGTCAGAAGGTATACTATCCATTTTTGTACAGTTTTAGCCTACATCATTTTCATGGAATAATATTTCCATTAAAATTAGCTGTTCTTTCTTTTGGCAATGTCAGATTTTTAATTTCAAATAAGTGACTATACATGGATCCCCAAATCACTGTAGGACTGAGATTCTTCAAGTCAAGCACTCTTTTTTCTAGTCTGTCAGTGTGCATTATAAAAACATGATAGCACAGATAGAAGCTTACAAAAATGCACAGGCATATTATTTCAATTAAGAATTAAAGTAAGGGGTATGATGGTAGACAAGGACGGCAGCGCTGTCAGCAAACTGTGGAAAAGAAGCTCTGCAGTCTGCTGGGATTTTATAACTGAACTACAGGAGAATGGACAATTTTACTTTTACTTTTTCTGACTGTGTGAAAATCTGAAAAAAAAAATGTTTTAACATCACGGACAATAAAGAAAGGCATTAAAATATGAGCCTTATAAGTAAAACATACATATGTAGCTTGGTACAGGAATTTAGTGTGGCGCACTGAACTGGGAAAAAAAAAGAATGAATTGTCAAATATTCATACGTAACAGCCAAATATGATTGACTGAAAACATTCTTAGGTGAGTAGTGCCCTAAATCATTCATCATTCATTAAGTTAAATTGATGAAACGTTAAAAGGGCAGCAAAATTTTCCTATACTACCATGTAACAAAACAACCATGCTGACCTGTCACAATATGATATTAGTAAGAGGAAATTTAGATATGATACAGTCTCGAATGCAAAATATACAGGAAATGTGCTTCATCATATAGACCTTAGCAACCCTGCTATCACAGAGAAATATCATGTCCAGTCAGTCTGTTAATTAACAGAGCAAGGTGTTTGGCTAAGGGCAAAGATGAAACACCCCGTGAAATGTAGATGGCTCTTGCAGAATTCTTGGGGGAGCTGAGCTGAACGACACTACAATCATCATACTGGTAGGTGCCATTTGCTAATAAGGAAGCCACCTGTAGCTTTATGAGTCACTTATCAGCATGTCAGGCCCTCTCAACCCCAGAGGACGTACACACAACTTGCCTAGCCGCTCTGTTTCACCTACACGTGGAGCAGACACATCATAAATATATCTAGAATGGCACACAGGGGACTTTGTTGTCAACAGGGAGTAATTAGTGAGCAGCACAGCATCTAGCCCATCTTTTCATATCAACTACTGCACTGCAAAGGTCTGTGTCAACGCGACTGACAGATTAACAGACTGATAATGACTTTGCATGTTTAGGTAGAAAGAAGCAATTTCTTAACTGTGTTTTTGCATGGGTGGTACAATAAAAATGTGTTTCTTAATTGTTATTCTTACACTGTTTTCGCTATAAATAGTGTTTGAAAACCAGTAACTAGAGCTAAGTTAAAGGGATATTTCACCCAAAATTTACACACCCCTGTGCTGATGTGAGGATGGGTGAAGATCTCCAGTTCACAAAACACTCCCAGAGCTTCAGCGGAAAACAGCGTTGCCGCCAAATCCAGTACAATTTAAGTGAGCTGTGACCAGTTTTAAAATGTAAAAAAACACTGGTCTTCACTTCAGTTGTACTGAATTTGGCTGCAACGCTATTTTCCACTGAAGCTCGGGGAGTGTTTTGTGGTGAACTACATTTTTGGGTGAACTATCGCTTTAAAGAGGGAGATAAATGTTGTGGTTTACTTTCTTTCACAGGTCTAACCTGGATTTGAACTGAGAGTGAATGTGAAGCATACTATAGAAAACACCCAAATATAACCTGACGACTCTCTTTTGGCCTGTGTACTGAGATTTTTGTGACCGGTAAGTTGTATTTTAGGAGAATTAACACACAGTACACAGAGTTCTGGCCCTTGCTTTCTTTGACATATACCATCTTCCATAAAGATGCATTGTATGCCAGTGATGATTATGTTCAATGACCTGAAAACTCATGGCACTACAAGAAAATCCACAATCTATTCAACCAAAAATTTCACATAACTGCAATAGTCTTAGTATCTCAGACAAGGGACTTCAAGGTGCAGTCCATGTTTACAGCTGTTTTTTGTTTCAATGTCATTCAGATAATTTACACACCTTTACATTATTTAACCATGAATTGCAAACTGGGCCATTCCCATGTGGCTGTGATGTGTGAGGATTTATAGACACATCTCCTTACGTGTAAATACAGTAAATTAATCCATGCCCCCCACCCCCTCCCCACCCCAACATATTAGCAAAAAAAAACAAAAAAAAAAAAAAACAAAAACAACAAAACAAAATACTTCTGTTGCACACCGGCATCATTTTGCTTACACAAAATACACACTCTGCTTTATTACTTAGTGTCCCTTTCACTTTTTCATGCTGTACATGGATAATTTGGTTTTAAATGATGCATGGTTTTCCTTCAAGGGCAGCAGTGGACACAAAATGACACACTGACCTGCCAAAGTCACACCATCCACACTCAATATAGCATCATGTTGAATTTTGCATTTAAAACAGGCCAAAATGTTAAAAAAAAAAATAGGGCAGAGGCACGTCTACAGCAATTAGGCTACTTGAAATATAGTTACACTGCTGTACCATTAATTGCAAGTACACCAAACACCCTGAAAAACTTGATATGATACAGGAATGTAGGAGGGAGGAAGATTTCCTCAAAACAAGTCAGGGCAGGGGGATTCCGAGCTCAGGTGTAAGCAGGCTAGACAATAGCACAAAAGAGAAAAATAGGTGGCCTTCACAGGGGCAGCTTGCACTACTTAAATTTCTTTACAAATAACCCCACTCCTCCACATGATTTTGTAATTACATTTGTCATGTACCTGCCTCATATAGTATAATCTAGAACCTGACATATACATCATTCCTAACTGTGCCAAATACATCTGAAGTCTGTGTGGCTCTTTCATTTAAAGCCCAGCCAGCCAAATAAGATGACATTAGACTACTTAAACACTGCCCTTGTGTCCCACAAGGATAATTAAAATTTAATCTCATATTTTGACATAATTTCTTTTCTGAAAAACACAAAATAGGCTACATCAAAGTGCTACTAGCCTAGATTGCCAAAAAGCAGTTGTAGGCCACAGGAAACTGGGACGTCATGTGAGCAGCAGTGAAACTTCATGTGTTTCTAATTATGGCAGAAACAAGATTGAAGCTATAACGTATTGTTTCTCTGGAGGCAAACCTATGATGGAAATCAAATGATCAATGGCTATTGGCTGGCACTAACATTGTAGGGCCACATTTGAGAACAACAAACAGGCCAAAGCCATCAGGTAATAGCATTACACTCTTGCTGTGCTTTGAGTATTGAGGCTAAAATAGGCTGGAGAGAGACATTCGTAGGAGGAGGTTATGATTTGGCACTACACAAATAATGATATGACTTGACTGCAGTATTGCAGTCATGTGGTTATTGTCACACAGCCCTAAACAGAATAAATACTGGAGCCATTTTCCAGGGACCTACACATTGTATCAAAAGCAACATATTGATGGAGCAAAGCTTTGATCCCACAGAGGTATTCTTCAGGCTTTGTCAGGATAATAAACATTAGTAGGTAATGCAAACTTTGTTTGACTTGGCAGTGACGTGTATAATTTTGGCTCAACTTGAAATTTACCTTGAAGCTAAGTACATATATTTACATTACATTAAATCCATGGAGGGGATAGGTAAGGAATACAAAACAAAACTCATAATATTAATCTGTGTCAACTCTCAAAAGCCACTTTATTTGGTGTATCTGAACATAATAATGCAATCCAACAGAACTATTCTACTTTTATTATGTCTATACTATTCCTTTTTGTTGACAATGTCATAGAGGTGTTAATAATTGTATGTTTTAGTAGGGGTGTCCCGATCCGATATTGATATCGGATATCGGTCCAATATCAGCCAAAAAAACAAGTATCGGATTTTATCGGACTGCATCTAAAATCTCCGATATAAGTGCTCCAATAAGCAGTCCATTTTCCGCTCCAGCACTTCTATCCATAGGTGATTCTGGTTGCTGGCTATTGTTCTCTGTTTGAGTAACATCACTTGATCAAGCCTTTTCTAACATTCCACACTACAAAATAAGTAATAAAAGTATGTATGATTCGTGCTGATATCGTATCGGATCGGATTGATATCTGCCAATACTCAAGACTGCGATATCGGTATCATATCGGAAGTGAAAAAGTTGTATCGGGACATCCCTATGTTTTACTGTTGAGATCATGGTTAAGAGATGGTGTTGCGGACTCTTACTTGGAGGTCTCCTGTTCTCTGCTCCCAACACATAGTCCAGTAAAACACCACCTTTAACTGTGACTTGCAGTAATACTAATAAATATAGGCTAATTGAATTTACACATTTCTGACCCTGTCACCAAAAAGTGAACAATGTAAACTTTGTGAAGATAGATGTTATGACACTGCTGATGCATTAAACTGCAGTAGATTAAAATTCATTCAACATGAAGATTCAATGAGTCGCTCTTGTTCTTCTAGGTTCGGCACCACATAAAGCTTTTATATCAGCCTACATGTGTATGTTTTACCACTAAGACTTTTTTTTTCTTCTGTGATGTGAAAACAGTACATTTCTACACAGTCAGAGACCATAAAAGTTGTTCATCCTGCTCATAGTTCAGGTATAAAATCCCAATGCACCACAGAGCATCTCTCTTGTTGGGCTGCTGCAGTACTGTCAGCCACCATTCAGCGTCACATTGCGCTCCATGTCTGTGACTCTTCTCTGCTTATGACAGTTATTTTTGTGGTTTGTGGTAATTTTGAGATTCAGCTTGTAACCTCTGAAGTGTGCTTTGCTGTGTTCATACAATTGCACAGTTCAAAAATGACAACAGAAACCTGCTTACCAACCACTTGTTTCTATGTCTATCAGTAAACCACAAGCACATGTTGTTGAAAGAATTTTTGTTTAGCACTAGTGCACTAGCTAATGTAAAAATATATTTATAATCTCCCTTCATATCACGTTTTTTTTAAAACTCATATCGATTTCACGGTATTTGATGTAGACTTGCACCGATTAATCGGCAATGCTCGGAATCGGGCCGGTTTTCATGTGACTGGCCTTGACCGGTGACCGGCCGGTCAGCGTCACAAATCGGGTTCTGTGCCCGTGCGCAGCAGACAAACTGACCGTGACGTCAACACAGCGCTGATAACAGCTACACACTCAGACACACGTCTGCTTGAAGATGGTGTCAGAGACAGATTCCAAGAACAGGATAAAGAGAAGACAGACAGTCTACAATGAGACAGAGCAGCTGACAATGTCGCAAAACAGCCGTTAACTCTCTCGCACTTCAGGCTAATGTTAGCAAGCTAGCAGCAGACTGCTGCTCACAGAGGGACAGTTAAAATCTCACCTCCTGTTCTGGCTGAAGAATAAACGACCTGTGTTGATGTGTCTCCTCAAACATTTTCTCATTCAGACTCCTTTAACTTCTGTGTTTGTTTTTCTCACGGCAAAGTTTTACTTCAAACTGTTGCACCGCGTTAGTCTCCGGTTTGTTTACATCCGCTTCCACTAAAGATCACATGAAATTGCGTCCCACGAAATCCCACGAGATGATCTCGCGAGATCACGTTCACCCAATTCATAATCTTAATATAAAAATATAATAAGGCCTGGTTGTAATCTGGATGATTTTGGAGAAAGTATTAAATTAATATTTAATAGTCAGTGTCTTATTATGAACATATTTACAAGAAAAGTTGCAAAAATGTTTGTGAATGCTGTCAATTACAGTTCTTAGAAAGACTGAAAATCGGAACCGGCCAAAATCGGAATCGGTAGGTCAGACCCCTCAAAAATCGGAAATCGGAATCGGCTAAGAAAGTTGAAATCGGTGCAAGTCTAATTTGATGGTATTTTTTTTTTCATGAAACAGTGTTTTTACCCACATTTTCTTCTAATGAGAAAATAATTACTGCAGTTGATTGGCTTTAAATAGACCATTTTACTGTCATGAGGACTATATCATGTTTGTCAAGACACAGGTAAAAGCATGACCCAAAGTGTGGTTACCATCACATGGCAGGGACGACTATACGATTAAACGTCCCCATCCGTGCTAGTCGGCAGCAGAAATGCTAGTAATTTAAAATATTTATCAATATTTCATTCATGCACGATGCCAGTTATCTGTTGCCTCTAAGATTTTATGCAGCCACACGCCACTAGTCATTTAGTGAGTTGTTGTCATGTTTTGTACATTAATGTGTAACCCTGCATTTACACCAGGCGCGGCTGCGCCGCGGCACGCAGAGAAATACAACCCATTCTAGTCAATGCTGTAATTTACACCAGAAGCGCCGCGGCACGTCTCAGCAGCGTCCCAATAAAAGACCCCGTGCAGACTCGCGATCATAAAGACAGACAGAAAATAAACAATTTAACTACGTAGCCTGCTTATCCATGGTAGAAGCACAAAGAGCAAGGAAAGAGGACTTAATCAACAAAATCAGAGCAAGTAAACATAATCAGACGGGCAAAACGCTCCGCTGCTGAAACGCTTCTGAAACGCTGCTGGTGTAAATTGAAGTCATGTGCATGACGGAGCAAAACCGCGGCGCAGCCGTTCCGTGGCGCAGGCACGCCTGGTGTAAATCCTGGGTAAGGCTTGCATTGCACAGCGCAAAGTAGCATGCATTTCAGCTGCATTTTAAGTACAATTTGGCGATAGTAGACTGTGATTAACGTCTTCAAATGGCTCTTAATACACACACTATTTTTTCAGACAGTGTTTAACATTATAAATGAATAAATTCTGCTAAATTTTAACTGCTTTCTGAGTGTTTTCTTAGTGTTAGACTACTCGACTAATCTAAACAGACAGGGAAATTAGTCGCCAGGAACATCCCTAGAGTACACGCTGAAGCAAGCACGCCTGTGGTGTTGGTGTGTAGCAGTGATATGGGTCCCCGCTGAAATACTTTCCCGCCGTGCACGTTCTGGACGTTGTTTGGGCTATTAACTGGTATGCCAGTATATGAAAAATTCATATCATAACAAAAATAGAGACCGGTTTTCGGTATGAACCGGTATGCTGCACAGGCCTAATCTCTGTGCATTTTTATAAGCTTCCATCTGTTTTATCCTGTTATTGTAATGCACACTGACTGACAAAGGAAAAAAAAGAATGCTCGACTAGAAGAATTTAAGTCAACTGAGGGGTTTCTAACCGATGGTTTGCATCTTCAACTATCAGGGGGCAGCCCCATCTGTCTTCCTCATCCTCTCCTCTTGATATCTGTCTTCCCTGATTTCCAGGTGCTCTGTTTTTCTTACTCATGCTCCTTCAAAATCAAGATCAAACATAGCACAAGCTGATACCAACAGGAGTTACAGATAAGTGCAAACATCACTAAGAGGGATGCTAATATCAGTTTGCTATGGAATGTTATATGTGAAGCTCTGACTAACTGATTAGTCATATCCAGTGAAGCTACGCTGTTCTCATTCATAAAAAGCGACACCTCGCTCTAATGCCATTAAGTAGGTAATCTGCAGCCTCTGGAAGTTACCAAGAGCCTTCCTAAGGAAGCAGGGTTGTGTGCACTATGCAAAGTTAGAGATACAGTTTTTTTCATCTTAAATGAACACATAAAACTTTATACAAACATCACTGACAAAATGGAGTTCACTCATTCTCTAAAGACAACAGTACCATAAAAGCCCTTTTTCCAGGTCTTTTCCAAAGGAAGTTGATGATTTAACCTATTGTTGGACAGATTTCCAAGGCTGAATCACAACTGTGTCGCCGCCCACAGAAAACCCATTGTTTCCAGTTGTTGATAGTCTGACATGCTTTGCTTTGGCAATGAGGCTTTCTCTGCTACTGGGCTGGATGTTGTAGCAACAATAAACCCCATTGACTCACTTCAACATTTTGCCTCCTTGACACTCACTGCAGTCACACTGTTTAGGTCTGTGAAAAGTTGCTTTCTCACCAGTTCCGTTGCACAGACATCTCCCTGTTTGTTTCAATCACTGTCTCTGTTGGCTCATCTGTCTGTCCAGTGAGTTTTACTGGGGCCTTAGTGGATGTTGGGTTTGCTGTCATACACAGCATGTCCTACTAACAGGACAGGGGTCCATTCCAGGTTTATGCTGGATTAACAAACTCCGAACTCTGAGTCAATGAATCCTGATATGTTTTCAGTTCCAGAACAGCTGATCAGTCAGTTCAACTGAGTATGTTCACTCTGACTTAAGCATGTGCATGATGAATGAAAAAAGCCACCATCAATGGAGCTGTGATACCATGATTCATTGTGGTAAATACAAGACAGTTTAATCCAGTGGATGTAATGGATGTGCACACTTATGAGCTAAGTGGACTAAACATCATACGTTTAGAAAATACCATTTTATTCTGTCTTGTTCATTAATTTGTCATTTTACAATTTGAAATATTTTATATATGTATAACCTAATTTATTAATATATTTGTGCACTTCATTCTGACTGGGACAAAACAGAGGCCAGCAACTGAGGATTGAGGATTGAAAAAAATGTATGGATTCAAGATATAGGGACATGACTGTAAGCTCACAACAGAGCTGTAACAATTAGTCAATCAAAAGAAAATTAATCAACAACTATTTTGATAATCCAATAATCAATTCAGTCTTTTACAAGCAAAAATGTCAAACATTTGTTGGTCCCAGCTTCATTATGTTAGGACTGCTGCTATTCTTTGTCATGTCTTTGGTAGTTAGACCGTGGGTTGGTCAAAAGAAGCTATTTGAAGTTGTTGCTTTGGGTTCTGGGAAATTTGTGATTTTTTTTCCCACAATTTTGGACATTTAATAGACTAAATGTTTAGTCCTGAAAACAATCGACAAATTAATCGATAATGGAAATAATCTTTAGTTGCAGCCCTAGCTCACAATCTGATCCAGTTATAATGTGTTAGATGATTTGCAGTTGAAGAGGTGTCAGAGTTAAAATACAGTAGATTTTTTATCTGTTCGGATCTTGCCTTAACAGCATTCAGTGACTTTAATATATACAAGTTAAGTTCACAGAGTCAGTTATCACAGTTAATCATCCAGAGTTTACTTCCCTCTCTTTCTGGAAACTGAAAACCCAGAGATTTCCTCATCTCAGGGTTTAGAAACTAAGAGTTTTCACTAAACCTGCTTGCAGGAATACAACCCAGATGTGTCTTTTCCAGCGACACAACTGTGCAAACATCACGACTGCCTTCCTCTTTTCCCAAAAGGGGAAGAAGGGACGTGTCAATAAGACTTTATGGAAAACAGTGCTAAATGAGGCCACCCGTTCCGCCCTCTCTGGGCAGATGAACAGGCATAGCAGATCTCAAATGCGAGCCTGCCTGGAACCGCAGAGCGAAACAGAGAGAGAAACAAATGTTTGACTAGCATTTAAACTCTGGGTTAATATTTACAGAGAAAGGGATTGAGAGAGATCGGCTGAGAATATACAGCATTCACGTCGGGAGGCACACCTGTATGAAATAGCGTTACATGAAAATGATGGCAGACACAGGTGGTTTAACGTGCTAAAAACACTGCTTCCATTCACATAGAGGCCTCGGCAGCCACTGTATAGTGTGGCTTAAGAGCTTATAGTCTGACTACCTAAAAATAGATAAGGCAAGCTGGCGTCTTCAGTGTTTTAGCTAGCTAACCTAGCTCGCAAGCTAACACACAGCCTCCAGTAGGGTCGTGTATTCGTAGCGCGATTTGGGGTAACGGTAAGCTAACTAGTTATATGAATGTGGATTAACTACGCGGCCGAACAAGGTTGATTTGTATTTACAACATAAATATTAAGCAGTTCAACACGTATTTCGGGTTAAAATTCACACAAGGCGAACTGAGTATAGCTTCACTGCCAATCACGCTGGATCAGGATTAACGATAACGGGAGATGTTTTGTCGTCAACTGATAAAATGTTTCCACACAAGGCCAGTGAGCAGCATTAGTTGGCTAACGTTACATATGTCAATAAATACGCCAAGTTAGAAGTGGTCTGTCATATAGCGCATACGGAGGGCAACGCGGCTAAACACGTTGTAACGCAACGGTGTTGAAGTCAGTTTGTTACACAGCATAACACATTAACTAACAGTTACCTTAACACGACTTAGAGCGACAGTATTAAACTGACCAACCTCACACAGGGCTGAGAGGGCTCTGCGGTTAGCTAGGTCTGTTGCTTTCGATGAACACTAGGAAATATGCGTGGAATGTAATTACCTTGACGTCGAAATGTTGAAGGACTTCTCTACAAATTGTAGTGGTTTTCACCGCAATGTGGTATGAATCCCTCTGTGAGTCTGTCCTGTGTTTTCATGGGTAGGCGGTTTGTGACTGGAGAAGCGGGGAGTTCCTTTCACGACGTCAAGTGTGCTGCCTTCTAGTGCAATCAGGAATATTCCACGCCTGTTGGACAAAAGAGGGAATAAGCTGTAATGGGTCGCGGCAACACACTCATATTCATAATACAAATACACCACGATAAGCTGCGTATTAGTTTCTTTCTTTATTTGTTTTATATAGCAAAAGAAAGCCCGAAAAACCATATTTACACACACAGTTGTCTGAAGTTTGAGCACAGGAGGAGCACTTAAATGCATCAGACGTGACAACTACGCAGAAAATGCAGCGTTGGAAGAGCACAAGCCAGCCCCACTCACTCATTTGAAGCCGTCTATTGGTGAAGTGTTGACACGCCGAATATTTTAAAACTGACACATTGAACTTTGCTTTGAAAATATAGCTTTAATGGTAGAATAAACATAAAAGACACCACAACAAAATAAAGTATGAATTTACGGATTACTTAGTTCATGAGATCAGAAAAATAACATAAAAGTATACTGTATATTTTTGTTGTGAGGGCTTTACCAAAGTCCAGGAGGAGAAATAAGGGAATAAAGGGGTAGTGTGATTGGTTGGACAACAATATGGTTGAAATTAATATCCCAATATTTACAAAAATATTACACAGAATAATCAAATATATAGACAATAGGTTGGATACAGCAGAGATACAAACTGGTGGGGGATGGGATAGTAAATAAGGAAAAGAGAAACAAAAAACTTGACAATACAATGAAAAGAATAAAGATACTAGCAATGCTGGTTTTATTGTAAGAACATGGTACATAAAATGTATAGTTAAGTGTAAACTTAAGTATAAAAAGTGTGAAAAGTGTAAAGAGCACAATAGGTGGTATGCATAAAGTATGAAATATGCAAGACTGTTCTTAAATATTTTTTAAAGCAAAAGTCCATGTGTAAATTTATTACTATAAAATGTGAAATGTATAAAAAGCAGAGCAAACAATCCACATGTGTAGTATGTTTATGAAATCAGAAATATCAAAAACAGAGCAAAACAATAATATGTATGGTTATGGAATGTGATGTTTAGTGCAAAAGCAGTCACAACAACAATCAACCATGTTACACTCTTATAAATCTATCAGAATTATTTTATTAGAATTATGAATTTGGCATGTTACGGATTGATGATAACAAGGACCTTTAAAATGAAATATTGATGTCATATTGATAAAACACACATGACAATTTCATGTGAATACTCCTGCACCACTTGAAGATACTGTAAATAATTTAAGTTTCGTTCCATTCTCACTTTGTCTCTCTAATTCATTTGCCAAAAAAAAGAGGCAAAATCTCAAAAAAACAAAACAATGAAATAGCATTTATTTATTTATTTATTTTAGTTACCGTGATAACATCAGAATTGTAAATTCTTTAGCGAACTAGGCCACAAGGATTGTGTAGTGAATATCTGATACTGTGACAGCCCTGCTTTGAATCATTAACTTGAACAACACACATGATCAAATCACCATGATACAATTCCAGTGTTGATAAATGATTATATTGAATTGAATAGGACAGTTTTGTGGTGCATTTTAACACACAATTGCGCTGCTTCTGCTTTGATTTCATGCTGGTTTTGATACCATTGATCAGCTCATACTGCTTGATGATAAGATAAGATAACTGAGTTGGTTTATGTTGAATACCCACCAAGTTCATTTCCTTCTGTTTAGTCTGACAGAGCATTCACTGCATCTATATGCAACTTTACATCCTTATCAGCCTTAACTGACGTGGCTCTTTTGGGTATCAACAACTGATACATTTATCTCTTAGAACTTTGCCTGTTTGCCATTTAAAGCACAATTGCCTCTCTGCGAGTAAAACTTGCACTACATAGAATCAGGCCTTGACATTTATTATAAAATACTATTACAGAAGGTTATTCATTGGCTCCTGATAAGTATTAGCATGTTGTTTATTCAGATTTTTAATTGACTGGCCACTACATGGGACCTCCTGTAGGACAGATCCTGCTCTTTATCAACAGAATTTCCGGTGCAGGCTAAACCAGAGCTGAGAAATCTATCATTTTTAGATCCATATTGTGATATGAGACTAGATATTATCTTAGATTTTGAACACAGTTACATCATGCAGTGTTGTCTTTTCCTCGTTTTAAAGGCATAACAGTCAAGAGATGTCATTTCTGACCTTACCAGACTGTTTGAGCGGTTTATTACTCGCCTTTATGATTTTAGTCATTAGATCCACATTACTAATGGTTGTTTATCAAAAATCTACTTGCGTTAATAGTTTGTGAAAGCATCTATAGCCATCCTACAATATTGTTGTGATATTGATAAATACCTAGATGGATTTGATTTTATTTATATTGACCAGCCCTGCCATAAAAATGCAATAAAAACTGTAATATCAAACTTTAATATCAAATAAAATACACTAGAATAATTAATTAATTATAATAGCTATAGGATGGGATACTGGTTAAACAATCAGTATTTATTTTATTTATTTATTTATTTTTTTAACAAATTAAGAAAGAAAATGCAAGCATTTTTTGGAATTATTCATCATCTTAATACCTGCATTAGCTATGTATGTTAATATATACTATATGTATGGCTACGGAGCTACAATTGAAAATGTAATTAAGTGAAATGCACCTATTAGATGGACTTTCTACCAAACAGAATCTAGTGACTGAAATATAACTGGCAAACAAGTAAAAATTAAAAAATAAGTACCACAGTGACTCATCAATAATGCGGAGAAGATGAGAAATAAATGACAAAATGGAGGTCCATGAACCTGCACAGCACACTGCTCTTTTGTTAAAATATCCATTTTGTTACACCTGTATGAGTTGGTGAAGCAGGTAACTGTTTGATCTGACAGCGGTTGAAGTGAAACCAGTTGTGGTCTTACCATAAGGAGAACAAACTACACTATTTCCCTGTCTACCATATTTTTATAGTGCCATTGTCTTGTGATTGGCCGGACTATTTATCTTTTAAATAAATAAAATAAAATAAAATAAACACATGAATGTAAGGAAGTTAAAGGTGCTTTAATGGTACTAATTAAATTAGATATGAGAAATGGCAAATGTGGACACACATACTTTATGCCACCCCTGCATAAATCAGTGCCAAGTTGGACCACCTCAGTCAAAAAAGTCTGTAAATGCCCCTGCTTTAGCATGACACAGTAAGACATTAAAACATGGGTGACCTTTTGAAAGTGGAAATTTGTACAATTTTATTATCATTATCATTTTATCACTTTGTATATAATTTCTTATTCCATTCTTCTTCTGTTTTATTTTTTTTTTAAGCTGTTAGTTGATAGGAAGCATGAGACACATTTACATTTTAGGTTATGCTGCTGTGAAGTAACTGGGGTAAACAAACTGGACTGGACTCTGCTCAGTCCTATTTTTGACACTGTCACACAGATGTTTCTGGTTTGGCAAAGTTTTGGAGACAGTTGCCTTTCAAGTCTCTTCTTGGGTGCATCATGATGACTTATTTTTGGAAATTCACTGTCTTTTATTTCCTCATCATCTCCTGCTATTTATTTAATGATGTGAATCCTGAGGACAATCCGGATATACCAGCAATCGCTAAATATTTCAACACAAAGGGGAGGTACGAGGAGGTGAACCCGTATCTCAGAGAGGATATACTTGCTGTAAACAGGTCTGTTTTACAGCCACCATCTGCACAGTGTCAACAAATCCATCTGACTGCCATCGTAAGACACGGCACAAGGTACCCGACGAGCAAAAACATCAAGGAGATGCAGCAGCTCTACAACATTGTCCGGCACAATGCCTCAAGTGAAGAGAGCTGGCTGCAGGAGATCAAGACACAGTGGACGATGTGGTACACTGAGGACATGGACGGCAGACTCGTCCAGAAAGGTGTGAACGACCTCAAACATCTGGCCGTCAGGCTGTCAAAGCTGTTCCCCTCACTGATTTCAGAGGAGAAGCTCCGAGGTGGATTCGTCCAGTTCATAACCAGCTCAAAGCACAGGTGTGTCAACAGCACACTGTCCTTCAAGGCAGGACTGACAGAGCTGTGGGACATCACAGGTAGGACCACAGTAACATGATCATGACCTGCTACAGCACTGACATGCATTTGCAATATAAAATGTTCATTTTTGTTCCCCCAGACCAGGAGTTTGACCATGCAGTAAATGATGATCTGATGAGGTTTTTCGACAAGTGCACCAAGTTTGTGGAGGAGGTGGATAACAACACTGCAGCTGTGGTGGAGGTGGACAAGTTCAAGCAGGGACCAGAGATGAGGAGAGTCCAGGAGAAGATCGCAGACCGTCTCCGAGTCCCATACAATAACATCACACACGGTCATATCTGCAGAAACACTACATTTTCCCTCCTTTTTATTTTCTTTTACGCTGCTGTTTATGCTACTTTTTCAAACTACAAAGTACAGTAAATAAACTCATATTGAAGTGCAGTTTTTGCAAGCATGTGCAAATACACTTCTAATGAAGTGAAGTCAAAGTACACTTTAAACCTACTAATAGTATATTGCAAAGGACTTGAAAGTAGTTATACTTTTCAAAAGTAACTGAGTTACCACTATACACTTATTAAAAGTACAAAAACGTACAATTTACAATATACTTACAATAAAGTACACTTCTTGTAAATAGACTGAAAACCCACTTTAAATAGTACAGAATTAGTATATTTATTTTAAGTACACTGAAGTTGAGCTTAATGAAAACTATATTGAAGCACATTTTAAATATGCTTTAAATTAAGCAAAAAAGTACAAGTATACTTGAAATAACATTTGTATTCTTAAACTGTATTTCTAATACACTAAAATATGCTTTAACACAAAAACAGTAAAGTACTCGTAGTGTCCACTGGGTGGAGCTGTTTTCTAATTTGAAAGTACTGAGGCCTTTGCAGCAAGTTGAACTGCAATAAATCTTGTCCTAAATGGCCTGGAAATAGTATTATAGGCTTCAAAAGGATGTAATAACTAAAGGGATAGTTCACCCCCAAATCAAGAGTTGTTATTTTTCCTCCGGTCTGTGATATTATTCATCCATATATATATTGTTTTGCTGTGAGTTGTTGAGTTTTAGAAATAAAGAAAAATGGAAATTTAAGATTAAAATGGTTTTAAGATTAAGACAAATCACTTTTCTGGTAACTAGTGTTACTAGATAGCAGAACTGTTTCTGGTGCTTATAGTGGAGGTATGTGCTCTTTGAGTGCTTTTTGTGTCACTTTTCTGGCATCTCGTGTTTCTAAATGGTTATATTTCTGTGTATTTCCATCACTAAACATTTTACACTGACTCTACTCTCTCCCACAGATTTGACTGAGGCTGCATTTTACCTCTGTGCTTACGAATTTGCAATCAAGACAGTGAACTCCCCTTGGTGTCAGCTCTTTGATGAGGATGATGCAAAGGTAGAAGCAATTAGTGGTCAGCTATATGTAGATTTAATTTAATGGCACAGTCAGCTATAATGCTTATGAGGGCTGATTAAAATCTGCCAGGAGATATTTCCCATTTGTTTCTGATTAATTTATTGATTCAAATGGGATGTTTTCTTGCACTAAAGGCTCTTTTTTCACAGGTATTTGTCAAAAGCTGCATTTTCACCTCAGGAACTTTCCCGGGGGACGAGGAACCACTGCAGCAACCAGGGCCTAAATGAAGTTTGTGGGGACATTATTTTTTATAAAGTCCCTGTGGGGGTAAGACTTTCCAGCCTGAACATTTCTGATTGGTCAAGTACTAGCAGCATTTTATTTCAGCCACCATTTTTTCAAAATGGTTCAGCTACAAACCATTTTTTTGTTCATCGTGATTCAACATCAACACCGAATCACAGAAGAGCACATGACAGATGGGCCAACAATTTATATGGTGACATCGTTGCTGTATAGTCGCACATCAAAATGACGTGCAAAAACACGTTTTCATATGTCTATGGACTGATCTGCCTAATCTTTGCAAGTCTTTAGACCATGGTGAAAATGCAGAAACACTGGGCTGTAGAGACCTTTTAGTCCCTTGAAAAGTAGTTCCTGGGACTAAATGTTATGCAATGGCTGTTTTTGCACATCAGTTTTGTGCAACAAGTGCACCACAACGATGACACCATGTAAACCAACATGCTTTCTTCTGTTACTCATCACAGAACACATGTCAATGTGTTGAAGCACAAATTACCAAAAAATACACTGGTTTACGACTGCAGATTTTTTAATAATGATGGCTGAAATGTGTTGCTGCGAATAATCAATCTAAAAGAAAAGTTCTTGTACTTTTGGAAAGCACTACCCCATGTGCAGGGACTTTTTGGGGGGGGCAAAATTGAGTTCCTGGAACTAAATATAGATGCTGGTGTGGTGAGTCCCCCCAGTAGTTCCTAGTCCTTAAGAAAAGCTCTTATGGCAGCTTTAGACACTGCTTTGGTAGCAAATGTATGTACTATTTTACCATCACAAGTGAATGTTTCTCTACATAAGCAAATATTGCTCATATATATCATGAGCAAGTCTCCTGGACTTTACAGATGGGAAAGAAATACAGAGGCAAGGGCGAAGAAAGAACACACAGTTAGTGTGAGGGTAAGTTTAGGTTTTAAGGTCACAACAAAGTGGCACTTGAGCTAACCAGAGAGGCACATCAGCTGATCAGATGGGCACTTTGGGCCGACCAGAGGGGCACTTAGGTCACCCAAGCACACAGAAACTGAACCAACTGAATCCAACACAAACAGGACAAAGCAAACAAACAGCCTCATCAAATCTGGGTCAGAGGCACTCAGACAAATCATAGATATCCTATTCCTCTGAGGAGTATGAATATTCATTTCAGTGGTTTGTTCCAAGAAGAGTATACACTCAATGGCCAAACAAAAATCACAATGCACACATTACCTTTTCTGTTTTTCCAACACTATTCATTCATTGAGAAACCCTTGTGCATTGTGTGTGTAAGAAAGAGTGTTTTGTGTCTTGTGTTACAAGGTGACCTGAAACTCAGGGAGCCTGAAACCTCATCTCCCAGATCGCTAACTTGAGATATTCTTGTTTTAAAAGGCCACTACCTTTGAACTGTCTTCATCAACAGGTTATGGAGTATGCAAGTGACCTGAGGGAGTTCTGGAAAAGAGGCTACGGTTATGACATTAACAGCAAGTCAAGCTGTAAACTCTTTCACGATCTGTTCAGCCGACTAGACAAAGTAGCCACTGACAACAAGTGAGTGAACTTTTAAAGTGACCTGCAGTCTGTACAAATATACTTGCTGAAGAGAAAAAAAAGATTTATAAATCATCTATTAGAAATTAAAGAGTAACTTTGGTGTTTGTCAACCCGGACCCCATTTTCCCATGTTTTTTTAACCGAACTGAAAAAAGTAGAGTTCATTAAAACAGTCTTGGTTCATCTTTCCACTGTTTCAACAATCATTAATTAGTTTTGTTGAAATAAACCCTTCGTTATATGTAAACATGTCGGGAAAGGAGAGAGAGAGAGGGAGGGAGGGAGGATCTCAGAGAAGCAGCAGGGAGAAAATGATGTGTAGAGCCAGAATATTTTGACTTTTAACCTGGTGAATTAATGGCTTCTTTTACCAAGCAAGATTAGCTGAATGTTGAGGCAGTAGAAAGACAAATAAAAGATGAGATTTTTATTGTTTATTTCATTATTTTTAGTTTAATTTTGTTTCTGCTGAGCTGGAGCTAAGTGTGTTTTTCTTTTTTACAATTGTAAAAGTACCATTTCTTTAAAGAGTTTGGTGGCTTTGGCGATAAAACCACTGTTTCTGGTTAAAAATCAGCCTCTGTGGAGATCCCTTCCATAATGTTGTCAGACACTCAACATTTTCAACACTGTTTGTCCTGTGTGTCAGGTCAGGCCAGCAGGTGACTGAAGCTGTGACAGTCCAGATCGGCCATGCAGACACCCTCCTGCCACTGCTCACCCTTCTGGGCTTCTTCAAAGACAGTGATGTCCTGACATCCACTAACTATGCCTCACAGACCCACCGCTCCTTCCGCACCAGCCACATGTTACCCTATGCAGCTAACTTAGTGTTGGTGCTGTACGACTGTGGGAGAGGCGACCTGAGACTGCAGCCGCTGCTCAACGAGAAACCTGTGACTTTCCCTGGTTTGACTGACCAGAAGGCCTCCATGCCGCTCTATGAAGACATCAAGGAGCACTACAAGGACCTGCTCAACGGCTGTGACTTTGAGACTGAGTGTCAGCTGTTCAAGAGTCCAGCTGCAGTTTAGAGAGATTATGGAGATACTTCTGGAGTTGCTTCTCATGGCTGATATTGATAAGATAACCAATAATTTCACATTTTTGTGTTTTAAAAGGAAATTCATATAACTTGGGACACAGTAAGTATCGGTACTGATAAGTTATTGACTGATATTGGCCTGTCACAGTATATCAGTCTCTATCGGAATTAGCAAATATTAGCCTATAAATAGTGGCTCTAATAATGTCTGATTTGACAAATGATATCAAAGCACTTCGTTTGAAGTCTTCAGCAAAATGTTCCATAAAAGTTAAAGTATGTTTGTTAAGTAATAACAATAAAATTGCAATAAAATTACGCAGAGAAAAGCTGGTGGCCAACAACACAAAACTGTCTGGGACTTACCTGGACTGGAGGAGAGTCCTCTTCCACCATTTGATGTCAAAATAAGAAACTGTTTGTGTTTTTGATAATGCATAACGTGCTAACGGCAAAGGCAGATTATTATGTGCCTGTAAAGTTCTCATGCCAATTATAAATATACAGCAACTTAACTATATACATATTATACAGTAAGCATGTCCTCATTTTACAGTAATCATGCTGTAAAAACCACAGAAATTGCTGTATACATGTTATACAGTAAGGATATCTTCATTTTACTATAACAATGCTGTGCAAATGACAGAAGTTTGTTAAAGTGTATCCAAATAGTCAAAATTAACTCCACCTCACAACAAGTCAGTGTAGCTGATGCTGCTTTTATATTGTTGTGTTTGTACTTTTACTAAAGTAAAGGATCTTAATTCTTCTTCCACCACTGGGGAACAATGACCAGAAGTCACAATGCTCTCTGATTCAAACACACTTCTACCCCACTGTTTATTATCATGATCTCCACCAGGCCTAAGTGATATTAAAAAAAAAAAAAACTACATCAAACCTTTATATAACCTGTATCTACTACTGACTCATTCCTCTTAATGGGTGGTAGGGGTTGCAATCCAAATCAAACAACTCCTAGGCTAAAAACATGGCTTACCTTCTAACTCTGTTTGGGAGTAATGTAATTAAATTGTAAAAATATATATATATATATATGTATAGCTGTAATCTGTTACAGTTACTGAGAAAAAATATGCAGCTAAATTACAATTTCTCATCAAAATTTTGATCAAAACTGTGGACACATGCAAATATTCGTTTCGGGTTGTATGGTGGATCTCGGCACTCTACCAGTTTAATAACTTTACTTTGCAGATTCAGATTTCTTATGATTATGATCAGCAAATAAATTATGATATAATATTATGGATGAAGATAAGACTTTATTGATCCCTGTCAGAAATATATAATGTAAAATTTGCTCTTGGTTTACTAGCTGCAACGCTTAATTGATTAACACAAAATGAATGAGTTATTATTATCCAATAACATATCAGCCTTTTCTACATTCTACCATTGGTTTTGACTTTGGCAAAGTGAAAGTTCCTCCACCATTGACTCCAGGGCTTGTTTATGGCGTTACTTTGATCTTAGGTAATTGGTATCTTCAAACACGGTGAAACTACAAAGTCTGTCAATATAATTTATAGAGGAATACATTAATATTTGTCTAGAGGGTAAACTAGAACTAAGTAAAGAGCCCTTTAGGACTTGTACGTAACCACAATCTGAAAAGTGGGTAAAAGTAGTCAATGTCCATCATTGTGTGTTATGTAAAACTTTTGAGTCAGCTGAAAGCTTCCTGATTGGTTGGTCAGGCCGACACGATGACGTACCCCTGCTGGCTGTGGTAGGTGGAGTCACGTGCGGCCATACATACCAGCTCTCAGCCGCATCATGCCGACCACTGTTTGGAAAGTTATTGTTGTTTATTTCACCTCCATAACCGGCTTTTATTCCTGTTTTCATAACGATGTGACTCCCGAGGAGAACCCAAACATACCAGCTATCGCCAAATACTTCACCACGAAGGGGAGGTACGAGGAAGTGAATCCGTATCTCATACAGGACATACTCGCCGTAAACAGGTCTATACTACAGCCTCCGTCTGCACAATGTCAACAAATCCACCTGACTGCCATCATACGACACGGTACGAGGTACCCGACGAGCAAAAACGTGAAGAAGATGCAGAAGTTTTACGAGCTGGTGAAGCAAAGCGCCGCAGACGATGCGAGCTGGCTGCAGGAGATCAAGACTCAGTGGACGATGTGGTACACTGAGGACATGGACGGCAGACTCGTCCAGAAAGGCGTGAACGACCACAAACATCTGGCCATCAGGCTGTCAAAGCTGTTCCCCTCACTGATTTCAGAGGAGAAGCTCCGAGGTGGATTCGTCCAGTTCATAACCAGCTCAAAGCACAGGTGTGTCAACAGCACACTGTCCTTCAAGGCAGGACTGACAGAGCTGTGGGACATCACAGGTAGGACCACAGTAACATGATCATGACCTGCTACAGCACTGACATGCATTTTCAATACTACTAGAGGCCGTGCAGTACAGTGCAGATATCTGCCAGGCAACCCAAAAATAATATTTGGATGTAACCTTTGTAATCACCAATGTAACTGTAATCTAAGTTGTCATAATTAGCATATGAATTCTTGAGTTAGGGTCAAAAACGTGTTTTGTGAGGTGATAAAGACCACGGACCTCCAAATGTAAGGAGCTCATCATTGTAGACATTTGTGCCAAATTTGAAGAAACTGGTGTTGTTGGGGTATCATGTTCATGAGTTTGAGATGACCCAAAAACATATTTCCCATGGCCACGGCTGTCATCGGTGTAGAAGCATTAAAAAAAGTTTTTTCAAAGTTTTTAAAAACTTATGAACACAGAGGTCCTTTATCATACTGCCATGAATGTGCACAAAAAGAATTAAGCTGATCAGTCCAGTAGTATGGGAGATTAGCAGCAGACAAGCTCCAGGTCTGTTGATCTTACACATGTAAACAACTAAGTGATTCCACCCCCTTGAGACCTACACCTGGCCGGGATCATTTATTTATTTATTTTTTGTTTGTTTGTTTGTTTTTCATCCCCAGATCAGGAGTTTGACCATGCAGTGAATGATGCTCTGATGAGGTTTTTTGATCAGTGCACCAAGTTTGTGGAGGAGGTGGATAACAACCCATCAGCTCTGTCAGAGGTGGACAAGTTCAAGCAGGGACCAGAGATGAGGAGAGTCCAGGAGAAGATCGCAGACCGTCTTAAAGTCCCATACAATAATGTCACAGATGGTGAGATATTTTATTTGATTCAAAAACATACCACAATTTAAAGATCAGCTCTACTGTCATTATACAATAGACCAGTTTGTAAACAATGAGAAAGCTGCGCGCACATCTCGGCAACGGAAGTACAGCAGACCACAACAACTTGTCAGTGGGCTGGTGCAAACACGAGCAGTTTTGATCGTGTCCTCAGTCCAGTCAACACACCTAATAGCTTGTAGCCGTAGACGCTACCGGTTGCTCTGAAACAGTCATAATCCTGTAGGAAGTTTGAGCAACTTATATCGACCACTAGAATATCAATTCTGAAGTATCATATACTCGACAAACAGACGTTTTGGTGTTGGTAAAATGTTTAATTTAACCTTTGCAGCTTGATAACTCGTCTGGATGCCTGGGGGAGACTGCTACTTCTGTTGCTGAAATATGCGCGCAGCTTTTCGATGACGTTAGCTGTAAAAAGGTCTATACAGGATTACACACACACACACACACACACACACACACACACACACACACACACACACACACACAGAAAATGTATAAACAAATATTCAAATATTTTAAATTAGAATAAAACAAAGTAGAACAAAGTATGTAAAGTAGTGATGGTAGTGAAAAGGTAGTGGTATGTTATCTAGCTTGGCTTCATACTGTTAGATACAGCAGCAACAAACATGGCTGAAAGCAAAAGTAATGTTGCTACAGGCCAATTAGTAAGTTAGTTCTAAAGAGGGGAGCGACTTCCATAGTGTTAAACTGGTTAGGGTACAAAACATCAGATGTACAACCAACCACAGTAATATGTAAGAGGTGCAAGATGACTGTAACAACAATTTTGGTGCCTTATCATGTAGAGCTTCAACAATTTATTGGTTAATTGATTAATAAATTAATTGCCAACTATTTTGATAATCAACCCTACACGTGCCCTGACAGACGTCACTGAGCTGAAATGCGTTGGTGTTTTTTTTTCCTCTCCTTACTCCTCTGTTTGTGATGCTGATTTCTAGGAACATAAGACTGTTAACCCATGTAAGATGATTTCATAAAACTTAAGCAGCTAACTAAACTAAAGCTGGAACAACTGACTTGAATTTAGTGGCCTGCTCAGCCAACGTTAGGCAGAGAGTAGCTGAAAGTTTAACTGTAACAATTCAGTTAACACCTGTTATGGATAGGTAATATTTAAGATAAGCAGCTACAATTCATCTGCTGCTGCCCTGATGTGCATTTTAAATATAGATCTGTGTGTTACGCAACTGTATCATTTCATTTTACATTACTAGAAAATATATAAAAATTAGTCTGAGCAACTTATAGTATCACAGAGGTACGGACAACTTAGAGCCCCACTCTTATGAAATGGAAATAATTTATTGAAAGTGCAGCAAGTGATTGCTGTCTTCATTTTCCCAATAATTAGTCGCACATTATACAGTATTTTCTTGGAACATCTCAGTGAAACACTTCCTTTCCAGAAAATTATAGGAAACTATAAGCATGCTAAATAAAATTTAGCCAATAAACTATGACTCAAAGGTCAAATGACATCACACAAAAATTAGTCCTCACTAGAGTATTATCAGTATTTGAGGCTATTTCACAGTGAATATTTGTACAGCAGGTGGAGCTGTTTTATAATTTGTATTGTTGATTAATATGTATTGAAGCTCCATCAGACTGAGTTGTAGCCAACATTGGCTGCCTGGGCTGTTTGATTCACAACTTATATAACATCTTACTGCAACCTTTCTCTTCCAGATATGGCCGAAGCCGCATTTTACCTGTGTGCTTATGAGTTTGCCATCAAGACTGTGAACTCTCCCTGGTGTCGTCTATTTGATGAGGTGGACGCGCAGGTATGGGCCTCAAATATTTAATGATTGTAAATTTTGGCTGTTTTTTTTTAGCATGTTGAATGTGTGCAGCTACAAATTAATCCTGCAAGGTTGGAGGAGATGTTTAAGAGTCAATAACCTGATGTGCTTGCTTTAAGTTAAGTTACTCTTCATCATTTGTCATAATTGGACAAATATGATGCTTTCCTGCACAAATGTCCCAGAGAGGGATGGTTTGCTTAAACTTAACTTAAATGTAGCATTTGCAAATCTTAAAGAAATAGAAAACCTAGATAGGAACACAAGGGAAAAATGGCAAGATTTAAGGAGAGAAAAAACATTATAAAGCTGTATTAACCACCATCAGTCTTAGAACCTCAAGTCATGAAAGTAAAAATGTCACCAAAGACATTTTATTAAGGAAAAAAAACGTCAACATGTTTAATCTGTTTGTTCTTTTTTAGTCTTGGGCAGGGGCCTGCAAATTCTAGTAGTTTCACTCAAGACACCCCATATAACATCTATTCCATTACTTCTTTCTGTATTGTGTGTTAATTAAACAAATTAATACAATAAATAAAAAGGGAGGACGTGTTTGCAAGGCCAAGTTAGAGAAAGGCTCTGGCTTTGATAGTATGTAATGCTGTCTCTGCTTTGCCACGATATTCATTCTTTGAGAAACTGTTATTCAGGACACAGAATGTTGTGTGTCTTGACTGACAGAAAAACTGACAGCGTCTTGAAAGACTGGCAGATTACTATTTTTTAACCCCAGCGGCAATGATTTGTTGGTTTGGCTCAACAGGTAATGGAGTATGCAAATGACCTGAAACAATTCTGGAAAAGAGGCTATGGTTATGATATTAACAGCAAATCGAGCTGCATCCTCTTCCATGACTTGTTTAGTCGACTCGACAAAGCAGCCAAGGAGAACAAGTGAGTAAACCTTGAATGTCTTTCAGTACACGTAAAAGGAGGGCAGTGTTACTCTGTAGTTTTCTTATTATGAACAAAACACATTAAACAACCAAAAGTAGTGACATGTTAGTCCACCTCTTTCTAATATCCTTACTCTGTTTTGGCTAAAGATTTGGGCATTTGTTTGGGACTATTTTCAGCCATGGATGAATACACATTTGGTGCATATGTGAGTATTTACTGCACAGTGGCAGGACGGTGTGTGTGGGGTTGTGTCAAACTACACAGATACCTCTTGTTAGTCAAATGAGTTTATTGTTGGGTTTGGTTTATGTGTGTTATTTGTCAACAGTAAGTACAGAGGTGTTCTGATTGTCTAATCTCTATTTCAATTAATAAACAAGTAGAACTAAAATGATTAATTGCTTAATCAATAAATTTATTGGCAGAAAAATCATTGTCAGTAATTCTGATTAGTGGTTAACCTCCTATGCACTCGAATCTTATGCAATGTAGCATTTGAATCTGAATGAAGGAATGCGTAGAGAACAAGTCAGGTTTGTTACATACATAAACATTAAGATATAACACAGGACATACAATGCTGTTGCTCCAGTAACACAGGCTTATCGAATTATTTTTGCAGGTGTAGCCAACCTTAGTTGCGTCACTACCTCTGTTGAATGAGGATCGTCATCCCAAGTATGAGATTTCTCATTCACTGCGTCTGCCTCCATTCTGTCATTTGTCATTTGATGTCATGGGAAACAAGCAAACTTGTTCATCTAAAGATTTTGATCTCCTGTGGACATAACAAGTTGTACTCACTCTTGTTGTGCACACTCCAGAGAGTAAATTTCATTCAGGCCTTTACACCTCAAATCTTAAGTGGGAGGAAAAAATAACTGTCACTGTTAAATCTGCTTGTTCTGTCTTGTTTTGCTGTTGTATTTTGCAAGAGGCATTCCTTTCCTATTTAGGGGCATTTCCAGACTTTTTTGACTGACGTGAAGCTGATATGGGGCTCTGATTTATGCAGGGCTGACATGAAGTACATGTAGGCTTTGAGAGTCAATTCATCCTCCACACTCCAACGTGACAATACATATTTTTTTTATTATTTATTATTTCAGTAACCTTGTAAAAATAAAAGAAGGCTACACACAGAAGAAAACATTGCATATTCAAAATACTCATCAAAGACTTGTTTCACTTCTCAATGGACAGGTCAATCATATTTGGGGATAAAGGCGTGGCACTTGGGGGTGGCCAATCTAACCCCCCTAGAAAGGCCCTGTTCTTGTTTGAAACAGTTTTTTAACAAAGAAACAACTCAGACATTATTTTGTGCATGTTTCTTGCAGACTGTCTTGCTTCTGTAATTATGGTCAATTTGCAGTGTCAATTTAAGTAAGGCTGTAGAGAAAATGACAGTCATCTCCTTCACTTTGGCATCAATATGAACCTTTCCTAAATTTGTCTGGACAATTACACCACTGGACTGCTACCCGGTTATTTAAATACATGTAAACTCTTTTAAATTCTCTTTACTTTAGATTTTCAATCCGGCTGTCAATTCTCCTCTCTTAACTACTGACCAAAAGTGTCTGAATATGTTTGGGGCCAAAAGTATACGTTTTTCATGAGAAAACTACAATTTTCAAGGCAACTCAAACTCTTGAAGTTTTTAAAACATTTTACCAACTAATGATGTTTTGTTGAGATAATCTACTTTTTTTCTTTAGATAAACATAAATCTCTGAGAAAACCCCCCAAAATGTATTTCAAAAAGCAAACTCACTGATATGAAAGTGAAAAATGGTAAATAATGCTGTATTTCCTATCACAACCATTTCATTTTCAAGCACTCAAATAGTGACAAATCAGGTTCACAACTCACTGTGAACAATTCTTGAAATACATTTTTTTATAAAACTCAAAAATTCAAGTTTATCCAAAGTAATTTGTCTCAACAAAAGATTATAAGTTAGCTAAATCTATTTCTCTTTTACTTCAAAACTTCAGAGTTGACATGGATTCAAAAATCAGTATTTTTTTTTAATAGTGTAAGATTGCTACCATTATTGTCTTGATCAATTACCCCATCGATTATTCTTTCAATTAGCAATTGTTTGGTCTGACAAAATGTCAGAAAATAGCAATAGTTATACTTGTTTTCTTCTGACAGACAGTCCAAAACAAATGTATGTTTAATTAACAACAATAAAAAATGCTAATCCATCAATCAGTTAAGCAGAGCTAATTCTGTGTTAGACCTGATCTGATCATTTCCATAATGTTGTCAGACACTTAGAAAAACAGTCTGAGCCAGTCAGTGGACACTCAACATTTTCAACACTGTTTGTCCTGTGTGTCAGGTCAGGCCAGCAGGTGACTGAAGCTGTGACAGTCCAGATCGGCCATGCAGAGACCATCCTGCCACTGCTCACCCTTCTGGGCTTCTTCAAAGACAGTAATGTCCTGACGTCCACTAACTATGCCTCACAGACCCACCGCTCCTTCCGCACCAGCCACATGTTACCCTATGCAGCTAACTTAGTGTTGGTGCTGTACGACTGTGGGGGAGGCGACCTGAGACTGCAGCCGCTGCTCAACGAGAAACCCGTGACTTTCCCTGGTTTGACTGACCAGAAGGCCTCCATGCCGCTCTATGAAGACATCAAGGAGCACTACAAGGACCTGCTCAACAGCTGTGACTTTGAGACTGAGTGTCAGCTGTTCAAGACTCCAGCTGCAGCTTAGGCAGACAGGGTAGATTCTGGAAAATAAGGTGTTATATTGGCTTTCTTGTGTTTTTTGGTCCTAATGGGAGGATCTGAATGCTTTCCTAGTGAAAAACATGAACATATGACTCTTTAAGCTGGCATTTTTAACATTAAGCATTTTTAGCATTTTTCACTCCCTTACCTGAGAAAAGACAGGTTTGGTGACTCTGAAACATGCTGTGTTTCCTGCTTAGGAATTTAATTGCAAGTTTACCCGTACCATTACAGTATTAATACCGCTACACTGCTGATTTGCAGGGATTATTTCTATTATTGCACAAAATAGAGCAGAAATTAAAGAGTGTGTTTTTGCAGTGTACACATTTTCCATGTTCTCTTACACTATGGACATTCTGACCATGTTTTATGATGCTGTATTTATTTAAATTTAATTTTACAAAGGTTTTTTTCATTTCATCAAACTGCTTACTGTGCGCATTGCAGTAAGTCTGGATTAAAATTAGTAAAGCAACTTGGATATTTTTGACAGCTGAATAGTTCTGCATTAAGAAATCAACCTCCTTCATAGCTTACCTCAAGTCGGTACCTATTATATTATCTGTAGTGCCTTACAGTCTTTTGAGTATCACTTTCTAATAAAGCACCCTTTGTACAGGGCTTATCAGTTGTAACTAATTGATTTATTAATGGATAATCATTTACTGATTATATACAGCTCAGTTATAGGCCTTTAAACAAGAACAACTTGGTTTAACAGGTTGTCCACTATGCATTTATTATGACTCTAAACATTTGTTTCTGTGTACAAAATGGATTAAAAAAAATTATTGACTTGTAACTGCAGATGTTTGAAATGCATAAGCAGATATCTGATATAGATAATTATGCAAATTCATTGTGCTGTAAAATCGCTTGCTTTATTTGAAATCTATATTTAATATTTCACCGTCTGTCACCACTCTTTTTCATCAAAGAACACCATGATAACGGTAACTTAGCTATACATCTCATAATCACACCCAGTAACATACGTTTAATGTCATGTTTTGGGGATTTATTAGTGCGTTCCCTCACTTGACATTTACTCAGTTAACAATAAAGCTAGGTTACGTCATTTTATGTGCATGACTTTGTAACATCAGCTGAATAACATCACTGAAATGGGAATACTTATAACCAGGAGAGAGTCGGGGAGACCCAGGGCATTTCTCACACAGGGCAAGTCCTCCACTCAGAAACAAGCTAGATTGATAACACGAAGCACATGCTCAGTAGGATACTTTCTCTGCCTGTGGATAAGGAGCAGAATCGTTTTACCTCAATAGAAGTAGAAGAACAAAAAACTGTTTTTGAGATATGAAAATTCTGGGTGTACAGTATTGTTCTTTTGCTCTCTAGAGTTTAGAAGGCTGTATATTTAAACTTTTTAACAATTTTATCTCCAGGTAATTGGTTAAAAAAAGCATGAACTAACTATGTATACTGTTATATATATGAATTAAATTTAATATTACAATCTTGTCCTTAATACATAAAATATATGAATTGTATTATTAATTATTGCACATATCCTCCAACCAAAAGGTGACTAGTGCAGGGTTTCCCAAACTTTTTCATGTCAAGAACCCCCAAAACAGATGCACATTAGGCCACAGATAGTATAAGCAGATTTTTTGCTGCCTTCAAATGAGGTCATGTTTACCATGTTCTGGAGATGAGTCCATATGAACACCCAACCATTGTGATATTCACAACATCATACGATGAAATTTTCTGAAAGCTCAGAGTTCATGAGTCATGCACACAGCTTCCTATGTCGTAATTACAAGTTCAATTTAAATGCAGCGTTTGTCTAAAGGAAACCTTTTCTGAGCCGATGTTCCTCCCCTTCTGGTGGACCACAAAGACACTGTACTTTGGAGAAATCTAAACAATAATCACATAGCAAGAGACAAGATGAGAATAATTATTTTGATCCTGTTTCAGCTGTGCCATGAATTACACATATGATGTTTGTCAATTTAAATGATTATGTTAAACGTCAGGAAGGTTGATGTTTGTTGTAAAATGTATAGGACTGTGAAGACATGTTATTAGAAAGACTACACACCCAATGGTAGTATCAGTGGTAACTCTCTCCACAGAAATGCCTGATAAAGTTAAAAGGTGTTTACAAGGTGTTTACAGTAATGAGGGGAGTATATGTAGCTAGTCCAATTAAGCTGGTTTTACCTGACAACCCTGGTTTCAATACTGTATTCCTCCATCTGCTGGGGACCCCTACAACCCACTGAAGGACCCCTGTTGATCCCCAGACCCCAGTTTGATAACCGCAGGAGTTGTGTCTTTCGAGAAGTCTATGCGTTGGGAGGGCTCTCCCCTAATTTAACCTAAACTTCCTGCCATTTTGCTCTGACGGAATTAAGCTAACTGACATTAGCTTTAATGTCAATGTTAGCTGGCTAACGACGATTGAGACGGCAGTTATTTAAAGTCTAACGTCTAACTTGTGTCTTAACGGTCCGCTGACCGACTGAGATTTATGAGTAATTCGAGTTTAGAGTTAACGACTAGCTCGTACTAGCCTCCTGAAAGTGAAACAATACGAGCAACAAAAGCTAAAATAACATATTCATTGCCTAACGGAACGTGTTAGGTAGTTGGTAGTTAAATTTATCGTAGTGTAACCATTTAAACCCGACTGTAATTATGCCCAACCTCCCAGCCCAGTTCTGCCGGTTTCAGTGATCGGCCCCGTCATGTCGTTATGCGTGAGTATTGGCTGGTTCTCACCGCAAATTATGCAGATTTCTGGACGTCGGAGGAGGAGGGCTGGAGGCTGGGTCAGCGGAATGCTACGTGTCTTGGAAGTCTCTTTTTAAAAACCCCCTCGTCTTCTTCGATTACCGCAGCCAAAAAGTTTGGAGGTTACAACTGCGAGCGACAGACAAGACAGACAGACTCCCCCCTGACGTTCAGGCCTCCGTGTGTCCGAGCCCGGTCTTCAGCAGCAGAAATGTCCGGAGTGAAAAAGCTTCGCACGGTAAGTAGATGTGGAGATGAGAGGGCAGACGGAGAGGAGAAACAACCGAAATCCAAGCTGTCAGTGAAATGTGTGGGAGCCGCCAGCGCCCGAGATGTTAAACTTGTAAATTATGTTAGTAAACTAGCTTAAGTGTCGCGTTAACACACAGTTATAGTCTGACCATCCGCGATGCATTCCGCTTCTTGACGATTCTGTTATCGTGCAGAAAAAAAAAAACGGGACACGTTTTACTTTCTCCTCCAAAGGTAATCCCGGATTGTTACTTTTAAAGCCCATCGTCGACAACATCTCGCTCACTTTCGTGCCTCTTTACAGTAACTAACTGCCAGGTGTGATGGTTACAGCCATGACGCTCAATAGGCCGGTTGTTGTAGTAACGTCTCCATGTCAATCTGGCCCATTCATAACGCTGGGTGTCTTGTGAAAGGGAGAAAGGAGCCCCTGTGAGGCGGCAGGCTGATGCTGCACAGGAATTCTCCTGGCTCACTTGGACAGCATATGTGGAGTCTGCCCGAGGAATGAGAACAGCAGTGGAAACACTGTAAATTGTGAGCTCTTAAGATATTTCCATGCACCGGCCATATAGCTGAAACGGTGCACAGTTTAAGGTGTGACTCCATATAAACCTCGATACAGCTGAGTATCAAGTAATTTTTGATATATTGAAGTGTTTGAGTTATTTTTGAGGCAAACGTGGAAAATTACTCCTTCCAGTTCCTTAAATATGAGCATTTGCGTCTTTTTCTTTCCTTTTTATGTGATTGTAAAAAACTTTGGGTTGTAGACTGTACTTTGGACAGATAAGTATGTTCTGATAATGTCTGGGCAAGACTATTGACTGAGAAAATAACAGACTGGTTGGTTTATTTGCATATTGTATACATAAAAACAACATTCTTGATAAAATATTCATATTATTATATTAAGAAAAATATAAATAACAATAGTCATATTTACAAAGTGTCAAGACTAGGGATGGTAATGTCATTAATCAGTTAGTCGCTGTTAAGTATTTAACCATTTAAAAATGTATTTATCAGTAATTAATAGATAGTCTAGAAATGGCAGTAACTATGCCTCATTTGTTGAATAAGGGCACTTAATCATGAACTTAAAATGAGAAAAACAAGGGAAAAATTGGAGAAAAAATGAGAAAAAATAATGTGTATTGTATTTATTAAGTAATAATGATGTTAGTATTTTCACCTGTGGCACCTTTTCAGGTGTTTTTTTTAGTAATGATAATGTAGATGTTGATTATATTAAGCTGCCCAAAGTGTTACTTGGACAAAGTTCTTACTCTTTTACTTTTTGCATTATTGTACTTATGTGATCAGCTGAGAAATTTGAGAGCACTTTTTCATAGTTTTATCTATTGTGATTTCCCGAGAAACAGGATGTAAGCTGAACTGGGAGAAAGATTTTTTTAAAAAGAGTTACATAAGGTTCTCTAAATTTGTAAAAAAATAAAAAATTAAAAAAAATTAAAAAAAAAACAAAAAACAAAACAAGAGCTTATCGTACATTTGTTACACAGGAATGCAGCTGAAATGGCTTTACAACTGGACAATTTATTGTAATAGCAAGCAGAATGAAATAAGGGAAGAGACAAAAAAGAAAGTTTTCTTTAGTTTCTTAACTAAGATCAATAATAGGAACTCGTGATATTTGCATAAAAGCATGTCTAAAGAGAATGGTCTTGAAGTTTTCTCTTTAATAAATCAACAGTTATGCAGTGCCGTATGATTTTTATGACAGGGCACAGACCGAAAAAATACATCATGTTCCCAGGACTGTTGAAAGGAAGGAAGAGAGGATAAGGAGCAGTGTGTTCTGTGATGGAAGAAAAGAAGGTGTCTCCTTTGTTTTGGATGAATAATGTTGTTTGTTCCTGACTCGCTTGAATCATGTGGGTGTATACAAACACGGGGTGTGTGCTACATTTGGGGAAAATTATGCTTATCATTAGTGTAGAGTAAGTATTAGTAGTTAGTACGTTAACACCACATGGTTACAATGACAGTAGTATACATTTACATCCTTCTGTAGTATTGAATGTCACACTTATGTTACAAAATGGCACATTTTTCCGGCAAACTAAGTCTTTTTTGGTTTTTATTTTTCAGTATCAGCAATGCCCATGTTGGTTATAAATAAACCAAGCAAATTCTCTCCAACTATAAAATCTAACTTTATGTAATGACTTTCTAATATCTTTGATTGAAACATGCCTTTATGTGTGATGTGTCAAGGTCATTGAGTGTCACATTTATGTCAGATGACAACTGAAACCCTACAAGGGTCTGTTCAGCAGGATATAGGCAGAGGGGTAATGACTTAGAGGTGGATGATGGGAGGGGGTGTGAGTATGCAAAAAGTGAAGCCAAGTAATGGATGTAGGGAAGACGGGAGAGTGGGTGCAGAGGGCGAACGTGTGGGCATGAGCACTGCCACATCATCGCTGGGCTGCAGGCAGCACACTGGACACATTGTCCAGTCACTTCTCCTCCACCCTCCATCCCTTCCAGGCCTCCCCCCTCTACCCCTCCCCTCCACAAGTCAATACAGCCCCATTTATTCACAGCCAGGTCCACAAAGTCACTTTGGGCAGGGTGTGTAAAGCCAGTTACGCTCTGCTAAACTGGATTCTAGTTGCTGTGTAAAGCTAGTATGAGGTGTTAGTTTGCATGACTTGACAAAAAGGTGTCTAGTCTGGCATGGTATGGCCTGAGCCTGCTGACAATATGTCCAGTGTGTATATATTCTACACAAATAGCATACAGATGTTTCAAGGTTTGAAAGTGAAGATGGAATGTGTGTTGCATATCATAGTAAAGGGGATAGTTTGGATAATTTGAGGAGGTCTTGACTTAGTGTATTAGCTACAGTAGATAATGAACTGCTGTCGACAGGATCAAAAGTATTTTAGCCACTTAAAAAAGGCTCATATAAAATCAGTATCAGTTGAAGTATATGTTATATTTAGAGTATTTTTTACCACTTTACTTTGGTGCCAGACAGTCTTTTTTGATGAAAGCAACCAAACTGTATAGGCAAAATGAGTCATTTTACTTTTATGGTGCTTGTCTACCACTGCCTCAGTCAGATAGGTTGTTTGTGCTATTGTATGATTTTGGTGTTTTCGAAGGATAGTTTGGATTCACTGAAGTAACACAATGGCACAAAGAAACAAACAGGATGAGGCAGCAGTAGATTAGCAACTCCTGTGCTCTGTGAGTTAAATGACTGATTTCACCAGGGAAGTTTGGTTGGTTTGGAGAGAGTGATAGTTTGCTTTTGTAACAGCAGTTTCCTGTCAGAGAAGGCTGTCTGATGGCAAGATTAAACAGTGAAAGTATTTTAAATATAGCATACACTGATATCGATTTTTTTCGGTGGACAATGTGACTACTTTTTTTGCTGACCCCATCCACAGCAGTTTATTGCTCAGCTTACATGCTGCTGACTCCCTCTGCTTCTCCAAACTGGTGGCATGTTGTCAGCATCTACTGTAACTAATTCACTGACTATTGATAAGTACCTCATACAACCTCACATCAAAGAATCCAAACTATTCCTTTAACATGATCTGAAATAGTACATTTAGATGGCAACCACTTGCAACCACTCATCTCCTGTTTGCCTATTTATTGTAATAAATAATTTCCCAGAACAGCTTTAGTCTAAGAGTGGTTTCTTCTGTTTTAGGATCTCAACAGGTCAACCAACGTGGTGTACCAGGCTCACCATGTCAGCCGGAGCAAGAGAGGGCAGGTCGTGGGCACCAGGGGGGGCTTCAGAGGCTGCACCATCTGGCTCACTGGTAAACTCAATAGTCTTGTATGAGATCATGAGTTGACTCCTATATCTGCCATGCACATCAGATAAGGTTTAATCTGACATGGACTATTTTAATGACAGTGCCTCATTCAGCCCGCTGCTATGCTTGCATGTCTTATCACATTTTCCCACCAGGTTTGTCTGGTGCTGGGAAGACTACCATCAGTTTTGCCCTGGAAGAGTATCTCGTGTCCCATGCTATCCCTTGCTACTCGCTGGATGGAGACAACATTCGCCACGGCCTGAACAAGAATCTCGGTTTTTCTGCTGAAGACCGTGAGGAGAACATCCGTCGTATTGCTGAGGTGGCCAAACTGTTTGCTGATGCCGGGCTGGTGTGCGTCACTAGCTTCATTTCTCCATTTAGCAAGGTGAGGAAAAAAGTAACAATCATGTTCTGTTGCATATATTTCCACTAAAGCAGGGTTTAGTGTTTGATGAAAGATTTTTGGTGACACTTTATTTGAAGGGTGTGCATAAGACTGTTATTATATTGTTATAACCATGTCATGGCACCTGTCATGCGCATGAAGGAGTCTTTATCTTTATGACTGTTATCATTAAGTGTTGTTCGGTCAATTACGTTATTTGTAATACATAGTTTACATAATTTGAGATGTCTTTGTTATGATGACTAGACATTAATCAAGCCAACAGTAGCATTGTTATGACAAATTGACATTAACCAAGATAAACGTGTTTTTTTATGACAACTTGACTTGGGTTTGGCTCCTGGCACACATTGGCTGAGTCAGGTAATTAGGTGGTTCAAATGGTGCCACTTTAGTTGAAGTGTAGGAAATAATTCACGACACTGTAACAAAATCATTTGACGGTGTAAAATTTAATGACATCTTTATGACAGGGGCAAAATTGTGGTCAAGGAAAATGTTCATGACACACTTATAATAGTCTCATGACAGCCAGTGTCAGAACCAACCACATAACAATTTCATGTAAAACAAAACATAAAGATGAACAGTCTCTTTAAGTCAAGATAATGTCAAGTTGTCAATAACAAGAACATCTCAAGCAATCAACTGCTTTAAAAATAATATAATTGACCAAATGACTCTTAATGACAACAGTCATAAACATTCATAAAAACTCCTTCATGTTCATGACAGGTGTCATGACATGGTTATAGCAGTCTTATGCACACCCCCTCAAACTAAAGTGTTGCAGAATGTAACAGTAGCAGTAGACTGAAATACAATGTAACACTTTAAACCACCATTACCATATTTTTTCCCTCATATGGCTCTCCTAAGTTCTCTCTGCTTAAACAGTCTGAATAAAAACGTTTTTTTAAATGTCTGTGTTCAGTGTAACCATGAACAACCATGAACTTAGACACGGTTTGCTGTTTTAGTAAACAAAATGTTGCATTTACTTTTTTTTCATCTATGAGTGATCAAAGGGCCAGATTGAGGCTGTTCAAACAGCGGCCTGTGGGCCGCCAGTTCAATGTTCCTAATTTAACCTGCTTTTAAATGAAATATACGTGTGTCATTTTCTTCCACAGGACCGTGAGGAGGCGAGGAAGATCCATGCAAGTGCCGGGCTGCCATTTTTTGAGGTGTTTATCCATGCTCCTCTCGAGGTGTGCGAGAGCAGAGATGTAAAAGGACTTTACAAGAAGGCTCGTGCTGGAGAGATCAAAGGTCTGTGTGGCAACTTTTGTCTCAGCAAACTCTACCCCGATTTTTTACATTCTGCTACTCTATGAGTCACGCAAGTAATGCCAAGCCCTTTCACCAACTGCAGGGTGGTTCACTTAAGGCTGAGGTCATTCTGTACTTTACTGAAGTAAAATGATGGAGTTTCAGTGACAGTCCTTTTTATGGTTTTTACATTTGTTTGCAGGTTTCACTGGCATCGACTCAGATTATGAGCGTCCGGAAGTTCCAGATCTTGTCCTGAAAACTGGAGAGCTCTCAGTGAACGAATGCCTCCACCAGATGTTGGAGCTGCTCAGGGACCAGGTGTGTGTAACAGACAAGAACCTTTTCTGCTCAAGACTGTCGAACACCAGACTCCCAGCATTTTCAACTTGTTGTATCTCGAACAGACTTTCATCATCCATCATAAATGTCAAATGCTAATACCCTTAAGTCTGTCTGCACATGGAATAATATATACCCATTGAAATAAGCAGTTTATATGTGACAGAGGAGGGTCAACATAGTCATGGATGGGCGAGATTAGCTGCTTTCTCAAATATGTCATGTCTGTACTGTAATAAATCATAAAATGATTTGTCACCAGAGATTAAGAGAACATTGTTAAAACAGTTAAATTGAGCAAAAGGCAGGCAGTCACTGACCTCGAACTCCAGTGTGTATTTTCTGGGCAGTGGCTTTTGTTTTCAAGATAACAAGCTTAACTTTTCATTGAAACACAATTGACAGTTCTAAACTGCAGATCAACTTGCAGGGTAGGACTTTGTCCAGCCTGAGCTTTGTGTCTGAGGAAGAGGGGGCAGGGGGAAACTCTTTTTAACCATACTCCAGTCCACATTTTTGAACACTAGGGTGTTATATGTTGCTCATTTAAAACAAAACAGTGACTTTAAATATTAAACACGGATCTTCCATTCCAGCTATGATGACTTTCCTGTGAACCTGGAGGGGACTGTAACATTTAGCCAGAGGTGGCAAGCATTAGATGGTGTTTGTTTGCTCAGAGCTGATGACACTGTTGATCTCAGCTGGGATAGTAGGCCTTTGCAGCAGCCAAAGATAAAAATTCACCCGTAAGCAAATAACTACACAATATAAAACATGTGGTATCAAAATAAAAATTTAGTCTAAGTCGAAAACTATTTTTTATGAAAATAAAAGACTACTAAGAATACTATTCAAGAACTTCTAGGGAATGACTCTCACTTCCCATGAGGAAAAAAAAACACAATATAAATCTCAGTGTTGCTTTGTCCTCACAGTAATGTACATAATGTAAAAGTCTGCTGTTCTCTTGCTCTCTTTGGTCTATCTACTCACAGATACAGACAAAGAGTTCATATAATGTAGGTGTAACATTTATTCTGGTGCCAAGAGCTAAATCTGCTGATAAAGTATGTGTGTAAACACAAGCTTTTATTGCCCTGTCAGTGTGGCAAAGGTAAATTACTTTCTAAATAAAACATTGCTGCGTCAGCATGAGTATGTGAAAAGATTTTCTACAGCTAGCATCGTGTTCCCATAGGTGCATTGTTTAATAAACGCCTAAAGGCAAACTGTTGACAGTTACTACATATCTGCCATTTTCACCAGGCAGATCAAGCTTTCTCTGATTTCATGCACTGACCTCAACAATCAAAATGTCACATCATAACATTCATTCAGTGCAGTATTGTTCAGCAGCTGGTAATAATATTGTATTCCCAAGCACTTTAAAGAAAATGCAAATACACTGAAGCATGCCACCTTTTCTTATCTGCTAAAATTCAGTGCAAATAATAGATTAGGCATCAGAGTGGAATACTGACTACAGTTTGAGTGATACAAAGTGATGGGATGTTCCTGATCTCTGGAGACTTTCAATGCTTGGTAACACGAAAAAAGGATTCAAGTTTGCTATGTCTCTCTACTTGGTGCCATCAGTTATTCTTTTTACAAATATACAATATAGTAGAATATATGTTTAATAGATGAAGAAAGAAGAAAGGATAAGGGCAAGAAAATAGTAAGGTACTAAAAAAACAGTACAGTATAAAGTTGCAGAAAACAGTATACAACAGTTTGTGCAGTATAAATCAGTATAAAAGTCTGTCCAAAGTCTGATCAGACTTTGGACAACATGTAAATACAGACAAAATACCTGATAGGACAGAAAACCAACATTACTCTGAAGGAGAAAACTGTACTTGATACTGGATATAATGTGGCAGGTTTTGAAAATACAATAAAGAGTTCATCCTGGCTTCAAAACTTTGAAGAGCATTGACAAAATAATCTCTTTGTCGAATAGAGATTGATAAAATTACATTGGACATTGGACAGTTTCCTGGAATATTTAGAGCTACAGCTGGTGGTCCACTGTAGACTGTTTGGTGCAGGTTGATTTTTATTCATTAGAGAAGAAAAGAAGAAGGAAAGAAAAAATAAAAATAACCCATTTTCTCTACAAACTCTACTGTAGTTGCCCAAAGCTTGAATCTGATTGCATAAATTTGCTTCAAAACAAGTTTAAGTGTTCAGCTTAATTAACTATGAAAATGTAGATCTCAGAATTAACTTTACTTTTGTCCTGTAGTTTTATATGGTTTCCATGCTAACTTGCTACCTAGACATACTCTTATCATAAAATGTAGCAAAAATATTTATAACCAAAACTGTAGCAGCTGCACCTTAAAGACTGAACACACACACACACACACACACACACACACACACACACACACACACACTGTAAGTCAATACATTACCATGGAGCTGCAACAATTTGTTGATTAATTTATTAATCAATTAGTTTAACTGGAGAAAATTTGGCAAGTATTTTGATAATCTATTATCATTGTAAAATGCCAGACATTCTCTTCGTCCAGTTTCTCCCATTTTTGTTTTAGTATATGAAATATCTTTGGTTTCTGAGCTATAAATTGGACAAAGCAAACAATGTGAAGACCTCATTTTGGGCTCTGGGAAATTCTCACAAACTGACAACATAATGTTAACTGATAATGAGTTGTTGCAGCCTGATATTATCAACCGTATAGTACTAATACTAATGTCCCCTTTTTCTCCTTGTATTTAGAATATTGTACCAGGCGAGATCATGGAGGAGGTGACTGAACTATTTGTTCCGGACAACAAACTGAATCTCGCTATAGCTGATGCAAACACACTTCCCACCATCAGCATCACCAAGGTAACATGCCGCTCGAGAATATAGGCTTCTTTTTATCACACAGCAAATGAGCAAGGGGGTCAATAATGGACATGGCAGAGAGCTGCTCATGAGAAGCCCATAAACATTCCCCACTGTTCGGACTGTGTGTAACTGCTCTGAGTACTCTGGGTACTAATAAAGGCATAAAAGCCTACCACACATGCTTGTCAAATTGATTCCCTGGTGGTGAATGAAGGTTTCTACCAAAAGGAGAAGAATAGCTTTCTTTTTCTGAAGAAAGCTAAAATGTCCTATATTGTTTTCCTGATAAGAGCAAATATAAAAAGTGCACTTAAATCAAGACCTTTTCTGAAGTGGAAACATATGTAAAATGTTATGTAATGTCTTCAGTATCATCTTTCCTTCATGCTGTTTATGATGAGTGTTTTTGTCTGTCCACAGCTGGATCTACAGTGGGTGCAGGTTTTGGCAGAGGGCTGGGCGAGCCCTCTGAAGGGCTTCATGAGAGAGAGAGAGTTCCTCCAGGTCTTACACTTTGGCAACCTGCTGGATGGTGAGACACGACTGCACCATATTTTTGCATATTTACTCTTCTGATAACCTGCCAGGACAGTATCTTTATAACACAAAATAAGACAGAATACACATTTACAAATAAATGCTGCTGACTGCTGTTGCTGACTTTTTATTTTTAGGTATAATAACAATACTATACAACTGAAAAAACAGCTTATTTCCCAACAGAACTATCCAGTCTCACCCAGAAACAAGAGAGGGGTCAACCAAAATACCATGGTTCATCCCACATGTGGGTACAGGATCATACCATATTTAAATAAAGACTTCCGCCAGTTAACATTCATGTCTCAAAGACAAACTTATCATTGTTGCAAACCTCATACAGTACTGTACATGTTCCTAAAGCAAACCACAGACAGCAAAATTTGTTTTACACAGAAACACAACAGAAAAACAATACAACCTCTATCTATTTAACAGTTTTTCTAGATATTCTGACAATGTAAAAGTTTTTCTCATTATTTTAGAATCTTACAACAAAAAAATGTGTATGAAAAGCTCCTTTCTTAAATGATGATATATAGGACAATATAAAAAGATGCTTTTGTGTTTCTGTCTCATTCAACTCACATAACTAAGAAAAACGACCCAGTTCTTCTAAAACATCAGAACATCCAGTTTCCAGATGTCATGGTAAGATACCGCATGTCAGTTGGGCAGAGAACTTTTCTTCTTTTGATTTAAAAATATCTTCTAAATTTTGTTTAATTCTATTTCCTTATGATCTGATTTGATCTGAAAAACAAATCAAATTTAATCAAACCAAAATTAACTTCCTCTTTCAAAATAGTCTGCCTACGGACCACATATATGTGCGTCCAGTCTTTCCTACCCATGAGTTTGTCTCGCAGTCTACTCATGAAATCAATCCGATGCTGATTTCATATACTGATTAAGATAAAAACCAAGATATTTATATGAATTTATACACTCTAAGTCAGTCACCCTGTTTTGTTTGATGCACCCCTGCAGCCCCTTTATATATGAACTGCACCTTCATCAACACCACCTATCATGTTTCAAATTATTTCATTTTAATCGATTTTAACTGAATGTTGTTAATGGCACAAAAATTAATATTACACTTTCTTTTCTTGCAATTGAACCGTCAACATTTAGGTTGGTTGGTAGCACTTGGAGTGGCAGAAAGTGGACATTTCAGCCTTTACCAATGGACTGGTTGCACAGCAGACATTTTGACTTGTCAGACTTGTTTTTTTGGTCTTAATAATAAACAGTTCCATTAACAGTAACAATGACAGTGAACCAGCATGCACAATAGAGGGACATCCCATAACTGGAATGCAACAGTCCTTCATACAACTTTGAGTTTTCTGGTATGACATGTCAAGTGCTGTGCAAGGAGTCCATTTTTTTCTATTTCAATCATTTATCTATTGCTTTCAGCTGTCTGTTTCAATTAGTTATCCATTACCATTTATCCTTTTGGCATGTTTCTGCTGTTTATTCATTACATATTATCTATTTTAACTATTATCCATTATTTTTAGCTAACTATTTCAGTTGTTTATTCAGTACTTTTAGCTACTATTTGAACTGTTCATCACTTTATGCTACTGTTTCAACTTTTGTCACTTGCTTACAAGTTTAACACTATCACAACTACAACATGTGGTGTTCAAGTGTTACAGTTGACTCAATTTGTGGATATATATATTTACATATATATATATATATATATATGTATATATATTACTTGTTTGAGGCTGAACCCAAATACAGACACAGACAAGCAGATAAGCTGAAAAAAACAAGGATTTATTAACGATACTGTCTAAGTCTCACAAAAGACAGGCAGGAAAATGAACTAACAAAGTACTTATACTGGCAAGCAAAATAAACAAGCCTCAGAGCTAGAACCATAGTACACAGACAAAAGCTGAGCTATGAACTGGTGAAGACTGGCTGTGCAGGTTCTAGTTGGCAGATGATGATGGCGAGCAGAGACAGGACCCAGGAGAGTGACGGATGGAGACCATGTTTGCACATGCAAACACAGATAGATACACAGGAGAACACTAGGTGACACCAGTTAAAACAGGAACAAGAGCCATGACAGCATGTGGAATCACTGTTCTAAGTGCTCATCCCCAAACATAAATCTGCACTTACTGTGATGAACATGAGATGCATTTTAAGAGATTATAGTATTTTGTAAATAATATTTCCTTTGGTTCACTGGTTTAAATCACTTTGTCCTCCTCTATCTCAGGTGGGGCCATCAACTTGTCTGTCCCCATCGTCCTGCCTGTGAGCACTGAGGCCAAGCAGAAGCTGGATGGCTGTGCGGCGATAGCTCTTGAGTACCAGGGCTCACGTGTGGCTATCCTCAGAAACCCGGAGTTCTACGAAAACCGCAAGGAGGAACGATGTGCCAGACAGTGGGGCACCACTTGTCCACAGCACCCTTACATTAAGGTAATGAGCCATTCATCACACACAGTTATAATACCAATGTCTGGTACATGATTGCACTGCAGGCAGTGAAATCCTCTTGTAACTGCATCATTGTGATTTTGTGGCAAACAAAACAGAAATCAAGCTCCAGAAAAAAAACATTATATAATTAAACTCAGTTCAAATGCAGTGATTTTACCTCAACATTAATTCTAACTGCATGGACACTACAAAGGTTAGGCTTGTTGTTCCTGTGTTTGTTGTAGCGTGTGGCTGATGGGTTGGCTGACACTAGCATCCCAGTGAAGATTCATGTTGCTATCCAAGTACGCTGAAACAGTTTAAAGCTTTATATTAAAAAGTGATTTTTCTCAGACTTGTTGCTGCACCAGTACATTCTCAAAAACTACTAAAATAAACCTGGCTTGTGCTCAGGGTCAATACTAATAATTAACTATTCTTCTAATCTAACAGTTAAACCTAATACCACAGTACAAATTATGTCTGGGCAAAAAATGTATATGCAATACATGAATTAATAAAACGTTATAAACCAAACATTTACTTTTTCACTCTGTGTTTTTGTGTATATGATTTCAACAGACACCAACTTGGTAGTCATTTAAAAAGAATATCGCAGACTTTCCGAGTTGTTGTTCAGACTTACCGGGATGACATTCATGTGAATTTTCACAGTCGAATTCATTTTTCTGATTATTTCTTAAATATAGGCGTGGCCACAGCACAAAAAGAACTTAATCACCCTGTAAACAAAGGAGAGTATTCAGGAGAGAAACATCGACCTGCAATTCACCAGGGCAAAAGCTTAGTGGACAATAAAAGGTTATGGGGTTGTATAAAAAAACTTAACTAACATGAGGACAGAGGACAGAGCTGACTGAGTTAGTTTTTCCTGAGATTTGAAACACAGGGCTTTTCTTGGGAAGAGGCAGAGTCCTTATACCCCATTATTACCAGTTCTAATGCTTTTTACAGACTGGAAGTGGAAGAACAGCAGGTACAAACCATTTTTAGCCAAGTATGCAAAAAGAAATCAACTGAGCCGGATGGCTTGTCTGCCTTTCTGCTAAAAAAAAAAAAAACCCACCAGAACTAACTGCTGCAGGGTGTCCTATTTTTCAACTGTCATTTCCAGTCCTCTGGAAAACGTCCATAATCATTGCTGGGTTTAAAATACCATGCCCATCTGCCAACAGTGACTTTAGACCGTTACTTTGACATCTGTAGTGATGAAGTGTTTTGAGAGAGCCATAAGGGTTTTTCACACTGCTCAGGGCTAAAAACATTCTTACTGTAGAACCATCTTAGCGTAGTCTTATGCGCGTCATTGTAGAATGTAAACATTAGTCGCGTGTTCCAGCAGACATTTGACCGAGGGCTAGTAGAAGTCAGTTTGAATTTTGGGCCCTGGCTAAGAGTATGCAGTGTGAAAAGCATAGTAAACATAGTAAGCATTCTTACAGATGTCGTTTCAGGTATGGATCCTCTTCAGTTTGCATAGAGACAGAATCAGAGTACAGAGGACAAATTATACAGCCAGATTCAGTCTCAGCATAGCACACCTTTTTGATGACATCCATCTAAACCCTTTTATTATCTAATGTTTTAATTCCCTTCTTAATAAACAGGTTAAGGTCAATTGCCCCCTCTCTGAGGTCAGACACTGTAGCACAGGGGCTATGTGAGCTCACCGATCCTTTTTTACACTGAACACAAATGAATGCACAAGCAGACAGCCGAATAATTGCATCATCAAATTTTCAGATGACACAGTTAAATTAAGCCTGCTGTATGGTGATGACTGCTCCTTGGTTTATCACAAGGAAAGTGTCTGGTGTAACGGCCACCACTGTATTCTGAATGTTAAAGGTGCAGTGTGTAAGATTTAAAGGGATTTATTTGGCAAAATGAAATATAATATTCATAAGTATGTTTTCATTTGTGTATAATCACATGAAAATAGGAATAGTGCTCTGTTACCTTACAACGACTGTTTATATCGAAAGAGAGTTTTAGAAATTGTATTTTACACATCTTTCTTATTTATGTATGTATTTATTGTTGTGTCTTGATGTACCACTGTACTGTTTTGTTGGCTATGTTTTGTATTGTTTTTCAGGTTGGTTGCAGGTGTTAGTAGCACTATTGCCCAGGCCTAATTTCACCACAGTAATATCACATATCTTATTTTTTCCTCAATCATTATTCTCTGTTTATCACCTTGTGCAGATGGTCATGGAGGGAGGTGATTGGCTTGTAGGTGGTGACCTGGAGGCACTGGAGCGAATTAAATGGAACGATGGACTTGACCAGTACCGCCTCACTCCACAGGAGCTCAAACAGAAATTCAAAGACATGAAAGCAGGTTAGTAGTAGTAAGTAGCTACTGGTGTGACACTGATGATTAATACCGTTAAAACCGTTCCATAAATATACCATCAATAGAAGCTGGTGAGAAAACATAAACATGACAGCGATGTATTTAGCAGTGCACCATTTGTCTTTCAGAAGAACTTGACAAAGGACCAGATGAAATAAAATGGTAAATTTAAAGCTGCATGGTGATGTTTGTGATTTGTGTTAAGACATATTGAAAAGTAATGAACAATGAAATATGATCACATGTTTTAACTCTCACTCCCTCACTTGTATCATTTATTTATCTACACCACAATACAGTATGTGTTTTGGTCATGTTTTTGTTTTTTTTTTCAGTTCTGTTTTGCTGCCCTGTGGTCTCATCCTGAGTTTTGTAACTGGTGCAAGCATGTTGTGATGTACATTTAACAGATGAGGCTGACAATATTCTGCATTTTTTTATGGTTAATGAACCCCATGAAAAGGCCAAAGCCAGCAATGCTGTCTGCAGCTCTCAGAACCAAGCAGGTTTTTTCTACTGAAGATGTAAACCGGGGGTGGAAATCATATGGCCTGTGGGCCAGAACCAGCTCACCAAACAGTCCATTGGATGACTTCACAAAAGAGCGGAAAACATTGCAGAAATCAGCACCAGAATATAGTTGTCTGAAAAACAGTGACTAGATATTGATACTGAACGTTGTGCAAATTATTGTCAATCAGCAGCTTCAATACAAAATAATTTGACACAGGAGATGTATTTGTCCCATATATGTACAAGAACACATAGTGAAATGTGTATCAGACTTGTATTTTAAACATCGTTGGAACTACTACCATGATCTGTATACTGCAAAGCACATGTAATGACAGATGACTGACTGAATGTGGAAAAACTGAGATACTGTTGAAATTGCACTTACTTTTCTAAGATAATTAAGGTTTATCAATTGAACATTTTCAGAATGTACTTGAACTTCTTTAAATAACGAAGGGAGCAAAGTGGAGGTTGGTTGGTTGTTATTTATAGTTTATTATGCAATGGTTTTACTGGTCCAGCCCACTTGAGATCAAATTGGGCTATATGTAGTCCATGAACTAAAATGAGTTTGAGATGCCTGATGTAAACCTTTAGAAACAGATTAAAAATATTGATTCAGATTGTTAGGAAAAGCTTAACTTTTCCCTGTAGTTTCTAATCAAAAGGATGTACTCCATTTGTTGGGGACTATTTTCTGCTACAGATTTGGTCTGTTAGTGAGTATTTAGTAGGGCAGGGTAGCCGTTCTCAATACCTTTAAGGTATTGATTGCAGTAACACAACACTAAGTAGTATCAAAACTTCTCCAGTCTGATCCCTTTTCCAACAACAGAGCTCTGTGATTTAGAGGAATAAAGTATATTATGTTTGCTACATACACAAAACTTGTTACAAGCATCAATCCATTGGTGTTTTCATGGGATTTCTTAACAATAGGAAAAATATAGAATATCAGCCAGGGGCAATTTTGATGGCAGATGTATGAAAGTCCAGTTTAGTTACATAAACAGCAGTGTGAGCATGTTTGCTGTGACAGCTGTTAAAATACACAATTTCCTGCACATATTTAGAGCTGCACATATCATGAAGCTCCACTGTAATACCGCTGCTATTTCTACAAATACTGTCATTGTGTGAACTTTATCCTCTGCTCCTTCATTCTGTCCCTTGTAGATGCGGTATTCGCATTCCAGCTGCGTAACCCGGTCCACAATGGTCACGCCCTGCTGATGCAGGACACCAAGCGCCGTCTGCTGGAGCGAGGCTACAAGAATCCTGTCCTCCTGCTGCACCCGCTCGGCGGCTGGACCAAAGATGATGACGTACCTCTGGACTGGCGGATGAAGCAGCATGCTGCCGTCTTGGAGGAGGGCATCCTGGACCCGGCCAGCACCATCGTCGCCATCTTCCCCTCACCTATGATGTACGCCGGACCCACAGAGGTGAGCGGTAGTGCTGGTTTATTGTTTAGTCAGACGTTATGTTCAGTCTAGCTGTTGACTGTTCAACCATTTACCCATGGTTTGTGTATGTGATTGAATATTAACCTGTTTGTCTTCAAATTCCTCATCAGGTTCAGTGGCACTGTAGAGCCAGAATGATTGCTGGAGCAAACTTCTACATCGTTGGCCGGGACCCTGCAGGCATGCCTCACCCGGAGACTAAAAAGGACCTGTATGACCCCACCCATGGAGGCAAGGTCCTCACCATGGCCCCAGGCCTGACCTCTGTGGAGATCATCCCTTTCAGGGTCGCAGCCTACAACAAAACTAAGCGGGCTATGGACTTTTACGACTCAGAGCGGTGAGAAGATTTTTCTCAGTCAACATTTTGGGGAACTAAGAACCTGACAATTGACCTTCATGACAGCCATACAGATATGAAACAGTAATATGAGCACAGGTGTTAATGATATTTATTAAAGTCCTGTCCATTTAGTGTAGCAGACTCTTTCCAGTGAACCAACAAGCACAATAGCAGCATCCTGACTCTGTTTGACACCCGGAAGTGCTGCTTGCTGTAATGTCAAGAAATGCTTGTCTGTTCAGCTTCACACTCAGTTCTGCACTACCTTGGTTTCTCAGCAATACACTCGCCAATTGTGAAGTCAATCAGATCAACAGTTCTGGAGATATGCAAAGGACAGTAATACACACATACAGTCAGAAAGCGATTCCTTCTCTTATAGTTAGATAACGCTGCTACACTGCCACCTATTGGCTAAATGGCATCAAATTTCAGCACTTGCATTCCCATCAGTCCTCAACAATACACCCAACAAGTGTGACGTCAATTGGATGAACAGTTCCTGAGGTATACAAAGGACATACGTACATACAGACAAACTTTGTTTATACTGTAGTTTATCCCACAAAATGGCTGATGTTAAAAGGATCTGTGAAGAGCTCCTCCTGACTTGAATTATTTCATAAAATAGTCACTTAAAAATTACCACCATCACCACTTTATTTGTCACTGCATTTTTTTGAGACATATAATTTGTTAATACTCTATTATTGGAAGAATCCACAACACTTGTAATAATCTATCCTCTCCACTCTCTCCACACTGCTCCTCCTGATTTCTCTCCCTCTCTCAGACATGCTGAGTTTGAGTTCATCTCTGGAACCAAGATGAGGAACATGGCTCGGAGTGGACAGAACCCTCCAGATGGTTTCATGGCCCCCAAGGCCTGGAAGGTGTTGGTTGAGTACTACACCTCTCTCCAGAAGGACAAGTAATCAACACAGCTCCCCAATCAACAGCATACTATACTACAAAAACATGATAGTCAGCTCTTAAAGAGGTTTTTATTTTAGATCAAGTCTTGTTTTATGCATTTAGAGTGATGAATTTAGTTTGCTATAAACAATGATTCATTGTGGAACAGCTGGGGGGTTTGTACAAGTCACCAAATCAAAATGTTAAAGCATTACATTTTTACATTCCTATAAACCTATGTGATTTATAAATCCATTGTTTGTTTATATGCATATTAACTTAAACTTATGTATTTTAATAAATTAATGGTAACTAGAGATTCTTTTTTATTTTTATTTTTTAAGTTTAGGAGCACAACCCAAGGGAAATCAGTTTTGATATATACATGTAATTATCTAAAGGATGTATGACAAAAAAACATTTTATGGCAATTATATCACTGGGTGACAAGTTATTTGTATGACTTGAACACAGTTTTATCACTACCTACAGTGCCTATATGTTTTACATGTATGGATGTTGATTAATTCATCGTGTTAACGTTTCACTTTATTGTGAAATACAACATAGATTTTTTTAAATAATGTGAAAGTGCCTTTCTCTCAAATGTCAATACTGTTAAACAGCAAATACTTCAATTTTAATGCTGGCGTTTGCTTGAAACGTCTCTGAGATTTGTGTGATTTTATAAAATGGGCATGTACATTCATGTAATAAAGGCCTGCTGTTTTCAAAAAACAATGTATGTCTAATGCAGTAATAAAGGAAATTATTTGTTACTATGAATCATTGGTGACTGCCTAATGCTGAGATATTGTGTAAATAAGATTAGATAATATGTTCATTAATGTATCGGATTGAAATGTTTTCTTTTCTGTGATATCAAGGTGCCACTGATTATGCAACACACTTTACATTAACTTCTGTCTGTACAAGGTGCATACTTATCAATTGAAGGTTAAAGGTGGTGTTGACTGGGCAGGATGGCGTACTGCTGCAGCGAAGCCTAAAGTGCAATGCTGCCATCTGCTGGCAAGAATCAGTGCAGGAAAAGACACAAAGCACAGAGCAAGAAACTACTGGAAATGTATAAGGGCACAGACAGGTTCTGTTTCCACCTGCCAACCAAAAACAGTTTGATTTTCTGTTAAAAAAGAGTTAGAGAGTGAACTAGACCAGGGATTCACAAACTTTTTCATGTCACAATAGATGCACATTACATCAGGAACGTCCAGGTTTAGAGGATTTTGTCTTAAGGAATCCCCCTCTATTTTCTTCATTTTTAGGTATGCAGATGCAAACAGTCAATCAATAATCAAGCTGGGATAATCATTTAATTATTTTAAGCGTTATAAGGACATCAGAATGATGATCCCAAAAGCATGGACACACAATAAGGTTAGGGACCAGTTAAATAAATAGTGGTGGCAATAAGGAAGGGATAATGTGCAGTCAGCAGGTTGTTATTGTGAAATAAACCCTGACTGAGTGATGCAGGACCCGAAGCAAATGGTCTTGATTCATCCTGAAGGAGCTTATTTGACAATGAAGACATTATCCTGCTCATTGCACAGTTAATTATTTTACACAAAATATTGATTTAGACATAATTTTATTCATTTAAAAATGATTGCATTCTTAACAATGATCTGTTCCTCTCAACAATGGCCTGTTATACAGAAATAACCAGGGGTAGAAGTAATTAATCACAAATACTAAAATTACTGTACTTAAGTAGTTTTTTTGGGGTACTTGTACTTTTAAGGGTATATTTTCAAGTCTGTACTTTTATTTATATTTAAGTATGTACTACAGGATGTAATCTGTTTAGTTCAATAGCCATGGCAGTAACTGCACCTTATTTGACATTTTTTATCTGGTGTGACTAAACTTCCATTTAAAATGAGAAAAAAATATTTTTAAAAAAGAGAGTGTTTTGTGTCCTATAAATTATTGTTAGTGTAGTCAACTATTGCCTCAGGAAAAGGCACAAAATCTGCAAACCTTGTTTGGAGACGTGACAGTGACATCAATGGTTAAAAGTAACTAATACTCTGAGTAATTCTTTTGATGAATACTTTCTACTTTTACTTAAGTATTTTTCTAACATCAGCATTTTTGCTTGTAATTGAGTATTATTTTAGCACTATAACAGTACTTGAGTCAAGTATTTAACAAAGTACTGTAATAAAAAAAAAATACAATGATGGAAGTTACAAAATGAAACCTATAATACAGTACATATTTATACTGAACAGCTACTTCACTTCTTGTTCTTCCAAAAAAATTAAAATATTCTTACTCCTTTTGCTGGGGACCCCCTACAACTCACTCAAGGACCCCTGTTGGTCCCTGGACCCCAGTTTGAAAACCACTGAATTAGAGTTTCAGCAGTCTCAGTCAAGTGGAGAGATTTTTTTAAATGATTGAATATCTTTTGCATGTGTGTTTGCATTGTAAAACACTGTATTTGGCTCTGGACTGGCTTTGCCAGCAAGATCTTTTATAGCAGATTAAGGAGATCCTGAGACGCTTTCAAATTACACTTAAGAGATGGTTGAGTGAACATGAAGGACTGATTAATTTTACCAGTCATTAAGCTGCATGGGCTTACACTGCTATGAGATGAGTGTTCTTCTATGAGGAGAAGCAGCGTCCCCCTGTAAGAAGCAGATTCCTAATTAGCCTCACATGGGATCAGATCATTTAATCTGCGATGTTCCAGGTAACCCCATTTAAATCTGCTGAACTGCACCCTCAGTACTTATATAAAATCTCCAACTACTGTACATCCAACATGTCATGTCACTGAGAAATGAGTAGGGCAGTTACAGGTGTAAATCTCTTGTGTCCTACAGGCCCAGTTATTCTGAATATAGGCTAACACCCCGAAACGTGATGTGCTACCTGTCAGAGCACACAGGTGTTCAGCACTGACATGAAGGCTGATGTACAAGGCTGCTATTTTAAATAGGTAAATGTCAATTAGTTATCACAGATTCTATCTGGAACGGTTTGCACAGTCATGTTGCACGGACATGGGTCAGGTTATGGATGTGAAGATCATGAATGTCATGCCCGTCTCATTCTGTGGCTGGTGATGTTTGGTTCCACTTTATTTTACAGTACACTGTGTAACAATCCAAACTTGGTATCACATTAGACAAAAACTAGAAATGTTCTTTATTAGATCGTAGTCATCTTCGTCAGACTAATTAGAGAATAATTTGGCATGCATTACAACAGAACTGTACTGTGAACTAAAGTGTATTTTTTTGCCCACTGTTTGACTCTTATTAAACTTATTAGGGAGTAATTAGGGACACATTACAACAGAACTGTACTGTAAACTAAACTGAAATCACATATCTGTTATTTGCAAAAATTATAGATGTAGAGGAATATTTTGTTGATGGGTGACTGCACAAACTTTTTGTAATACTGTAGGCAGCTAATGTGATATGCTTTGTTCTAGAAGTAGCAGACATGATTTCACTTTAGCTAACAGTACAGATCTGTTGTGATGTGTCCCTAATTCGATTCTAATAAAGTCTAATGAAGGTTTAATAACAGGTCTAATGCTGTCTAATAAAGATTGTTATTATGTATTTGTTTTGTCTTATTTCATACAAAATAAGCCTTGTTGTGTCTTTTTAGTATTTAATACTGTAAAAAAAAGTGTGACTGTATGCTGGTCATCTGAGCTGCAACTATTACTATCCAATTAATCTTTTAATGAACTGGTCAAGAACATGTTAGAAAAAATGGGAAAATCCTCATCATAATTTCACATAGTCAGAGGTGATGTAATTCCATATTGCTTGTTTTGTCCATCCAACAGTCCAAAATCAAAGATATTCAATTTCCATTTGCACAGTTGGAACTAGTGAATCTTAGCACTTAAAAGTTAAAATTTTTGTGAATCAACTAATTGATAAATTGACTAATTGTTTCAGGTGTAATCTAAACCCTTTAAAACTCTACAGTAGGGATGCACAATATTGTTTTTTTTAAAATCTGATAACCAGTAATGACTTGCTTGTCATGGCAGATTATAATAAAATAACCAATAATTTCACATTTTTGTATTTTAAAAAGAAGTTCATATGATCTGTACTTAATGCACGCCTGAGCTAAAGAAAGTTTAAGACGACTTAATATTCTACAGCTCTGACCGAGCCAAATCTAATCATTACTGTTACAAGAAAAAAAAACAATGGTTATGACTTTTCAGGGGTTCATTCACTTTTTCAAGTTAAGTTCATCAAACAAACAAACAAAGAAACAAAAAAAAAAACAAAAAAAAAAACACTTTTGATATGTACTTTGGATTTTATAGAACATTTGCCTAAGAATTAAAATTTAATGCTTTGACAGTCTGTCAAATCAGATATTATTATAGTGGGCTAATATAAGGCAATACTGATATAGACAGATGTAGCTACGGTTATTGGCCAAAGTTTATTGTCCCTGATGTTTATTGTGCATCTCTATCTTATACTACCTGCAACTTTTGATTGCATCCTCATCATCAAAGTCTTTATTAGGCTTACATTGTGTGTGTTTGTACAGGGTTAATGAATAACATTATAATTGTTATTATTATTATTATTATTGTTGTTGTTGTTGTTGTTAGTAGTAGTAGTAGTAGTAGCAGTACTAGTAGTTATCATTAGCAATATTACAATAAAATATAGGCCATATATGTAATGTTATAATATTTATCATATTTACTAGTTTGATCTACTATTTACTTTTTTCGTTTTGTTTGTTTGTTTTGCTGCTAGTGTGCGTCAATGAAAAATAACTGTCTTTGGTCAATATCTATGCTCCATGTATTTACAACGTTAATATAATTTTGGATTATTGTAAGGATACACAATAAAGGTGGTATGCAAAATATATGAATGTGACACTGTGAATATTATAAACGTCTTATGGGTTGATAGGTTATGTGAATATAATTTCTATAGGTAGAAATGACAGTTTAAACCGCGAAAAGTGACATTATGTTGGAAACTTCCCTAATTACAGCCACACGTGACCACTTTGACAGAAGGGAGCGTCGCAGGCGGATTTATCCTTCCGCCACAAGCACGAAATAACTCTATTGTTGCGCTTTTTAGGGTTAAAACAATTGCATACGTCAATAGTCATTTATCAGTATCTAATATTAATTGTTAAAACAATGTAAGTTAGTACTGCATTTGCCGATTTTGATTAAATAGTGGGACTATATAGTGAGGGCGGTGGGATATTTCTTCTAAAATCCCAGCCTGCTCTACCTTCTTTTTTTCCTTCGGTGGAGGCCATGATGGGAGCCTGAGAGTTCAGCTGGAGCGAGAGGAGCGAGAAAAGAAGATGATTCCCCGGGACGGAACTGTCAAACCAATCTGTGCAGATTTCTGATCTTTGTATAGTCTATATACATTTAAGGTGGAGCCTGTCACTTTTTTTCAGATGTGTTCTTGGCAATCAGTCGATGACAATGTTGAATCGTTAGGAGGCTTTTGGATCGAAAAAGGAGGTAGCATTAGCTATTGTTGCTAGCTAGCTGCGCTAGCTAGCTAGTTAGCTAGCGAGCTAGCTACGTCTGAGTGACTGGATACGGGTTTCGGGAACCGGTGAGTTCTCTATCCTCTCGCTGTCAATCGCGGCGGCTGAGATTGAGCCATCGGCTTGGACCGTGTCTGGCACCTAAAGGTTTTTCTGAGGATAACTGCATGTATTTTATTCGGGGGTGTTTGCAAGACGAATTGCAGGATTGGGAAAGTCGGGCCTGCACGGAGGAGCAGAGCAAGGCCCGTCTTTATGATCCAGAGGAAGCCTTTCTAATCCTACCGACAGCCACTGCTAGCTCTGCTGGCTAGCACGTCTCTACGAGGACCTGCAAAATTCAGAGAGCAGACCCGCTGACTGCGACACACACGACCAGACAGCCAACAGTAGAAAAAGCTGTTTTTCATCATTTATCCCTTATAGACTCCTGTCACCTGCTACAATGACTGCGATTATAAAAGAAATAGTCAGCCGGAACAAAAGGAGATATCAAGAGGATGGCTTCGACCTGGACTTAACATGTATCCTTCCCTGTGTTTCTTATTTCCACAGCTCCCGGGACATTACGGCTGTAGTAATGTGTAATAGTTGCTTTAAGTAGTAGACCTGGAAGCAGAAATGTCAGTGGAGTAACGTGAGGTAGTTAGCTTCCCTGCTACTCAGCTAGCTGACTGGCTAGTTGGTCAGACAGCGCAGCTTTGCTGTCAGCCAGCATGTTTGAAAGATGGTGGATCTGTCAAACCAGCACGCATAAATGTCACAGTCATAATATAGCTGGAAAACCCCATTCGGCTGCACATAAGTGTATGTTTAAAGAAACGACAGGCCATTTAACTTGCATACCAGTCAGCGAGCAGTGGACCTAACTTGAGGTTGTGAAATTGTTGGTGCTATTAAGTTTTTTTTTTTCTTTTCAGTCAGTTGGCGTTTGAAGGCAGGTAGATGGTGTCTAGTGTTTATCTCAGACTGTTTATATTTAATAGTTTTTGTTTATACATTTATATACAGCTGTATGGTCCTGGCTTATGTTGCAAGTAGCTGACTAACATCCTTGATGGAAGCTTACCCTCACCTTTCCTCACCTCACCTGTGTCCTCTATAGGTGAGTATTCATTGATGGATTTCCACAAGTCTTGGAAAAAATCAAATTAGCAATTTCCTTCTCCTTTATGGAGATTTAACAATTGCTATTTCTGGCCCATCTGCAGGACTCATTTCTCATCTATTACCACTGATAATAGTTGACCTGGTTCCCCAGTGCAGTATTGCTGGTACTAAAGTTGGTACTTTTACTCATTTGGCTGGTGATAAACTAGATTAGCAACTGATGTGGTTTCCCATGGCCAGCTAAATGCAAATTCTGATGTGTGAAAGAGCTGAGAGAGGGTCATGGATATAGTTGTGATGTATGTGCACATGACTTTTGAGTCCTGATATTCCAGGTTGCAGAGCTGAAACAAGTTGATTCATCTGCAACGGTTTTGCTAATCTATTGCTTTTATGTTATTTTTTCTGCAAATAATCATTGCTTCCAGCTTCTGAAATGTGGGAATTGGACAGTTTTCTAGTCTTCTATGAGAGAAAATTGAGAATTTTTGTGTTTCGGACTTTTGAAGATGTCAGCATGGGTTCTTGGAAAATGTAATAGGCATTTTTCACTATTAGACACTGTTTAGACAAAATGATTAATCAACTAAGAACAGTATTTGGCGGATTAATTGATAATGAAAATGACTGCAAGTTGTAGCCCTTTTGGTTCCATACAGCATGTAGAAATTAAACAGGTCTTGGTATTTTGAGCATATTTTGCTCTGGTTTTTATCTGTTTTTTGCATTTTCTCAGTAACATTGCAGAGTAGTGTTACTTTGATTTAAAACTGTGACAAAAGAGGACATTATTGAACTGAATTAATGCAAAACTGGATGTATGTGTGAATGCAGATGCTGAAACATGTGCATCACTGTGTTTGATTAGATGCTTCTCACCTGGTTTTATAATGTGGTAAAGCTCGTGTCATGTCTCCCTGTGGCAGGACTTCGTGCAGGTGTGCAGGGGCACGCCACTCAAAAGTGGCATCCCTCTCTGGCTTGAAGTCTCCTACTGTTCAGATGTGGGCCCTTTCGAACTATGCCTTTTATCATTTTTGGCATGGTGTCTAAAAACAATATGGGCTCTCTGCAGTTATGTAATGCAGTATCACAGTTCTGGGAATTGCCCTTAAAATAGAGTTGCCAGTGATCTTGTATCAGTGCTGCTGTCTGAGTGCTCTCTCCCTCTCTTACCCTCTCAACCCACCACCTCTCCTTTGCTCTTTTTCTTTACTACTCCCACTCTAATTCTCCCTCCCTCTGCTTGCCCCCTTTCCTCTGCTCTCCTCCTTTCCTGTCCTCCCCACCCCCTCCTTGCTCGGCGCTCGCCGGTTCCCACTCTCCCTTTTCCCCCCTCTCTCTTGCTCTCAGTTGTGGATTTGGCGTATGCATAGAGCCGAAGCAGGGCTGGCTTTAAAGAAAAGGCGTGCCTGAAACGGCAGATTTTCTTTCTTTTTTTTTTTTTTCTCTCCCCCCTCCTACTTGGAGCTTCCGTCGGGGGTCCCGTATGTGCGTTTCCTCCCAGCTGCAGAGACCAAGCCCCCCATGCCCTGGGCTGAGGCTCTCCTGGGAGCTCTGGAGCTTTTTAAAAACACTTATAATAGTCCGACTGGGATCTCTTTGCCATTAGTTACAAGGGTTAGAGTAGCCTATCCAAAGCATAGAAAACCTGTTTTTGGCTCCTAATTAGGTCTTTGAGGCATTAATGGAATGGATTATGACACAATATGTACAGATAGGCTACTCTGTCATAAGCTACAGGGAAGTATCTTGACAGTATGCAAATAATACCATAGATTTGTTGTTGAGTTTGTTGAATTCATGCATCAAGGCCTGTGTTGACTGTATATCGGCTGCATTAGGGCACTTATTCGATTTCTTACACTGGATTTCATTGAAGATCGCTAGAAATAGCTAAAATGTTTGAAACTAGGGCTGTAACCAACAATTATCATTTACTTTTTAAATCGGTCTATAAAATGTCAGAAAATGTTGATCAGTGTTTCATAAAGCCCAAGATCATGCTCTGTCCACAATCCAAATATATTCAGTTTACTCTTATAGAGGGGTTAAAAAACAGAAAATATTTACACTTAAGAAGCTGAAATCAGAGAATTTAGACTTTTTTTATAAGTAAAAATTAATCAAAATTTTGGGGGGTCAGAAATCTGTTTGCCCAAAATAATTTTTTTCCCCTGCCCCTGTATACATTGTTTCGTCAGCAGTTACCAAACAACAAAGACTAAAATTAATTGTCATGTTTAAAGCTACTACAACAAGTTTTTAACTGGTTATGAAACGTCTCAATTTAATACTGATGCCTCAATATGAGATACATGAGTTTTCAAGACCATCCGTGAGAATATCAGCTTGTTCCATATGGTTGTCTTTGAAATCAGATGAAACAAGCCTCTGTTTTCATTTTCCCAGAAAGTTTTTACAATGAGTTATATGTTGCCCAGTTAAGCCAGAGTAGATGTTTATTTAGATAATTTTATTTTTGATGCTATATTTTGTGGCTATTACGGTGTAAATACTACTGCTATTGTCCACAGAGGCCTCCAAAATCAACAAAACATGAAAGTTCTTCATTGTATCTTTAATCTTCAGCTGCAACCAAAGTGATGTCTTGAAATGTCTTTGGTCAGTCCAAAACCCAAAGTTATAGATTAAATATGATTTTAAAAAATGTGAAAAGTAGGAAACCTCCATATTTGAGAGGCTGAAAAGAGTATTTTCTAGGATTTTTAACCATTAAATGATTATGGGCAAGTAGATTGCTAGATTTACTGGCATGGCATTTTATGTGCCTCAGGCAAGCGGGTAATCCTTACTGTTTAGCCATGCAGACTGATCAGTCGATTATCAAAATAGTTTGCAATTAATTTTTTAATAAACATCATTGCAGTAGGACTGTAACTAACAATTATTTTCAATGTTGATTAATCTGTTAAAATGTCAGAAATTGGAGAAAACTGCCGGTCAGTTTTACCCAAAGCCCAAGATGACATCCTCAAATGTCTTGTTTTGCCCATGACCCAAAGATATTCTGTTTACTATCATAGAGGACTAAAGAAACCAGGAAATATTCTCATTTAAGAAAATTACTCTAAGTGATTAAACGGTTATCAAAATAGGTGATAAATTCAATAATCGATTAATGGTTGCAGCTGTACTTGGAACTGCATTAATCTTTGTACATGTATCTATGTCTTGATTGCAACATTTTTCTGTAACAGCAGGTATGCTGATTGGATAGAAAACTGTGTGCATGTACACCATGAAAAGAGTTGTGCTGGTGTGCTTCTGCTCGTGCAGGTACTCGTATGTGTGCACACCAGCAAAGTTTAGGATTATGACAAGCCGGCCATGCTTTTCTCACCAGAGTTGTCAGACGCGTGTGTCAAATTTTTCTGACCAGTTAAAAAGTGATTTGACTCTGGAAATATATGGCCGCCTCAAAATGAAACAGACACATCCAATTAGAATTATTCAGCTTTTCTATTTTTGACACCGTGGCACAGGAAGTGTAAGAAAAGGTTGCCCTTTAGTCAGTGGTTAGAGCGTGAAATCCCACAGCTTATGGCAACGAGCAGACTTCAGTTACAGGTAGGCGTTTTGCAGCCGAGCCTCAAAGACATGCATGCCAACTCAATTATTCTTTTCTCTGCAACATGACACTGATGTGTGCCTTTAAGATTGTATGTATGTCACCGTATAATTGGTCACGACGTCTTCCATCACCACCCTGCGCTGAAATACGGAGCCCTGCTCGGTGATGTAAAGGCAGCCAGGTGCAGCACAAGGGAGGTGGTGCAACCAGAAGTTAAACTTGTAGTGGAATCTGGTGTGTGTGGTTTCTGAGGTGTTTATTTCTTGTCCATCACTGAATGTCATAGAACTGCCTTCTGCTGCAAGTGCAAGTTGCAAGTTGTGACACAAAGGATATACGCCTGATGGAACAATTTTTCTACCTGTGACTTCATGCTGCCTGCGTTCGATCTCTGAGATATTCAAATTGGTCCGGCCGCGCTCAAAAGAGAGATAAGCCGAACATTTGCGATGATCCCAATATAACTTTGGGCTCTAAAAATAAATACAGGTCAGGGAGCGGAGACTCTCCTCGTGCACCCACATGTGGGCCTGGCTCGTGCAGGAGCACTGTTACTCCCGTCCTCTCTGCCTGCTCCTCACTGTCAAGGCCATCTGTCACAACACACACACACATACTCTCTGATCAGCGCCCCCTCCTCTGTGTTCCCATCTATCCATAACTACAATGACACTCGTATTGACATTGGCTGAAACTTTGTCACAGCAACTTAGTCGATTAATCAATTAGTCCAGGGGTCAGGAACCTGCAGACCTCATGTGGCTTTCACAAAAATATATGAAAATGAATGTTTCTTTTTTTTAACATTTCATTTTACATTTGTCATTGTTGTAGGTCTAAAGTGACTATTACATTGTTGAGTTATTAAACTGTGTATACAAAAGAGTTTTATTAGATCGTCAAGTAAACTGTGCTTCATAGCCTATATTTACAGCTCAGCACATTTTCCCCTAAATTTTGTCGCCGGTTGAGTCATATGCAGGTTATAGATGCCAAATCTCCTAAAAAGAAAAGTCTCAAAGGAAAACAGAGAATTTCAAAGAAAAAAATTTAAGGAAAAAAAAAAAAAAAAGGTCATTGCAGAACCCTGAGCCCTACTTCTTTTGGATTAAAATATGCATTTTATTTTGGTGTTTTTACACAGAAGAAAGCATAGGTAGACCTACTTATTCTTTAAGTTAAAGATCTGGTGCTGTGTGTCTCGGTAACGGCGTCTTCCACAGTCATGCACAGTGTACATTTCCTTGACTGCTGCCTGAACAGATATCTACCCAAACATCATTGCTATGGGCTTTCCAGCAGAGCGACTTGAAGGCGTGTACAGAAACAATATAGACGATGTAGTACGGTGAGTTGTGTTGCCTCTGCATTTGTAAGAGATTGCATATTTATTCACAGTGGTATGCAATTGATTTCATATTAATCTAATAAATATTTTCTCCATCTTATGTTCTCTCTTGCAAACAGGTTTTTGGATTCAAAGCATAAAAACCATTACAAAATCTACAACCTGTAAGTGTTGCACACACACACCTGAACTGCTCTTAGTTTATTTAATAACTTCCTCTGTGTGTTCGCTAACTGGAGCTTATTCTTCCTGTTTCAGCTGCGCAGAAAGACACTACGATGCTGCCAAATTTAACTGCAGAGGTAGGCTGCTCTACATGTTCAATAAAAACAACAAAAGATCTCTGAAGATGTCCACGGTGTCTTCCTCCCTGTCTAATCTATTCTGACCTGTCCACATCTCTTTTTTTTTTCTCTCCATCCTCTCTGGTTACAACTTTGCGTGGGCCCTGTGTCCTGTCACGCAACAGTTGCACAGTACCCCTTCGAAGACCACAACCCTCCTCAGCTGGAGCTAATTAAGCCGTTTTGTGAAGACCTGGACCAGTGGCTCAGCGAGGACGACAATCACGTGGCGGCCATCCACTGTAAGGCTGGGAAGGGCCGCACCGGAGTCATGATCTGCGCCTATCTCCTCCATCGCGGCAAATTCCTGGAGGCCCAAGAAGCGCTTGACTTTTATGGTGAAGTCAGGACAAGGGACAAGAAGGTGAGATGTTAATGCACGTCTCCGCGCAGCAGCTCTTGTACTCTTGTCACTTCAGATCAGGTGTTGCACATATGGCTGCAACTAATGGTTGTTTTCATGAGTGATTATTGTGTGAATTAACTGAGTATATATCAGAAAATTGAGGGGGGAAAACGCCAGTTGCATTTTTCTTAAGCTGTCATATATATTCTGTTTACAATGATATAAAACAAAAGAAAAGCAAAAAATACTTTGTCCCAGAAAATATTTGGCATTTTCACTTGAAAATTGTGTTTATTTATTTTAGTTTTAGCTCCAGCTGCAAACACTTATAAAAGAGAATGCTTTATATAGGTTTGGGATGTCTAACCATCATTTCTGTCGTTGCAGGGAGTAACGATCCCGAGCCAACGCCGCTACGTCTACTACTACAGCTACCTACTGAAGAACCAGCTAGAGTACAAGCCGGTGGCGCTCCTCTTCCACAAAATGGTGTTCGAGACTCTCCCCATGTTCAGCGGGGGCACCTGCAGTGAGTCACGCTCATGTTCAACTTTAACTCCAAACTAGGGCGTAGGCATGCATAGCGCTGTTCAAACAGAACGAGAGCCTTGGATGTTGTTGTGCTCTGTAGGGCTCACCCACGCTGCAGTTTAGCACCACAGAACAAGAGAGGGTCATCTACGGTGGAGCTGAGTCGTCCTGCGCCGGGGATTTTAAAACCGAATCAAGTGTGGCTGAATTCGCTGCAGTATTTTTGGACCTTTTGACTAACAGGGGCAGCTTCTTATTGATTAAGTCTTCCTGTTGCTGCTTACAACAAGGCCAAGTTATTTTCTGCACGCTATATGAAAAAAAAAAAAAAAAACTTGAGCCAGATCCCCCTCTGCTTGTCATAATAGAATCTTCAAAGTGGCTGAAAATAGAAAACGATCGCCTTCTAAGAGTTTTACTATCTCAGGTTAGCTTCCTCAGAAGGATTGCCTTTAGAGGAGTCAGACTTTGTTTGCGTTCGGTTTGCCATGCTCACGGTATTTAGAGGAATTACAATATGCACTGTTTAAACAGAGTTATAGCCCTGCAGGAGGGAAGTAAACTGGACCGTCCACTAAAGCCACATAAGCATGAGTTTTATGAGCTTTGCTTGCATATAATCAGGAAGTAACTAAAAGGCTGTAAAGGAATTAAACATTTTGGTCTGATTTATTTTATCAGGCTGTAGCACAGTAGTTGAGTGTGAATAAGTCACTGTAGTAAGCTTCAGTCATGAGTATTTACATATCACTGCATGTTTGCTCAGAGCTTGAGTGGTATGACTTTGTTGTAAAATGGTCTGTACGCAAACAGTGACATTTGTACCCCGAGTTCAGAGGCAGATTGACACAGACAACAAAGGACTACAAGTAGGCTTGATTTTAATGGAGCAGTATGTAACAGTTGCTCATCCAAAAATGATTACTGCAGTCCAAATACAGAGTTGGTGCCATAGACTGTATATTAAATAGGTTGAAATCCTATTTAATTTCCAGTCTGTGGTTGAAAAGATTTGTTTCCCCCTTGTCCCCTCCTTGCCTCGTAATATCATAATAAGAAGCGATGACGAGTCCTTCAATGTAAGTTGATCAGCTGTTTCTAACTGTCAGTTATCTGTCAGTGTACAGCTAAACCCATTATCCTGAAAACAAAAGCCCACGGTTCTGCAAATACACACTGTGGAGTTTGAGTTCAGTGACTGCCTGTCTTACCGCCTGCCAGACGCCCTTAATGCTACATATTGCTCCGTTTGACTGTTATAAACATCTACTCCTTGTCAAAGATTATTATTACTAATTTCTAATGAGTCTTAAACACTTATTCACTTGGTGAACATTTGGCATTAATTTGAGGTCTAATATACATGAAACTGGCAAATAAAAACATTCTGGCCAGAAAATACATTTCAAAGGACACTCGCAACCGCGTTTATTTCGACTTATTAAGTATTTTGACTTATTATGTTGCCTTAATTTCTGATGACATCATAGTCATTTCGTGATTTATTACAGTAAATGTATTGGATTTCTCCTTTTAAAGTCCGTTTTGATTTAGTTGAGCCTTTAGGCAAATGCAAGTCCTTTGGTACAGTTTCTAAACCAATAATGATACTTTTTCACCTTGTTGCGGAAATTTGTTTTTATTGTCAATGTGCATATTCTCCTGACGTGTAAATGGTGTGTATTTTACTAAGTATAGAAAGCAGTTGTAAGTGGTTTCATAGGTCTTTATGGTCAAATAACCCTGTTTTCTTGCTCAAATGTGTCTGAGTCACATAATGTTATGCTTTTCTTGTAACTGAATTTGTCCATTATGAACTAACGGTCAGAAAAAGCACTTCTTTTTCCTTCACTTCTGTGGCTTTTTAAACCCTAACACCTGACTGTGCTGGACAGCCACGACTCTATTGATCCTTCTCTTTTCCTCCTAACTTACCCAATTAAAAAAGGCCCTATTCTGAGTTTGACGTCTTAATACATCCACACATACCTCAGCCTCTTTTAGCCTCAGGTTTGAGCTCACCTCGGCTATAAAAGAGTTTGATAATTCAGTTACAGATAACTCCACATCACACACGTCTGTATGATACATCCACCAAACAAAACTCAGATGTTTTGTGGTCGTTTTTGATCGTCAGCAGTCACAAGTTCCCCCTTTCCTCCTTCCCCTTTGTGTAGCTCACACACACACAGACACACACACACACACACACACACACACCAGGTCCCATGTCAAATGTGTTAAGATGTACACCTCCACTTAAAAGCCACATACTGTGTGTTGTTCTTTTTAAAAAAAAATATCTGTGTAGAGCTCTTGTGTTTGTGCCTGCTGTGCTGTCAAGCCCCTGACAGGACAGGCCAGCCAGGCCCTGTTTGTGATAATCTCCTTCTTTCTCTCTAAGGGGACAGTACCGTTAAAAACAGGAGCGAGCCGACCCCTCAGGGCTTCAAGAAAGGGAATTGGCATTGGGGTAAATGAGCCTTTCATCCATTATTATTTCACTCATTTGCTTTTATATGGCCCCAGAGATCCACCAGGCAGGAGCAGTCTGAGGTAGACATGTTGCCTAGCAGGAAAGGACTAGCTTACAGGCATATGATTTCATCTCCTACTCCACCCCACCCTGACAGGAAGAAGAAAGGTTAAAATGCTTCTATATGCAACGTGTTGCGCTGGTCCAAGACCAAACCGTGACTGTCTCATCAGAATAGGGTCCTGTGTCTCTGGTTCTGGGTCTCTTTGGGTGTTAGATTTTGTGCTCTGCTATTTTTCCCTTTCTCCTCCTTAATTTTAATGTAATATTTTGCACTTACTCAGTTTTTGGGGGGGAGTGGTGATGGTGTGCTGTGCTGTTTCCTTTGTCAAACTCATGTGATAACACTAGTAATCCCGTCTTGCTCTCCTGATTCACTCCTCTGTCACTCACTCTTCTCCTTCTTCTTGTGTTTTCTGTCTCTTCTCCTCACAAATGTCATAATCTCCCCCCCTCCTCCGTCCATCCCTCCTTGTGCAACGTCGACACTCTTCGCAGATCCCCAGTTTGTGGTGTACCAGCTGAAAGTAAAGATTCACACGTCGAACCCCGCTCACACGCGGCGTGAGGACAAGCACATGTTTTTCGAATTCCCCCAGCCGCTGCCAGTTTGTGGAGACATCAAAGTGGAGTTCTTCCATAAACAGAATAAGATGATGAAGAAGGTTAGTCGTGTGTGTTTGTTTGTGTTTGTGTATGTTCATTGTTGCTTAATTTGCTTGGTACTTGTCGCGGACAAATTAAGGGCTTATTTCAGCTGTTGATTGTCATGACCTCTGTGAGGTTGAAGAACAATCAGTCAGCATTTGACTAAGTGTTTTCTCACTTAGCTGGGTGCCAACAATTATGCACTTTTTAAAGGATAAGGATGAAGGCATTCTTTTTATTGCCAACAAATCCCAAGACCAAATCCAAAAGGTCTTGTATTTTTTGGGTTATTAAAGCCTGATAACAGTTTATTCCTCTGTACCATAGACCTCCATTGCTGTAAAAGAAAGTCTGAAAAACCACGGAGCCACTCCATCACACTTGACATATTCCTTCAGTCCCACAACCATGGGCACCTGGGCTGTACAGTCAATTGAAATATCAAAATCACAATATAGCCAAGTGAAGTGTCCAAATCACAGAAGATGCAGTCTTTTGAAGGGAAAAAAACATCATCATTATGAAGGATTTAGTGCTGCAGAGATGCTGGGGCCTGTAGATCCTGTTCTAAAAATGTAATAAAACATGTTTGTTTGGTAAAGACCCTAACAATTTGTCTAGTTTTTACTTGCCCTGGCAAGTTCTTTGCAAAACCCGGTGAAAAACATTGCAAGATGCATCACACGTTTTTTACAAAAGCTGCTGTGAAGTCTTGCATTTTAGGCTGCAACAGCCCCCCCCAAAAAAATCTGTAAAATCCTGGAACGACTGACTATTGCAATCACTATCCATCAAATTCATCTCTGATTTATTTATTTATTTATTTTAATTTTGTTATTGTCGTTTTGTGTTTACTAGTAGGCACAGTAGTTTATTTTCATCAATTCCCATGTTCACCATCCTGCTGCAATAAATACTTAATAATGAAACAAATGTGTATTAATCCATGGCTGAAAGTAATCCCCAGCAACTGCAGTATTTACTCTTTGAGTAATGTTTGCTAAAAACTGCAGTGCCTAAAGGCTCTGTAACTTCCTAAAACAGCTGGGTGTTCAGAAGCCTTGTTTAAATATGAAACTGTTTGTGAGCAGTTCTTAAACATTCAAATCTTCACCAGAAGCAAATGGGCTGGAGGCTGAGTGCACAGACAGGTTAGAGAAGTCTGAAAGCATTGAGAGACGATGAATTGCTGTTGGATTTGTTTTTATTTTACCTGTTTAGCCCTAATTGTCAACAAATCACATTTTAAATAATCACATCACAATTATTTTGACAGATATTGTGGTAAGATAAACAGTTAGTAGGATTGATAATTTCTTGCATCACAATTTTCATTTTAACTGAAAAAGCTATTAAAATCACGTTTTTCCTCTGTCAAAAATTGCAGCATCTGTGATTTGGATATTGCATTTGGCCATATTGCAGTTCTGATGTTTTTATGAATTGCGTAGCCCTATTGACAATAAGGAAAAACAGAGTAATGGCAGCTTTAACCAACAGGACTGAACCCATAAACAAACTAAAAGAAATGTTCCTTTGAATACTTTTTTAAAAATTTCTCATTACATTTCCCCTCTTGTCATCTCTGCCCCTCCAGGACAAAATGTTCCACTTCTGGGTGAACACTTTCTTCATCCCTGGACCAGAGGAGAGCGCGGACAAGATGGAGAACGGGGCGGTGAACAATTCAGACAGCCAGCAGGGGGTACCGGCATCGGGCCAGGGCCCGCCGCAGAGCGCCGAGTGCAGGGACAGCTGCAAGGAAAGCGGCAGGGAAAGCGGCAGGGAAAGCGACAGGGACAGGGACTACCTCATCCTGACGCTCACTAAGAATGACTTGGACAAGGCCAACAAAGACAAAGCTAACCGCTACTTCTCGCCAAACTTCAAGGTAAAGATTTAATTTACATATTAGTTGGTTAAATGGATTGATTGTTATTTTTTAAGTCCGTTTTTGTTATTGCACAGACTGAAGTCAGTTTTCATTTTTAATTCCAGGTGAAGTTGTATTTTACGAAAACCGTGGAGGAGCCTTCGAATTCTGAGGCAAGCACTTCGACATCCGTCACCCCGGACGTTAGCGACAATGAGCCAGACCATTATCGATACTCTGACACCACTGACTCTGATCCGGAAAATGAACCTTTTGATGAAGAGCAGCACACACAAATCACGAAAGTGTGAACTCTTTTTAAAAACAAGAAAAAAAGAAGAAATTATACACCTGAAAAAAAGGAGAAAACTTGAATATAAACTCAAAAGAAGAACCTTTGTCCCTTCCCTCCCCCAGACGGCAATAGAATATCATCATGTCAAATGCCAATTTTAGGGAAAAAAAGATAAATATCCTGACCAATATATTGTTTTTTTATTTTTCTTTTTTTCTTTGGCACGGCCATGTACCATGTGCGAGGTATTGACACTGTTGCCCCATGGGAAAAGGTGCTGTAGCTATAAAAATGTATTTATATATATATACATATACATATGTATATGTTTATACATATATACATGCATATATAAACAAACTTTTTTGTGTCAAAGACAATGGAAAGAGTACCACAATCAGGAGACGGGAGTTGAAGTGTGGGAGAAGTTAGACTGAAAAACTAGGACTATGCTGCTCCTTCTCCTGTCTAAACCAAGGCCAGTGCTGCAGTCACTTTGTTTCACTCCCTCTCTTCTCCTCCCCCTCCTCCTCCTCCTCCTCCTCCTCCTCCTCCTCCTCCTCTCATCTTTTACTCTCCCTCCCCTCCATCCTATCCTCCTTTACTGTGAATGCTTCTTGTGCTCTTTGCAGGCTGTCTCACGTGACTTTTGGTCTTTGTGCAGTGCAAACTGCATGCGGGCAGTGGGTTGGGGGTGGGCGGGGTTATGAAGAGGCTGTGATGATGTCTAAAGCATTGCCATTCCTGTTCCCACTGTGTATACGTTAAATTATGCAGAACAAGGCATCCCATGTAATTGTTAATGTTTTTTTTTATCCTAAGATAATAAAAATATAATACACAAAACAGCAGGGAGACAAGTGTTTGCAATAATGTCAACACTACATTTAAAGGACAATGGTGATTTGCATGTATTGGAATTGGCGTCCATCCCTAATAAATGTATGCAATGTTGTCTTTTTCTTAAAGAAACCAGCTTTGAGATGTGTCTTCTGCGTGGGGTTCCCCAGTGCTTTGAGTCATGCTCAGAAAATTACATCAGAGGTTTATGTAATGTTCTCCCTGCGCTGTTTGCAGTTAATGAAAATCATGCAGAATGAAAATGGAATTTTTTCTAATATGCGGTTGTCATGAAACGGCGAGGCCGCTGCAGTCTTTAACTCGACACCACCGCTGTCAACCGAAGCTGTAATTTTAAGTGACGTGCAGACCCCGTGACCCAAACTTGAGCATGTGTGAGGTGGAGCATGTGAGGAAAATGTGCACAAGCGCCGCGCTTGATGACAAAAATGCTGTAAAGCAGGTTGTCGTCGTTGCAGCTGCCAGGGCTCTGTTAACAGTAACTTCCTGCTTTAAAGGTCAGCGCTGCAAATAGCGGGTGGGACCTGAGGTAGGAAAGTGATGGAAGGATTATTATTGAAAGTTCAACCGAGGGCAACTTCAACCAGGGAGCTGAGCATCTACATTAATGGCTGTCTTATCAGTGAGGGGGAAAAAAAGCATATAAATCTGTTGAAGAGAAACAGCAGCAGTTTGCTTTCATTCAAACTTGATTGGTAATTGAAGTTCACACAACTGAGCAATCACTGTAATGCTTTAATAAGTCAGACAGAGCATTTTTCTTTTGATGTTTCTGCTGCGTAGTAGAGGTGGCAAAAGTACACTTACTTTGAACTGAAGTACACATACTGATACTTGTGTACAGGAAAAAAAAGACCGGTAAAAGTAGATGTACTGATTTAACTTCATTACTCAAGTAAAAGTGAAAAAGTAGACTTTGAAATGCACTCAGAATACAAAAGTAAAACTTGGTCCTCTGAAGGACATTTCTACTGGTAGGTTTTGTGCAAAGCTAAATGAGCCTCACCTTTTCTGCTGTCCAGCCTTCTCTACTTGTCTGTCTCATGCTGTTACATCTTTTTCGTCTTGAAACATAATTTTCATCCATCATTTCGTCTTCAGTGTGGTTTTTAGTGTTTTATCTTTTTCATCTTGTTAGTTTTTTCTTTTTTTTTTGTCTGGTTAAAGGCTTCTTATGTCTTTTTCCTGTTGCGTCTTTTTTTTTGTCCCATTATGCATTTTGTGTTGGTTTTGTCTTGTTACATCTTAAGCGTTTCTCGTCTTGTCACGCCTTTTGTGTTTTTCATCTTGTCGTTTTAAAATTTTCTTTTGGTTACATCGTTTGCATTGTGTTGTCTTGTTGCGTCTTTCTTGTCTTTTTACCTTTTTTACATTTTATCTTGCTGCGTCTTTTACCTTACTTTTCTGTTTTCAATCTTCTTTTGTCTTGGTACATCTTGTTTTGTCTGGTACTGCACTTTTCACCCCGTTGTGTCTTTTTGCGTCATTTCTTTTTTGTCTTCCTACGTCTTTTGTCTCATGGGTTCTTATTAGGTCTTTTATGTTGGTTTTTTGTCTTGTTTAGTCTTTTTCATCTTGTTACGCATTTTTTGTCTTGGGTCTTTTTTGTCTTGTTACATAATTTCCCTTTTGTCTTGTTACGTCTTTTATGTTGTGTTTCGTCTTTTTCCGTCTTTCTTGTCTTATTTAGTTCTTTGTCTTGTTGCATCTTACATTTTTCATGTTGTTTTGACTTGATCTCCTCATGTCTTTTCTGTTGTTTTTGTCTTGTTTCATCTTTTTTTGTCTTGTACTGCACTTGTCTTTTTTTGTCTTATCATTTTTTTGTCTTGGGACTTTTACATTGTCTTGCATCTTGTTTAGTCTTATTCATCTTATGTCATTTTCATCTGGATACATCTGTCGTGTGTGATATGTACAGATGGACACAAAGAAATAATCGTTTCTGTATTATTGTTCCATCTATATAGGTTGAAATCAGTCTTTATTGTTAGGAAGGCAGCACGCAGTGACACAAAATAAAACAAATTCTTCTCAAATGCATTAGAACTAAAGTTAAAAAGCCTGTTTTGAAACTACAAATATTAGATCAGATACCTGAAAAATCTACCTAAGTACAGTAACAAAGTATTTGTATTTTCCACCTCTGCAAGTAGCAGCCCATTTCCTGAATTGATTTCAAAGCTATGCAAAGACTATGGAACTCAGATTACAAAAAAAAAAAAAAAAAAAAAAAGTAACATTAACATTTCTGAGCTAAAAAGCAGCCTGACCTCATACCGAACCATCAGCGTTGCATGCAGAGTGGCTGCTGCTGCTGGTTAATCAAGGCGTTCTCCACATGAAATGAGCAGAGGAAGGAAAGGCTACCAGCCCAGGAGGGAGGAGCGCGAGGCCTCGGGTAGACGACGAGCCTGCTCTGCTCGCAGGCCTGTGTGACTCCAAATGAAAGAGTAACAGGATTAACCACCATGTCGCTGTGATAGGAGAGAAGAGAGTGGCAAGACCCTGGCTAAAGCATGGCCCAAAGTCTCCTGATAATAAAATAAAGTATGAATTAAACATATATATTTAAAAAAAAATGTTCCACCCCCAGAGGCAGGCAGTCACATAATCCCCTTCTGCTCTATTAAGACTCAGTCCCCGGCTCTTTCGTGTTGATAGAGACATCAAAGCCAACCAGTGCAGCGTCAAATGAGACAGGCAGCAGTCGCAGGGGCCCGACTGTAATTGGCTGAGCTGAGAAGGAGGGAGAGACTCTGGTAGATTAATAATGAATGTGCTGTGCTGGGTTGAGAGAGACCAGAGAGAGATGCCTCAGCTCTCCACAGGCAGGCGAGACTGAATAGAGCGAAGGGGGCTGACTTCAGTGGAGCTTGAGAGTCCACATCTTTTTTGATTGCCCTCCTCATCACACACGCTCACACACAAACACAGACACAGGCAGCAGAAGCAGCATCTGAAATATTAATCTAATCAAAATACGTCTTCATTTGTATGTGTCGAGCATCAGCTCTTCTAAAATACGTTCGTTTGTTTGGTTTTTCTGCATCAACACTTCTTGAGATGAGGCAAAAATGGAGAAACTGGAGATTTGGAGGAATATTTACTTTGTATATTTGAATCTGAATGTCCCTCCATTATGTGGGTCACAGCGACGCAGCCACATAAAGGTGCAGTGCCGTCTACAACGTGTACAACAGGGAAAAAAAAAAGGATATGAATGTTTATGTTTTATTTTACATTCATCAAGGTTTTGAGATACTAAGCCGAAATTTTGAGTTAGTAGGTCAATATTGTAACAGAAAGTCAAGATAACAAGATAGTTGGTCAAAGTTACAAGAGACTAAAGGCCTTTGAAATTAATTATACCCAATTTTTCAAACTTTTTGTGTGTTCCATGTGAACTTGCAAATTTTTGAGTTCCCATTTGGAAATTTCAACCTGAATGCCCTTAAGTCGGATTTCTGACTTGGAAAGTCGGAGGAAATCCACAAACCCTGCCCTCAAAATCAGTATGGTTCTGTGCATTAATTATTTCTACTTGTGTCTCTTTAATCAGCCACGTCATGCTAAGTCATTTTCCTGCAGCGCTCTATAACCTTGTTAACTAGAGAGTTAGCAGTTAGCTCGCCGTCTATTACAGCAGTTCCCCAACAAGCCTTGTGATAATCACAAAGTCACAAGCTTCATGACACAAGTCTTTTCCAGAGATCCACAGATTTATTTCACATACCACTTCCTGGCATGACCAGGCCTTAAGTCATTGTTATAACAAAATTATTACTCACCATAGTAGCTCATAATTGTGACTTAGTGTCTCATAATACTGACCCACCATGAGCATTTGTCATTCATAAGTTTTCATCTTTTTTTCTGCTGGTTATGGCCCTCAATAGCATCAAACCACTGTGAAAAGAAAAAAAAAGCACCAAAATATAGAGATTTAAGCGTAGTATTATGACCAAATGAGGGGGTGGGGGAGTGTGAGGGGGTCAGTCTGGCCTACAAAGAGAAGATAAGCCCAAGCTGGTAACCCCATTTCCCTTCCATCTGTTGGTAGCAGTTGTAGAGCATGGCTGCACTCACCAGGACCTGGCAACCCATCCCCCAAGCCCTCTTTCTCTGGCTGACTGCACAGCTGTGTTGCGTTTGGATTAGGCCAAGAATAAAACAGGAAGTAGAAATTAAACAAAAGCTTAAACACACACACACACACACACACAGAAACACACACTCTCACACAGGCAGTGTAAGTTACCAAAGACTCAGCAGCAACACGAGTGACAGCCTGTGGAAAAAAGTGCACACACCCACACGTGTAGACCATCGCGCTCGCACACAAATATACTACAGTACGAACAAAGTCGTACTCTGCCTCCCACAGACTCACATAAGCCCAGGCAGGACCACAGGCATATCATTTCTCTGTGCCCACACTCATGCTCACACATATGGTCTTTTTACATGCTAAGTGCCTCTCTGCCTCTCCTCCCCTCTTCATGGTGGTCTGCTGTGGCGGCTGATGAGGAAAACTAGCAAACACACTCAATCAGTGTTGGAGCCTGCCAGTTCAATGATGCTAACATGGCAGTATTTTGGTTATGGGATGACACGCAAACATTATATTCATAACGCAAATGACTACGAATGAGATAAAGACAATGGAGGATATTACTTCTACTGTGATTATCATGCGAGCTGATTTAACAGTCCTGAGATTTACAACTCCTCTTCCTAAAAGGTTTGGCGTGTGTAAAACATGAATAAAAACAGAAATAAGTGATTTGTAAATGCTTTTTCATTTGTATTCAATTGAATACAATACACAGCATGAAAATATGACAAATATATGGGCCACCAGACTGTTCAGCACCTGAAGTTGTCTGTCAAGCAAGACTGGGAAAGAATTTCACTTTCAAAACTTAATTAGTGTCCTCAGTTCTCAGACGCTTACTGAATGTTGTTCCAACTTTTACTGAAACTTTTTTGTTTTAAAGCAACAATCTTGGTAAATCTGTTTCAGGCCAAACTTCGTGAACACCTAATGCTCATTCTGGATCACATAAAAACAACCATCCAAACAGTGTAAATCTGAGTAGAACCTCAGTAATATGTTAGGTGTTGAATATTATCACTTCTCTGTCCTTGCGTAACGTTTCAGCTCTTAAAAGTGTCATTATTTTCTCTAGCTTGTTCCAACTTTCAGCAGATCCTCCTCGTGGTTTCTCTTTTTGTGTGAATGCACCGAAATAGGCCGGCGATAGCACACAGGAACTATGTCGAATTGAGGAAGTGGAATTGGGAAGAAGAAGGGAGATGTTTGGAAACATGAAGCTGAACGACACAGCAAAGCAGCAGCACAGAGTTAGTTTTGCTGGCAAGGTGCATTTGATGGAAATCCATTAAAGTGCTTCTCGTCATGACTTGGACCAACTGTTAATGAATATACGGTAAATGTTTTCAGATGTTATTTTTACTGTCAAGACCTGAGTCACCTAATGAGTCACACAAGCTCCATTTCTCTCTCTCTCTGTGTGTGAGTGTGTGTGAGTTTTTGTTGACATGGATATGCCAGCATGCTTGTCAGTCTGTGTGTGTTTATGTGTGTCTTCATGAATAAGAGAAGCACATGGAAACACTTACTGTATTGCTGTCGCCACTGACCCCTCCCCTTCCTACACACACACACAAACACACACATAGAAGTACTTATTCCTTCTATGTGATCAATGAAGAGCACATGTGTGTCCACTGTAGTGAATATTAGTCAACAGTCAGAGCCTCAAGGCAACAAACATGGGCAGAACGGATCAGCTTTACTATAGGGCTCTACATACATACAGTCAGCACAGTTCACACACACATTTCTACACTAGTGCCAAGTTGCATAAACCGCCTTAAGTTTCAAACTTTGGTTTGTCCCTTAAGCAAAATATTAGTAAGCTAAGGCTTTCTCTTAGGAGTCTTACATGAGGCCTCTTCATTTGTCTCCTTGCCCAAGTGTTTAGATCAAGGCTTTAACGACATTTACTATCATAACACAGCATATGTTGTGACTGACAAGAACCGGTTACTCACATTATGAAAGTAAATAGTTTTCTCTGCCTAAACCCAACCAAAATTAGGCAGAAAAACTGAAAATAATGAGTCAACTACGTCTGAAAAAAAGTTAGAACAGTTACATTTAAGCATCACACAGGACACGAAACCTGCTGAGCTCCAACTCCAACTGAACTCCAATACACTCACAGCCAATCAGAGTACAGTAGTTATAGCCAATCGTAGCACAGTAGGTCCAGACTAGGAAGAATAGTCTGGGAGGGGGAAATAATGCTACTAGACAGCATTATTGTCAGCTGTTAGCTAGCTTAGCTAACACACTCCATTAGCCTGTGTTAGCTCCAAAATGGACAAAAAAGAGAAAAGAAAAAGAAAGCAAAAATGGACACATGATGAGAATGTTGCTCTGCTTGAATAATATGGAAAGTACAAACACATAATCCAAAGTAAATTTAACCAAGCAGCCATAACAGATTGGCACAAACAGGAGAAGTGGCGAAAAGTAACTGACAAAATCACAAAAAACTGGTGAGTTTCCAGTACAACAATAAAGCTAATGTAAGTCTGACTCACCAGATGCAACCTACCCCCTCAAAATATCAAGTTAGCACCTGGGTTGCTAATGGTATAAATGTAAACAAGCTAACAGCTGTTTTGTTTTGCAGTGATTTAGCCATTTTAATGCCAGGGCTCACCTCCCAGCATGAAAATGTTGTGGTAGATTTACCCTGTCCCATCATGCATCTTGGTATCTCCTCCTCTACAATCACGATATATTCAGGCACTGCAATGTTCCACAAATTTTTTCACATTTCACTGTTACTGAGGACCTTCTTGCAACACATAGGTGAATACTTGAGTAGCTAAGGGCAAACACATTGAAAGATTTTCTCCTTCAAAATCCAAAGGAAATTCTCATGGTGATTTTATATAGTTAATTTATTCCTAAAGCATCTTTAGGTGAAAATTTAACGGAAACTTAAGCCTAAGTGGTTTTATGTACTCAGGTACAGAAACTTGTGTTATGCTTGACTATCTGTCATAGTGAAAAGTGCTCCTGCTGCAGGGCTTTTATGTATATCTGCATGAGTTTGTGTGCATGTGAAAATGTACGTTCATACACCAGTCTGTGCATTTATCAGACTTTACTTTGACAGGCTCTGTTCTCCACCTGACTTTTACCCTGAAATCTTAGAGCGGGCGTAATCCTTCCCCCGAGCCTCCTCCTCCTCCATCCTCTTCCTCGCTCTCTTCCCTCTCTCCATCTAGTGTCATCAGGAGGGTAATATGAGGCATATGGCTGCTGATGACAGTCCCTAATCCTCACGCTGATGACTGATAGTTACCCGCGCACTCCTCATCCCCATCTCATCCTTATAGACCAAGAACAAGGGAGGGAGACGCAAGCGTGTCGGCTGATACTCTTTGCTCAGCCTCGGCGTCCCTCCATTCTGTGTCTCTTCCAGCTGAGAGTCATTATCTGAAATGACTGATGTGAGAACGGCTGATGGACAAGACCGATACTAGTGTTTGTGCCGGAGAGGGAAAGTTGGAAATGGTGCTGCAAAATTTCAGAGTTGCAGAGAAGAGAAATGGCTTCAGGCTTTTATAGTTCATGAGACGCATCAAAAAAAAAAAGCAGGTACTGTACATCTTGAGAGGTCGTGGAGGATATAGTCAGACACGCTCGAGTTGGTGATAGTTTGAAAAGTCCCAAGTGAGTCTCAAGTCTTTGCACTCAAGTCCAAAGTCAAGTCCAAAGTCCTTAATGAGTCATGATGCGCTCTTCACAAAATGTAATGCCATTTTAACAACAGAGGCTCGACTTGCTGCTATCTGTGAGATTTCAAATGCCGGATGAAGTTGTAAGTTGTTACATCCACATCTCTAATTTTCAATCTGCACATTTTGCATACTACAATTAAGTTTTCTTTGACCATTGCATATTTTTTGCACATGAATAAAAGTATCTTGGTATCATTTTTTCCAACCAGAGCCAGTTATTCGTGGTTCTCTCCTACAACTTGAGTGAATGCTGTTGGACTGGTTCAAAACAAAGTGGATTTGGCGAATTAGGTGTCATCTTGCTGAATAGCAGCCGACAGGTAAGTCACCAGGTCCAAGTCAAAAGGCTCAAGTCCAGGTGAAGTCACAAGTCACTTGGTGTTCAATCCTAAGTCAAGTTGCAAGTATCTTCTGTAAGTAAGCTTGTCTAAGTAAGGCGGCATTAGAGAAACCCTGAGTGTACTGAATTGAGCAACTGCTTATGAGTTCAACTTTTTATTTGTAAGAGGAAGAATGTGTTAATTATTTTCTCAAAAGTTACACTCAAAAGTCTTGCTGTAAAGAGTGTTACAGAGATGCACGTCGTACACTAAGGCTGTCAGTTTACACAAACAGGATGCAAAACAGAGGAACCTGACTGGGTCTGGGACTGTCTGTTTTTTCTTCTATACTATTGAATCAGCACTGGTCTTTTTATTGTGATGCACTGAGCAATGCGTCTGAAAAGATACATACTACTGTTTATTTTATTCACACAAAAGTACTAAAGAACAATACATTTTGGCTATGTAGGGAATAGTATGTGTAACAATGATGCTACAGCCAGGAGCCGCTTAGCTTAGCATAAATACTTGAAGCAAGGGGGAAAAGCTAGCCTGACTCTGTCCCAAGGTTAAAAAAGTGCACCTACCAGCATTTCAAAATCTCACTTACTAAAATATTATATCCTGTTTATTAATCCATATAAAAGTGTAAAAAGTTGCAGTTAAAAGTTGCAGTGTTACGGGGGACCACTTTTTGGTTGGATGCAGTGACATTTCACTTGAGGTTTCCAGGCTACCTGTTGTTAACTGCTATGCTAAGCTAATACATAAATATCCCAAGGAAAGAAAAGAAAACGTTTAAACATCCAACTGATGGTCAACACACTGAGATACAGTTGCCAAGATAATACATCAGTTTCCTTCTAGATCAGGATAGGTTGTTTTTCAGAGCATGTTTTATAGCAATAAACATTTTGGGGTGATTAAACCTACATCTTGTGTAAACCAAAAGCTCTGTTGTCTGTGCATTCATTTAAACTGTCCTTCTTGTCTGTAAATGTTTGTGGGTGAAGCTATGCCCACCGTGGTGGATGATACCTCTGGAGAAACAGTGTGCAATGGAAATTTCTGGTGTGTGTATGTACATACTTGTACAAACAAGTGACATACTTTCTGGAGGCCTAGTGGATGTCAGTCACGGGAGTGGGTAAGCGTGGTCCATCCTCTCATTTAGAGCCTGCCAGTCAGCCAGCCACTCAACCAGCCCTGGAACCAGCCAGCCAGAGCTTTTTAAAGGGCCTGTGATTTGACAGAATCCCGTGGGGGGAGACGGGGGGGATTAGGATTAGCAGCTGTTTCCCCTCAAACACTGGAGAAGATACGCTATAGCTACACCACGCTGATGGCAAATTAATAGATGAATAGAACATGCGTGCGTCAACTCAGATAATGTGCTAAAGCTCCCAGCTTCATAAATACCGAGGAAGGTGTCCTTTTCTTGAACCCGGCTGTGTGGATCTCTTGTCACACACATACTGAGTAGCAGGGAGGGAAGCAAAGGCATATTGCGGCCGTGAGAAAGGTTTAAAACATCATCACTTTAATCTGGGAGCACAAAGCCAGCCACAGATTATGCTTCTGCCTCTCAAGCGATTCTGCTGCAGATCCGGTTTAGATGACCCCCGCTAACACCCTCAGAGACAGGGGCTTTTAACCCCAAACAAACACTGATAGCAAGCAGCTATCAAATGAGAACACACAGCGAGCACACACAGACATATTATCCACATCCATGGCATGCACATCCACTGTACCCACCCACAGCATCCAAAAACACACACACACACACAGAGGACACCCGTGGCACATGCTCAGCCTTAGACAATAACAGATAAACACACAGGCTTATGTCAGTTCCACTCGCGTCTATTTCAAGTTATTAAGCAAGACCCGAAAAGCCCAAACTGTTGCGTAGCTAACAGGTTTTGAGGTAAAAATGACACAATTGCTGGTGTGAAGCGACAGCACACAAGTGAATGTCACAGAGACCACCTTAAGTGAGGATGACACTGCTGTGATGCTGTCAAGAGTTGCAGCAACATAAAGGGCACAAATGCACACGTGAATTATCTTAAAGTCCTCATGAGGTAGAAATCAGAGTGCTATTTGTTTCTCCATATTGACATGTTTCACAAAACATAGTAGCCACTAGCACTGAATGAACATGAACACAAAGGCCCACCTCGCAGTGCAGTTACAGCACAGCGTTGCTTTGACCTAGCTGATTATTCTCAGACTGAGAGCTCTCGGTTAACATGGCGAGACTGGGACCAAACGGCGCCTCTGAGACCAATGGAGGTTTGACAACAGGGAATACAGTACAACTGTGTGTTTCTTGCTAAGTTTGGCTCCTGGCTCCTCTGGGCTTAGTCAGTTAACTTAGTTTTAGCTGTGCAGCTAAACAAGCTAATGGCAGTTAGCGGTTGGCTACTTAAGCAACAAGTAAAGCTATAAGGATGCTCAGGAAAGCATCACTTAGTGCATGACCTCAGTGCTGTATTCGGTCTCAGAGGTTGTGTTTGGACAACCTCCGTTCCTCTCTGTGAGAGCTGCTCAGTTGCGCATGAAGCCAATTTCAGTGTAGGAGCTTCTGCAGTGTGCAGCCCATAGAGCAAGCGCTGTACAGACCTCCTTTGGCCAAGCAGCTAACTTCCGGTTTAGCCTCCCTAACTTGAATGGCATAAAATAATCTAATCACCTGGCTCTTCTAGACTTTCCAAATGTTATCAGGCCGAAATGGAGTGAATTCTGATTGCAAAAAAAAAGTCATTTCACAGGGGTTGTGACGCTCAGAGAAACGTATCCACCATTTTACAGCTGCACTATTCTATCACTATTTACTTCTGTGGGGGAAATGTCTTTTTGGGCCGCGGAGCGTCAGATGACATTGTCATTACGTGGTTGGTCTGATTGGTTTCAAAGCCTGGCGCGCCTCCTGGGGGCTTGTCTGCATCGCTGAAAGTTAACGATTGATGGTCATTATGTTATTGTTTGACTGATTTTGATATAAAATAGACCTGCAAAAGCAATGGATTTGGTATCTTTTTTGGCACATGTTGTTAAATAGGTGCACAGTATGACTGGGGATGTGATTTAAAGTGGTGACAAGGGATTTTTCATTTGATCTCAACTTTAAAGTTTTCACAGGGATTGCAGAGAGAATTTCAACAGATGCAAAACCCCTCTGTTGCTGCTGACCTTGTGGGCCTGTCTTACCTGTATTAAAGGAGCCCTGATGTAACACACACACAGATTTTTGCTCACTCTCTGTTAAAGTGGAGCACCAACCACACAATTAGCTCCCTGTGAGTTAATGACTAGTCTTCTTGATCGCTTATAAAAAAAAAAGCCTCGGAAGGCCACATTGACTGCAGAAAGAACTAAATTCCACCCGTCTGGCATTTCCTGCATTATCTGTCCAAATATTAAACTATTCTAGCTCAACAGATTGACATTCTCTCTATAATTTACAATATTTTCTTTTTAAAAAAGCTATCTCATGTATATTTAACTGGAAATATGTATTATTTAAAGCTATCTACATTGAACTAGAACTTAACCTTTGCTAAAGAGACACAGACGCACAGCAAACGGAAATGGAAAGAGGGAGAAAGCAAGATACAGGAGAGAAAAAGGATATAAAAGAGGAGTGAATTCGGCAGCGGTTCGCCACAATACACTTGAGACCTGAAGGATGAGTCAGAGCGGGGATGGCCGTGTCAAAGAAAATTGAGAAAGCAAAAGACAGAAGAAGGAACGGGGTAGATTTCCAAGCACAAGTAGCATTCTGTTTGAACTTAGCCCTTGATTTTGAACTCGGAGAATAAAATTATAACAGTGTCATCATATCTCAGTCAGCCACTCATGGAAAAGTCATTCTGTGGCGTGACAGGGCTGTGTGGGGTTTTTATTTGCCAATTTTTGCCCAACACTTCAGTGAGAGCCTCAGACTAATTGGTCTCACCCCCACTCCGCCTCAGCCATTTATGTCTTTACGTAGAGCAGATCTGGCAGATTTTTTTACACACTTTACAATTGCAAAGCTTAACCACTCAAACCACATGGAAAATGTCCCCACACCCTTGAATAACGGTTTGTGTGTGTGTGTGTGTGTGTGTGTGTGTGTGTGTGTGTGTGTGTGTGTGTGTGTGTGTGTGTGTGTGTGTGTGTGTGTGTGTGAAAGAGAGAAAGAGGTAAAGAGAGAAAGAGAGTAAGAGCACACCCTGATGTTTCCTGTCTCCAAATAAAGACTGATGGCTTGTGTGTGCATGTGTGCACAAGTAGAGTATGTGTGTGTGTGTGTGTGTGTGTGTGTGTGTGTGTGTGTGTGTGTAGGTGTGTGTGTGCATATGTGCGGGTGTGTGTGCTTGGATATCTGTATTCTCTGTGCACACCACCGTTTACTTTTTGACATCTCACACATGACAGGAAAAACTGCTATCAGCTCCAGTGGTTGAGATGTTAAAAAAAAACTGACATATTTAAAGGGATAGTTCAGATTATTTTAAGTATTTTAGTAGTACTATCGATAGTTAGTGTATTAGCTACGGTAAATACCTGTTGACAGGCCCCCAGTGTGGAGAGGCAGAGAGGGGCAAGAGCATGGAAGCTAAGCAGTGACTGTTGTGGACGGGGTCAGCAACAAAAGGTATTTTGCCCACTTATAAAAAGGTTCACTTAAAAAAAATCAATGTCAGTTTAAGTGTACCCCATATTTAGAATACTTTCACCCCTTTATGTTGCCACGAGACTGCCTTTTCTGATGGGAAGCTGCTGTTATATAAAGCACATATTGCTCTTTCCCAACCAACCAAATTTTATAGGATAAATCACAAATTGTACTTCACAGAACATGGGAGCTGCTGTTCTACCACTATCTGTTAGTTAGTTAGTGTTATTGTGTGACTTTGGTGTTTGCAAAAGACAGTTCGTATTCACCGAGGTCACACACTGACAAAAACAAACTAACAGGCTGATGCAGTGGTAGACCAGCAACCCCAGGTAAAATTACTGATTTCATCCATGGAGTTTGGTTGGTTTGGAGAGCGTGATATTTGGTTTATGTAACAGCGGTTCCCTGTCATAAAAGGCTGTCTGATGGCAAAGTAAAGCAGAAAATATTCTAAATATTGCGTACACTTAAACTTCTATTGATTATTTTTAGGTGGGCCTGTCCACAGCGGCTCACTGTGTAGCCTTTGTGCTGGTTTCCATCTCTGCTTCTCTGAACTTGGGGTGTGCCAACCTGCATCTACTGTACATAATACATGGACTATTGATAAGTACCTCATATAACCCCCATTAAATAAATGTCAGTGCATTCACACACATGCACCACCTGTAACACTGCCCACTGGATGGGATAATGTTTTTGTGCAAGCTGCAGTAGGGGTACTGTAAAGATGAATAAGGACAAGGAAGACGCACCTTAAAGCTGCTGTGTATTTATTCTGCAAAACACAAAGCCAGATTTGATCAGATTTAATAAAAAGGCTGCACATACAGGGGGAAGGTAAGGGTGTATTATCTCTTATCTGTGTGATGTCGTACGTGTCCTGATGCAATGGCGGAGATGTAAACACACCATTTGTGTGCAACAATAAACCTGACATCACATTCTTTCTGAATGATTTCAACCGTGACAGAAACTTCCATCAGATAGAATATGACAAAGTGCTGAGGTTTCATGTCTGTTCACTTCCTCTGTGATTTCTAGAGAGAGACCGTGTGTGTGCATGTATGTGTGTGAGAGTGAGAAAGAGAGACCCTATCTGTACATGAACACTCACCACTACCACAAGTAAGTGAGTGTGATTCATCACTTCCTTCCTATTAAGCACGAACAGTGCAAGAGCAGAGGGTGTAAACCAAACCCTACAGTTCAGAGCACCAGGCTCTCCACCCGGCTGCATGCACCATACAGTATGCACAGCATGTCTGTGTGTGTGTGCGTGTGTGCGTGTGTGTTTGCCACCACCATATACAATACTTATTGTTACTTGATAAGAAGCTAATTTAGCCTGTAGTACAACCTTTTTCTCCAGACGTGCTGAAGTTCTACCCAGAACCATTTGTTTCTGAAGAACCCTTTTCATCCAAATAAACCTTTTTAAAAAGAAAGACTTCTTCAAGGATTGTTGAAATCCTAAAGGGTTCTTTTTATCATAATATAAAAAGGTTCTCTATAGATCACCCTGGATGGGTTCCATATAAAACCCTTGGAATGTAATAAGCGTCTCTGTAGAGCTCCCTCAGTCTGTTCTAGATCATACTCTTGAAATATAAAAAGGTTCTCAGTAGTACCCCCTGGGTGCAATCTTGATAAAAAAAAAAAAAAACCTTGGAATATTAAAACTGTTCTCAGTAGAACCCTATGAGTGTGCTCTTGTTAGCACCCTTATAAAGTGGAAAGGTGCAGGATTGAACCCCCAGAGAGGGTTCTGGCTTGAGCCATTACACCACAGAAAGGTCCTCTGTAGAACCTTTTATTGGAGGTTGTGGATGATTCATTTCACAGATGATTCTAGGTATAGCCCTTCATTTTGGGTTCTAGGTAGGACTCTCCAATAGACCTTTTCCACTGACATGGAACCAGCCCTGTTCTGGTTGAAGCACCTTTTCAGTTTTGAACCTTTCTGAGCATCTCAACCAACCAAAAATGAATTAGTCTGGATCTTGAGAAGTCAGTTCCCAGCTAAGAACAAAAAATTAGCAGGTTCTCGTTGGGAACCAAAGTGGCCGTGTCATATGCTACTGGTTGTTGTGTATTGTGCAACACACTCTGTTGATGACAACCTTGATAATAATGGTTCCACTCAAAACTGGTTGAAACGTGGGCTGGTTCTCTAGATAGCACCAAGGTTCCAAGAGTCTTAAATGGAACTGGTTCAAGAATCAGGAACCAGAGCTTATTTGGTAGAGAACTGCCTTGAGAGGGTTGTAAGTGGAATTTTTATAAAAGGTTCTACCAGGACACAAAAAGGGTTCTCCTATGGGCACCTTTATTTCTAAGAGTGTAGTCCAAGTATTTATGTGTGAAGCTTCTGTACATGTTTGTGTGTGTGTGTGTGTACGTGCAGTATGTTTCGTGCGTGCATGAGTGTGTGTATACGTGCCTTGTCTGTGTGTGTGTGTGTGTGTGTGTGTGTGTGTGTGTGTGTGAGGGCCTCCACAAAGTTGTGCTGTCGACCTCTGGTGCCATCTGCCAGTGACAGGGCAGAAATGCAAATCAGATGCAGTCAGATAATACAGCACGCTCGCTCCCTCCATTAGAGCAGCCTACAGAAATAAACTAGGTCAGACAGACCAGCAGCCAGCTGTGTGTGTGTGTGTGTGTGTGTGTGTGTAATAAGGCACATGCGCCTCTCTTTGTGTGGGGAGACAGCTATACATGTGTGTGTGTGTGGGGGATGGGTTTGGAGTTAGCGTTGAGGGTTCATAATATCCTTAGTTGTGATGCTGCACACTGAACAGTCACAGTAACATATAGACACACAGCAGCTCCTGCAGTCAGCACTCCTTCAAAGATTTCAGACACAGAGGAGGCACTTCTAGGCTGTGTGACAGGGCAAAGGAGCCGGGTGACAAATAAAGGCTCTTATCTGAGGCTGAAATTAGCCACAGCCAGAGCACAACTGATAGGGAGCGTATTAAACTCTCGAAAACGAACCACCCGGGAGGGTGATGCAACGCAGAGGCAACGCTGGCGTAATGCAGACAGATGCGTCCTCCTCTCTCATATCGCTGCGACGCCTCTGAATTATGAATGAGGCCTCGTGCACCTCTTCAATGCAAAAGGCTTCTTCTCTTCATGCTCACAATATACTGTTTGTTTTCGTTAATGCCTCGCACTCGAACGTCATTGTTGGTTGTGCTAAAAATCTTAAATGAAGCTTCGCAGAGTATTTGAGGGGCGTTTTTACAGTAAATCCCTTTCGTCTGAGGACAGTCAAACAAAGCAGACGGTATATAGGTGCTGATGTGAGACAGTTAGATCGTTTGGTGTTGCATTTGAGGAGCTGAACTGATTTATGCTTTACAGGGATACAGCAGCTTCCTGGGAACTACAGTATTTGATCTACTAGTTTAAAGTTTCATTCCAGAGTTTATTTACAGAAAAAAACTTTGTTTGTCTTTGTACACTCTTAGAAATACAGGTTCCAAAATGGTTCTCCCTGAGCAGCTGAGGTTCAACCCAAAACCATTTGCTTCTGAAGAACCCTTGAAGAAAGGGTTCTTTGTAAGACTGAAGGTTCCATTATGAACCTTTTTTACCCAAAGAACCTTTTTGAAAGAAAGGGTTCTGCGAGGATTGTTTAAAAACTTGAAGAAATATTCATCAAGGATTGTTTGTACCATAATATCTCAGTAGAACCCCTGGGGTGGGTTCTAGATATTACCATTGCATTATAAAAGGGTTCTAGGTAGAACCCCGTGGGAGGATTCGAAATAAAACTTTTTGAATATAAAAGGGCTCTCAGTAGAGTGGGTTCTAGAAAGCGGAACCTCTACAAAAGGTTCTACCAGGAACCAAAAAGGGTTCTTCTGTAAAGACAAGCTGAAAAAGCCTTTATAGTTATGGTTTTACAGCTTTATTTGTTTAGCAACTTTATTTCAGAGTGTACTTTCTTGAACAGACAGTAGAGCCCTTCACTGGTTCACTGTCAGAAGATAAATCTCGATTCTAAACAGGCTTCTTTGACTCTTTACTCTGTGTGATAAACATGGAGCAATATGAACTGAATAATAAATGACTGCATGCCTTTCAGAATCATTTCAAACGTGAGCCTTCTATTTATAGACGCTCAAACATTTCCTTCTCCAGCTAACTTTCTCTGTTTTCTTTCTTCCTCCAACTGATTTCAGGCACAGATTGTAAATTTGGTCACAAGGGAGGGTCAATGATTCTCATTTCCTGCAGTTTGGTCCTCTTTAACCAAATGACTCTCCACTCCCTGAATTCTCTGAAGTTCCTCTGAGATATCTGTGTCCGCTTGTGTGTCTCTGTTTTTGGTATGTATGAATATGTGTGTGTGCGTACACCAGTTCATAATGTGCATGCGTGCAGTGTGGCATATGTCTATAGGTATGTGAGTGTGATGCGTGAAGTTAGACGAAAAGGTGAGGTGAGATGAAAAGGTTAATACTTTCCAGGCTGGTGGGTGGGAGGTGATAGCTTTGTGTGTTCGTGAGTGAGTGCTATGTGTGTGTGTGTGCGTGTGTGTGTGTGTGTGTGTGAAAGAGGGAGAGAGAGAGAGAGTTTGATTTCACATTATGTGTATCTTCTGTGTGGGTGAATGAGAAAAGTGTCATGTACAATGTTCCCATATTCTCAGAAAAGTGGATTCATTTCACTGAAGCGAATATGCAACATAAGATTTATTGGTTGGTTATGTTTGTCTGTTTCTTAGAATAGCTGAAGAAGTTGTGAAATCTTAAAAGAGATTACAAGTTGGTGGAACGTCAGGCATTTGTTGTGGATCCAGTAATTTATAAAGGATTTCTTATCATTAATCTCTGATTTGTCATGAAAAAGACAGAAATCTGACTCATGTATCCCACGACTGCCTATCACTGTTTTTGATTTGAATCCAGATGCAAATGCAAAATTAAAGGAACAAAGTGAGAGGATTGTGCAGCCTTGGCAAAGCTATGTGTTCACGGAAAGTCAAATTATGTAGATCAGTGTTTCCCCACCTTTTCTGTCACGTACCCAAAAAAGCCCAATACAGCTAAACCCAAATTAACACCTACTTTCATGTTCTAAATGTGTTTGTTTGAATTGATTTTGCACTGAATGTTGTTTATCCCTGTTAATTATAGAAAAGTGCAATATTTTTTCATGCAATTGCGCTTTCAGTCTTTGTTTTGGTCAAGTTTGCATGTGTGCTGCCTTCAAAGAGAACTTGTAAGTTCAGTTGTGACATGGGAAATCATGTATATGAAACGCTTTGCAGTTCAAGTGGTTAGGTCATGAGAACCCCACTGTGATGAACAACAGCATCATGGACGCCAAGTTGCCAAGGCTAAAAATATAGCAAGCTAGCAAGCGGGTAACGTAATGCAGACCATGCAAAGGCATAATGAAAAGATGAGGTCGTTGGGAATATCAACATTTTCTGCAGACATATTAAAAACTTATGAAGAAAAACTCTATACTATATAGAGTTTTTCTTCATAAGTCCATTACTTTTAGTTTATTAGCCATTACTTTTTAGCTAACTGTTGCAACCATTTATCCAATACTTGAAGCGTACTATTTAGTTATTACTTCTGGCTACCATTTCATCTTCTCAGCTCACTTTCTCAACTATGATGTCATTTCATGTAATGGTTTAGACAAAGGACAAAGCACTGGAGTGGACCCACTCTGAGGACAAAGAGGACAGGTAAAGGACAGGACAGGCAAAGGCTGCTGGGATCAGTTTGACCTGGCCTACAGGCTCAGCTCAGTCTCTCCCCGCTGCTGCTCTGTTTTGATTAAGTCTCTAACCGGATTTTTCCGATACCAATAGTCCCAATAAATCCACCTCGATGGGATATTCAACCGGCATTATTCTCGTCTTTCCTCTGTGCTGGAGAAAGGCGTTCGGCACAGTTTGGAACAAGACATCCAATCTGCACTCCTCTCCATTGTCTTCCCCACCAGACAGCCCGGTGAATGAACGCTCTCGGCCAAATCCCCCCCTCCATGTGCAGACACAGAGTCCCTTGCCCACAGATACGCTCGGCTCTAATTAGGCAGACCGCTGGACTTGTTGTGGGGGGAAATCTCTCTGCACAGACATATCGTCTAGTGGCAGCTTTACAGATTTACGTCTTTTCATCTAGTTTGTGCACGTGTGTGTAAGCTGGTGCTGAGGGAGAGAAAGACAGTGAGATAATTTTGTTGTTTTTGACGATTTAGTGATGAGCACAATCCTTACTTTTAATGTATGGCACAAAACAGCACTCAAAGAAATGTCTGACTGAGTGTGTGAGCGTGTGTGTGTCCGTGCTGCAACATGTTGCACAGCCCTGCCTTCACATGCAGTTACACAGTGTACAGTACGCCTCAGATCTACAGAACTTGCTGAGCGCTCCCTTGAGATCTGCGTCATCAGCACAGAGGTTATTTCCTGTAGTTGAAGAGCAGCATGACTCTCTTCCTGTTCTGTGTGTGAAGAAGCATCAGATTTGCCCCCCCCCCCCCACCCGGTTTCTTCTACACTGGACACAGATTAACAAGGCTGAGAAAAACGGTTAGCAATACATGTTTTTGCTTCACATTTGTTATTTCCTCTTTCACCCTTAAAGGCATGGTTATTTGGGGTGTCTTGAATAATGTAGTTTCCATGGTAGATGCTGGAGAAACAAAGAGGAGTACAAGCACAGAAGCAAAGTAATGAACTTAGCTTTAAAATAAAGGTCCACCTAAAAAAATCACTCGGTTTAAGTGTATGCTATATTTAGACTATTTTCACCACTTTACCTCGCTGTCAGACAGCCTCTTCTGGCAGGAAACCATTGTTATCTATGTCAAATATCACTCTCCTCACCAAACAAACCCTATAGGTGAAATCCGTCATTTTACCTTGAGCTGCCAATCTACCACTGCCTCAATCTGTTAGTTTGTTTGTATTATTGTGTCACTAAATAGCTCAGACACACAATAACACAAACAGCAAATTGTGTTTTGCTTGGTAAAATGACTGATTTCATCTATGGAGTTTGGTTGGCTTGGAGAAAGCGATATTTGGCTTCTATAACAGTGGTTTCCTGTCAGAAAAGGCTGTCCAATGGCAAAGCTGTGAAAGTATTCTAAACATAGCATACACTACTGTAGGTAATACACTGACTATTGATAAGTACCTCATACAACCCCACATCAAATCACCCAAACTATCCCTTCAATGTATTCAAGATATCGCAAATAAAGATATTCCTACCTGAACTGTCATCACCCAACACCGCGGAGTCAGCATCTGAATATGAGCACTGAATACCAACCGTGAATCTCGCCAGTTTGGTCCTTTTTAAGGTCAGTGTTTCAAATGTTCACTTCAAGATGGAAAAAAGTGAAAACTGTCACGGTAGTTATGTTTAAATGTCAAAGTCGCAGCAGTATAGCTATCCTGAATTGAAAGAGCAAAAGCCGATCCCTTTGGAAATGTAGTTGTCACATTCACTTTCAGTGCATTCATGGATTATGATTACTACCTGTAGGCCTAAAAGCTTTGGCTCTGTATAAAGAAGTGCCACAGCTCAAGTTAAAGAAGAATCTCGACCTCGAGGAAGTACGAAATATGAAGAACTCTTCTACAACATGCATGAAATTTTAAATGAACAAACGCACAGTTTACTTTAGGGGAACTGACACTGACATGGATGATACAAAGAAAAACTTGTTGCTTTAATTGTTTTTAGCTTTGAGTTAAAACTGTTGTGACCCAATTAAAAAAAAAGACAGAGTGCATTGTGACTATAGTTAACTGTGTCTATAAAACACACTATAATGCAATACAGCATTAATGAACTTCAGCAAACAGAAGCAATCTGAAGTCTTCACTCTTTCTGGTGCTTCTGTTACCCAAAGAGAGGAGCTGTTACCTACTGCTTCTGCGACTCATCCCCTCCCTTTTCTTCCGTCTCCCCGGGGAGGCTTTGCAACACGGCCCCTTCCAGCAGCTTCCTCCTAACAACAAAAACATTGTTTTATTCTATTTTATTTTTCCTCCCCTCCATCTCAGTGGAGCTATTACTCTGCCTTATTCTGCATATGACCCGGGGGCGACGGCAGGCGGAACGCATTGGCCGTGGATGATAATGTCTTTCCACACAGCTGAAATCTACGAGCTTCACACGTCTCTGGTGGCGTTTTTTTTTTTTTACAGATATTTGGGATTGTTGCTGTAGTACAGTAGAAAAGAAGAGAGCAGTACACTCATTGTGGCCTATTGGTAACAGTTTTATATGCTGTTATTAATGTGTTAAGCTTTAGCCCACTCAAAAGAGAGAATGAGGTGCCAAACTACATGTGTTTGTGCCAAGAAGACCAACTTGTCCTCTTATTCATCCTCCTCAAAGCTAAACAGCTGTGGGACAAGGCTATCAGATTTACCTCCCACAATTTAGTTATATGAATGTGATTTTTGATTGATGTTTGAGTTTTCTTTTAACTTAATGAAATAAAATAAAAGTAGCCAACCATGACTTAAGAATGTGAAAAAAATTGGCATGAATTGCTTTGAATTATGTATGTTCAATTGCACAACAAAGTAGTGCAGTAGTGAGTAGCAATCTCTTTATATAATAATAAATAAATAAATAAATAAATAAATAACCATGTAATATCACAGTAATATTGTCACAGTTCAAGATGGTATGGATTTTTTTGTGCCATATTACAATATTCGATATATTGTTTTATCCCTAGTATTAACCCATCATGTTAATTCAGTTGATTAAAAAATATGTTGAAGAAAGCTGTAGAACCAAACTAAATTGTTTTGCCATTATCCAGCACTGATTTCTTGCTTTTCCAGGTTAATCCAGGCATTTCATTGCTGAGAATATATGGATATAACTGTCTACATGCTAACATGCTCACAATGTTAACAACTTGATATTTAGCATGTTTATGATGCTCAACATTTTAGTTTAGTGTGTGGGCATTAGAGGTGCACAGAGACATCATTATCTGTATCTGTATCTGTTCAGCCAACAAAATGATCTGTCCCTGTATCTGTATCTGTATCTGTAGATGTCGGTGTGGTTTATATCTGTTTCTATCACATTACTTGTGCTTTCCTGAATAATGTATTCAGACTTGGGTACATCCCTAGTTGGCGTGCTAACAGTTGCTAATTAGCAAGAAATATAACATATTCTTACACATAATGAGATGGGATTCTCATTAGTTTTGTGCATATTTATTCAACTTACAAAAAGTAAAATTTTGACCTGATGGTGGCTCTAGTTAAAAAGTTAAGGGATTAATAAAGTGATCATCCTGAGGGGGGCATGAATGTCTGTGAAGAGTTTCATGGGAATCTGTCAAACAGTTGTGGAAATGTTTTCCTCAAAAGCACAAATGTCAGCTTCATGGGAATCACCAAATCCATTAGCTTTCATCCTCTGGAGACCAAAAATATCTGTGCAAAAGTGAATCCATCCATCCAATAGTTGTTAAGATATTTCAGTCTAGACTAAAGTGGTGGATCATCTGAAAGTCCAACGTTGTCATCCTCGGCTAAAACTATTAACTCATGATTTTTTGACAACACCTTTGTATGTGTGTTTGTATGTGTGCGCACGTGTTAATTTTGCTCTCTAAGTGGGCCAAATGAGCAGGCAGCAGACTGGTTCAGCTCCGACACTGGGACTCACTGGGACTACAAAGGGCTGAAATTTGGTACACTTGCAAAAACAACTGACTCCCACAGGATTTCTCCCTCAAGTTAAGTTTTTATTCCCCAGCCAAAAACTTTTTTTTTTTTTTTGCCTTAACTTTTGTTCAAAGATAAATTTGCTGTTATCCACACTTGGCAGGGATCAAACAAATATTGCGTTTTTTGGGTATGTGTGTGGGGATGATGCATTAATTTGTTAGTGGCACAGACAGAAAGAATTTCCTGCTACAGAAATGACTTGTGTAGTACATTAAGAGCTTCATTAATTCACTGAAGACCTTTATGAATCAAAGACTGATTCTCAAATTATATCGACTCATATGATATTAGAGTTGTGTTAGTTCTACAGTTGGCGTCAGGGTGGCATCTATCCAACTGTGCAGCTGCATCACCTTCTTTTTATTTCTATGAGGCTGATCTCCTGTTTAGGAACAGAAAAGACAGATATGAGTCAGTATACTGTTTGAAAATGTAGTGATTTAAGCTTCATCTCACTCTCACAAATCACCTTACAAATGCCTGTAATCCAAAAGCACGGATCCTGCTAACACAATTAAATTACAGCCAGAATTTTAATGTATTAAAAGCTGATTCGGCCAAGTAAGCTAAATCATTGTAGGGTAGTTTTTAAGGTGTACTTTGCTGTGTGGATTGAGTTAAAGTATTCTGATACATCAAGACTCTAAAGCTAAACTCTATCAATTACTAATGAATCATTGATGTCATCAGCAGGCGCGCCTTATTACAGCCGTCACACTGAACAAAGAGCAATAACACCGCTTAGTGGCAGAATTTTAGTATTGCATACATGAAGACAGGCATCTACAAACCATAGAAGTTACTTCCTTATTCAATCACCTTACATAACAAAATGAATAAATCAACTACACTTTAATACTTATAAAATTGTTGTTTCTGTTTTACCAGAGCCGTAGCTACCACTGACGTCAGCGAGGCCATGTGTTTCTACATCATTTGGGTGAATTACATTCTGGAATTAGAAACTTAGACATGATGGGTGTTTCACAAGTTAATGTCACTACTTTTAAACTCATAGGTTTAACATTGACTCATTTTAATCCAGGAGTTTTCATTGCTGTTTGACATAAATTCTGACTACACCAAATACACAAAAAGGTATGTCAAAACGTATTTCTTAATTTCTGACTCTGGGAATGCGGAAGAAACAGTAAAATTCCCCAGAACTGTATCTCCGAACTATGTCTTTAACCAAATCACACACATTTAGGCTAATGTGATCTGATTCAAACGTTCGTGCTGCAAAATGTAACTTAATGTAAATTGGCTATAAATTAACAACTGAATAAATAAAATCTGAAAAATTCCAACTTTAGAGATCTTCTTTTCCGTCTGCACCAAGTGTTTCTGAGAAGACTTTTCTGAGAAAGTATACAATGGTGATTTTGTGAACTCAGTGTTTCTAAATTCCCAGGTAAAGTCCCTATCCCCTAACCCTAACCACTCACAAATGTGCGGGGATTCCCAAAACACAGTAGGTCTAATTGTATAGTTGTCATAAAGACAACTAAAAAACAGACTACTATCTTGTCCATCCTTACAGTTATAAACAGAGTATAATAAACTGTGGAACATTATATTTTTCTAATGTACAATATCATTTGTACACAGTTTATACTCTAAGTCAGACATATTGAGAAATGCACAATTGTTTGCCTATTAATGACTGAAACTGAGAAAACAAAACAAAAAACAAAAAACGAAACAAAAAAATCCCCATAAAGCCGCGTATGCGCATGCGCATGCGCAGACGCAGATTCAATGATTAAACATCACACAGCAGAAAGTTGACAGTTAAGGAGCTGTAACGATGGCAGCCGGTCGTAATAAGCTCCCTTCGTGGTTCTTCACCTTTGTTTCGTTCTTCCTCCTTGTGTCAGTGTAAGTAATTTCAGTTTAAGTAAACAACAACAAACCACAGATGAAGCATTAAGTGTGTGAGCGTTGCTGTGTGTCGTGTTGTGTTTTGTGACCTTCGATTATGTTTCCTTGGTTTAGTTTAAAGGATTAATTTAGGTTAACGCTATACTTATAATTAAAGATTGGCAGTAAAGTTAAGCGAAAAGGCTGGCGGCTGGCTTGACCGCAGTGCTGGGTTGAGGGTGCGAAGTATTATTTAAGTTTTGAGGTGTGGCACGCAGGGGAAACAAGTCGTTGGGTAACAGAATTCGCCACAACACCCGAGTTCAACTTCAAACTTCGTAAAATCCAGCTGTTAGTTAAGGGAAGAAAAGGGCGATAATATGGCTATTTGGCTTTTTAAAGCTAATATGCAGAGTTATAAAACCTACTTTCACTTTCGTTTTCTGTCTCTGTCTTACCGGCAGGTCCCGATGTTCCTCCCAGTGTATGGATGGCACTTACAACCATGAGGGGAGGACGTGTTGTCTGTGTGGTGTTGGTCAGTGGAGACGTGAACTTTAATGGCAAAATACTGTATAACTACCTGACTAAGACATGATCCTGCATTGAAGGCAGATGTTAAAAATGTATTGAATGACATGTGGATAATGTATTGTTTTACCTTTTAATACATCCACTTACTTGAGGGGGAAATGGGACATCTTGTCACACTTTGTGTTTTCACTTACATTTTTCAGTCTCAGTACATCACAGGCATTCATTTTCCATATTAAATATAATACGTTCTTCTGCATAAATACATCATTTCTAAATTTTTACTCATCAGTTTAATTTAGAGTAAATAAATGTTTAACTACAGAATGTGCATTTGTGACAACTTGCCCCATCATAGGGTAAGTTGTCACACTATGCATGGTAAATTGTTACTTATATCTTTCATCAGATAAGACCACGTATAAAAGTAGAGGCTTTCCAGTGTCGTTTTTGCAATTAAAAGCCAGGTTTATTTAGACAGATGTTTCACCTGCCTCACTGCCCTTAGCATTATGTCAGTTGGTGTGCCACCATTCTTGGTCTTCCATTTATAATTTTAAACTATTTAAACAGGTTTTTAACAGTTTTATTAAATAAATAGTGCAGTTTAAGGTTTTTACTTTTATGGTTGAAAATATGAAAATTGTTCTCATCTCAGATTACAGTGACATATACTGCATATCAAAAGCAAAGTGACAGCAGACAAGTGAGCTGCATATTCAACTTAAAAAAAAAACAACAAAAAAACATGTGCACCCTCTGGTATGGATATAACCAATGTGACAACTTACCCAAGTGACAAGATGCCCCGCTTTACCCTATTATGTGATCTTCAGGCTGTCCTGGATTCTACTTCACCTGCTTCTGCTCTTTGGAGAAAATGTAATGGATTTGCTTGTATAATTAAAATTTCAGTTTTTAAGTTGTTAATACAAGTTTTTAGTACAAGTGAGTGGAACTGATGCCCTGTACTGGCAGCACTCAGTGTTTCATGTTGGCAGCTGTGCTAAACTATTTTAAAATACATTTAAACTGGATATGTTAAGTGATATGTAAAAATTTTCCAGTCAGCCACAGTTAGCCCAACAACCACCGATTTCCGTGATATTCCTGCAGGTGTGTGTGGGTGTGTGTCTTAAGGCTGGCCCTTTTCTGATTTCTGATGAAAACCTTTTCTTGTGTCTCCATTCTGTAGGTTGGCATCTGGAAGAACACTGCACTGCAAATCTAACGTATGGAAAATGCAAGTCATGTGAAACTGGGTCCTCCTACAGCAGCGTTCCTAACAACCAGCCGTTCTGTGACCGCTGCACATCATGCTCACACCCCAATGGTAGGCACGCAACAGGACATCACCGTTTCTTTTATCTCTGCTAAAACTTTGGTTAACATTTCAAAAGAACAGTTTGGGTGCTGTAAAGCTTTCTCAAAGCAGACAAGTTCACTTGTTATAGTAGGATAAGCACAAGTGTTGATATTAACTTAACGTTATAAGCCACACATACTTTGGTGGTTATATAAAAAAAATATTTTTTGACAGATCTGATGGTATCATGCACAAATCTGATACCTTGCATTAGTATCTCTGCTTATAATAACTCTACTAAATGGAGTTCACAATATAAAATAGAGGGCAAAAAAAAGAGATTAAATTCAGGGTCTGTCAGAGTGGGGTATTTAACCAATACCATTATCCTATAATCACATTTACAGGGATTCTCATGTAACTCCATCTCTTGGGGGGCTGGTTTTATGCATTTTATTTGATCAGACAGATGAAGTGAGGACAGGAAAGAAAAGAGAAAGGGTGGAGAGAACCCTCGGCTGCTGCAGAGTACTCACAGCTCCAGCACATGAGGTGCACGTTCCACCAGTCGGGTCACCAAGTCTTTCCATTTTAGTAGATTTAAACGAGTAAGCAGACCCAAGTTTTACATGTAATTCGTCACCCAGGTCCTGTGTATGTCTAATGATGGTGAGGGAATAGTTTGGTGGACAGACGGTGCATTGTACAGGTTACATATTAATGATTAAACAAGTGCTAAAAGGGAGTCAATATCGGAATTTGGGTTGAAATTCTGGAAAGTGAGGAATCTCTTTCTGACCTATCTCATGCACCTGCAGGATAAAATGTGCATGTGGAATGAGACACGTAGTTCTTACAGCCTTATTTTAACCATGCATAAACAAGAATGACTGCAGTTAGAACTGATATCATTCTATTCATTAGTTATTCGTCAGAAAATGAATCACAAATCAATTCATTGTTCAAGTAAATTATCAACAAATATGACAAACATTCCTTGAATCCAGCCTCTCAAATGCTCCGCTTTTCTTTTTTTTGCATTATCAGAAATAATATGATAATTGGTTGGGAGAAAAATCATTTTAAAGATTTTAAGTTGTTCTCTGGGAAAACATATATATATATTTCTAAACTAAACATCAAGCTAATAATAATAATGGGCAGATTAATTGGTAGTGAAAATAATCGTTAGTTGCAGCCCTAATCTCAATCAATACCACATAGTGAGATAGATAGATTTCAAAATAAAAAGAGTCAACAGCAGTAAATGTCTAAATCCTGGTAATCTAATACAATCACACTGTTAGGGTGCATGCTTCTTGAAATGTAAACTGTCATGTACCACAATTAACATGAAATGTCACTTTCCTGTTTCATGAAAAATGCAGCAACATGAAGGTCTGTCAGTCCCTCTAATGTCAGTGTGTGCTTTTAATGTCCTTGTAGAGAACCTAGAGGAGGCTGAGCCCTGTAAAGTTTCCACAGACAGGAAGTGTCGATGTAAAAAGGATCACTACTGTGTCAGTCAGACAGATATCTGCAGACTCTGCCAACCCTGTAAAAAGTAAGTTCTGCTTCTCCAGATATCTGTAAAACGGTAGATGTGTGTAGCTATAGCTTCATTAAAAAATGTCTGCAGAAGTGCTGAATTGTCCTCATAGACTGCCTGGAGAATTTTTTTTATAGCATGTTTTATTAGAAATTATTGGAATTATTAGAAATTAGAAATGTCTACTATGGCATGCAAGATTTAAAGGTACGGTATCTCAATTTTCCCAAATCACAATGGAAAAGAAAAAAACAAACCACCAACTAGAAGGGTGAGTCTAATTCAGGCAGCAACACAGACAGGTTGTTCAAATATAAAATATAAAATCTTTGTGAAATGATCATTAGATCCTCTAAGTGCATATTTATTATGTTCAAAAAGTAACCTACCACACGACAAAAGAGTGGTTAAGTCAATAATGTCCCCCACTGTGATGCTGCATGAGATATTAGCTGGAGCTCCAAATTGCCAGCAGGGGGCATGATTGTACCTTTAGCTGTAGAACTTAAGTTTAAAATTACAAAAAAAAACATAGCACTAAAAGTCAAGACCTAAAGATGTGTAGTAAGTCTACTTCTGCCAGTATGTCTGTCACTTATACTTGCTTTTCTTTTGGTTCAAGATGTGGTGATGAGGGCATCAAAGTACCCTGTACAGGCAACAGTAACACAGTCTGCAATGAAGAGATTAAAGGTATAACTGCATTTGAATCAAATCATGGTGACTTAAAATAGTATATTGTCATGTCATTTATAAACATAAATGGCATAATTTTGTTTGTAATAAAACTTTGTTTTTCAGGGGGAAATGATGCTGGAAAAATAGTTGGCATAATTGTTGGCGTTCTTCTAATAATTGTTCTAGTTGGAGTTGGTGTGTTCATTTGGAAACGGAGTGAGTATTTCTACCATAATACAACCAGAAGTGATGGGACCAACAGAGGGCACTAGAATCTCACATGTTGCTTGATAAAACAGTCCAGTAATAAGTTCACATTCAATTCAAGTAGTATCCAGATTTGTTTTGTACCTTTTTAGTAATATGTTTGTGTACCTAATATTTTGATAATGTATCTCATAAGGGAGGCCAAAACGGGAGAAGGACCCGGGATATGGAGATCCAGCTGATGACGTGAGTTCTTCCAGTGTGATTTCTTCTAATCCAACTCCTAAGTCTTTGTCCTGTTTTTTCAGAGTTGTGTCTAACCTGTTTTGTCACGCTTGCACATGTGCTTTAAAGATAAACACATTTCTGTCTCTCCTCTGGCATAGCTGCCACTTTCTATGGGAGGCTCAGGTTAGTTGTCTGAAATCGCCGGTGTCCTTGTTTAGCCTGCTTGTTCTGTGTCAGTCCTACTGTGGCGTGACGTGTTTGTTAAGCTTGTGTTTTATCACTGTGGAGGTGTAAATCATTTTTTAACATTCATTCTGCTTCTACTTCTCAGGTTAATTTGCCTCTTAATGGTAAGAACAACCCTAGAACATGTTTTTTATATATGCCATTTTTGAGCTTTCATTTATTTTGAGTTTGTGTATGAAATAAATGATTAATTGATAATCAAACTGAATTTTAACTGAAATTTAATTTCTCTCCATTATTCAGTGTTTATGGCAGGGTTTGGAGGGTTACTTTTTAAAAATATAGGACAAAAAAACAAAAACGCTGCTAGGAACTTTCATATTTTGTTGTGTTTGGATGCCCCTGTGGACAAAATTTTTAGTGTTTCCACCCTAATAACCACAAAATATAATGTAGAAATTTAAATTATCAAAATGAAAGTCTTCTTTTTAACTGGCTAAAGCACTGCTCACTGTAACTGTGAACGCAGGCTTGTTTCACCTGATTTCCAGGAGAATCCAACCCAGTGGCAGGAATTAAGAATTACTGTATAGAAACAGACAGATCATATAGATCATATAAAGGCATCAGTATTAAACTGAGTGGTTCATAACCAGTTAAAAACTTCTTGTAGTAGCTTTAAGGGACAGACAGACAGTTGAGTCTTATGATGCGTCTCATCTTTTTTTCACACTAGTTCTAGCTTTTTAGCTTGCAAGCAAACAATATAATGTTTGATTGTTTGTTTGTTTATATCTTAGCTAGCTAGCAAACATTATATTTAGTTAACTTTTTAGCTAATAGCAAATAGCATAACATTTTGGGTTTTTTACTTTTAAACTAGCTAGCAAACATTGTAACCTTTTGTTAAGGTAAAAAAATCTAATCTAATCTAATCTCAGTTTAGCAGACTAAACTGAGATTAGTTTTTAATTGAGCAACAGAATTCTGTTTAAATTAAAATCTGGATTCACTCATTTTAAACCTAGTTTTGCTAAACTGAGATCAGAACTAATCTTAGATTAAATTAAACTTTGTGCAACCCAGTCTGACACCTGATCTGGTGTATGTGAACCACTGGAAAACTGCGGATGTGAGCAGCCATTTAAAGGTCTGAAATCAGACCCAATGAGCGTAGTGATTGTGGCTCATTGTCTCTTTTGCATCCATTAGAATCAAAATGCCCATGCAGGATCAATAAAGTTGTAATGTGCGTTGCATTTAGTTGCATTAATCCTCATTTCTCCTGCCTTTCTTATTTTCAGATGTGGATCGTCACCTGCATGACATTGCAGAAGTGGTTGGATGGAAGGATATGAAGCATATAGCAATGCGTAGCGGTATACCAGCTGCTGCTATTGATGCTTGTCATATGAACCACCCTAATGATACTGAGGAGCAGACTCTTCAACTGCTAAAGATCTGGGTGGAGAAAGAGGGCAAAGATGCCCCAAAGGACTTGATCTGTACGCTGAGACGTATCAACAGAAGGGTCACAGCTGAGAAAGTGAGAAAAATGTTGTCTCCTGGCAGCCAAAATCCTCCTGTTTGATTATGTCCATCGTGAGAACTTCTAAAAAAGTATTTGCTGTTTAGCATATGAATTATTTTTCGAAAAATTACCACTTGAGATGTTTACGTGGTCAGATTAGGGTGTAAATACTGATTTTAAGATTTTAATAAAAGCAGAGTTGAAGATAAAATTTTCAAGGACTGATCAGTCCGTCGTGTTACAGATGAATGACATGGAGGATTCACCATTATCTGCTTTTCAGTTTATTGCAATCAGGAGTGCATACAGCCTGCTCCACTTTATCCAGACCTCTATGTCTCCTAGCCCACTCCTGTCCTGTAACAAGCTCAATTCTGCATTTTGGTCATTTGTAAATATGTAAAAATTATTTGAATAAAATATATCCATTCATCCCAAATCCTGGAAAAGGTTGTTTACCAGCATCTCAATCCGTTTATGAGCTTTTCAATCTGATTTTAGGGAGCACTATTTCCTGAAATAGCTCTTTTAAAAGTTCACAGTGATTTGTTACTTGCAGCAGACAGCTAGGACTGTGGTATTTTAGTACTTTTAGACCTAGGCATGGCACTTTAAGACATGATCAGGTCATCTCTGGAAAACAGACATTACTCTGTGTGTGGAGGGGAAAGGCTTCTTCCCCCCTTAGCTCCCTTGACCTGCAGGGTTCCCCAGGGCTCCGTTCTGGTTCCTCTTCTCTCTCTATGTATGCTTCCCCTTGGTCAGCAGCATGGCTTCTTCTTTCATTGTTACGCGGACGATATCCAGTTAAATTTGCCGCCAAAATGACATTGCAGTCTCTATTTGGCTGTTCTCAGGATATAAAAAAACTGGATGTCCCAAAACTTCTTGATGCTGAAAAAACTGTAAACTGAAGTGGTTCTCTTTGGTTCTCTTGAATCTAGCAGTGACCATGGCACGATTTTTTATTGTGCAGTTAAATATGAGAGAAAACTCCATAGTGAGGTAGCTTCTAACAGAGAGCTATGGCAAAAGCTAAACCCTTGCTATCATTCCAGGATTGTGAAAAAGTAATCTGTGTTTTTATTGCTTCTGTAACTCCTCATACGTGGGAGTCAGTCGGTCTTCCCCCTCTCATCTGCAGAGTGTGCAGATTGCTTTCGCAAGGTTTTTAACTTGTTCTCAAAAGTGTTGCTCCTCTACTGGCTTCCGAAGCACCCCGCAGACTGGCTCCCTCTTATTATGTGACTTTATAATCCCAGCTGTTTGAGTTGTTCAAAGCACTCAAGACCCACCTCTTTTCTTTGGTTTTTGAATATGTGTAAATTGCCACCATTTTTGACCTCTTTTAATAGTTGTTTTATTCTTGTATTGCTCATTTTTATGTTGATAAGTGTTTTGTTGTTGTAAAACTGTAAAACACTTGGATCAGCTCATGTTTTAAAGGCACTATGGAAATCTATCTGAATTGAATTTATTTTATTTAAGAGACACTTTTTATTTTAAAGACTAATTCTTTATTGTCCTTTTGAACTCATGTTGTTTATGCAGAAGAAATTTAGGACAGCAAAACTAGATGGAAAAAAGTGTGTGAAATGCAGCATTTTAAATGTGCCTTGTTTTTCCTGATGTTTCTTTTTCCGATGTGTGAAAACTTATGGAGGAAAAAAAATAAAAATGTGCATTCCCAAACTTTTCAAGTCTGATATAGGAAGTGTATACATCAAGCCCCTTGGTACTTTTTTCAAATCTGGTCCTTCTAAGAAAGTAATTGAGTAAGCCTGATTTACACCTCACATACAACACTTTAAATAATAAAACTGTTATATACTTTTGTACTAATATCAAAAATGTTTTCACCCATATGCAATATGTCATTATTATTGACTAAACTGAGCAGCATGTGTTTGGATTTGATTAACCACCCACCCAGCTAACCCAACCAATAAACCCTCTCCCTCCCTGATGGGTGCCCACAGAGCAGCACGGAGGAGAGCCAGATCATCTGCTCTGACTTGTTATTTCATCAGTGGTAAATGGAAAGATCATTGTGGCATTGTTATGTCGTCAGTTCCTCAGAATGAGAATTTGAGTGATGACATACAAACCTTCCCTTTTATTTATAGTGGGTAGTTGCCCAATCCAAGTTCCATATTCCGCCACCACTGACAAGAAATCAGAGGTTTAGTTTTATGGTGAATTAGACCAGAAAAGAAAGTCTGTGGTTGAACAGTATCCCTTTCTAAACACAAAACATAAAAGATTCACTCACCCAGCTTTTATATTCTAACAAGTCTGAGCATAGCATTGACATATCATCACATTTTAAGCAACGGTTTCTTATTTATGTACCATTTTCAGTTATGAAACAGTATTATTGTTCTTTTTGAGTTGTGTTTCTGGCCACCTCATGAATCTCTAAGTCTAATATTGGCTCTCTTTTTGCTCTGTTTTTAGTCTCCATCAACACTGACAAGAAGTTGAAAGTTGAGTTTCAAAAAAAAGAAGCGAAGTCTGTGGTTGAAGATAACCACTTCTAAACCTTTTTAAAGAAGAAATGTTGAATATTGTATTGAAAGGATTTGTAGTGATAGAAACGTGGGAATATGTAATACAGAGATCAAGAGTGACGCACAAAATGTGAAGGAAAGAACTCTCTCAACTTTGATTTTGTAACAACTCTTGAACACAACACTGACATATCAGCACATTTTCAGTTAAGCGGTGTTTACCAGTCACTGGCTGTGTCTGTGTCATTCAGTGCTGAGCAATGATGATGCTATGTGACACACATGGCCCTTTTTTCGTTTCCCCCTGTGGTCAGAATTCCCCTGTATTTCTCCCAATTTTCTCCCAAAGACTCATTTTCATGTATTTGTTTTTCCTTTTGTCACAACCTGAAGACTCTAATGTCCCCAAACTTTCCTGTCTCATCCTTCTCAATGAGTGAGAGAAATGTAAAATGAGAGCAAGAGCAAAAACAAGAGCGAGAAAAAGATAGAAATCTTCTATGAATTATGCTGTTGCAGAGGTCTCAAGGTTGGCAAGTATGTGCCACGATCGACCCACGTATCGACCGGGGCCTGGGTTTGATTCCAGCCTGTGTCCTGTCTGTTTTTCCCAACTGCCTTATCTGTCTCTGCCTACCCATGTGACTACCAGATGATCAGTTAAATCACCAAACATTGCATGAATTGGGTGGCGGTGGTGGTGGTGGTGAGATGCTGATGCTGTCTGACTATGAGCTGCTTTGGCCACTCAGAACGTGACATTATTGCAATGATAAAAATGATTAAAATAAGTGTGCATGAAGTAAGCAAGTGGAAAAGTCAAGTAAGGGGGGACACTTGAAATTTAGCAGGTATGAAATTTAATGTTTCACTATTGTCTGTCAGAGAGTTGAAAATAAAGTCTTAGACTTAAATTTGTATACAGCATTCACATACATACATTTAAAGTTAATTTCAAATGACATTGCTGCATTAACACAAAACAACAAAGAAAGTAGGGCTGTAGCCAATTATTACTTTCCTGTTGATTATCTTCTTGATCAATCAATCAGCCATTGGGTCCACTAAATGTCAGAAAATGCTGAAAAACATAAGTGTCTTTCAAAGCCCAAGATGACGTCCTGTTCATAACCCAAAGACGTCCAGTCCACTGTCACAGAGGACCACAGTAACCAGTAAACACACAGAGGAGCTTTGACCTTTCAAGAAGAAAGTACTCAAACTGATCAAGTTATCAGTGAAACAGTTACTAACAATTCAATAGCTGGCATTACAAAATAAAGCCATTCTGCTGCACATGTTAGAGCTGTTTCTGACAGGCTCTGATAATTCTCTGAAAATTCAACACAGCAAGTTTTCCTATTAGCCATTTTACATCAATTTAATGAAGCATCTCTTTAGAAAAAATTGATGGAGATGACGAAAAGTTAAAAAAAAGTCTGCAAAAAAGTTTTTATGCTTATTTCAGGTGGCAATTAATCATTTTGTCATATCTAATTTTAACTATATTCATATATAAAAACCCATACAGTAAAACTGAATATAGTTCTTCTCTGGAAAAGTGTTGAAGCATAAAAAAACAATGTAAACAATTTAACAGATTCTTGTTCCTGTTCTGTTCTCCATGAGGAAGGAAGATCATCTTTTTCAGCCTGGGTATTTTGGATCTGCTGATTTGCCTGTCTACTTTCATTTCTCATCATTCAGCCCAAAACAAAACACTGGCACAAAAGTGCCCTCATTCACTTTCAGCTTCAGGAAGTGCTGCCTTAAAAGAACCATGTTTGTTATGCAACATCCAGTTTCTAACTGTTCTGTTGAGGCTTCAGCATCTTAGCAGTCGTCAGATCAGTTCTGTTTTTACATATATCTATTTTAGATTAATAAAAGTCATTGATTAATTCATTATAATAATTCTTCTGGAATATGGAGTTGGATCTGAATTGATGATGAGGATAATAGCAAAAGCAGATCACATGTTGACTTCACATGTTATAATACAAATGGGATATGAGTTTGGATTTGACCTCCTGGATGATAGTGGGTGCACAAATCCATGGTGTAAGACCAGACGTTTCGCTCTGCTGACAATTATTTACACAAATGTCACATCAGAGCCAAATTATGAGGGTGTGCTCCAAGAACAAGCCGTTAGGAGAGCGTGTCCTGCCATGTTTCTATGCTGTGTGTTCTAAGTGGTATTAGGAAAGTGTGGTGACTCATTCTGAAGTGATGCATGCACCTTTGACATACCTGTCTAATAAAATAATAAAAATTTCAGTAAGTTAATTCAAGTTGCTGCTTGGTTCTCTGACAGCCGCAGTGTCGCAGCATTGATGTTGAAGCTGTAAATGTTTGTCTGTGAGACATAAGAAATCATTAATACTCTTTTAGGAGGAGTAGATGTTTATAACAGTTAAAATGACTGAGGTAGGCAGTCAGTGAACTTCAACTTCAGTGTGTATTTTTGGAGCAGTGGACTTTTGTCACATTGTTATCAACAATTTATAATTTTATAACTCTATAACTTTATAACTTTTCTTTTTTATAGCTTGAAGAAAACACACATGATGAAAACTTTGCTAATACACGTTGAGATGAGTCATGGTTCCTTGTTTTCACCTAATGAAAACAGAGAAAACTGAGAACCATGATGAAATACAAAGTATTGAATTAAGTTATTAAAAGTTAAGACATTATAACAAATATTAAATATTTTAAATGGTCCTGACTGTGACTGAAAAGCTGTCGGTTCAGTTTAACATCTTAAACATACTGAACATATTTTCTAAAGTACAACTTTAATAGCAAAACTGTTTTTACAAAATTGTCTTTTCAAATTCAGTCAACTTTAACTTTTAGGTCAGCCAGAACACCAGCTTTGTTAAGTTTAAACAAGCTGTTTATTTTTACAATGCACATTAACATTTTGTGTCAAAAGAAAAGTAACATAGTTTGGGAACAGAATTAAAATTACAATTAATTATGAGGTTTAAGTGATACTGTACAATACAGATATAATTCTGATAGTGACAAGACTTCAGTGGAAACAGCTTAATCCACCTTTCTGCTTTCAGTCTACTGTATATGCTCAGTATGTTGCAAATAGTCACATTTATAACACATTGATAAATACATTTATTCACATATACATAACACATCTGCACAGAATGATAGCTAGTTCACTAGTTTGAAAACCATGGAAAGTATTTCCACAAAATTTAAATGTCTTTTTTTCAGCATTAAGCAGTTCCGTTGGTCCAATTTAAAATTACTGTCGTAAAATTACATTGGTAAATGAAGTCAGTAAAACCCCAGGTAATTAAGATGGCCCAACAAAATAACTTAATGCTCAAAGAAAGCCATTTAATCACATAGAAATTTAATTAAGGTCGCTTTAACTATAAACTTTGTGAGTAACTTTGTGAGTAAGTTAGACAGTTTTCTTCATTAGTAGTTTTTCTTACATGTTAGCAGTTGAAAAAAGAAGTCCTTCACATATTCTGATAATCATGACCTCTTTAAAGTCTTCCTCTGTGCATCTGATCCCTGCAATAATGTGCCAAAAAGTGTGTCCCAGTGTGTGAAATATGGCGCATAGTTTACTTTGAGTTTCAGGTGGTGAAGGTCATGATGCTGAGCTCCCCCGTAGAGGCCAAGGGGCACCAGTCGGCGTGGAGACCAGGGAAATTCGTAGCCTGAGTGTGCCTCCACAGAAAGATACATGTTGATGATGTAGAAGAGCATCTCTGTGAGTGGATGGCAGCCCAGGAGTGCAGGGTTCAGTGCTGTGAAGAAGCTGAGGCTCAGCATTTCCCAGACTCCTGTGTATTCTGTCATCAGGGAGAAGGCGGCTGTGTAGTTGTGGTGCTCCTTGTGGAAGGACTGGTAGAGCCAGGGCACCTTGTGATGGAGCACGTGCCACAAAAAGTACTGCATGTCGAACAGGAGGAGGCAGGCCAGCACATCCCTGACAACAGTCAGCGTCTCAGGTGCCAGAGGAGGGGAAATCACAGGTCTCAAGTACCAGTGCACAACAGACAGTGGGAAAATGAAGCAGGCGTGGTTGTAGAAAATTTTGCACAAGCACCTCCAAGCCATTGCCCACGTCACCTTGCTTTGAGGCTGGATCTTGAAGCGGTGTAGCAGGGTCATTCTGGAGTAGAGCAGATCCAGAAAAACATATGGCAAGCAGCAGCTCAGGTGAACAGTCAGAGAAAAGAAAACTGGGAAAAATGGAGATCTGAGGAAGCTCTGGTGTCTTAGCCAGTCCCAAACAATCTGCAGAGGCAGCCTCTCCATGGTCTCTAAGTTAGTCATCCCTCCCAGTAAGAAAGTAGGGTACTTCATTACTGCACAGACACATTTATACTTAGTGAAGTGTTTCAGCATTGCGTAACATGCTTAGAGAGCATTTCCTGGGGGGAATCATGCAGAAGACACTGCCAGGCAAAACTTGATGTGAGATTTATTCAGTCACATTTCCAATGGCACACTGTTATACACGCTGTTATACACTGTACACACTGTTATATACGCTTAACAAACATTTTTGTAATACGTTGCGTAAGAGTAACAGTGTTTGTCTCTTTGCAAATCGTTTTCCACCTATATTCAGCTGAGTATAGTACAAAGACAACTTTGACAATTATTTTTGACAATTTGTAAGAAGAGCGATGTATCTAGGTGGGTATATGTGGCTGATGAGTTAATGAGGTGCACATGTGGAGGAGAGCAGGCGAAGTTCAGCTGAGGGGAATGAAAATGATAGTAGGACTGAAGGGAATGGCGAGGTCTGAAATGAAAGGACAGCAGTCTGAGGCCATCTGGTGGATGAAAGGAGAACAGCAGTAAACTGCATGAGCAGGGGGTTGAAAGAGGGAAGTGACTCAAAGGAGGGAGAGAGAGGAAGAATAGAAAAGTAACTGGTGTCAATTTTGATAATTTTTTAAGTCCTTTTTCCAAATTAAAAACTGCCAGATATTTGCCTAGTATGAGGATTTGCTACTTTTCTTTTTAAGTATCTCAATAACTGTAAATTTACTAGTAATTTATGTCACTGATTGAACAAAAAGAGCATTTATGCTTTATTTTATAAACCAAACAATCATTTGATGAATGGAGGAAATAATCAGCAGATTAATCCATAATGAAAATAATGATAAGTTAGTAATTTAGTTAATAAGTTGGGAATAATACAATATTGCACATGTACACATGTAATATCAGTCATTAGCCATTTTTCTTTTACTTTTAATAATTTTAGTTCATTTTCCTGATTTTTACAGTGTGGCATTAGCGCTTTTACTTAATAAAATAATCTGAATAGTACTTTCTACACTCCCTCCAGAGCTCCCACCATGATGACAAGCTGTTGAATAGACATGTTGCCAGGTTTTGATATCCAGGAAGGAGCATTACTTGTAATGTTGAGCTAAATTTAACCACTGTATATAGCTGTTATTTGTTTGTACTTAATCTGCACAGTAAATTTAGTGGTGAGTAAATGGATTAAAAGTATGCAGGACCATAACATTGTCATAGGCCATTAAAATACAGCAGAATTCACAGTTAAAGTCATTAAAATTTTCAGAGATTACAGAGGATGTTCTGCATGTAAGGAACAAGGCTGAAAACCAACAATGAATTCCTATGACCTTTGACCCTTGAGGTGGCACTGTATTAAAAAGCAACGTGTATAAAGGACATAAACTGTTATTAAATTTAGGACTTTACCATGCAAAGCAAAAGCAAACTTTTTTTTTTAGCTCAGGGTTAAATTCATAGTGGGAACCAGGCTCCTCACTCAGCTCAAAATCCCTATTTTGGTGTCACAGAGGAAGCTGGGCGGTGTCTTTCTGTATGGGTGGAGCTCAAAGTCAGGAAATGTGTAAGAGACAAACTGTGAGACTGTTCCCTCGTTGTTCGCATGAGTTTGATGAGACTTGTCTCAGCGGAGAGAGCCCGCCACATGAACTTATCATCATGAACTGAGCACAAAGGTAGGTTCATCAACTTTATTACGCCACACATTTTCTAAATCGACCTCTTTAGACATGTACATCGGCGAAGAGCGAAGCGCCAAGCCGCTGAACATGCAATCATGTTGCCCAAAATTGTGCGTGTTGCATAATGTTCAGGAAAGCAAACCTTTTAGTTGTTATTTGCTTCAAAACTTAACACAGCATCTTACAGAGCGTCGCTTGTTAGCAGAGCAGGCTGTAAAGTGACTCATGTGTCTGGTATAACATTAGTCTGTCACCACATTTCCGTGATGAGCGAGCCACTATTTTGTTGCTAAGACAACCGAGGAGGTAACCGTTGGCAGGGTGTCGAAGCTACATCACTTTAGCTGCGCAGTCACGTCACGGTGAGTTTATTGGGCGCAGGAGTCAGCAGTGGCGGAAAAAAACATTTATTTTACATTTACACAATTTTATTAATTTACTTAGTTAATTTATTCGTAAAATAAGTACGCTTTAACTCAATTAACAGTAGCAATAACACAGAGGGTCGCATTTTATAGTACACAAATAAGACGTAACAAGCTGTACTTTGTATGAAATTTGACAAAAACTAGAAATAATATGTTCTTTTTTAAACAGTAGTTGTAGCCTACTTAGAGACACCTTTTTTCTTTAGTTTACAGTACAGTTCTGTTGTTGCTGTGTCCCTAATTGTCACGTAATTAAAGTCTAAAAATGGTTTAATAATGAGCATATTGTTTCTTGTTTTGTCTCTTTTGATAAGAAGTACGGCTTATTGCGTTTTATTAATGGGCTGTAAAATAAAGAGTGAACCCACAGTGTATAAATAATCTGTCACAGTGTTTCAAGTAAATGTCCTGACTTAAAAATGTATTTTTCAAAGTAAAAATGCAAAATCATTAGCATCAAAATTAGGCACGAGTAGCCAACTCATTATACAGAATGGTCCATTTCAGAATAATATTTATTATATTAGATCGTAATGATGCATTCATATGTTCATCACTTTAAAAAGATAGTTCTCTTTTTTGAAGTGGCGTATATGAGGTCCTTATGAATACTCAGTGTGTTACCTACAGCAGATGGGCATTGACACACCCACAGTTTGGAGAAGCAGAGAGGGGCACCAGCGAGGAAGCTGTGCAATGACTGACTGTGGACAGGGTCAGCCCTGAAAGGTAGTTTAGCCACTTTAAAAAAACAGTATTAGTTTAAGTGTACATTATATTTAGAATATTTTCACAGCTTAAATTGCCATCCGATAGTCTTTTATGGCAGTACTTTTATCTCGCAGTACACAGGAGTTGTTGGTCTAATGCTGCCTTGATCTGTTAGTTTGTGTTATTATGTGATTGATAAATCCAAGCTATTCTGTTAAAACATTAAAGTTGCATAATACCCCACTTGCTTAGTTTCGCTTAAGTCTTGGATTTCTGGGATAATGATTATGTCGTCTGATCCCAAAGACACTCAACAATTTAGCCAAGATAGCACAATATTGCTGTTTTAGTCTACACCAGATACACAAAAAAGGTCATTCATAAGGCATTCATTAGCTTCTGGTTCTGGGAAAGTGTGGAAAACACTAAAATTACTCCCAAACTATTCTCTGAAATGTCTCTTTAACGAAATTACACATATTTAGCCTATTCTATCTCCTTTTGATAACTCCAATCCATTCACTGAGCCCCCTTCTCAAAATGATTGGAGCTCCCCTGGGGAGGCCCGCCTTTCATTTTAAAAACCTCTGCAAGAGATGATCTCAAATAATATTTCATGGACCGCAGTACACGCCTCTATGTCTGGCGTGGTGTTTGTTTGGATGGACTGTGCAATGTAAGTGTTGGAGAACATCCCAGTAAGTAAGTCATGGGAAGTTTCCCTGGCTCTGTGACCTCACATACTCCACCATTACTGCTGCCATTTTAATGCTCAAGTCTGACAGAGAATGGCTCATAATCTCTTGATCTTACAGTGAGATCATGACGCATATGTACTTCCTATTTCTCATTTCTCTTATTTGCTAAGAGAGGTCCCATTACGAGCATGTTATTAGTCTTTATTTCAAAGATTGTAGTGATGATAGTTGAAGTAATTCAGTCCATCCTGAACAGAGCAGTTTGCAGCTGTCTCTTTAAAGTTTACTAAAAGCTCAGAACATAAGCAATAGACTTATGCAATTTCCTCTTTTGTACAGTGTATTGCATTACTTGTCGGTCATTGGATGACGTCCAGGAAAGAAGATAATACTGTCAATGTTAGTTTTTTCCACATTGTTTTGTTTTTCACAAACTTTATTCAGATATTTTCCAGAAAGGGAGGTGTCATTCATTATGTTTTGTACAAAATGTTAACAGGATGCAAATGTTAAGAGGCACAATGTTGGTAACTAAATAGGGTTATCAAGAAGAGCAATGTTCCTCTAAAGGGCTCAATCTTCCTTCCTCCCATGTTGCACAGTCTGATACTGGGCAAGTGCGTCACTCAGCCCACTGCCTCTATATTTAGAGGTACACTCTGTGCTTCCTCCTGGGGTGGAGTTCAACTTTACAAAAATAACTGGATTTTTTTATACACAAACCCAAATTCCAAAAAAGTTGGGATGTCACCTAAAACGTAAATAAGTAATTCATTCTGAATTTGGTGCCCACAACATGTTGTGATGGGAGCATGTTTACCACTGTGTTACATGACCTTTTCTTTTTTCAACCCTCAGTAAGTGTTTGGGAACTGAGGCATTAATTCTTGAGGTTTTGAAAGTGAAACTCTTTCCCTTTCTCGCTTCATATACGGCCTCATTTGCTCAACAGGCTGGGGTCTCTGTTGTCGTACTTTGTGCTTCATAATTAGCCACACATTTTCAATGGGCGACAGGTCTGGATGGCAGGCAGACCAGTCTAGGAGCCCAACTCTTTTACTACAAAGCCACGCTGTTTTAACACATGCAGAATACATCTTGGCATTGTCTTGGTGAAATAAGCAGGGACATCTCTGAAAAAGACGTCTGAATTGTCTTTAATAGCAATGCTCTGAAATCTCTAAGTACCTTTCAGTGTCAAGTGTCATGATGCCATGGGTACTAACGCACCCCCATGCCATCACAGATCTTGGCTTTTGAACTTTACGCTGGTAACAGTCTGGTGGGTCCTTTTCCTTTTTAGCCCAGAGGACACAACATTTATGATTTCCCCCCCAATGATTTTTTAATGTGGACTCATCAGACCATAGCTTATATTCTTACTTTGCGTCAGTCCATCTCAGATGAGCTTGGGTCCAGAGAAGTCATCAGCATTTCTGGATGTAGTTGATAGCTTTCGCTTTGCATGGTGGAATCTCAACTCACATTGGTAGATGCATCGACATACCGTCTTTTCTGACATCGCTTTTCTGAAGTGTCTCCAAGCCAGTTTAAGTAATATCCTCTGTATTGTCATGTTGGTTTTTAATGTAGTGCTGCCTGAGGGGTCAAAGGTCAAGGTATATTAATGAATAAAAGCCCAATTTCTTTTTGTGTTTCAGGACCTGAGTTGCAGCTGCCTGGACGTCTGCAAGGTGCTTAAATGCGTGTGCTAGAAACAAGCTGAAGATGCAGGGGGCCATTGCACGAGTGTGTGTGGTGGTGGCTGCTGCCATATTAAACCATCCCTTGCTCTTTCCTCAAGAGAACACGACACTCCCAGAGCAGGATGAGGAGCTGATGGCTCGCATGCGGGAGCACGAGGAGAGGCTGGAAATGGAGCAGGCCAAGCTGGAGAAAGAGCTCTTACAGCTGGAGTCAAAGCAGGAAGAAACCAGCTCTGAGGAGGGTTACAGCTGGTACTTTTGGAGTGCCGTGTCTTTTATCATATTCTTCACCATCGAGATGTGCAGAGTTGATCTTGCTGACACAGAAATGCGCCCAGTTGAGGATGAAGACGTACTGCCAGAGAGTGGATCCATCACCCCCAGGACGATGGTACTAGATAAGGATGTCCTAAGCAACTTCTGCGACAAATGCACCTACACTTCATCCCATGAAAACTGGAGGGTGAGGGAATTCGTTGAGGGTTTTGCTGATGACTTGCTTGAATCGCTCAGGAGTTTGTGTGACAGAGAGGCAGATATGGAAGTCGGGGACTTTGTTGGGATTGGAAGCATGTTTGAGTCTTGGAAGGTGTGCAAGCCACTCACGTGCGACCTTTTAGTGCCCTTCTCACCTCCAGATCCTCACTCCTTCCAGTTCTACCTGTGGTGCAGCCCCTCCAATGACACACCTCCAGATATGCAAGGCTGTGGCAAGATAAAGGTGACCAGGTTTGGGGAGAACGAGGAGGGCTGTCTCTGTGGCTCTGCTAACCTGGGAGAGGACATGCTGTGTCTGTTGCACAGCAGGAATGACACGCTCAAAGTTGACCGCAGTCCTGAGGAATTGCTCTGCTCCAGGAACACTGCTTTCTTAGCCAAAGATCAAGTCATGAAGTGGTTTCAGATCTCTATGACCAAAGCATGGGGACGTATCTCTCACAAATATGACTTTGAGGTCACTTTCCGCAACCTGGATGCCGCCGGCGCTCTCAAGATACGTTTCCGTTCGGGTAAAGTCATCATGTTGAACCTCATACCGGTGGTTCAGCTGGAGGATACGGACGTTTATTTTGTGTCATACTTTCCATCCGATTGTGACAGCTCTCCAGATCCATACTGGTCCGTCTCTTTTGCTGTTTACGAGAGGAATTTGCTGAAACATTTTGCTAAGCGCCTACCACAGAATTCCTGTCATTTACACTGCCTCCAGATTGTTACTTTCCTACACAGAAAGCAGACGGGGCTCACAGGAAAAAGTGGCCTCACTAACTACCACTTAAAGACTGCTCTGTTGCACTTGTTGTTAAGTAAAAGGCCCTCTGTGTGGGGTGTTGAGAGTTTGGAGCACAGGCTCCAGGATGTGCTCAGCTTCTTGCAGAGGAGCCTACAGGAGAAGAGACTTCATCACGTTCTGATTGGGAACAACAAAGTGCCAGAACACATCCAGATTCCTCAGACAATTCGCCGCGCGGAGCCCATCAATCTGTTCCGGTCTCTGGTGTTGCAGAGGGAGCTTCATGCAGCAACAGTAAAACATTTCCACGAGATGTTGAGAAATGCACCTGCGCTCATTCAAGAGTACACACCCTACTTATCAAACGGGGGTTTACACCGCACCCTGGATGAAAGTGTGTGAGCCATGTTTGTTTCTTAGGGTAGCTTTATACAATGAAACTTTCACTCAACTTTTGTTGATTGAAACTAAGTTGCACTTGAGTTGCATGGTGGAAAGCCCTCTGCAGCACACCTGAAACTTGTCTGAAAGTCAGCAGCGTAACTGTCAACTTTGTTGAACTAGTTTCACGCCCACAGCCAGCCAAAACACTGAGACAACATGTCAGGTGATGACATTAAACTATGATGAGTTTAAGTGACAGTTTCTTATCATCAAAATGCCTATAAGGTTTTGATAAGAATTAGAGAAATTATCTAAAATTTTATTATATATCAAGCTACAGAGTCATAATGAAGTCAGAAGGTCTCAACAAAGACCTATTTAATGTAAAGAGAGGATGCACTCACTGGAGGCTTGTTGGAACATAATAAAAGAGACCAAAAAATTTAGCTTGAAAATGTAGTGAAATAAACTATTAAATGATGCTACATGAGACAGTTTATTCTGAATTGCCTCACTGTCAAGCTGTATGGAAATTATGTTTCATTCAATTTGCAACCTGCAACAAATTGTGTGAAAGTTTCACTGTGTAAAGCCAGCGCTACTTTTAGCGCTAGCAGATCTATAAATGTCATTCAGTGCTTCTAAGAATAATGCTACAAATAATTGCACCGGATAGACAAGCACTGAAATGAAAAGGTGCACATACCACAATTATTTTAGTTATGGGTGATATATTTGTACACATGTAGTGGTTTTTGCTGCAGCTGCTTTCTTTACACTTGACAAGGTAACTATTGTATTAAGAATATTCCCTCCAAACAATACATTAGCAACATTTTAGCAGTGGTTTTTGTTGTTTGTGAAATTCAGTGGCAAAATGTAGTAGTGTTCTACAAGATCTGATGGGTACATTGTTTACCCATGTAAAGTCAGAAATGAATTCAGTCTGGAGGACGGGTGTTGAATACATAGTCCTCTGCCTCCAAAAGAAGCAGCAACAAGTTATCTACATGAAGGATGATACTTTTAGAAATGCACTTCAACATTCACCTGAAAAAAGACAGAGCACCACGAGTCAGGGCAACATTTTAAAGGGACAGTTTGAATTATTTGATGTGGGTTTGTAGGAGGTACTTATAAACAGTCAGTATATTATCTACATCTATAGATGGTGGTTGGCATTCCTCCTGTTTGAAAAGGCGGAAAGGAAAACCAGCAATGTACTGCTGTGGTTGGGGTAAACAACAAAAGGCTCCCCTAAAAAATTCAGTATCAGTTTAAGTGTATGCTATATTGGCAATACTTTCACTGCTTTACTTTGCCATCAGACAGCCTTTTCTGATGGGAAACCCTCTCCATACTGACAAAACTCCATATGCAAATGGATAATTTGCTGGTTTACTGCTGTTTCGATCTGTTAGTTTGTGTTATTGTGACTTTGGTGAATCCTAACTAATCTTTTAAAAAACCAAGGTTACATAATAGCACAAACTAACTAACATTAAAGCAGTGGAGGACCAGCAACTCCCATGTTCTGCAAGGGAGTATTACTGATTTTGCCTGTCTGACATCAACATGAAGTGTACACTTCAACACTTTTTTGAGCAGACATTTCTGTAGGTGACTTGCTCACTCTGACCACAGCGGTTCATTGCTTTGTTCATTTGGTTCATGTTCATTAGGTTCTATGCTGATACTCTGCGTCTTTTAACTGAGGTGGGCCGACCTGCATCTCCTGTAATTAATACAGTGATCATCACTAAGTGCCTCAAACAACCCTACATCAAATAATCTGAACTATCTGTTTAACAGAAATACCTCTTATATATTATGTCGGTCAAACAGCAATCACTTGCCAACCAGTATAGCAGTGGCTTTTTGTATCCAGTCATAATGTTGCAAATCTAATGGCAGCTATTACATTTTGTAATGTTCAACGTTAAGCACAGCACTCATTTTCTCATAACTTATTAGAAAGCAAAGTTGTTCTTTCTAATGTTTTTGCCAGTTATTACACTGTGTTGATGTCAACTCTTTGGCAGAGCTCCAGTTTATTAAATAGGATCACCCTGTGGGGGAAAACAGTGCAGTTTTTTGTTGTTTCTAGTAATAGAGACAGAAAATTCAGATTCAGGACAGTCATTACATCTCCAATTTTTATTAGTAAAAAGTTAAAAGTGCCAGATGTTGGAATGAATCACTGAATCATTTAACATTAACATATATCTTACTGTACCTCATCCTCATTATAGTGGGTTCATTTTTTCCCTTTGATAACAAAAACAGTCTTAATGTCCAAAAAAAAAAAAAAAAAAAAAACATTTTCCCCTTTAATGCAACTTAAATCTTAACTGATCATAGTGTTCACCATTTTCTTATTATTACACCAACATTTAAATAAACAGACTCCAGAATTTTGATTGACAAACTTCAAAATAACCATAATCAAAAAACCCAGAAAGTGGACGGTTTAAGGTTTCGTCACATCTGTGTTTACAGGCCATAGTCATAGTCGGGTTTCCCCTCAATGTAAGTCTTGTAGAAGGCCTTGTACGTGTCCACAGTGTGCATGGTGGCTTTGACAGCTGGGTCATCTGACATGCACTCTGTCCACTTCTTCAGCTCAGGAGTGCTGTCAAGGCAGCTGAAAAGACAAAGGCAATTCAATTATTCACCTAACTGCCAAAATTACAACACATGAACAGAAGTAGTTCTCATGAAATATGAAGTATCAGATGCCATGAAGGAAACAAACAAACAAACAAAACTAACACGTTCCTGTGAGATTCTCTGCTCTTTGTCATACAGCTCCTACTTTTGTACTGTACACAATCTTTTTACTTTTTTGCTCCTCTCTATAGTGACCTTTAATCTTTTGAAATGCTTCCATAAATAAAATGTATTTATTTTTAAAATTTCCTGAGAGATTATTACTTGCCTTTGCAGTTCAAAGATCTCCAGCCTCTCGAACCACGGCCACATCATGTAGTCGATCATTGTGATGGCATCCCCACCAAAGAACTTGGTCTTCTTATTAACCAGGTCCTGAAAAGTCACAGTTACATTCATCAGCGCTGAAAATGAGCGCACAGTCTGAAATGATCTTAGAACTAAGTTCAAGTCTGAATCTAGTACATTTTTAGAAATCAGGCCCCTTGACTAATGTAATTTAAGTAATGGTGCTCACAAACCCTGGAATGGAATAGAAAACTCTGTTAGAACAACTGCAGCGGCGAAATAGATTCACTCAAAAAACTTCAATGAGTATAAAAAATTCTACTAGAACTGAAGGTGTAAGAGTGGCCTGGTAGCTCAGTTGGTAGAGCATGAGCCTCATATACTGAGTCCTCTGCAGTGGCTGTGGGTTTGACTCTTGCCCGTGGCCCTTTGCTGCATGTAATTCCCCCACTCTCCCCCATTCCTGTCATATCTTTAGCAGTCCTATAAATCAAAGACCAAAGGTTTCTAGCAAAAACATAATAACAGAATAAAAAAAATATATAATATGTCATTATTTAGGCTATTTTATTCATGCAATTACAGATGCACTCACTCATTTCAAGGGACAATTTTGACTTTACAGCCTACCAAATGACAGGTCTGGTGAATGTGTAAAGAAATCAGAGCACTCAATTCACCACCCACCTCATTTAATTTGACAAACTTCTCTTTCAGCTCAGCTTCCAGTCCTGAGACATCATCGCCGTTTCTTCTACCAGTTGGGATCTTGTAGAAGTATGGTGTTATCTGTAGAATAGGTGTGGCATTAATTTCAATATTAAGATGATGGTAGCAGTAGACAAGTATACAAAAAAAATGGATTTGGATCTTCACATACGATACCTTGGAAAAATGCTCCAGCATCATCTTCTGCTGAGCTTTACCAAACGGAGAGGAAGGAAGCAGCTTGTTCTCGGGGTAAGCCTCGTCCAAGTATTCACAGGTGATGGGAGACTCATAGATCACCTCACCAGCCGGTGTCTCCAGAGTTGGGACGAGGCCAAGGGGATTCCTCTCAAGGAACCAGTCAGGTTTCTCTTTCAGGTTGATGTTGATGGTGTCATGCCTGAAAGACAAAAACAGGTTATTCAAATTTAATCAAAAGCATCAGTGATGCTATGGTTTCATAATAATATACAATGAAATGTGTCTTTACTTGATCCCTTTGGCATTCAGCACCAGTCGCGCCCTGTGTGCGAAAGGGCAGAATCTCATGCTGTAAAGCCTGATGTGGCCTTTAGGCACTGGACCGGGTGCAGCACTTCCTAAAAGACAAAAATAAATAAATAAAATTGCAGTTTTTATATACAAGGTTCATTCATATTTTCCAAATGTCATCAGCCACAACCTACATCATCAATAATTATTGATGTCAACGATATGAAACTATATAAGTATAAGTAGTATAAATATAGTATAATTAATTCTTCTTTTGTACATTGTGTATATATCTTTCATCTCATAAGACATGTGCAGTACCTCACACACCACTATACTGTTTTATTGGCTAGGTATTGTATTTAATTTGACTTCAGCTGTGAGTGTCACTATTGCCCAAGTCAAATTTACAGTAAACTGTATCTCATCTTAATCTCAGCAGTTTACGTCTTTCACAATAAAAAGCAGTGACTGAGCTTGAACCTTTCAGTTTTATACAGTCACATAGGAGAGGTCAAGTGTTCCACCTCCAGTAACAGTATATTTTAAATGAGTGACTTATATAATAATAAAGTAGCCTGAGGCGCTTAGCTGGCATTTTACTCGCTTTTAAAAACTGCATGTTATTAGAGTATCCACAGAGAGTCGCTGCAGGCTGTGCTAAATCAGTCCTAAAAGTGCACTGAATTCGAGGTGATGCTCAAATTAAAAGCTGATTGTGTGGACTATTTGCAATACTCTCATGTTATCTACTGTTAGCTTTATGAACGAAGCGGAAGAGGTCACATAACGCTTCATCACAATGACTTTGCAAAAAATATCGCTCCCATCATCGCTTCTGGTTCTTCATAACGTGACAGCACAATGTAGAGCACAATGAATCCGACAGCGAACACCCAGCAGGCTGTAAAGTTCAGATTCCCACAGGGTTTAAATATAAAGCAATGCATTCAGTGGAAAAGAAAACGAACACACACAAATCTCTGATATGCACATGATTTTAGGATTTTAGGAAGTGAAACTCTCATGCTAATCGTAATTTAGCTTGCCACCAACAATAAATGACAAAAGCAAACGCAAGATGCTTTTTCAGTTAGCCGAGTAGTGGCTGCTGCGTCTTACCTTTGGAGAAACACTTTTCAGTTGACATCTTTATACTTCAGGTGGTGAATGAAATCAGTTTGAATCTGGCCTTGACACGAGTAGACGACTGTAAACGACCCGATGAGAGCGGTGTCGACGGCAATATACTTACTTCCGCTATGGGCGTGCCAGATAAAAGCTTTAGCCAATAGGGTGGTTTCTTAAGTGTTCTTTTGTTGCCAGGGTTACGTTCACTCGTTTGTTGATGGCGGAGGTGCTGGCAAAAAAGTTGAAGTTTATTGTGTAACATTATTATTTTCCTAAAAATGGATGACACTGGAAGTTTAGAAGTGAGGTATGTTTCCGCTACAAATACACATGTCTATGTTTTAATTAAGTAAGTTACACTATATAAACACCGTTAATGTACTGTTTAGCTAGCCTAACTGACAATGTATCTTCCGTCGAAAATATGGTCGGTTAAAAGACATTTAGAATTGGGTCAGAAGTGAAAGTTTTTTTTTTCACATTTTTCATTCTCCACAATGTTAGAAAATAGCACATTCTGTCTTTTAAACCTTAGAAACTCCATCTGAATTTCTCAAATGAAGAAACGCAGTCTCTTTCTTTTTCTTAGTATTTGTTCAATACACAAAAGGCATACAACAAACGAAGAACCTCAATAACATATGGCCCAGGTGTACAGGCACACATAGAGGAAAGAAAAAACAAACAAACAATGGTGTGTGTTAATTCATAGCACCAGGTTCAGTCAAAGATGTCATAGGTAGTACCTATTATAGTGGTATCTATTTAACTAGTAACAGACTTCATTGCTTTAGAATGTTTCAGGTTTTTATGGCATTCACATATTCATTGAGTTCATTTTTTAAAAACACTCAAGAGTGATTACAGCCATTGAAGTCACATGTGGGATGTGAATTTCTATGTATCATCACCTATCTTAAAGTTAAATACACCATAAGGTTGAATAGATAATGACTGAATTTTCATTTTGGGGTAAACTGTCCCTTTAATAATCCGTATTTCTGACATTTTATATTAAACATTACATTTCTTGGAGATTGTCCCTTAACTTTCTTTGAGGAACTTGATTTATTTTCTCAATACATCTCAAAAAAGATAAAACATCCTCAAGTGTACATTTAACGTTAATATTGGACCAAAGTTTAAAGTGGAGTTTAAAGTTTTGGTGGATAAAAACTAAGCAGACCTCATTTGGCCTACTAGTGCAATATAACTTTGGAAGATTACCTTTAGATTAATCAGTATCATCTTACTTTCGACCTACAACTACATAAATTATCAAAACAATCAAACACATTTGAGACAGTTTTGAAAATAAGGTGAAAAGAGGTCTAAAGGCCTGTCCACACCAAGAACAATAACTATAAAAAATATAGTTCTAAAGTCTTTCCAACTCAAGTGAATGGAGGAGTCCACACCACAAGCTGTGGTATGGGCTCTTCTGTCCACTTGAGTTATGATGATTTTAGAAGTATATTTTTTCTAGTTATACTTATAGCCCTTGATGTGGACGGTCCTTAAGACGTTCAGACCGAAATCAACCCGTTTTCAACAACAAATCAATGTTGAAATCCTGATTGGTGCCAGGGTATGCTAATACATGAGTAGCACACACTCGGGGTTTAACTAATATTTGTCTGTTTCACTCCCTCCAGGTGGATACAAGGTTTTACAAACAAGTGTTTCAAGTTTGTCGACAATAAAACAGCATGTTACCCATGTGGAAGTCATATCTGTTTCCTGAACCTGGAGACTAAAATGCAAAGTGTGCTTCAGAGTCCTGGCAGAGGCATTGGTACATTGACAGCCAATGGCAACAGTGGGATTTTTGCTTTCTCTGAGCAAAAGCTGTCCCCATCTATATTTGTGTACATTTTCCCTGAGTTACAGTTGAAGAATGAACTAAAAGGTAAGGCAGTTTTATCTTACAGCTAAGATTATGAGCTAAATCTATGTAATTGCCATAATAATCCTATTTGTAGGTGTTGTTTCTATCTATGATTTTACTTTAATTTTCTTCAGAGGTGTATTGTGTTATTGATGTTTGTTTGCATGCGTCCCTCCTACTTTTCGTTATCACAAGTCTTAAAAAGTCACCACTGATTCTTTTTCTAGGCTCAGCACAGCTGGACTATATGTCTCTGACTTTAAGTGATGGTGGTCCTTATTTGGCCTGTTGCTCCTCTCTTCCAGACCACACCATAACAGTGTGGTGAGCCACTGAAAGCACTACACCACCTTATACTGCGTGCTACATATTTTTAGTTATGTTTATTCAGGCAGAGCAGCTCTCTTACTGTAACCATGACTGTGTGCTGCAGGAACTGGGAAAGCGCTGAGCCAATTTGTTCACAACCAAAGGCCGGGTATGATGTCATTTCTTTGGTGTTCAACCCTCTGAACTGGCTCCAGCTTTGTGCGTTGGGCACTAAATCCCTTACTGTCTGGAGTATTGAGAAGAGTGCCAGCTTTCATGTCCTGAAACCAAGGTAAAGGAGACATGACTGTACAAGCAAGTAGTTAAAATCTAAATTGATATGGACATGCAGTTTTATGTGCATTGGATGTGATTTAACTGACAGATGAAACAATATTACCTTCATTCATCATTCACAATAGTGAAAAAACAATAAGAGAGACTTGAGGATTTAGTCAAGTTACAGACATTATCAGTTGTGTACAGGGCAAAGAGAAACGTTTTAACTGAAAACTTACAAAAGTTGTCTGGTTTTAGTTCAGTGGACAAGAAGGAAATTTGATTTTAAGCATCAGTGTGCTTTGACTTAAAAGCAGATGTGTATCTCAATGTTTGATGGTCCGGTCATAGTCTGGGATTCCCTACAAAATGATTTTAAGGGTTTTACAAATATATTCAGTTTAAGAATGTGTACAAAGAAAGAATAATTATATAATATGAAAGTAATGAGTGAACTGGATGAATTATTCTTTTTTACATGTATGTATTGGCTGCCAGGGTTGTTAATGAATTTGAACAATTTCATATATCTTTTTAGTTTTTTGGAGATTTGCATTATGCGAGCAGAGATGATAATACACTGTCCAACAGTATTACATAGACCTCTGTCATATTTATCATATTGCAGTGTGGTAGAGCTTCCAGCAACTGATGGGTCCACTGTTGAGAAATTGGTGTCCTTCTCTCCTACCGTCAGTGACAAACTGCCCTATTATGGTCCAGAGATGCCTCCATCAGCCATCACAGGGCTCATGGGAGATGAGGCAGAAAACATTTTGGTATTGTTCCTGTCCAAAAAATAAATACACTTTAATCCTAATATGTTTGTTTGGTGATACAGCTGTGGTTTTTGGACCTGTGAATCTAGTTGTTGAGAGAACAATTTTGTTATTAGCCAAACAAACAAAGACAAAATGTAAACTATTACCAAACTGCACTTGTGTTTACACAGGCTAAACTGTGCACCAAAGCCAGAGTAACTCCTACTGCCATCTGCTGGACAGCCACATCAGAGCTTTATGTGGGATGTGTGGAAGGCTTTCTGCTTCTCATTAGCCCAGAGAGTCTCTCTGTCTCAGTCCTCTTCAACCCCACAAGTAAACAATCACACACACATACACAGTGGGACACTAGGAGGATATTTAGTCACTTTAACTATTTCTACTTTTATAAGTGTTTGATTCATTTTTATTGTACTTTTGTTTAGCCCCCGATGCCATCCCTGAACTCAGGCAGAGCAACTTTGAAGGTTTAACCCTTAGCAAGAATGGCTTGATCGCTGTAGGAAAGGTACAAGCTCATGCACCTATTAACATCTGTCTGTCACAATTAGTCTGGGTTGCACCAAAACTTAGTTTTGCTAACCTGATTAGAACTAATCTAAGATGAAATAAATAATTGATGGCACAACTCAGTGTTACTATGACCCTGTTCAAAATTTAATGGAGAATTATACATTAGTTTGGAGTTGCAATTTCAGGCATCAGGATTTCTCAAGGACTCCAGTTTAAAAGTTCTTTAAAATGCTTCTGTTTTACAGGAGAGTGTGGTGCACTGTCTGCAAATCAAAGGGACTAAAATCAACATCACACAAACATGGCAACTAGAACGGCCTGTTACAACTGCAGTGCACTCCCCTGACTATGAAACACTGCTCTTATCTTCTGATACAGTAAGTCCTTAAATCTACTACTGTGTGGCCTATTGTGCATAAAACACATGTTGTGCAAATAATAGTATTTTACTCAAAAGAAATCTGGGAACATAAGAGGCGTTTTCTTCTACAGGGCCAAATTTATATGTTGAACTCAGCCCAGTCAGACAAGATCATGAAGGTCCTGGATGTTCTTGGTGGCAACTTCGTGGCAGCAACTTTTTTGCACACTGACAAGAAAATTTGTGTGGTAAAACATTTGTGTTGCTCTCGAATTACAGTGTCTTGTGATGGCTTGTGTAATTTAGGTCAGTGCCTTTTAAGTCACTTGTGATATTTGTGTTTTTGCTGGTTGCAGTCAGTAAGGGACTCCGGAGATCTGCAGCTGTGGTCTGCAGATGGCAACTGCCTTAGTTCCCTGTCTCTTCAAACTGAGGTCAGATTCTCAACATTTGAATATTCAGAACAAGTTGGTAGAGCCACATGAATACACTTGTTCTGCAAGCATGTGACATAAATGGCATAAAGCAAATAATAACTACTACATGAAGTTTGTAACTGGTTGTAAAACTGTCTGAATTTAATAATATTTCTATATAATTATTATTTATGCCTATCACCGGGTCAAATTCTCTGTGAAATCAGATGAAACAAGCCTATGTTTACATTTTCCAAGGCAAAGTTGCAGTGAGGAGTACAATATCCAGTTAAAATGAAGTAGGAGATTTTTATTTTCCTAATTTTTAATGCATATCCCACACTACACATCCTTGTAGTATCTTTAAATTTATCAGAACAGAAAACCTGTAATCTGTGTCTGTTTAGGTGACTAGTCTAGCCTGCTGTCCTGTTGCACAATATGCAGCTGTTGGAACGGCATCAGGAAACGTCCTCTTCATTGACCTGAACAATGAGCAGCAACCTCGCCTGGTGCACCAGGTTTACCTTTACCACACTCCTGTGGATCATCTAGTGCAAGTATCCTCCATCCATGTGATGTTGTCAGTTTAACACTGCTTTTCCACATCTGGTCTGGAAACCAAATTAAAATTTCAGAATAAATGGTTACAGATATTCTTATTGTGTACATATACTATATGTCTCGGTGTGTGTTTGTTTGTGTTTTTATAGTTTTGACCAAGAGGGACACTACCTTCTCACAGGTGCCTCAGTTTCACACATCTATGTACTGGAGGCGAAGCCATCAAAGAGGTTTTCCGTAATAGGATACACAGGTTGATACTCTTTTTAATTTTATGTAATTGTATGCTTAAATGTTGAAAAATTGAGCAAAATCAAGCTCAGTTTTATCCTTTTGTCATTTGGTTTTCTTTTCCAGTTGTTCCTGGAGCCATTCTGTCACTTTCCACTCAGTGCATCAGGGACTGTGAGCAGGTGAAAGTTCTTGCACTGTGCACTGGAAACGAGGACTTAAATCATGATGGTAGTCTGCTTACACTGCTCTCTCTGCCTGCACAAGACCTGACAGGTATAGCAATGTTGGAGCAGATTAATTCACCACCATCTCTAAATTAGAAATTAAGTTAGCACTGATTAAACGCAAGCCATCATACAGTTATTGGGTGTATATGCAATTATCTGGTACTCAACTGGACATTTTTATCCAAATGTTTAGACGTGTTTTCACTAACACAGTTAAAAAGATCTGAAAATGACTGGGTGGTTTACAAAGACACATACTTTGTCTGGAAAACAGTGTTGAGCAAGATAGACCATGAGACAGACAGGTCTTTAGAAGAAAGTGCAAACATTGAGTCTGGGACATACCTGCCAATGTTTAGGTATCAGAATACAGGAGGATTTTTCTTTCTGTGTGCTGAGCTGTTGTTATCAAATTGAACTGTGGCTGCTACAGCTGTTTGAGAGGTGCACACGGAAACACACGGTCTGCGCACCAGACCGACCACATTGTACTTGGCGTTTATTGTTCAGATCTCAACTGAGGTTGCAAAATATTAAACTGAAAGTGTAATGCATGCTTTTGCACCTTTAACAGGGCCTGTCAGACAAAGATACAAAGTTATGGTTCTGTTTATGATGATTATTCATAATAAAGTTTTAGGGCCATGCAAATTATGTGAGTTTCTGTAGAAACGACAGAACAGGAGGGTGGTGGGAGATGGCCATAAAATACAGGTGAAACCCAGGAAAAGTGAGAATGTTGGCAGGTATCTTGGATGGGCTGCAGATGAGAACTGTGCCACATACAGGTTACATAATGTTATAAAGAGTGTATTTGATGATCAGTTGAGGGTAAAACTTATTAAGATATGGGTAAGACACAACTTGTATAATTTATCAGATAACAATGTTTATGGAGCCATTCTATTTGTGTTGTATTTTAAGCATACTTAAGCTGATACAGCTCTTTTTTAAACACAAGTACCAAGACCAGCTTCTGAGGAATCCCTCAGTATTATTGTAGATGTGTAGATGCAGGATTGGCATTCGTCACTGTGGACAGACATTGTTTAAACTAAACAGTCTGAGTCTGACTGTTTCTAATTATTTATTTATTTAACCTTTAATGCATTTTAAACTGTGTTATGTGTCTCTGTTGATGTATAGGTCCAGATTGTGTAGACCGACATGGTTGCTTGTCTACAAAGATCCTTAAAGTGTCCACGTACAAAGTGCCTCATCCACTTAGATCCTGTGTTCTGGGAGTCAGTGAGGTCTTTGGTTACTGCCAGAAGAAGAAAACTCTTCAACGATTTCAGCTTCCTCAGGTTGACTGCTGCTTAATGTGGTTGATTCTTTTGATCCTTATTTTCTGTCATCGATACAACTGTAGAAAACTATCACTGCAACTCTTTGTTTTAAGTATACAGTATTTTACAGTACACTAATAAGGCGTAACAAGCTGTTCATTGTATTCAGTTAGACAAAAACTAGAAATAATAAGTTCTTTATTAAGTGGTAAACAAATACAGCTATACCATAATTATATAACATACAACCAATATTACACTAATAAGACGTAACCAGCTATACTTTTTTTTAGACAATACTAGAAATAATATGCTCTTTATAAGACAGTATTAGACACTTTATTAGAATGTAATTTACAAGAGCAACAACGATACAGTAGGACTGTACTGTAAACTAAAGTATACAAAATATAAAAATGAAAATGAAAATAAAAATGAAAATGATACACTGAAGTACAGTTCTGTTGTAATGTGTCTCTAATTGCCCTCTAATACTGTCTAATAAATAATACATTTCTTTATTTTGTCTAATTTGATAGTACACCTTTTTATGTCTTATTATTGTGCTGTAAAATGAAGTGTGAACCTTTTTTCTTTAATAAAAATACTGTTTTTTTGTGTGTGTTCTTAATCAGTCTAATTAACACATATGAAGTCATTATCCTGCTCCCTGTTTTTTGCCCAGGATGCAAGCGTTCACCCCAGTCAACAGGTGATCCAGCTGAAACCAGAGCAAGAGGTGGAGGGTCATCCTCTGGGCCCAGTCTCTCTCACTCTGTCTCCACACAAGTTATGGCTGGCCTCTATGGGCCGAGATGGCCTGCTACGCATCCGAGAAACAGTTTCCATGGTAGGAGCTACGTTAATTTTGTTTTTCTTTATTTCTTGTTTGAGTCATGTGTTCATTGTCAGTTATGTGCTGTTGCTGCACCTACAGGAGCAGTACATTGAGCTGCAGTGTCATTCATACCGTGTTGATGGAGTTGGGAGAGTGTCGTTCTCTGCAGACAGCCAGACACTGCTCACTGCCGGCTTTAAAGATGGCTCTCTTTTGTGCTCTAACCTCAGGTAAAACAGAAAGTTGTCTGTCTCACATAATGCACTGCTGTGAACAGTAGAGGGAACTGTTGCTTGCAGTAGTGATGTCACGCTTACACAGTTTGATACAGTGCACATAAAACGCTAAAAAAACATTCCTCTCAGCGTGGGCTGTGAGGGACGAAAGTCAACAAACACAACTGAAGTGGTGGGTTGAAGGGGATAATGGTCATAATCTGTAGGGGGAAACAAAGCTCCAATAAACTTCACAGCAGCACTGTATCTTCCAAATGAATCAAATCCCACTCACATTCCACATCTGCCTCCCCTGCTTGCTCCCGCATGCTTTTGTTTTGAAGTTTAAAAACTTTTTCTTCTCTTTTCTTCTCTCTTAGCCCTTACTACTTAAATCACTGCTGTGTTAATGTTCCTTTTTACAATTGAAATAGAATTAGACTCCTGTTAGATTGGTCTTTTCATGGAATTTGTTGACAATACAATGTAGATTATTGACAACATTATACTTTAGGGTAGTTCTTCTGTTACATTTGCTGGAAGGTGATCATTTATCATGCACACGCAAAATGGCTATTTAATGTGAAATAAATTCATTATAAGCCAGAGGGTAACAAACAACTCTACAGTCTGATTTATTTCCATTTAAAAAGCTCTATACAAATATTTTCATATGTCTACTGTATCATCTCTCTTACTGTCTGTATCTTATGTGTTTTACATGGCTCTATACAGAATTAAAGGTGTGGATGCTGGTAAGGTGAATGAAGCCACTCAGTACAGCCAGTCTATGGATCATTTCCTGAAGAACACATTCAATATTGAGAATCCCATCCTCTTTGAGTGGCCTGAGTGGGGCCAAGGGTGTCCTGCTGGCACTGAAAAAACAGAGAAAAGTGAGGTAAATAATATGCTACTCTTTCTTTGGCAGCATATTTGCACTGTTTAACAGTGTTGGTCTTTGTTACTTGACCCAAACAATACACTCCCTTCCGAAATCCTGCCCCCGTTACCTTGGTCAACTTTCTCTTTTTCCTGTAAAAGCTACATATAGGGTGTCTTTTACAGGTCCCCCAGCAACATCATTTAATCTCCAAAATTTGTTTTTGTTTTTTTTTCCAACAAAGATGAGCCTAGGACATTACATATGTAAGTACAGAAAACAGGAAAGGTGACTGAGGTACCAAGCTTCCTCAGCTGTCATCAGAACACAGAGTGAAAAGGAATGGGATAAGGAAGGGCCAACTGCAGAAAATGGAAGAAAAATATTAGTAACACCTTTCAGTATAATGCAACATAGTTCAGTAGCGTCAAAAATTACAACCTCTGAAAGGATCATATCATTGAATCAACACATCTCTCAAACAGGTTCGACAAAAACATCATGTTATGGACTTGTAATAATAATGACAATGTGCTGTTCTGGACAGCAGGTTATGTTGATATTGTAGGTGACAAAAGTGTGAGACATCCAGTAAATATGAAGAATATATATATATATATAACAACAGCCTCATTCACCACCTACCTTGATTAACACTTTTGCGGTGTGTCAAAGTAAATGCTTTTATTTATCTATATATGTGCTTTATTTTTTGTGTGTGTTGTTAACACTCTTTAGGTCAGTGTTGGAGAACTTACTGTGGATGTGACAGAGCAGGATGAGAGTTACGCTGCTTCACCTTCACACCCCACCTGGCTGGAAAGCAGGCGAGCGGCGGTCAGTGACTAACATGCTGTAATATTTGTGGTGGTGGCATAATGTCAGCTATGTTTAGATACTTCTCTCGTGTCTCTACAACGTTGCAGGTGGAGGGTTACGAAAGTGCCCTTTGCACCTGTGTGTGATATCTTGCTATGTAGCTTTTGGCAGTTTCTCTCGGCAACAGCTTGATTTATCACCACAGTGACTGAGAAAATCAATCAATTAGCAAGTGGTAAAGTGCTGCAAAGCAGATAAGCATTTGTAAAAAAAAATGTTCAGTACTTTGTCATCTGACAAAACTCTTGATAACAGTAAATTGATTCTGAAGGTGTGGCAGTCTGTGGGTAGAGGCACTTTCCACCTTTCTTTTATGTTACAACATGCTTTCTAATCTGACTCAGCTGTGTCCTGTTAGGACTTTTGTTTAAATCAAGCTTCATCATGTTGAGTGAAGAAGTCTTGGATAGCATATAGTTTATTTTCGTTCCCCATCTTGTAAAAAATGTCATTAACACAAATGACAGTCATTTAGGGTTATGTATGGTCAGAGGGTGTTGTGATATTTGTGAAGCTGACAGCGTGTATCCTTAAATACTAATTGATTCACTTTGTTGGAGTTGAGATATCTCACATGTTTTCAATGTTTATATTTTGAACAGGTTATAAAAGAAGACAATGAGCAACATTCTGAGACAAAGGAAAACATGAGGAAAACAATTAAAGACTTACGTGACACTGTAAGTGACTTTTATTACATATGTATTTATTTTAAACCTTATTTGATACTACCACTGGAGTTTTTAACTAATTCTGAAACAGTCTCAATTTAATACGGATGCCTCTATATGACCTGCATAAGTAAATGAGACTATCAGTGAGAAGATCAGATATTTCTATATAGTTACTCTTAATGCCTGCCACTGGGTCGGATTCTCTATGAAATCAGATTAAACAGCCTGTGTTTACATTTTCCCAGCCAAAGTTACAGTGAGTAGTTGTTTAGCCAGTTAAAATGAAGCAGAGGGAGAGTTTTATTTTCATAATCTTATGTTTGAGGTTATATTTTGCAGTTATGGCAGTGGAAACACTACCGCTTTTGTCCACGGGGGCCTCTAAAATCAAGTTCAGTTCCTTGTCATAAGTTTAAGAAGATTGTCAGAAGTTCTTGTGCAGGAAAAATATCATAGCAAACATAAATCTTGCTGACAAAACATCACCCCACAGTGCATGTAAGCACAAATACTGTGTCATTAAACATGTCTGGTAAGTGCTTCTCAATTCAATAAGACTTATCCCTGTAATTACTGTATATGCAGCAGCTCACTATTTAGGGCAACAAACACACACACAATCTCACACACACTCCAAAACTGAAGGAGAAAATTTGTATGTTGAATTCTGGTAATAAATATCAAGGTCATATATTATCACCATATAAGTTGTAGTTCCTTCATGCTAAGCACACATGCAACATATATACAGTATATGTACATGAATAAATAAATAAATACTATATAAAAATGTCAACACTGAAATTGAAAGTGAACCAGTGGTATCTCAAAGCATCAACAGCCTGTTTCAAGAATATTTTATCCCAACTTACCCCTTTCATTTCCAGTTTTACTGGTTTCTAGAAAATAAAATAAATAATATGTTTAATATGAAAAATACATATTAGTTCACAAACAAGTTACATTTGTAGTGATATTGTACAATTATAGTGAAGGTAGATGCACAATTACAAAACAGGACACAGACAGGGGTTAAAAGTAGTTTGTCTAACAAAAAATGTCATGACTAAATTGTGTTTCCTGTACTGTTAGATCCAGGAGATGATCCGTGAAAATGAAAACTGCCCAGAATACGAGCGTCTGGAACTACATGAGTTCAACCTGGATGTTGATGGGCAGAGGAGATTGGACGCCATGACAGAGGAGGAAGTTACTCGGGTATCACCCGCACACAAACATGAATGTAGTGAAGCTTCAATTTTGCTTTTGGGTCATAACGGCAGAGATTCTTAATGCGGTCTCATTGTAGGTGAAGAATGAAATTGAACAGGAGATTTTATCAAAATATTACCTCTGTGATGTCCTGAAGCGAGAATGCTGGGATTCTCTAAAGGTCAAAAACAGATCCATTAAGGTAAGATGGCTCAGGACTGCACATTTTTTTTTATTGTCACAGTATGTTATGATCTATACTAAGTGTTTTAACTCATATCTGTCTGCCTACCACAGGCCTTTCACTCTGAACATGAGGTGAAGAACTACCCTCTAAAAGAGCGAACAAAGAAAGAGCTGGAAGACCTTCACAGGGTTGAGAATATGAGGAAGCTTGAAAAGGTGGTTCACTGGTTCACAGGCCTGAACAGTGTGTGGTTTAGATTCTCGTTAACATGAAGAGTAAGAATGAGTCAGATGGTATGTTGCCTCCTTTTGTTGTGAAAAGGAAAGGGAGCATGAAAAGTCGCAGCAAATAACACAAAATTTCTACATCTTCTAAAAGCTGTAACAGTGTAATCTCCTCAGCGTATGGGTTTTTGCTCTCTGGAAATACATTTTATGGCAAAACCATTCGAGTCGAAACAGGTTTCCAGCTGGAGAATAATTTGATGCTTTGAATCACAGTCCTATGTGTGACCTTTTGCCGTTTTTTTTTAAATGCCTGAATACATGCCAGTCCACCAGTGTTGAAACCATTCTAGATTTATGGCTGTGTGGCCAAATGAGAGTTGTTAAGATAGTTCTCTTCACTGTAATATTCTTTGGGTGAAGTTTATAATCTCATGGCCACAGATTCAGCACTCAACATTTATTTCAGCTCTCTCATTCAAAGTGTCTTTTTCCTTTCAGCTGCAGCAGAGCAGCCTACAGAAAAGTTCCAACACAGCCAGCACGAAGGAGGTAGAGCAAGACAAGGAAGGCCATGAGACAGAGAGTGCCGCTTTGACAGGAAGTATCTCCACCCAGTTAGGATGTTCAAATCCTTACCTCTACGACCAATTCAGCCTGCAAACCAGAGAACAGAGGATCAACCAGATAATTCTGTTACAGGTGGGAACCTGTTCAAAAAATGTCAGATCTCAGCAAAATTGTGATTATACAGTATGTAGTAGTTCTGCAAAACACACACTTAGGCTTGGGTGCAGCAACAAAGATTGATTTTTAAATCCAGTTAAATTATGGTTGAACATCTTACTATGTTGCACTTAAATGTTTAACTCCAATTTAAAATGTGATCTAGTGTTGAAGTGTTTTGATTTTAAGATCGATGCCTACCAAACAAAGTGATGTTTTGTTAACTTTTTAGCTAGCCTGCAAACAAAGTCACATTTTGTCAACTCTTTATCTAGCTAGCAAACAATGATTAAACTATTTAATTTTGGTTTAAATCACTAAACTTGGATTTATTGAACTAAGATTATTTTTTACTTGTGCAACACAGCACTGCTTAATTTTAAATCTGGATTTACTAACTGCTAGCCTAGTTTTGTATAACTCTGTTCATTACCAAGCTTAATCTTGTTGATGCAAGACCAAAAAATTAACAAAATAAATAAAATAAAATAAAGAGCACATAGAATAAGTGATTTATATGAACTGGCTTTTACTGTTACTAATTATTGTCATCATTATTATAAATAATTGATTTTCTTTGCCAAATTTCACTCAACTCTGAATGCAGGATGTGATTTATCGCATCAAGACAGTGTTCAACACCGACTTTGAGGCCATGTACAGGCAGAAAGTGCAGGAGCTCAACCGCATAAGGGAGAGGAACAGACGCATCAGGAAGATCATGGAGGTGCTGGACATGAACGAGGAGCTGTGGGAGCCCCGCCTGACCATCAACGAGCAGCCAGAGAAGCTGTTCACTGTGGACGACTCTGAGGTTACCAAACTCCTTGTGAAACATCTAAACAGTTGACAAAGTTCGCAGAAAGTTCAACAAACAAAGTGTATATCCTTGACTACTTTGTGGTCTGTTTGTTTGTGTGAAATTCTATGTGATTATCATCATAATTATGCACCTTTGTCTGACCCTAGATTAAAGCAGAGAAGTACTTCACCCCAGAACAGAAAAAGGAGGAGGAGAGGAAGAAACTGGAAGAGGAAAGACGTTTGGCTGCCAAGGTATGCTGCCATAATAAATGTGTTTTTGTTTTTCAACTCTTGTTTGTCACTATTTACAAATTCTTCAAATACTTCCATATATGTAAAATGGCATCTATGATTAGAAGTGATAAAAGTAAGAGTACATTTAACAGTCCTTTACCAAAAAGGGTTAGTGAAACACCTTAACATTTTATGTGTCCATGTAATATACAGTCATGAATAATAGTAGTTCAGCTCTGTCACAGTGATGAGGTTTTGTCTTTCTATTGCAGGATGATGTGTTCAGAGACAGGGCTCTGGACGATATGATGGATGGAGCGCTTGAAGTGACAAAAGAGAACATCTTGAAAAAGGTGAGTCAAAACTTTCACAGTTTTGTGAAGCACTGGTACATACTGATCCCAGATATATAATCTCATAAAAAATAATGTACAAAACGGTAGACATGTTCCGTGAAATATTTTCAGTTTTATTACATCAGCAGACTGGAATCCACAAAAATAGATACATATAAAGTGGCAATCAGCAACTGATCTCCTAAAAATGTTTCCTTTTTTTTCAAACACAATAACACAAAACATTTATTTGGTTTCAGCTTCTCAAATGTGAAGATTTGATGGTTTTCTTTGTCATATACAATACTAAACAGAATATCTTTGATTTGGGACTCTTGGTGAAATAAAACAAGACATTTGAATACCTCTCCTTCAGCTGTGGGAACATATAATGGGCATTTTTCAATTATTGACATTTTATAGGATTAACAATTATGGTAATCATTTAATGAGTAATTATACACACATCACATAGGTGCCAGGCTGTCAGAAACTGTCAAAGAACAAAGGTAACACCTGCACACTTACTCCATGACACAAAAGTTTAATGACAGCATTTCAATCCCATTTGGATCTTTGTCATATCAGAATGTTTGAACAATGAAAACTACACCCATATATACATACATATTGCACCTCAATAGGCTGACAAGCTCTTTGACAGCATGTGTTGTTTACCATTCAAGCCACATACGGTGGTAAACATTCAAAAACAATTCAATAAATACCATACAGAAAAGTACACAGAGAAAAACATGATTACAAAAGCCATACTTCAAAATCAGCATATATGAAAACATCAAATTCATCATCTCATATGAAAATCTACAGGGGAAAAAGAAAGAGGTATTACCATCCCTCTAAATGTTAGCCAGATCACATTACAACAAGGTAGGAAAAAAACATGTTGTATAATGTAATCATCAGTAAATATTCTATTTCATGCTCTTAATTTAGACCTGTAACAGTCTTTTAATTCAGAAAATAATGTGAAGATGTGCTCATGTAAATGCAATTTTTATATTTTGATCCAGTTGAATTATAAGGTGTCAATTTATCATGTGATTATAGAAGAACACAGAGTATTAAACATTTTTGAATGTTAAGGAGAGTTAGAGAAAAGAGTAAAAGAAAAGTGAAACCCTTTCCTACCTTCCGTCCTGCCGACATCTCTCATGACTTGCACAAAACACAGAGCAGCCAAAAATGAACTACTAACACAGTAAAGTGTTAATTCTCTACCTTTAGGCAAATAATAATTTTTTTCTAACCTGAATTCTTCTCTAGTCAGTACCAGTTGAATCAGACAAATCAGCATGAAGGGCACATAGTTTCTATTCAACTGACTCCACAGGAAATACCTCCGCCTGAGTTTGTTTTGACCAAACCTGACATCCACTGGACTGAGGAGGAGAAGAAAGTCTACAAAGAGTATGAAAAGAAAACCAAAGACCTAAAGGAGGAGAAGGACAAATACATAAAGGTTTTACAGTTATTACAGTCGCTACATTACCACAGAGAAATATGATTAACTTATGATCAGTGGATCAATATGAGTCACCTATTGACCTCTGTCATTGCAGTCACTGGAAGGTGAAGTGAAAAAAATGCAGGAATCCACCAAAGATGCGACTGTAAAGTTTGATGAAACTTTGACAAAGCTGTTTGAGAGGAAAATTAAATGTGACATGTCGATATCTCAGGTGAGACAACACACAGGTACACACACACACACACACACACACACACACACACACACACACACACACACACACACAGTCGCAAACAGACTCCTCACAAGAACATAATCTGCATCATGTTGTTTCCTTTTGTTTCTTTTTTCATTTTCACCACACAAGATAAAAGGCCCTTTCTTCTCACTGTGTTTTTTTAATTGAGATAATTATGAGATATGATATCTTGTGAATGTGACACCTTAAAAAATCCTGATTAATGTTTTTTTTTTATGTATTTTACAGGAAGAGCTCAAGATTACTCATCTCAACCACTCAGTCCTTGTAGAAGAGGAGATGACAAATGGAGAGCTGGAGCTTGAGCACACACTTGAAAAAGCAACTGCATACAAGGTCAAAAAACTCTAACACAGTAATGCTGAAGGAATTTATGACTGCCAGCTTCAAATTCTGTTATTCAGCAGACAGTGGTGTTCTTCCAAATTGTAAAATAAAAAAAACATCGTTCAGGCATGTTTAGCAAGAGCTAACCTGTGTGGCACGTTCATTTGTTCAGGTTTCAAGGCTGCCAGTCACTAGTTCCCCATACACACTGCTCTTGTCTTATTATACGTGTTTGCCTGACAGGACGAAACTGAGGAGGAGGTGAAGAGACATGAAGAAGAAGTAGCATTGTTTCACAAGACTTATGAGAGCATTGTAGATGAGGACAAAGTAAGCTGGTAAAATACTGAAATAATTTTGACTGTAAGTAAACATACATGGTAAAATATCCCTCCATGTCCCCCAAGCATCTTGATGAAGAATTCAAGAAGGAGTTCTCTGCTGTACCAAGTCATGTGCTCAATCAGCTGTATAAGTTATTCAAGCGTAGACCCAGGTGTGTAATAGTCACCAATTTGTTACAAACATGAAACATAATGCAGTTGTGCATGTAGAAAGTTGCATAATTTGATATCCACATTGTAAGTTGTAAATGGTTTAATAGTTGCTGCACATGGTCTTTCGTGCCTCAGAGGTCAAAAGATGAGGACCCAGACCAACAACAGCTCCAACCCGTTCAGAGAGCCTCATTTGTGCGGTTCTCAAGCTCCCGATTCGTTCGGCAAAATGCTGAAGGCCTTGGACGAGATGGATGCTCCAGAGAATATGCCAGAGGGCTTGAAGCCAGCGATCTGGGAGAGGTTTTGTCACGTCCGCAGAACGAAAATAGAGAGCGAGCAAAAGGTAAGACTGGACAGGTTTAAAGGAGAAATTTGTAATAAAATGACAATGATACATCATCAGAGATTAAAGAAACACGCTAAGTTGAAAGCTTCTCTGACAACACTACAGCCAGCAGGTCATTGTTACAATTCCAGGCAGGAATAAATGTTTTTATTTGCTTGTGTTTTGTTTATTAGAGTTAAAATGATTGCTGAATGTTCGCTGCATGTGTTAGTGTCTGTTTATGAGTCATAAGGAGTCATTAATAATCTTTAGATGGAGTCGATATTTATAACTCCACAGTGTATATTTTTGCAGCAGTGAGCATTTGTTGTCAGGATAATGGGCTTAACTGTACATCGATGAACAATTGACAGTTACAAACAACTGATCAACTTACTGTGTAGGACTTGTTGCTTGTCACGAATATAATGTAGTTTTCTTGCACTCCTGTGTCTCAGCAACCTGCCTAAGCTTCAGGTCTAAGGGGGAGGGGGTGGAAGAACTTGCTTCAACCAGAGATTGTATATTAAATAGTACTTAAACCTATTCGGTATACCATTTAGGGCTAGAAGATATGACAGGAAAGAGTGTAGAGAGAGAGAGAGAGTGAGATGCAGCAAGTGGTTCGCAGGTTGGAGTCGAGCCAGCAGCCACTGCAGAGGGCTGATAGCCTCAGTACATTGGGTGCATGCTCTCCCAACTGAGTTACAGGCACCCCCAAATGGTCTAACATTTTTTACAATGCACTACCCAAGTAATGCTCAGTGCAGCTCAGCTATTGAATGGATTTAGGAAACCAAATGATCATGTCTTGTGTGCAATTGTCCACTCACTGTTTGACATGTTTTTTGCAGGTCAGAGACAAAGCTTTGACTCTGGCTGAGATGCAGGCATTCCTGCAGAGGAGGAGAAATGAGCAGCAGGCTGCTCAAGAGGAACTTGAAAATCTCTCTGACAAACTTGAGAGGTATGACGATGATGTTCATAATGTAAAAAGTACAGTAGAGATGACCTGAGAGAATGGCACCCTGTCTTAAATTACAGAATTTCTCCTCTGTAGCTGATAATACAACCCTCATTCCAAGAAGATTAAAACATTGTGTAAAACAAAGACAACTAGTATCATGATAATGTTGCCAATGCAAAGTTCAAAAGCTAGCATATGTGATGGTATGGGTGTGTATTAGTGCCTATGGTATCATGGGTAACTGGTTTATCTGTGAAGGCGCCATTTCTGCTGAAAGGTACAAAGGTTTTGGAGCAACCAAGAAAATGTCAAGACACATTCTGCATGTGTTACAACAGTGTGGCTTCAAACGCGTACTTAAACTAGACTTTCAAAATTCAAAATGAGTGTATATGTATGAAAAACAATGCAGTTTATCTTTTTGATCATTAAAGTTATTGTCATTAAACTGCATTTGATTAAATATAGGTTGGGAAAGATTTGCAAATCATTCTGTTAGTCTTACACTTTTTTTATTTAAGTCTCCCAACTTTTTTGGAATTATTGTAATAGTAAAAGGTGGTATAGTTAAAAAAAAAAAAGTAAACATAATTTATTCTATTTCTCTATGGAAGAATGATCCTCTAGTGTTTTTGTTGTCCTCCCTTCTAGTCTGCATATGGAGAAGAAGCGTTTCCTGACGGACACCATGGTCCAGGTCCTACTCCAACAGGGCCAGGTGGAGGTGCCCATCACAGACATGACTGCTGATTACACTGATGCTGTTCTTATTCACAGGAGTGTGGTGGAGGACCTCAACAGAACCATCAGGGTCAGCCTACTGCAAAACACAGATTCTTAAAAACAACGATTCTTACAATGTTCTGTATACATGTATGTTCTGAAAATGTCTTTCAAATGATTGTTTTCTGTTTGATCAGACACTTGGAGAGCAGAAGATTGCCTACATGGAGAAGCGCAAACAGTTGCGGAAACACATCAAACAGCTGGAATGGGAGAAGAAGATGAGGATGATGCAGATAGAGGACCTCAATGACAAGGCGAGGGACATCCAGATGTTACAACTCTCTGAAGAGCAAAAGGATGTGAGTGCAATCAGGATACCAAAACACTCTAATTCTGCTGTTTTAGCTTTTCTCAGAGACCCTTTACTCTCAAATAATGCTCATAAGCACTAAATGTTACTTTCTGAGCATGTATGCATAATTCTGACATGGTAATTATGTGTCAAAGGTTGTCAAGAAATTCAGCATCTGTTTGAAATAGCACTGGAATTCCTGCATATGGGGTGAAACTTTAACCCTGTTATCATTTCTGGCCAAACCTCAGTCGGCAATATCAAGGCAGGTATTTTGGTTTTGGCAGCAATAGATGTTTTTTTGCGAGCAGAAAATTGTTACCATCCCTGACAACAGATGGATGATCATCTGTTATCATAGACACGCCTTATTCATGCAAGCTCCCCACCCCATTTTTTAAACATCTTTTTTGCATCTTTTAAAACCCAGTTACCCAGTAGGTGAAGACCTATACTTTCTTTATTCCTGTTTGAATATCTCTGACGTGTTTATGCAGTGATTCAAATTTTTATGAAAACAGAAAACCTCCTCTGCTTCATTTGGCAGCAAGTGTCAATCTAAGGCATGAAAATGCAGTTTAATTAAATACAGACCACTAAACTTGACAGGAAGATACTTGGATCCTGGTCACAATCCAGTAACCCTTTCATACACTTCATAAAACACAAGGAATTTCATGTGTTATAAGTGATATAAAAACAGAGGGGTGATGGTTGAGCAATGATAGAACATGTGAAGATCAAATGAGTCATCTTATTTTCAACAAGTCCACGAGCATGGCACACACAAAATATGTTTCCAGGCCCCAATGCCAGTTTCCTCCGGCAAAAAAGTTCAGGTAGCTGTGCTGAGGCGTGGCACGCAGTTTCCTGTCATTGTTTAGGCCCCCCGAAACCCTGAGAGACAAAAACTTTGAAAACAAACAAATCCATCCTGTGAACATTTTATGATGAAGCATTTTTGCCATGGTTATTGTTGTAGGATCTCTCATCAAAATAGCTTGTGTAGACACATGTTGAGACATGTTGTTGCCCCCTTTGTTTTTTGTTTCAGATAATCAGTTATTTGCTCTTCTTTCCAGTATCTTGGAGATCGAGACAGCTGCATGTCCAAGCAGGTTTCCATTCTACAGAAAACTATAGATTTCCAGGAAAAGGTAACAGAAAAGTAACAATGAGATCTCATCAATCAGCTCTGTATTTGTTCCCTAAACCTGGCTGTGAAGTACACATTACATATTACTCTGTTTTCAGGCTCATCTGCAGAATGTGCAGCATCGCAAGAATAAGATTAAACAGCTGAACAGGCAAGCGGCAAAGAAAGCTGAGCAGAACGCAATTCTAGAACAGCAGATATCTGATCTGCAGGTGGACGTGGCAGAGACGAGACACATCTGTGAAGCAATAGGTAATAAAAACAGTCATTTCAGCTCTAACCTGCAAACTCTGATGCCCGTTCAGAATGATAATGTGGCTCGTTTGGTGTTTAACTTCAGATGATGATCAAGCAGCTACAACAACAGACGAGCGCTATCAGGAAATCGTTCGGAGGAAGACGTTTAAGGCCATTGTCAGAGCGCAGGCGGAAGAGCTGGCTGTCCTCCAGGCTGAAGTCGAGCGTCTGAGGATGAAGAACTTTCCCTCACTTCAGCAGCTAGAACACAACTGAACCAAACAGTCTCTTCAACAGATAACACAATTTTATTAACATTTATCTTTACAAGTAAACTTAATATGGAATTAACAATTTAAGCGGTGTAGCAGCAAAAAATTTAACAACTGACCCTTCCTAAGTCCTGCTCCTTTTTATTTTGTGTTCTAGTCCCGTTTCCTGTACTTACATTTGCTATGTGCTTGGCTTGCATATATTGAAAAGAAAAGTTTTTAGACATATATTCACATTTTAAATTAGCTAATGTTAGCCAAATGCTAGCTAATTAGGTAGATTTTCTACATCAGTCATCAGCTAGCCTTTGCTAACATTAACTAACTTAAAATGTGACCCTACACTTTTACACTAGAAACAGAAAGTTGACCAAGGAAACAAGTTTGCTAAACTGTTATCTGAGCACAGAGCAAAAAGGGCAGGACTAAAGAAGGGTCAATTTGTAAACTCAGGATATTTTTTCTTGTATACAGATAACACTATTTTATTTACACTTCTCTTAGCAAGTAAACCTAACATGGAATTTACAACACATGCTATGAAAATTGTATGGTAAAAATCGGAAAGCAGCAACAAATAAAACAAATAGTTAACTCAGGATATTTGAACTGTGATTATTCTTCTGTAATATTTAATTTTACTGATGAAACAAAGGATGCATGTGATGTAAAGCATATTTATTTGGTAACAAAGTCCTCCTCTGTTCGGTCAAAGTGCAGAATGCTGTCATCCAGACTAAAGAGGTCAATAAGCTGCGACAGGCTGGCCTTTCCTCCATCTATGCGGACTTCTGACTGGAGCTCGTACAGTGCAGCCTGAGCACAACTCCGCCACTTGTTAATCAAGATTTGGAGCTGTGTCAAATCATTCTAGGGAGAAAAAGAGGCAATGTGTCATAAAATCATCACTTTCAGTCAATAAATCCCCTTATGTTCATGTTAGGATAATTTAAAGGCAGCTGATACCTTGCTTCTGTACATTTGAACCATCTTGAGTCTGCGCAGAGTCTCCGTCTTCTCTTTAACCTCCTTCCTCAGTTGGTCTCGTTGTTGTGCAACGTCTTTTGAAGGAAGATGGGTTGGTTCAGGAATGTGTCCAGAAAACCTTTCACTCCCTGATCTCGCCTCATTTCTGTTTACATCCACTTTGGGAATGATCAGTGGAGGGTTATTAATTCCTGCTGAAACTTGTTGGCCATCCTCCTCCTCATCAACACAAAGGCGTTTGGCCACAGAAGAGGGCGAGGTGAAGGAACGCCTCGATCGCTTCAGCCTCTCCCTCAGAGAGGAACTCAGCTTTTGATGATGCTGTGGAGAGGACCATGAATGAATCACAGGGCACAAGTATCGATACTCCAGTACTTTTCAATAACACATTGTTTACAACAATGCAATACTAACATTTGATAATACTGAAAGCACCAAAGCTATACAAACATAAAAGATCTAAATGCTTGTTCAAGACTTAAGTTCAGCTCAGTCTTTATTTTCTTGCCTGAAACTGGTTTGCAGCATAGTAACACCAGATACAGAACTTCTTCTGTATCAGCATTGTGTGCAGGTTGTTCACAAAAAAAGAAAAAAGAAAAAATTATCCTGTGTGCCTCAGAATATTTGTTCCTTTTTTGTAGCATTTTTTTTTTAAATATTAGTATTGTATCAAATTTTAAAATTGTGGTTTCTTGACAACCCTAGAGCTCACAGTGTCTCAATTAGGGCTGCAACTAACAAATATTTTCTTTGTCAATTAATCTGTCAATTTTTTTTTCATGAATTGATTAGTTGTTTGGTCCATAATACTGTTGGCAATGGTTGATAGTCATCAACCACTGAATCCTCTACCATCGTAACATCATGATGTTAAAGCCTGCTGTATTTTAGGTATTATGTCTCCACAGAGTTGCCAGAGTTTTTACCTCAGTTCTGTTTTTGACATGTGGGAGAGAAAATAAAAAGAGGCTGTCACTGTTGTTCACTCAATCATGTCTCCATGTCCTGTTCATTATTTTCTTATTAAACACCACTAAGTTACAGACATGTGGTACAGAGACAGACGCGCACCATTATATAGCAGCATAGCCTAAAAATATTGTGATATTATGTACAAGCCATATTGTCCAGCAGGATTGGGAGAGTTGCTTTAAAAATGTATTCTGATAGTTACTAATTACCTGTTTTAAAAAATGTGGTCCTTAACCTAATCACCACACAAAGTACCACAATATTAAACAAATATAATATAAATATGGTGAAGTTGTTTAGTCAAATAATGTTTGTGTTCGTTGTTAGGTTTATTATTTTGTCCACTTATTCTATACTTTGCTATGAACAATTTATTGATTGATTAACTTTTACTTTGACTAGATGCCATGAGAATAAATTGGTGGTTTCAGTGTACAGTGGTGTTGTGAGACTCATTAAGTGTTGAACATAGTAATATATTCTTCTTTATTTTACAGCTGTACGTAATAATTCATATTTGTACCACGTGATTAATCTGATTACATCTTTTTTCTGTCACTGTTGGATTAGTTATTTCTTTTTTGGACACAGATAACGTAATCCTGTTATATGTAATCCGTTACTCCCAAAGCCTGTTGCCCAGCCTTATTGACAACTAATCGAATAATGGCTGCAGCTCTAGTCTCAATAAGCGATAACAGTGCATCTTTACTCAAATCATTTCGACGTGATCAGTACCAGCTACATGACATTATACTTCAACCTACCTTTTCTTGTTTAGACTCAGAAGGGCTTGATTCCACGGGTTTTAACTTGACTGCTTTTGGAGTGACCTCCATCGGTGAAATTTACTTTCACTCATGTGAAGTAACCTTGTTGTAGAAGCTGTGGATACAGTAACGACAGGGCTACTTAGTTAGCCTGTTAGCTAACGCTACTCACGTAACTTCTCCTCAACAAACACGAAAAGCGCCTTTGGAAACCCCAAACTAACATGAACACTGAACTAGTCGCATTGATGATCACTTTCACAATAACTAATGAGTGACCGGAAAATGTTTCACAAAACGCTAACAAAAATATAAACCTGCAATTGCAAACTTTTCCGTTTTTCCTTATTTTTATGGCTCAAGAAAACCTCCAAAGGCAGCGATTGGACGGAATTTCATGACGCGTTACCGTAGTGGATCTTGGGAACTGTAGTTGTTAACGGCTAGATGGGTTACAGCACAAACCACACCCAATATTAACCCAACACTTCCATGTTATTCCCCACACCCAAAACACAAATCATATCCACAAAGCTCCAACACCTCTCTGTTCTTGATGTGGTAATGATATACATAAAAAAGGACTTTAATGTTCCTTGTAATGGAGCAAAACTACTTTTTATGAACTTTTAAAACAAAATTCACTGCCTACCACTTTGCAATACAACTATTCATATAAATGATGTATACATGGTTTAAAATGAGGTTAAGTCATTAATAAAATGCTATAACATATTAGATTAAAAAGATCTCATTGCTCACTTTTGCTCTGTCTTTTTGACTTCTTCAGCCAGAATTTATACCTGTCAGCCTCATCAGATAATTGTTAATAAATTACAAGCATTTACCCTTCCTTTACCTGTTGCACTGACCCAACCCAATTTTCATCATTAATTGTGATGTGTGTCACACTTTACTGTAAGGCTAATTTTATGTTGACTAAATTTAAAGCAACAAATTGAGGTAATTTTGTAATGATTCAAAACAAATCAACTTTTCTTGTCAAATAAACTTGATAATAAATCAGTTGTACTCGAGAAAACATGTTCAATAAGTTTGAGATATTAAGTAGAACCAGTCACACTGATCAACCTTGCAAGCAAATTTGATTTTCTTTTAGGTTTTCTAAGTTTTTTCAGCTCTTCATTTCACACAGTGTACTTCACTTTCAGCTGCTCCTGATGAAGCTACTTTGTTCCAACTCCTCCCTGTGAAATCATGATATTTTAAGTGTAATGGGGCAGGGCCTGAATTCAGTACTACAGTAATAAAACAGAGATATTTACATCAAGTTAATGAGAAAGATTAGTTGATTCTACTAAATTCCTATATGATTTTTTTACAGATTAGATTAGTAGATTAATTAGGCTATAGGCCAGTAAGCAGTAACTGGATCTTGCCCCATGATCCCACATCAGTGTATAAAAACTATGTTGTTTGGAATTGTTTATTAAATGTGTCAAACTTAATTAGTAAGCTAATTATAAATCATTTATGTGGTCAGTTTTATTGTAAAGTAAAGTAAACAATAGATAGGCATGAGGTGTTTTCTTATTAGGCTACAATACAACTGAAAAAATGCAATAATAAAATTAGTAATAATAAAGTGGATGTAAATCATAAATACATATATAAATTTGAATACATACATTATTATCAAAGTAGTCGGTATTGGCATGTTCTAATGGGATTAAAAGGAGACATGTCAATCCAACTGGACAGTTTCACAAAAAAAATCACTAAAGGGAAGTAAAAGTAAAACAGTAGAAGGGATTTTTTGTGACCTTGTGGATGGTTTAGTGTTGAAGCAGTGTTACTTGGTTACCCTTGTTACCAGGGTCGAGTCATGTTGTGATTCAGCTCTTCTCATCCGTTGATTCATCTCCATTATAGGATTTATTTAACCCCCCTACAGACTGTTGGAGTCATCGTTTGTTTAGGATTGTTCTGAACTTGTGCTGGTATCCAACTTCTTTTTTATTATTTGTGTTTTTCTGTAGCCATAAGGAGAAAGGTGTGAATTAAAACGTTATCCTGCCTAGACTTGAACATCAGTTCTTGGCAGTCTGTTATTACACACCCCAGGGAATGGGGATTTTTAACATTTTCTATGGATGAATCTCACAGCCTTAACAGTTGAAGATAATTACTATGTGTGACTCGCAAGACCTTTTTGTGCTTTTTTACTTTTCGGTAATTGACATGAAATATTGTGCTTGCGCCTCCTCAATATACTTGAAATAACCATACGAGAGGTATGACTTTACAGACTCTAGAGGCTATGACTGAGTGAGCCAGCTCTTTCATCAAATGCAGCTGTGAATGCTGTGCACTCATAAATACGGCTTCATGTCATGTTTGTGCAGGTCATTAATTCCTTCCAACATACACATATGCGTCTCCAGTAACATACTGTTTCCTTTACATCTATTATGGTTCACTCCTGTAGCTGAGGAAGATATTGAGAGGAAGAGGCATTGTCTTAAATTCAGTCTTTAACAGAGTAGATTTTTTATTTCTTCTCTGGAGTCCTGTTGTGGGGGATCGTCTATAAAACACTCAAAACCTACAGTATTCACTGTTAAAAAGAGAGTTTAGTTCTTTTGTTGAGATAATCTTGTTTTCTTTTTTTTTATCTTAACTTTAATCTTGGAGTTTTAGAACACCCCAAAAAATGTACTTCAAAAATTGTTGACAGTGATCTGTGAACCTGATCTCGGTCCTTGACAATTAAATTTTTGCAACTGACAACATTAAACTTTTAACAATTATTCACTTTTACTTTAATGAGTTTACACAATTATTGATGGTTTTTAAAGTAAATCACTTCAACAAAACATTAGTAGTTGGTAAAACTTTTTCAAAACTTAAGAGTCTGAGTTGGGCTCCGACCTCAAAAGTTTTCTTAGAAATTTAATTTAGAAATTTCTTAGAAAATTAATTTAATGAGTTGGTTGACATTTGTGCAGTACAGTTCAGTACAGTACAACTCATCATTTCCAGTCAAAAGACTTCAAGTTAGAAGAATTCATGATTATAAGGTCTGAAAAAAAATACAAATACTCAAAATTTTAAGTTTAGTCAACTTGAATGAATAAAACTTGAATATCTACATTAAGATGATGAGAAAAGATTGAATTCCTGTACGATTTTTTCCACAGTGTAGCAAAACAACCAACCAATAGGAAAGTCCCTAAACGCAGCAAGCAAAGCTAATTCTAGCAAGGTTCAGAGGTTAACATCATCATCTCCATCTATGTGATGACACAAGAGTCCTAACAGGTGGTTACAAAAATAAGATGTCTCGCACCTCGTACAAGAATGTGAATGAGCAAAGCCTGACAACTTGAGACGACTCAGTCTCTTCTGAGATATTTTGGACCAACACAGTCACAACAAACATGCAGAAACAAGTATGAAGTGAATAAATGATAAAATCTTCATGCTGAGTTACTTTCAAGATCCATTTTCTAGTGAAATAGATGTTATTGTTCTGTTTTGTAGTTTGAGGAGGTGGGTTATTTTGATTTGCAGTTCATATCTGTGTTATCTGCAATCTCTGTGGTGCTGCCAGTGTCTTGTCTGCAAACACCTTCTTATCCTCCAGGTTTACATAACAGGCTTTCTAAATGACAGTATATATAGGCCTGTCCCTGACACACGGCCACTACATTACATAATAATGGAGGATAGTTGATATTATTCATCAGTGGTGTAAATTCAAAACTAAATGACTGCACCAGATCTGGGGCTTTTTATCCAATTTACAGCAGACATTTTGACTTGTTCAGAGTTGAGAAGTAATTAAGTACAAATATTTAGTTACTGTACTTAAGTAGATTTTCAGGTATCTGTACTTTATTTGAGTGTTTATTTTTATGACAACTTTTTACTTAATTCCCCACATTTTAACACAAATATCTGTACTTTCTCTTTCTCTTTCTCTTTTTTCTGCATCATTGCATGCTGCCTTCCCAACATCAAGTCTGATTTAAACCAAAGTGGATGAGAAAATAACACATAGAAAAGATAATTTCTTGGCGCATCCATCAGTACATACGTATCAATTAGATGTAACAAGACGCACACGGCATAAATCAAAAAAAGATGTAAACGTCTTAGAGATCTCAGTGCCTCAGATGCAAAGATGCAAACTAGTTAGGTGTGAATTGAAGACCTCCGACGTTCCTACAGTCAGTTCCTGGTTTAGTCAGCCTGGTCGTCTGGTGGCATTGGAAAAGTTGACATTCAGACTTATGAATAAAGTAGATCTCCACATGTTGAAAGGGAACAATTGGGAAACCCACATTAAGAACCCAGACGGAAGTTTGACTCATATATAAAACCTCTTGTCCTCCAGCTCATTGTTTACTACTGTAAAAACATTTCTTTATCTTTATCATTATTTCTTAACTTACTTGATTGTTTTCGTTCATTACCCTGCTTCTTTTGTTTGTGTTTTTAGTTGGTTATTTTTTTGTTACTATTTTGGTTCTTTTTGCACTGCAAATATTTTCTCATGCCTCCCTCTTTTCATTAGACACAAGTTTACTTCATGTAATGTTTATCCTTTTAAAGGGGTTGTTCTGTACGGTTTATGTTTTGTTTTGTGATTTTGTAATGTGTTGAAAAATTATAATAAAACTATAAATGCAAAGAAACACATAAGAGATTAAAAAAACATAAGTAGACCAAAAAAACAATGTAAAAGATGTAACATGACATAAAAAAAACATAAAAGAAATAAGATGAAAAAGACGTAAGAAGGAAAAAACACATAAGAAGACATAAAAAGCAGATGAAAAAGACATAACAAAATTAAAAACTATATAAAGGATGTAAGAAGACGGGGGAGGGAGACTTGACCGTGGAGGTAAGGCGAGGTTCAGTTAACAGCTGGTAGAAATGTCCTTCGGACGACTTCTACTTTTTACTTTTATACTTTGAGTAGATTTCAGAGCTTGTGTTTTTTTGCTTTTACTTGAGTTAAAAAGTTGAATTAGTATTTCTGCATTTACCAAAATCTTTTTATTTACACAAGTATCTGTTTCTCTACTGTTTTTCGAAGTGTGTGTACTTTTGCTACCTCTGGACTTCTCACAGTACAACTGTAGGTAAAGCACAGGTGTTACTGATAATAACATAAACAGCGGCTCTGTTCTATTCAATAGACTCTTTTCACAGAAGCCATTTTGACATGAAATAGTAGTGTAAACACAGGTGTTAGCAATGATACTAATTAAGGCTCAGTTCAGTTCCATTTAGGTCAAACAGGTACTCTGGCAGGTCTGCTACACTAAATGGAATAAGACCTTGATTACAGTTTTTCTCATTTTTGTTCATTCAAAAGTTATATTTTTAAAACAGTTCACACACAGGCTTAAACTGAAAGTCGCTGGCCAAAATGAGACAATTTGTTTGCAAAATGCTCTCAAAGCATTAAAAACATTCAACGAAAGCAGATGCCTTCATCAAACAAGAATCAATCAATCATTGCACGACTGACAACAAAATACAAAATACAGCTACCAGTATGAACCATTTCAGCCTTAATCTGTGTTATATGTGGCATTTGTTAATACTTAGGCCCACGTAGTATGTGCCAAAAAAGCGAATCACAGCATGCATTATATCCTTTGATTGTACTAGTGATAACAAAACCTGCTGCACCTTTTACAATTTTTGAGACGCCCTGTTGAAATACTGCAAACGGAGACATTTTCTAAGACAGTTTTCTTCATTTTATTCTTGCACCTACTCCAGACAAAGTTCATGTCAGTCATGATCATACAGTTTTGTAATGCATTCTGTCTTCACCAAAGAATCAATAAAGAATTTCACCCAAACTCATAAATACTAAGAAACCAAAACATGTATCATACTGCACCAGATTTTTCCATGTTTCTGGACTACAACAGCCCTAAACTGAAGAATCACTTGCGACATTGCTGTGAAAAAGGTCTTTTGTCCTAGTAAGTCATGACAGTGTGACAGTGAGCCAGCATGCACAACACAGGACCCTGAGAACCAGTCGTTTCATTGTGTTTTTTCTTCTGTTGCGTGTCAGAAGGTCTCCTGCGATAAAGGGCCTTTAACTTAGAATAATACGGCACTTTTGCAATGGCAGTTTGACCTTTCACCTTCTGATTGTTGTGCAAGTTGGATGAATGTGGTTATTGCACATAATTTCTGAATATCTCCCTGAATGAGACGTGTTTTCTTTCACGGCCAAGGAGTGAAGTAATAATACTGCTGGCTACATAAATCAAAACATGCATTCCTTTCATAAATAATTCTCTTTCCATTCTGAAAATGCATTTTACACTGTGCCACGTAGTACAAGTGCATATCTGTGTGCCTGTTTGCTCTCAGTCCGTTTAAATTTGTGTCACTGTCTTTAAAAAATGACAGTAACATTAATCTACCTGCAAGTAGGGCTGCTACTGCCCATTATTTTCATGATCAGTTAATTCACTGATTATTTCATGGATCAGTTTATTAATAATTACATCTACAGAATGTAAAAAAGTCTAAAATTCCCATCACAATTTCCTAAAGCTCAGTGATGATGATATCAAATTGCTTGTTTTGTTAAAGACTCCAAAACCTGAAGATTCATCTGCTTTTACATAAGAATCAATATAATCTATTTGCTTCATCTTAAGATGAGATTTCTACTTGACTGTTCACAGAATCAGAAACAGCTTTATTTGCCAAGTATGTGCGCACACACACAGTACAAAGGATTTGACTTTGGTCTTCTACACAATTTTTAGTACAGATATAATGAACTAGTTACAGCATGCAGAAATGACCCTCATTCAGTCCAATGGGAGTTGCTCGCCTGGCACATATGCACATAAAACATAAAACAAATATAAAACCTCCATGGACCAAAAATTCATGATGGAAATAGTCATAATTGACCCTTGATGTGTTCTGATAACAATTTTCCAGATGTCTCTTTTATAATGGTGGATTATGAGCCGTAAGGGTATATTTCAGGCAGGACTTTCCAAGAACAATTTCCTGAAAAATTCAAATAGACATACAGCTAAAAATAAGGAAAACAAAGCTGAACAGAGACAGGTACTAATAAACATAGAAAGATTATGTATGTAAAAGTAGGTGAGTAAGAATTTGAAAAAGAACAAATCAACTGAAATGAGACTGAAAATGAATTGTTATGTGCTCTCCTCAAATTTTCTCTGTATTACTTTGTCTGGGCCAAGTATCCAGCTACATAAATTCAGATAAAATCCAGTAAAAGGCTCGAGCAGCCGCTCCTTTATCTGACCGCACACAAAGAGTGCCGCCTTCCTGGAAGTTAATCTCTCTTGTTCTTTCTGAGGAGAGACTTTTCCAGAAAGGTGTACCAGCCTAAAAAGTATGACGTCCTTGAAAAGATTAACCTCATCTCTGTCTCTATAAAACTGTCAAAACGTCAGTCAAAGTCAGTCTGTGGAGCTATCACATATATTATCTTTTATAGCTAACAATAAACAAATGTTGCCTGCCTGGCAGAGAATTGATGCCTGCAGGAAATTTTACTGTGATAAACATACGTAGAGATTCCTCCATCACCCACAAAGAAAAAAAACCCAAACATATAACCTAGATTTTTTTTAAATCAGTTCTTTTAATGTAGTGAGTGATGTTTTCTCGTTTACCTGAGGAAAAGCTGGTGGTTTCTTTACAATACTCTACTGTTACTTTCCCAGTGAATCATTAATGTGTCAAATTATCTTGTTAAACCGGGAACAATTACATTTTTTGCCACTTCTTTTGCACTCTAGTCTCACCTAATTTGGACACTATTTGAAACTACTGCCCCCTTCTTCCAGAGAAATAACAAGCCCTCTTCTGGAAAGCTGTTATCCTCAACACACACGTGAATGGATTTTGGCCAGGAAGGTTGAACAAGCCAGTCAACTCAGCTCCTTTTTTCTTTTTCTTTTTTTCCTCACCACCCTGGAATCTGTTGTTTTAAACCAGCCCCTTTCCGTTGGAAGTAGCATTATTCAAGCTCACACCGAGATGTGAGGGGAGCAGCTCCTCCTCCATTAAACTGTCCTTGGGGGCATTTGTTTTCCATCATTTGAGCAGATTGGAGTCTTGCTCGGTGTGAGTCATGCAGGGTGGGTGGATGTCTACGCAGGGTGTGGTGGGTGAAGGATCCTACTGGCGCTTGCGGCTGCCAGTGGAGGAATGAAGCATTCAATTTGGTTTAAAATGGATGAAATGCAAATGAATGGATAGGAAACTTGATTATGATCATACAAGTTAAAAACAGCTTGCATGGGAGTGTGCTGGTGGTGGAAACAGTCTGATGCAGCATCTTGAGTGTCATATGAAAAGTATGATCAGGGAGACCGGAGACGGTAGAAACAAGTTTTATTTGCATGTCAGTGACTCTGTGGTTGTTCGTGGTAGATCTCGCAAACTTTGATACATGATACCCATATTTGTCTACTACAAAAAAACTTACTTGGGCGTCAACTGCACAATCACAGAATACATGAGCTAATGCCAAATGCAAAGAGTTCTGCTGTTATAACTTACCCCACCACTGTGGTGAGTTGCGACACTAGTTGGGTACACTGACAAAAACACTTGTTTCTTCTTAATTTGACAAATTTATGTATGTGCGTAGGTGTGTGTGTGTGTGGACTGTATTCCTGAATATGCATGTGTCAAATAAGGACTCGGTTCAGTCAGAACTGACTTTGTACACACATGACCCACACTTCTTTTTGCTTTGAGTTTGCAAAGTGTTCCATGCACACAATGAAGAAATTCTCATCATTTTAATGAACTGTCACAACTGTCCCCACCGCAAGCAGCCATTACGTAACTAGTTGTCTTAGCATGTGGGCTTGAAGGTAGCATGAATGCAAAATATCAGAGTAAACAAGAGAAACTGCTACTTTAGGTCATGTAAGTCAAACCATTGTATCTACAATACAATGAATGTGAGGCAAAAAACTTCCGTGTAATCCCATCAGCTTGACTTAGTATGAAGAGGGAGAAAGTCGTGTGAATTTTGTCATGTGACTCTTGCATTGCGAGCCACTACGGTAACATGTGCCTTATGTGTGACATCACATGACGTACGTAATGTAGGAATTGTAACCCCAAAAATGGTCTTATCCTAAACCTAATCAAGTAGTTTTTTGTGCCTAAAACTAACCAAGCAATTTCTGTGCCTAACCTAACCATGTAGGTTTTGTTCCCGAATTTGCAAAGTATTTTTTTTGCCTAAACATAACCAAGAAGTTTTTGTGTCCAACCTAACCAAATAGTTTTCTTGTGCTTAAACCTAACCAAGTAGTTTTTTTTTTAACCTAACCTAACCAAACAATGACCATTTTACAGTGTTAATCACGTTTAAAATGGTTTTCTGCCACATCGGATGCAGCTGTGAAAGAGTACCTTGTGCTTTTTACACTAAGGGCCAGTGACAAATTGTCGGTCTGTGATGAGTTGGGATGAGAATGCATTGAATAATTTTGATAAAAATGTGACTTTCTGTCCTGAAAATAATTTTCAATTATTTTTGGGAGTTTGTAAAATCCACAATGTTGCTCACAGTTGCCAATTCTCCTGTGAGCTCAAAAAGGAAATGGGAGTGTATGATATCAATGACATCACCTCAGCTAAAATGAAATGTTTAACTGACAGGGTTACAACTAACCTAGGGTTGCAACACTCCCCGGTCTCCCCTAATCCTTAATCTTAATAATAAACTGGAAAACTGATCCTTCAGCAGCTGCACAAACATGCTGAGCAGCCTGCTGTGCAAAGACGTGGAAGTCAGTTAAAGTCATCTTGACAAGTATAGAGACTTGCACGCTGCTTTTGCCCCAAAAAGTGTGTGTATATGTGGTAAAATGCTGTTTGGTTATGTAATAACACAGTGGCTGAAACCATACAGACTAAAATGCTCTGTTTCCACTTCCAATGTGTGCACCAGATGTGTTCCAGCTGCAACAGGCTGGATTTGCTGCACACAATAATAGACCAGCAGACCCCGGTTGCAGTCCCACAATCCATGAAAGAAAGAAAGAAAGAAAGAAAATCCCACCTCCCACATCACTCCTCTCCACCTCCTCCCAAAACTTTGCCTGTTTCGAAAAGTGGTGACTAAAGCCGCAGCAGCAGCAGGAGGCGCAGGAGGAGTTCATCACTTTTCTTTTTCACAGTCGACTATCTGTCTCTGCAGAGGTGAGTCTGACAACTTAATTGGTTCCCTCGGGCGCTGTTTTTTTTTCTTCTTCTTCTTTTTTGTTGTTTAAGATTCAGCATTTCGTGCCGTCTGCTACACCTGCCTGCCAAGCTGCAGCTCTGATGGGCGCGGCTGGGACCTGTGCCCAAATCTCTGTTTTGACTTGCCTGGGAAAGTTAAGCGAAAAAAAGGCACAAAAGGACCGAGGACTTTAAGAACATCCCACCACGGCGCGTCAACTTCATATAAACACATTATTCCTCCCGCGGATCATCATTATCAGTCGGTCCATCCTGAGAGGGGGAATCGGGATTTGATTGATTGTTGTTCGAGCTGGCTGAAGGTATGGATTTAACAAGTACACTGGAGCAACCTGGAGACTTTTCTTTATTTTAAACTTGTTTATGTGGATCTTTTCTTCCCACCTGGCTGTTGCATCTCTGCACTAACAACTGCACTCTTGGAGTTTGGTGATGGGCTGTCAAGCTGTTTTTTTGGCTTTATAGATTGTATTTGTTGGCTATCTCGGATGGAATTGCGCAAAGTCAATTACATTAATATGAAAGAAGTTGGCTACTTCCTAAATTGCGTGTAAAATCCCAGTAGGGGGTTTGGGGTATCATTTTCTCTATATAATTAGTCTGTTATGGTGATCTCAGGATAGTTTTACATGTTCTTTTGCTGTGCTATTTACATCCTTCTAAATATACTGCAGGAACTGACCAAGCTGGAGCGCCAAGCTTTTATATTTGCCGCTAATATCAGTTACAGGTTATAAAAGAGAGAATTGTAATAGTTTTGATGTGAAGAATGAGTAGCTGTGTCGAGAAATGTTGGTTTGATTGAGTTGCACACTTAGGTTTCTTCTCTCAGATGAAAAGTTGCCTTTACAGGATAGAAATTGTGATTTCAAGAGACCATTTTTATTTCTAAATGTTGTATGTTAGTGTGCAGCACATGAAGCACATGCTGTTAAATGTCCCGAGCTGGCAGCAGGGTGTGGTGAGAGGATGGTCTCTAAGGGCTGTTCAGTGATCCTCTTTTGTTCCTTTGTTAGTTTGGTCTTCAAAGACACACAAAGTGAATATGAAGTCTATTGAAATCTATAGATGATGCATTACTTTCTTGTGGTGTCCACCATTCACATGAGGTCGAAATGGAAATTGAAAGTAGTTTGTTTTTAAAAAGTTGAAAAAAAAGTTTTCGAAAACTTTCAAGCTTCCAAAGCAACTGCCCCTACTAGATTTTAGAGTTTTGAATCAAATTCAAACTCTTAAGTTTTGAGATAAACTAAACAAAGCTGTATAAAGACATGTAAGCTTTTATTGGAATGATTTACTTTTCTTCATTAGACAAACTTGAATCTTTGAGTTTCAGAAACCCAACCAAAAGTTGAATTCCCAAACAGGATTTGCCATTAGTTGGATGCCTGAGAAATAAATGATTGCAATTGGAAATGTTAACCGTTATTCACATTCATTTCAGGTTTACTTAACAATGTTTTAAATGCAATTTGGGGGGTTGCTAAAACTCCAAGATTCAAATTTATCTAAAGAAGAAAACCAAATAATCTCAACAAAAGATTATTACCTGGTAAAACATTTTAAAAACTTTAAGGTAGAGTCCGTAGGATTTGTCCACGCTGTTCATAAACCCACCACAAAGATGGCAGAACATGAAATACTAATGCGTTGGGTTGGTAAAGCAACCCAACCGCAGCAAAACAATGAGGGAAAATAAGGAGTTTATGCATTTTTGGGGGGAAATACAAAGAGTTTGAGTTCAGATCAAAAGTCTATTGAAGTAAGAGTTGCCTTGAAGTTTTGCATCTTCTGAACTTTTTAATTTTTAGTGTGTAGGTGAGAGCTGAATGTGATCTAGCTTGGGCCTACAGGAAAATTTAAAAGCAGCTTGTTCAAGTATCCACAGAAATGTTAGATTGTGATTGTTAAAATATGATCATGAGACTGAGTATGACGTTTTTTTTGTCTTCAGTGGCATGAAACTTAAGATTGGCGCAGTTAAACATCAAATACATGCGGCCTGGTCTTTAACCCACATCATTCCCAGGGTATCTTGGGACCTTTTTCCCATCAAATGTTTGCTAAAATGCCCTTTAACCACAGTTTACAAATCAAGAAAATAAACAACCTTTTGGCAACAGTTGGCACAGTATCTGCATGACAGTGGTCAACATTTTATCATCATCTCGCCAGATAAGATGGGATGGACGAGTTAACAAGACAGATGGACTTCTCATCAGGCTTGACAGAAGAAAAGGGTGAGATTTCTGAATATATTTATGACGTTAAAGGGTTGGTTCACCAAAATCACACAAAAAACACCCACTTTTTCACAACTGTAGCTACAGATGTATGCAGATAGTTTTGGTTTTATTTGCAGAGTTTTAGAGATATCGTCAATGTTTGAGATTTCTGGATGTATTTATGAAACAAAGCCTCCATAAAAACACAAGTTAAAGGGTTGTTTCACCCAAATAACACAAAAAACCCCACTTTTTCACACTTGAGTATAGATAGCGTTGGTTTTAGTTTTATTTGCCGTGTCTTAGAGATATCCGCCATGTTTCAAACAAAATGGAGGTGAATTGGCTTTCATCTATGGTGCTCAAAGAATCAAAATATATGTTTGAAAATCTAAAAACAATGTACCATTTCCACAGACTTCATTGTGGCAGGAGGAATAAAAACATGACTTTCCATTCGAAAGCTTAATGACAGATTGGCGCAGTGTTTAAAGAGCCAATAAAAACTTTCCTGGGTGATGCTTTTCTCTCTCTTTTTGGGGGTCTCACTAATGGCACGCCTTCACTGGTCTCGGGTTTCTATTTCTGCTCCTCACTCTCAGGGTGTAAGTCATCCTCTGGGGGTTTCCTCCATTCGTCATAGCCAACTGTAAACGGACAGCTCATCTTGGCCTAACGAATTTTGACACAAGGTCAAGGAACGCCTGATTATATGTTTGACGCAAACTGAAAAAAAAAAACATATAATCAGCCCTTGTTCTCCTCTTGTCTTATATGTCACTCCTAAAAGTTTGTGAATATATCACTTTTCCAGCCAGTGGTTACAAAGTGCTTTACAGAAGAGAGAAAAGAAAAGAAGAGATAGACAAGATAATGTGGTTTGGACACAATATGCAGAGTTCAAGAAAAGGGACATAAAAAAACCCAAACAAGTGAGTTTTAAGATGCTTTTTATGCACTGAGCTGTCTTCTCTGAGACGTTTGTGGAGGAGCAACGGAAACAAAAGCATGATCACCTCTGGGTTTAAGCCTTGACTCTGAAACAAACAGAAGTCCCTAAAAGGAAGGAGGAGTAGAAGGAGACGGAGGAGGAGGGGGACAGGAGCGAAGAGGCAGCATGAAATTGACATGGAATTCACATTATCTATGACCGAATCCAGTAAAGCTCAACAGGCTGCAGATGGAGAGCAGAAGATGCCTCCTAGTGGAAGAAGGCTGTTATTAATATTAATTATTTGCACCCAGCTCGTTATAAACACGACATGATTTACACAAACGTTACTCCCACACGTTGTTTATGTTTGGCAAAGAGTTCAACTGCCTCTGAAGAGATAAGCAGGGACTTAAGTGAGAAGATGAGACAAAAACATGAATAAGTTCACCGCGGGGTAAAAGAGATTGAAGGTTCATTATCGACTTTGGAAATATTAAGTCAGAGGTCCACTTACTGGAAATTTTCCAGAGGATTAATGGGGAGGGTTTAACAGTTATTCCATACTTACAGCGCAGCTCACGATAACAACAAAACCATCTCCATGACAACTGAGCAAAACCTTGAGATGTGGCTGAAAACTCAGGAAAATGTCAAGTAAATGTGTCTTATGTGAAGAAGTTTTTCTCAGAGTTAAAATTAAAGCTGCAGAAAAGACTGACTTGTCAGAAATACGCGTTAGTTTGGTTTTTTGTATATAGTTTGCATATTCATAAATAACACCACATTATCAAAAATAAACAAACTTGAACTTGAAATTGATTAAACTACCCTAAACAGATACACTTTGATTGGGATGCACCAACAAAGATTAATTTAATCTAAAATAATTTCTAATAAGAGTAGCAAAACTTGGTTTAAAGTGAGTAAATCTTAATTTTAAATGAATGTAAAATTAAGCAGAGCTCTGTTGCACAATTAAAAAACTAATCTCTGCTCAATAAATCTAGGTTTAGTGATGTAAACTGAAATTAAATACTTTAATCAATATAGAGTTTGCTTACCCAAATTAAAATAAATAAATAAGCTAGTACGTTAACTAGTAAGTATGAAAAACTGCATTCCTTCCCCAAACTTTGCATTATTTGCAAGCTAGCCAAATTTTCTAGATATATTTAGACATATATAGACATAATTTTAAGTTAAACTATGATTTGATTGGAGTCTTTATTATATAGATATTTTGGTACCATTGTATAATTTGGCACCTTTTTTCAAGTGTTAATAACAATTGACTGGATTTTGATATATGAATGAACACAAAGTAATTGGAGGTTTTTGCCGTTTCTTTGGACATACATTGTTAAATTGGTGAACAATATGACCTAGGATGTGATCTAAAAAGGCATTTTTTGTTTTATCATCGTTATCAACTGATGAAACATTTACAGAGCTTTATTCAGTTTTAAGACACTGATAAAAGCAACTTTTACATTCTCATTGTCTAATAAGTCTTCTGCAAAGTGTTATTGTAATGATAATAATAATAATCCTACAACAGTTTAATAAGTTGTCAGTAAATTGACTGTGGTTCCACTGGAGGCTCCTCCTGATGAACTAAAAGACCTGAAATCAGTTGTCTTACAGGAATAGGATAAACACCAACCTGACAGCCCAACCATTGGCTTATAACTGTTATATAAAGCATTATAAAATTGTTTTCTATGAATAAAGCCAGCAGTTATTCCTCATAAACCCAGTAACAGAAGGTGGCACTGAAATGCACACTGTCTATCAATCAAAGTCACATTAATTCAAGCCTAAAATTCATCACCATGTCCGTCACTCAACACTCCAGGTACCTCCTGCCAACATGGATTATCATATTGAAGTATGAATAACATAAGTTGCTGCACATAACTACAGTAATAACTCTTTTTTTTATGTGCTATCAGTTGTGACAGAAACTATAACCTCCACAACCAGACTGGCTTCTCTACCACCAAGTGAGTGTCTCCTCCAGTCATGCTTTCTTTAATTATCGGCAATAAGCTAAATGCATAATGCTGTAATTATAGCAGAGCAGTTCTAAAGGAAGTACCCGATGAGTAACAGCGTCTCCTTGTTTTGCTGTGTGTCTTCTCGTTGCTAGAGGGAACCAGCGGATCAAATCACAGGAATATGTCCAGCGGTGCTGGAGGGCTGGGCTTGGAGAAGAATGTCTTAACCCAGAACAGCAGTGGAACTTATTTCTCCTCATGTGAGAGCAAATTTCCACTCATGGTCCAAAAATTGGGAAGTTGTGGTTATATGTTCGGGCGAGTCTTGAGATGCTGAATGTTATATGTTTATATTTTTAACCCTCAGAGGAAGGAAACTAACAGTGTTTTCGATTTCTGTGGCAGTGGTGAAAGAAGTACTCATACTCTTTACTCAAGTAATGTAGAAACACACTGAGTCCTGCACTGAAAACGTTACTGAAGTAAAAATATCCAAAGGTTGTCTGCAAAATGTAGCTAACGGGATTGCTTGGATTTTTTAGAAGTGAGGTTGTATGAGGCTTCAGCACAGATGGAAAGAAATGTTCAACTGTGGACACTATCAGCAACAAAAGGTATTTAGCCACTAAAGGTCCACCTAAAAATATCTGCATCAGTTTAAGTGCACACTATATTTAGGATATTTTCAGTGCTTTACCTTGCCATGACACACTCTTTTCCCAAGTGAAACCACCGTTACACAAGCCAAGTATCATTCTCTTCAAACCAACCAAACTACATAGGGGAAATAAGTAATTTTACATCAGAGACTGTTAATTTGTTTGTGTTATTGCGTGACCTCAGTAAATCCCAATCATCCTTTTAAAACACTTAAGTCACACAATAACACAAACAAGCTAACAGATTGAGGCAGTGATAATCCAGCTCTGCATGGTAAAATTAAGCTTTTTGTCCATAGAGTTTGGTTGGTTTGGAGAGAGTGATATTTTGCTTGTATAAATTTGGTTTCCCATCAGAAAAGTCTGATGGCAACGTAATGGTGTGAAAATAACCTAAATATACTGCAGACTTAAAATGATACAGATATTTTTAGATGGACATTTTTTAATTGGCAAAAATACATTTTGTTGCCGACCCTGTCGACAGAAGTCCATTGCTTAGTTTCCTTGCTGTTGCCCATCTCTGCTTCTCCAAACTGGGGGTGTGTCGATCACCCTCTACTGATACACTGACTTTCAATAAGCACCTCATACAACCCCAATTCAAATAATACGAACTGTCCCTTTAGTCATGTGACTCTTGTCTTTCATCAAGTCATAACATAGTTATTAGACAGTAGTTATGCCCTAGTTAGACACTATACACTTAACGATACACTAATAATATGTAATAAACTGTACTCTGTATCAAATTAAACTAAAACTAAAAATAAGATGTTCTATTTTAGACAGAATTACACCCGTTATTAGACCCTTTTTAGATTTTATTACAGGGTAAGTTGGGACACATTACAACAGAACTGTACTGTGAACTAAAGTGAAATCACATATCTGCTACTTCAACATTTAAAAACAAAATCTGGACCAGATCTACCAAGTAAAGGCCAAAATTACAGAGGTAGAGGGATATTTTGTCTGTGGGTGACTGCACAGACTTATTGTAATAGTGTGGGCGGTTTAATTTAATGTAGTTTAGCTTATTAAGTTTATTTCAGGGACTCTGTACAAAATGAATTAGTCTCAAAAAGAGAAAATATGCTTTGTACCAGATTGAACTTACTAGCTAATTTCCATCTACAGTCCCTGGGATAATGTGGATAATGTGATTTGATCAGAAAGCAGGCATCAGTCTAGACGTAACGAATTTGTGATTTCACTTTAGATTTCAGTACAGTTCTGTTGTAATGTGTCCTTAATTGCCCCCTAAGAGTGTCTAATACGGGTCTAATAAATGGTCTAATACTGTCTACTACAGATCGTATTATTTCTAGCTTATGTCTAACTTGATACAAAGTATAGTTTGTTATGTCTTTATTAGTGTAGTGTAAATTGAAGTGCAACCAAAAATTGTACTCATACTCATGTTTGGTATGAAAAATCATAACCACAGCTGTCAGAATGTTCACAGTATTAGAGGAGTAGAAGTATAAAGTAGCATGAAGTGGAAATACTCATGAGTAAAAGTACTTAGTCACAGGCCGCCAACGCGTCTAGGACTGTGGTGACTCAGTCATGTTCCCGTTTGTTTATTTTCACTGCTGAGAGGATTCGGTTCCAGGAAATCAAAAATAACCTGCATGCATCATCCCTCCAGCCTCTGTAGGTGTGAACACCAGCAGCTACAGCTCCTCCTCGGGAGTTTACCTGGGAGGAGACTCCTTGATAGGAGTCGATGGAGGAGGGAGCTACTTAGATGGAGAAGGATATGGAAGTGGAGGAGGAGGAGGAGGAGGTGGAGGAGGAGGAGGAGGGGGCGGCAGTTACATCGTGAGCTCGGTGACAAAGGTCAGGTCCAGCTCGTCAGGTGGCGGCAGGAGAGCGCAGACTGCTGGCTCATCAGGAGGCCTGTCTCCAGCTTTCCGGGAGAGGAAGAACATATCCAGCCGCTCAGGAGGTTATGATGGTGAGATCCTGTTAATTTAAAAAAAAAAAAAAAAAAAGCTCTGCTCTGTTGGCATAAGGGCAGAAACTTGAAAAAGAGAAGGAAACTCTTGTGCATGAGGGTGCTGTTAACATTTATGCTGCCATTGTGTTTCCTTGTAGGAAGTTCCAGTGCTAATTCCTCTCCAGAATTTACACGCAAAGATTATGGAGTCTATTGTAAGTGAGAATGAAAGCTGTATGCTTTCTGATTAGACAGTATTTGCTTAGCTTTATCCTCATATGTCTGTGTATGTTTATGTTTTTTCCCCTTTTTTTTTCCCGTCTGTTTTCTTTGCAGGCTCCAGCGGCACCACAAGAGGGAGGAGTGAAAGCAGAGGTATTCAATAATAGTTTTATTTTTGCCCCTCCTCCCTTCATTATGTCTGCATCTGACTCTGAATTATCCTGGTTTTCTTTTTATTAATTCCTTTGTCCATTGTGATTTTTTGCAGAGAGCGAGATCAGAGCCAGATTACAAAGTGCCTCTCCCACGGCCTGCAGATGTAAGACCATATGAGACACACTGATCCATTTGCCTTCAGTTACGCAATCCCTCATAAAGCAACAAAGCATCTTTATCCGAGTGTGTTCATTCAAAGAACCACTTGGATAGTGGGCCACTTTTACTGCTGGGGTCACTTTAGAGCAGTATGCGGTTTGAATTATGTTGCTGTCAAATGCTTTGGCTCAGTGTTCAGATATCATCACGCATACGACATTCCTTCTCCTCCACCTCTGTTTACGTCCATGAAATTTCGATTAGTAACACATGTGCAGCACAGCCAGGACAGGAGATATACTGTACATCAGCAAAAAGGAAAAGGGTGAGACTTAAACGGTGAGGATCATGGTTTTGTTTGCATTGTGTTTATGTGGGGAGGAAGAAGAAGTTAAGGGGCAGTTTTGTGGTCGCAACAATGGCAAGCATGAGTCACTGTTTGCAGCACCTCCCGTTTGAGGCTAAACAGTGGAGAGTCGGTTTTGCAGACGCTGAACACTCCCTCTGCTGATTGAAGCATATAACTGTGATAATATAATCCACATTTTTTAACACTTAGTCACTCTCTGCCACCTTAATCCAACCTTAGCTGGGTCTCACTCTCACGCTGCTTTGTTACAAAGCTGTATTTTCAGCAGAGATAGAAGAAGTATTTAATGCTTTTACTGAAGAAAAAACAGCAATTTAACAGCATTGAACAGAGATTGGGTAAACTGTAGTTTTCCCACTTTGTTTTTCTTCATTGATTGATACAGTTGATCTGAGAACAGATGAGCAAAACAGAGATAGGCTACATTTAATTCCTGTAATTACAGACTGTAAATAATCAAAAAGAAGTTTCTGAAACAATCACATTTAATAATTTAGTAAAGACAGCAAGTACTTCAGTTTTACTGAAGTAAAGTACACTGATTTTAGGATTTAACTGGTGCACTAAAATGAGTTTCTCAGACGTGTTCTTTGGTGAGCATTGTTTGTGGTTTTGCAGGGACGGAGCTGGATGACGTGAAGAAGCTGCTGAAGGGACGCTCCTGCAGCGTCAGCCCAACTCGCTCCTCCAATGCCACCCTGCCTGTCCCTAAAAAGGCCACCGTGGAGACCAAGACCATCTCTGTGGCCTCGCAGTCAGGTATATATCCTTACCAGTGTAACACATATGTGCACATACTATAGACGCCTTGTCTCCCTCCTAAACCCCTATGGTTTAAAATAGTCAGTTTGTGCCACTCATGTCTTACATAACATTCACAGTCACAGAGCTGAGGATCCGGTTTCCAGAGAGATAAATCTTAAGAACCCAGATATTTAAAGCTACTACAAGGAGTTTTTGACTGCTTATGAAACAGTCTCAATTTATTTTTAATGCCTTAATATGACCTATAAGTTAACAAGACCGCACGCGGAAAGTTATTCTGAATGCCTCCCACCACCACCCTGTGTTTACATTTTCCTACGAAGAGTTACAGTGGGTTATATGTAAGCCAGTTAATAAGAAGCAGGAGATTTTCATTTGGATATTTTTTTTAAATTAGATTTTGTGGCTATTACGGTGGAAACACTAATGCTTTTGTCCACAGGGGATGTGAGAGAGTCTTGTAGTAGCTTTAAGCAGAGTTACACTAATTCCAGAATCTTCTACCCCTGGATCAGTGATACAAATGACACTATCTGTTTGCTCATTTTCGGCACCACACAAGGAAAATCATTTCATTCTGTATGAAGGAATGAAATAATTTATAAATTGCATAAATACACATAATGTATTTTGGTTAATGTTATATAAATCAAGTTAGGAGATCTGTCGCATGCGTATTTGAATTACAAGAGTCTCAAGATGTTTGTGTCTTTTCTCTCCTGCAGGTTCATCATCATTTGGCTCTGGTGTGAGATCAGGTGGTTTCAAAACAATTGAAACATCAGGCCTGTTTGATACTGGTCTGACAACTGGGCAGTTTGACACTGGTGTCAAATCAGGCCAGTATGATATCACTCTGAATTCAGGCCAGTATGATACTAGTGTGAAATCAGTCCAGTATGATGGCGGTCTGAAATCAGGACAGTTTGATACTGGTGTGAAGTCAGGACAGTATGATATCAGTCTGAAATCAGGACAGTTTGATACTGGTGTGAAGTCAGGGCAGTATGATATCAGTCTGAAGTCAGGCCAGTATGATACTGGTGTGAAGTCAGGACAGTACGACTTGACTATGAAATCAGGGCAGTATGACAGCACTCTGAGATCAGGCCAGTATGACACGCTGGACAGCATACTTCCATCTTTCTCCTGGTCCACCTCCACGCTGCCCTCCTCCTCCACCACGGTGGTCGCCGGCACCACCAGCAGCTACACGTACCAGGCCAGCACCAACAACATGGGAGGATCGTCGCCGGTCGCCCTCACCTCGCCCTCGTCCCTGTCAGGTGAGACCAAACGTCTCTTTAATATTATCCGTTACCTGCAGGTGAAGCATGGCCGTGTTAGCTTTGTCTCTGCTGCACCCATAAAAATAAAGGTTCCAAATTGGCTTTTAATGAAGGGCTGGGCTTTTATCCAACCATTTGCTTCTGGAGAACCATTTACTCAGAAAGAGTTCTTTGTAAGACTGAGGGTTTCATTGGGAACCCTTTTTTGGAAGAAAGAGTTCTTCATGGATTGTTGAAAGCATAAGTGTTAATCACAGCTGTCAGAATGTGTTTGTCACCCTCAGATATTCAAATATTTATCCATGTTTCAAATAGTTTATTTAAGTGTAGATGTATCTGGAATCCCCCTAATTTGGTTCTTTGTAGAACCTTCAGAAGACAAGAGGGTTAAAGGTGAAACTCTTATAAAAAAAAGGGAGCTCCTTTGGTGGGCTCTAGGTGAAACCCTAAGAAGGTGAGAAAGGTTCTGAATAGAGGCCCCAGAGAGGGTTCTGGGTGGAACCATTGCACCAATTAAAAAGCTCTCTGTAGAACCTCTTGTATACGTGGAACCTGACCTCAAGTACGTAATTCTGAACCATTCTGAACATTTCCACCAAAATAAATGGTTTGGTTGGTTCAGAAAGTGTGGTTCTCAGCTGGAACCAAAAATAGCAGGTTTTCCTTTGAGAAAAAAGTGAACGTGTCATATTCTACAGGATTTTGTGCGCCGTGCAGCGCCCCCTGTTGATTACATCCTCGATTACAATTTTTCCACTCAAAACTGGTGGAAATATAGAGCGCCAAGTTTCAAAGTATCTTGAACAGAACCGGTCAAGAACCAGAGCAGTTTTGGTGGAAAAAGGCTTTGGTCGGGTTTGAGGTAAAACCTTTGGAATATAAAAGGGTTAATGGTAGAACCCTGTGGGTGGGTTCTGGGTGAAACCTTTACACCATAGAAGGGTTCTCTGTAGAACCTCTCAAAGGGGATTCTGGGTGGAACCTTTCACAGATGGTTCTAAGTATAAGCCTTTATTTCTGAGGGTGTAGTGCTGTATTATTTACTGTATATGGACATGGTTGCACGTAAATGTACAAACGAGCAAACAAGCTAACTCTGTTAAATATTCAGTAACAAACTAATATAACACTCATCACTGTGAATAAAGTATATAGACTTAATGATAAATCTATAAATAAATTTAGGTTTTTATTATTTGTACCTCTTATATTGGGTGAATAGACACTTTGCTTGTGGTACATTTACTTTTTTGTGTTTTTTGTTTTGTTTTGTTTTGTTTTTCCTCCATTCTTTTTCTTTCTTGTTCCTGTTTTGTGAATATTCAGACGCGTGTGTGTTACATTATGATTTTATGCCATTAATCAAATCAAATCCTGCCTGCCTCTCTTGTTTACAGTTTACGGCTTCCAGAATAATCTGGCTCCCACCTCTGGCAGTGTGCTCACCACCAGTGGAGCCAACGTAAACGCTAACCTAGGCGGTATGCCATCATATTCTCTGACATGTTTATTATATATCTATTACTGTTTTACATCGTACAAACTGTCACCTCTCTTACAGTATGTGAGTGTTTATCCGAGTGTGTTTGCATTTGCAGGTTATGGCGTTCAGAAGAACGTGTCACATGGTGGTGGTGTCGTCAGCACTGGAGTTTCTACAAGTAAGTCCACGATTGTTAACATTCCCCACATAAAGGTCATTATAGTCACAACAGTTCTTGACTTTAAACGAGTCCTGTCTTTTTTGTTGTTGTCAGCCACTAGATCCCAAACTGATGATACATATAAGAAAGACTATAAGTTCCTGATCTCTGAGAAGGAGAACGTTCCTGCCAGGCGGGGGGACACAGAGATGCTCATTTTGGCTAAAGACAGCGGGAAGCAGTTCACCAGCAGCAGCAGCGTTCACATGGGAGGAGGTGAGTCAGATACTTACTGCCCCCTGCTGGACAAATACTGAATTTTCTCTCACTTTAATAAAAGGTTGCTCATCTTTTTTTTTGAGTCCACTTTTAAAAACTGGTCACATTGAGGGTGTTAATGGGCATTAAGTTTTAATTTATACGTTTTAATCACACTAACAAAGCTTCCTGGATCTGCTCCAACTGCACTGTTGGATTGAATTTAAAAGCATTTCTAATAATCATCTTTCATAGTTAATTTTAATCATCATCTCTACAAACAGACCAACCTGCATATTAACAGGGTTTATTGACATTCACTATTTCTCCGACCTTTTCTCTTAAAATTTGCTTCAATCTTTTTGTCTTTGGTCATATAGGTTCAAGCCTTTTCTCTGTTGTGTATATTTGCATTGTATCATGATATTGTCTATTATATTTTGATATTGTGTGTCTGCATTTTTGGTTCTGCTTGTTGAACGCAATAAACACAATAAAAGTAGTGTTTAAGAATGTATTTCTTATTTTACAGGGTCTCTGTCAGGAGATTCAATAAAGAAAGAGAAGTTTATTTCAAGCTACTCTGAGACGATGCCGCTGAAGACGGAGACAGGAAATTCTTACTGTGAGTGGTCTTTAAAAACATCTCTAAGAATAGAAAATTACTTTGACTATAAAAATAAATCACTGGGAGTGTTTGCACCAACCAGTCTTTGCTAAGCCTGGTCCCAACTGCTAAGCTGGTCTTTGTTAAGACTAATCTTTAGAATGGATTTAAGCCTAGTCTTAACAGTCCACAAGCCAATCTCCTGCTGTCTGGCTGATTTGTAGCTAATCATTTCTAATTTGCAGTAATGTTTGAAAGCTCAAAGATAAAGTCTATTTGGTCTCACATGGAGGAAAGATAATTACCAGAGCTGTACAGCACAAGACAAAATGCTGACTGCCAAACAGTCTGATGTAATAACAAATTAGAAGCAGTTGACTTGGAGAGAAATAACGGAGAACATAAATGCTTGCTCAGACAATATAGTTGGGCAGAAGTTAGTGATCATGCTGTCGGTTTCGACCACTGACATTAATAAAGATGGACGCTGCATTTCCATTTCCTCCCACTGTACAAAACTGAAGATATCCTGGATACAAGTGCTGCCATCTTCTGCTGGTGACATCACATCGAGCAGGAATCTGCTGTCCATTGTGATGTGAAACCCTCATTATCTATCATCAAATAACTAATTTGTTTAGTTTGATGTGTTCTTTGATGTTTCAGTTTGGCTCATGTCCTATCTATTAACATAGAGGGGATGGGCTTTATGGCCTATACTTCACCCAGCCACCAGGGGGTGATTGAGACGTCTCAGCTTCACTTTTGAAGCCAAGACATCTTCTTTTTATAGATCTCTTTATAGATCCGTGGTTTCAACTGATTTCACCACTGAAATCAGCAATACCCCCAAACTACCTAAAAAAAAGAAAACATTAACTTTTTGTGAGTTTTCGAGTTGGGAGAAACATAAACTTTGTGAAACACTGTCTATGATAAATTCTTAATTATTCTGGCCTCCTTGTCAATGTGGCAAATATTATACACTACTAAGTTTATTGTTATTCTCCGTGAAAACATTGTTTGACTCAGCATGTTGTCGGCTCTGTCACAATAAATTATTTGCCCTGTTGGTGGCACATAGAAGTCAGCTGGACAGATCAATGCAGCACACACTGATGCACACAGTTATTTCTGACTGAATATAATTCATTTCCCACATGCATTGCTTTAATTTCCCACACAGTTTTGTTGTGTTATGTTATGTTTTGTTAAGTTATGTCTCAGGCATAAGCCCTGTTGGTGTAACGTGCCCTTGATGTGTATTTTTTCCTCCGTCAGATGGATCATCTGGAGTTGTAATGAAAGATAAAGCCACCTATGCAGGTATTTTGTACTGCACATGTCTTGATATTTACATGATGACTGTTATTTTAGTGTTTGAAAGTGAGGATTTTACTCTTTACTCCGTCTTTAGAGATTCACAGGGACAGTGGGATCTTCGGAGGAGGTGGAGGACTGTGCTGCTCCGACTCCTGTTGCTCCTGGTGGAAATGGCTGCTGGGTCTTCTCCTCCTCTCCCTGCTCCTGCTGGGACTCCTCTTTGGGCTCATTGCACTGGGTAAGGCTGACTTATATGTATACAACATTATGAGATTTAATAGGGAAAAAGTAAAAATCTCCCCAAAGACAAAAACAGTCCTGAGATACCCTCTGCAGCTGTTCGGCAGTGAAATGCCTGGGAGTGACTCTTTCTGAACCAATAAAATGTGTGTTTCAGCTTTTACAGGCTGGTGAGCATTATTTCACAGTGCTGCTAAGAGCTGTGCGGCAGTAAATGTACTCCTTTCCCTGGAAACTTGATCTGTGGGTACTGTCTCACTGCCATAAAGTCGGTCTGGCATTCATTGTCCGTGGAGCAGCTCCAGAAATTGTTGGTAGATGAAATCAGAGACTCCGGTTTGTTTTACTGCAGCAGGAGAGTTGTACAATTGGATTTTTCCTGATAATAATATGATAAAGAAAGGACCAGAAATAACATTCGTAACTCCTGATTTGAGGCATATTTTTTAGTAAAAAATAAAAACCTGCTGATTGATTATCTGGTACTGTGGATCCTGTTCAGCTCATATAGTATATTTATTATCTTCAGGTTCAGTTTTGTATTACTGTCAGAAAGTATATGATGTTCAACTCTCAGTGTAACTACAGTCTGTGGTAGGTTAAAGGTAGATCAATAAGGTCTTTGTATTTTAAGGCTTTTGATACCACATATATGAATTTGATGGGTTTATAACAGTCAGATTTGAACACAGACATGATACATATAATTTTAGATTCAGTGTGACATTTTTTTTTTACTTTAGAGGACATCATTAATGCTATGTCCATTGTCAATAAAGTATAGAAATCATAGAAAAAGACACACCTTGCTACTCCAGAGCTAAATAGCTAAATAATTTTTTCTGTATCAAAGTAATCCAGACATATATATCCTTATATGTATGGGAAATTACAAACAGGACTGCTAATTGTTATTCGACATACTTTTAATGCTGACAAAATGTGACTAAATATAGGCTAAAGTTGTAGCTAATTAACTGAATACATTGCAATATATTTACTGTTGAGTAACCTTAAATTTGTCAGACTTTGAAAACCTGTGCTCTGTAACAAGGTTGTCATACTTTACCTTAATAATTTAAAGTGATCTGAAAAAAGAGATACTTTGACAGTTTGGCTTTACAGCTGTACAGATGACTACAATTCAAAGGGAAGCTTAATTGAGATAGTAGTGAACTACAAGCTAATTGCATGAATGCATACATTTCTTGGCTTTGTCTTTGATCACATCTGTTTTGAAATATCTTGTATCTAAATATGTATGTTTTGGAGTCAGAACAGCTACAATGTTTGCCTTATTTTATCTTTTTTATTAGTGATTTTTGAGGTGAATTGTTATTTTAACTAATTATATACAGGACAGTACAGTACAGTGTTTTCCATACACTCACTACATATACAATTTATCCATTCAAAAAGATTGATTTATATTTTTATATTCATTATTTCTGTTGTTTTTCTAAAGTCTGCTTGGAAATTCAGTTGACTGAAAGTCAGTCACAATGATGCATTCAAATGTGCAGATTAGATTGAAAAAGTGATTTTGATGTTCTTTTCTCAGCTGAGGATGTGAGAAAGCTGAAGAATCGGGTTGCTGCCCTGGAGGCCGAGTCCTCGGTTGCCGCTGCTCGCACCAGTCGGCTGTCAGGTTCTGACAATGACATCAACAACTATCTGGGTGGCACTGGAGGTGCTGCAGGTACTGCAGGTGCTGCAAGTGCTGCAGGTGCTGCAGGTGCTGGAGGTACCCGCCACACGGACAACACACGAATCGGGATCGTTGCTGGTGCTGGTGCCGGTGGCACCGGCGCTGGTAATGGCATTGACATGGTCCACGGAGGTGGTTCTGCTGGCACCAGTGGAGCCGGTGGAACTAGTGGAACCAGAGTTGGAGTTAGTGCCGGCAGTGCTGGTGGTACCGGCCACAGTGGCGGTGCAGGCAGTGCTGGTACCGGTTACAGTGGAAGTGCTGGAGGTACCGGCTTCAGTGGTACTGGCCTCAGAGTGAGTGGAGGACACTTGGACTCTGCCGCTCTTCAGTTGATGATCCAACAGATGTTAAGAACTGAAATGCAGTCGCAGACATTCAGAGGTACTGAACATGAATACACACACACACACACACACACACACACACACACACACACACACACACACACACACAAGCAACATTCATTCATGTTGATTGAACTGCTGTTTTCTCTCTCAGGTTTTATAGCATCTTCAGTACAGGGAGAAAGAGGACCACCTGGACCTAAAGGTGAAATTTAAATATTATTTCTTTAAAAATAAAAAAATTAAACACATCATCAAGTTAATCAACATGAGTCGAGTTGTTCATTCATGCTTATTTTTTATTGTTTTCAGGTGACCATGGACAGAAAGGTTGGGAAGAAAAATCACTTTCTTTTTTATTGATTTAAATATAGCACATACATTTGTATATATATGCCAGTACATGAATATATCTATTCTATAAATAAAAGAACAAAAACAAAGGACACCTGAAAAAAGTCTCAGCAAAAAACAATAACTAAAGAAAACAATGTCAAACAAAAACATAAATGAATAAAAAAAATAGAATAAATAATTGGTTGGGGATTATATTGGGTGATACTGTACTGTAATGTTAAAATGTTTTTTTTAACATGTTATTATGAAACTTACTTTTGCAAAGCAGAGAAATAGACAATCCTTAGACACAATTAACCAACACAAAATACAGACAACCTAAAAACAAGAGACAAAACTAATTGTAATGAAGACAAACAAAACAATAAAATAAATAAAACACTTCGGCCTCTCATCATAATCAAGTGTATGTTTTCTTTGTCACAGGAGATGCCGGTTTCCCTGGTGCTCCAGGTGAGAAATGATGGCTAACATTTACCTTGATTCATTACTAGTGTTTTACATTTTCTCAGGACTACAATGTGGCATCATAATGTCATTTTACTAACTGTGACCTTTGGCCTCAGGTGCTCCAGGTGCAATGGGACATGCAGGCCCTGAGGGTCCTAAAGGACAGAAAGGAAATCAAGGTAGAGAGAGTGCTTCAGTTCAACCTACATGACGCACTGCTTGGCCTATTTAGAGTGAGGTGTTTTATCTTAATGTAAACTGTCTGATCAGGTGATCATGGACTGGATGGACAGCCAGGTATGAGGGGTCGCGAGGGCCCAGCTGGCCCCAGAGGCGAGCCAGGACATTCAGGCTTTGGACCCAAGGGTGAAAGAGGTATGGCTCGGACTCCCAGTAGTGACAAAACTTTGAGTTTATTTGTGATACTAATAGCTCCTAGTTCATCGTGATGGTGTAACATGGTGTTTGGTGAATGCAGGTGATCCTGGAGCTCCTGGAATTCCTGGGTCTGCAGGAACTGTCGGACAAAAAGGTAAGATCACAAAACATCACTCCTTTTTCACTTTTAAATAAACAACACACAGAAACAGCTAACTGCCTAGTGCATCTGTAATAATTTATGACCTCATGGTGTATGAAGTACAAACAGCACCAGGTGGCAGCATAGAGTCAGTTTGCCTACAAAGCCTCCACACAGACACACTAATTAAGAGTAAAAAAAACACCCCAAACGATGAAAAATAATATATATTCCATTTTTGTGTAACATTTCTGCTGCTTACACTTGGAAAACATCATGTCATGGACTTTTGAGTTCATGTGTTCAGTGGTTCAGTGTTTTCTAACAATCACTGAAATTACAAGCACATAAACTTCAGCAGTAATAATGCTTTGCAAAAGTGTGGGATGAGCGTCCCATTCCTCCTCATAAATAAAACTCTAACTCTTTTAAATTTAATAAATGTTCTGCCTATCCTCTTGTCCTGATCTTACATACTGTTTGTAGGAGGAAAAGTAATCAATTTAAACATTAAATTCAGAAAGGAGATACTCTCAAAGTGCTATTTATTTGTGACTTTAAAGATAAGGAAACTATATGCTATTATACTATTTATGTTTAAGTACACATATATCTATCCAGTCACAACTTATTTATCTTTGCTCTACAGGTCCACCTGGACTTCCTGGGATTTCTGGGCCACCAGGTCAGTTTTTCCCTGTTAATATTCATATAGAGCATTACAATGATCCCAGAAACACCAGCTGAGTTTAATATTATCTCAAATTTACCGTGCCGTAAGTTAATACCTGGCATTTTACACAAACTGTTTTCTTACAGGACCACCAGGTGCTCAGGGTTTCCGTGGTGAGGCAGGTCTACCTGGCGCTAAAGGTAGGTATCAGCTGCTAAATACAGTGAAATGCTTCTTTTTTTTTTTTATTACACTACAATGTCATTCACCGTCACTCTTCTCATTTTGCAGGTGACAGAGGGCTCGCTGGATTTCAAGGACTTAAAGGTTTGTTGTCACTACATCAGGTTTTAATAGGACTCAGGGTGAGTGAATGTTTCTCACGATATTTTGATCAATGTTTATTTTTAGGTGAAACTGGTGAGAGAGGTCTCAGAGGTCTGCCAGGTCAGTACAGCAACTTAAACTACACTTGAAGCTGTCAGATTGGTGTGTTATATAATATGTGCAGTTTCCTCATCGAGTTGTCTCGCTTTTCAGGTGATGCTGGTTTACCAGGTCTGCCAGGGTCAGCTGGAGAGAAGGGAGACAGAGGGCCATCAGGTAGGTGTCAGGACCTCCAGACTCACATAAGAGCTCAGACACATAGATTATGGTATTCTTCTGAACTATAACAGCTTGACATGTTGTGGCAGAGTTAGATGAAAAGATCAATACCATTTCCATATCTGTCCATTAAATATGAGGCTGCAGTCAGCAGCCTATTAGCTTAGCTTAGCTTAGCACAAAGACTGGAAACAGGGAAACAGCTAACCTGCTAACCCAAAGATAACACTACACACGAGACTGAGTTGCACCAACAAAAATTAATTTAATCATGGGTTTGTTCTAATCAGAGTTTAGCATAGCCAGGTTTAAAATGTGTAAATCTGGATTTATAATTAAGAAAAGTTAAGTTTCACAATTCAAAACTAATCTCCATTTAGTAAATCCAAGCTTAGTTATGTGAACTGAAATTAGTTTAATCAGTTTGGAGATGCTTGTTTACGCAAATTAAAATAAATAAATTAATAATTGGAGTAATTTGTTGGTACTAATAAGTACAAAAGTTCAGCTCTCAGCTGTTCTTAATTCCTTATTCCTTAACAAACATTACATTGTTTTCTAGCTACCTAAAAAGCTTTTTACAAAGAGATTAGAAAAAAAGTTAAAAACGAACGAACAAACAAACAAACAAACAAAAAGTTATATTGTTTTAAGGTTTGTTGCCTAGTAATCCTACTCATGATGGCTCATTGTTGGCAATTGTTGTTTCAGCTGTTTAGAATTTAAATTAAAATTTACTTTATAGCCCACTTATCTTAATATATATTTTTTCTGAAACTATTATTGTTATGTGAAAGAATTACAATTGATTTGGGGCAGTAACACAAGAGTATAAAATACCTCACTCCACCAGAGGGCAGCAGAGGTGAGTCTGCTCACAAAGCCTCTTTTGTGCCCCGACTGTTCACTGAAGGAATAACAGACACTGAAAAGAAAAAAAAACATGACAGCAAAAGTTTTGTTTTTTTTAGTGACTTATGGATTGATACTCAATGTAATATTTTCTTTTTTTGTTTTTATTTCATCAGGTGTGGCTGGAGTTGATGGTCAAAAAGGATCAAGAGGTAAATGAGTCATAAGCATTACAGATAAATTTATTTAATTAAATTATTTTATTTTGAATTCAAGTTAAATACAAGGGTTTTCTTCCTTTCCATGGATATTTTCTATTTTCATACAATTAAGAAAAAACAGAAATTATTATAGTATATTCATATATTAAATATATATTATAATATTTTTTTGGCCCCTAGGCGAATCTGGACCCGCTGGGCCTCCTGGACTCAGAGGTCCTGCTGGGCCTGCCGGAGATGCTGGACTTCCAGGTAAACTGATTGTGCTTAATTTTCAGCTTTAGTAACGTTATCATCAGTGGATAATAATGATAAGATGGATTCATTATCTCTTCCCCTCTGTAGGAACACCTGGGCTTCAAGGACCACCAGGTTTGACTATGACTACTGGAACACCACATTTTGTATTTTTATTATAAATTCTGCTGTAAATTATTAGTTTGTAATGCTCTCAGCACTAAAAATGTACTTTCGTCTTGCTTTTAGGCATAGCAGGGAATCCAGGAAGACCTGGCGCCAAAGGTACAGCTACTATCAGCGTCATCTGCCTGAGAATCTTCTGCTTTCTAAAATTTTATGTGTTTTATACCATTATTCTGTGTGTCTGTTTTAGGTGAAACAGGTCAAGCAGGAAGAATCATCAACGCAGGTAAGAGGACATGATAAAACACATATTTTAACGTAATATTGTTTAGACTACAGTTTGAGGTTATCTGACCTTAACTTTTATTTTCCAGCTGGCGCCGCTTCAGTTGGCATCCCAGGACCACCTGGGCCCGCTGGTCCTCCTGGCCCTGCAGGACCTCCAGGATTATCAGGTCTGACCTTTAACAGGCCAGAGAGCAGCCAGATGACATCTTTGACATTCTGCATATCTTGCATCTTAGCCCTGAATGATTTTACCACATCAGTAGAAACCATGCTTACACCACGTTTGTACTGGAAGCTTCAGTGTGCTAATACATTCCTTTATTTACTTCCTCAGGTCCCATTGGCCCTGCTGGTCTGCCTGGCCAACCTGGTAGGTCTTTTTTTGCTCCCAAAGGAAGCTTTTCAGATTGGATGTGTAGCCCTCGGAGACTCATAGATGCTGCGTTTTGTCTTCACAGGTCCTAAAGGTGACAGAGGATATAGGGGAGAGCAGGGAGAACCAGGAATAACAGTGAGACAGACTGAAAGTATCAGCTCGACCAGATCTGAGAGTGAGTACTTTTATTTTATTGGTTTTCAATAAGACATACACCATTTCGAGTCGAGAAGTGACCTGCTGCATCTGTGGTGTAACATTGTCTGCTGCAGAATACATTTACAAAGTAAGACTAGCTTTTGAGAAAAAAAATATTAACAGTCTTCATCTTACAAAATATTCACATCCTTGACTAAGAGCCACTCACATTCTGTTGATTTGGAGTATTTCCTTTTTTGTCTGTTTTTATGATTGCAAATCTGCACAAGGTCTTTTATTCTGAAAATTCCCGCTCAAACTGCTTTGTGGCATCCATCAAAAATAGACAAATTGACTTGGTGTGTATTATCAGAGCAGCAGAGCGGCGAGCTGCTTCTGGGATGTGCTTCTGGTGGAATCACAAGTATTGTGTGGAATGGCCGTGATCATCTCGTGCAGATGAGGCGTAGCAGTAATGTGATGCCATCAAGCCATCAGTCTACATGTTAACATTTTCCATGATGCTGCAATTTCCACTTGTGACCACAGGGGTCGCTATTCAGCAAAATAAAACATGAATTGTGATTTTCTACACTTTTCCCCTTGTTTACCACTCTCAACAGACTAGAATACTGTTCATTAATTAAAATTGTGTGTCTGTGTTTCTACTTTAGGCCAGTTTGCTTCCGGTCGAGGTGCAGGAGTACCTGGCCCACCGGGCCCACCCGGTCCTCCTGGACGTCCAGGTAAATAAGACACATCAAGCTCTGTTGCTGCATCATCTTAAATGATTTTGTAGAATTTGTCTTCCTTTTGTAATATTCTTCAGATTGTGTCACTGACTGTTTTGAAAATGTTTTCATTAGGAGATTCAAGACAAGGACCTCCAGGACCACCTGGGCCTCCAGGTGAACCAGGCACGTATTTCAGCTCATTAAAGGGATAGTTTGGATTATTTCAAGTGGGTCTGACTTATTGATAGTCAGCGTGTTACCTACAGTAGATGCTGGTGGCCAAATGTCGCTTTCTCCAAACCAACCAAACTCTATAAGCGAAATCAGTGATGTTAGCTTGCAGAATACTGGGGTTGCTGGTCTATTGCTGCTTTTAGCTGTTAGTTTGTGATCAAGTCACACAATAACATTAACTAAGTAACAGATCGAGGCAGGAGTAGACCAGTAACTCCTATGCCCTGTGAGGTAAAATTACAGTTTGGTTGATTCTGACAACAAAGTAAATTGGTTTAAAAAAATTTTCAACTTTTAATCATCATTTCTGCTCTTTAGGTTATGGAAGACCAGGACCAAAGGGAGACAAAGGAGATCCAGGATATTCATCCAGCTCTGGTATGATCCAGAATCTAAACATGTCCTCTGTCTTCATGTGGGTTTGACATGTAACACACAGTTAGAGAAACATTTAAACTCTGCTCTTTTTACAGGATCATTTTATACTGGACAACCAGGACCACCAGGACCAGCTGGACCAGCTGGGCCTAAAGGATCAACAGGTGATCAGATTTTGTGAAGACCTCTAACTATGCCTCGTTTAAAGAAACTTCCTCTCTTTTAGTTTTAGTCGTACTTTGTCATAACATGTCCCTCATTGTTTTAGGTTCGCCCGGACCAAGAGGATACCAAGGTAATAATCTTTACCTAAATCACTCACAATATAGATATTTGTGAGCCTTCCCAGCATAAATAACTGTGACATGTCATGTGTGTCTCAGGTGAACCAGGACAGCCAGGAGTGCCAGGCAGCCCAGGAAGACCAGGAAGCTCTGAGAGAGGTCAACATCCAAACACAAATCACACAAAATCATGTTAGACAGTCACACTTGTGATAACCTCAAAGTCTGAGGCTTTATGTGTAACTGTATATTTATTTGTTCCTTACAGTCTCCACTTATGCTGGAGGACATGGGATCCAAGGACCACCAGGTCCTCCAGGGCCTCCTGGACTTCCGGGACCACAGGGATATAAAGGTAAACCTAACAAAACATCAGAATCTGTGAATGCCGTCAGTGTTTTATTGTCTGTATTTCAGAGTGCAGAGTGTCATCCATCTTTTAAGTCTGATCTTAATAGTTTTGTCTAATTGTTTATGACTCAAGAGCAGCCAGGAAAATATTTCCAAGTCTAGGTTCCTTGCTTTTTGTTCATCTGTGAAATAGGTAGAATAACCATTTTATCACATTAACAGATTTTGTCAGAAAGTTTTGACCATGTTGACTATTTCTTGCTTAAAATGTTTTCAGAAACATATTTTAGGCTATTTTGTAAATATAATATGAGATAGAGTGCAACCAGGCAGGCTGCTATTATTTCCTGCTGAATGAACAAGCCAAAACCAAGCACCGCCCAAGTCGCGGTACGTCACGCACCAGCTCCATGCTTGTGTTCATACTGTGCATGCTCTGGTTGCAAAAAACCAAGAAGCTAACTGCCATAATGCTAAAGTCAAGGCTTCAGAACTGTTGTCCTCAAGCCCTTGGGTGATGTCCATTAATTTATTGTCTATGGGTGCATGCCAGCCTCTTGTGGCCAAAATGAGTACTACAAAAACAAACACTTGATCCTGACCTAAAAATTCACCTGCTAAAACTTGTTCTGACCACTTTCACAAATGAAATAACAAGGATTATCTTGGCAAAACCTTTTTTTTCCACTTTTTTCTTAGGTTAAACACAGAAGAAAAAACAATTCAAGATTTAAGATAAGATTTGGAAAATGGATCACCAGAAGTTTTTTCTCACTTGCTTCTCAGGGCTTCTGTAATAAACACTGTGTCCGCCTGTGCTCACATGAAGATAATGCTTTTATTGTTTATCTTTTTTAAGGGGACCCTGGTCCTCCTGGTCTTCCTGGCTCTTCAAGAGGTAAAAAAAAATCTAAACTATTGTTTGATAATACTCTTTACAATAAAATACAAAGTGGGGTCTTTTATCTCAAGTAGTTAAGAATTCCTTTACAGTTTGACTCCACATAGCCTCTTTTTTTCCCTCAGGCTCTGTCTCAGTCACCTCAGGACCTCCTGGTCCCCCAGGTCCCCCTGGCCCTCCAGGCCGTCCAGGCTCCTTCTCTTCTTCTACTGAGATGCACCAGTACATCACCGACTATCTGAGTAAGTGTTTTTCTGAAGCGAGGTCACGAGCTCACAGGCTGTCAGCGAGACAGAAAAGAGTAATATTGCGTTTTATTTGTTCTATGCAGGTAGAAACAGACAGTCTGGAATCCCCGGACCTCCCGGTCCACCTGGGCCTCCAGGAATCCCTGGAACTTTCTCAGGCTCTATGGAAGACATCTCCGCTCGAATCATTGCGTACATTCAACGTAAGCCTGTGATTTTCGCCAGATGTTATTATATTGTACTTTTAGTAGAATGGGGATCATCATTAACTGTGTTGTACAATTTCAGGTTCAGGCTCAAGCCTCAACATTGGTGTTCAGGGTCCTCCAGGTCCACCTGGTCCTCCTGGACCTGGCTCTGGATCTTCCCTCACAGTCAACGCTCTCATCACCATGCTTCAGAGTAAGCATGATATAAATACATTCCAGCTTAGCCACATGGTATCGGATACATGATGGAGTCCATGTCTCAATGGGTTAGCACTCTTTTGGCAGCACAAGGGTGACCAACACACTATTAGGCTACAATATAGGTGGCTTTAATGTTGTGGCTGATCAGTGCATATTATCCATTCTATATATAGTAGTCCATCATCTCATTTGACTGTGTACGGGGCTAAACTCTTTCTCTCTGCTGTGATCTGTCTAGGAGACGATGTGAGGAGATATTTGTCAGGACCACCAGGGCCACAAGGACCACCGGGACCACCAGGCGCATCAGGAGGAGTTTCAGGCAATTACAAAGTAGAGGAGGTAGCCAGATACGTCTTCAATATCATGACCGGTAAGCACTGATTGTACTAACAGAAAACAGTAACCCTGTAAGTGGAGCCTGGACTTCATCAATCAATCAAACTGCTTTTATTGTCATTTTCAGACAGAGGGCTTGCCCGCGGTCCACCTGGGCCTCCCGGTCCTCCTGGGCCTGCTGGGCCTCCTGGTGCAGGGGGCTCAGGCTTCACTACTGCCACAATTGACTATTCTGCATTGATGAGAAGTAATTTTCTTCTTGAGAGTTAATCACACAGAACACATTCTCCAACAACAGTCAAAAGTTAGTCACTCACTCATCATCTTCCTCACATCTTCATGTACACAGATCCAGACTTCCGCTCATGGATTAACTCTGCCGTACAACATGGTCCTCCTGGCCCTCCGGGTATCCCAGGACAACCTGGACCTCCTGGCCCTCAGGGGCCACCAGGAGTCTCCACTGCCACTGTGTATGGGTCAGGAAACCGTGGTAGTGGTTACAGCTTGGAGGACATTCAGCGTTATCTGCAGGGTGAGTCTGATAGAGAGGATGATAATGTATAAAAAATCACTAACACTGAAACAACCAATGTGGCTTAGATTCACATGATAATGTAATGTTGCATTTTACAACAAAGTGAAATATGATCCATGCATATATTTTATATGAAATATATTCCAAAATGTGGCCAAAATCAGCCTCACATTCCAGTTTCTAGCAAACTAGTTGCTATAACCTTTGGGAAAACATGAGATACGTCAGATATGTCAAAGAGAGAGGAAGCGAGGTGGTGAAAGTTACTGCAAAGTTCCTCTTTAATTAAATGTGATACAACATACCTGCATTAGAGCAACTCTGTGGTCACTTGATTGTCCACTCATTTTTTAGTCAATCATCCTCTCTTATTAAGATAAACAGGGCTGCATCGGGGTTCCTCATCTAACGTTGAACTGAATCTTTCCTCAGGCTCTGGTTTCAGAGGTCTTCCTGGCCCTCCTGGTCCTCAGGGTCCACCAGGACCACGGGGTCCAGCGGGCGGTCACTCTGGAACCGTTTCCTTCAGTGGAAACTTCCCTCGGGAGACCATCCGTGCTGAAGTTCAGGATTATCTGACCAGTAAGTTCCCGACTGATTAAAGACATGTGATGAGTGTTTGCAGTCAAACATAACCCTCATAAAACCTGAACATGAAATTAACTCTTATTTTTTAGGTGACAATGTTCGTCGTGCCATCATTGGACCTCCAGGGCCTCCAGGACCTCAGGGTCCAAAAGGAGAGCGTGGCGAGCCGGGTTACATCCACAGCTATAGCCAGGGCCAGAGCTATGGACAGGGCCAGGGCCACTCACAGGGCCAGGGCCACTCACAGGGACAAGCACAGGGCCACTCACAGGGACAAGGTCAGGGCTACTCTCAGAACGACCCTCGCTACAGTGTGGCCACAATCGATGTCGGCAGACTCGCTGAGAGACTGGACTACTCCAATGTTGCCATGAAAGTCACAGACTATATCAAGAGTAAGTTGATTACAGCCATCAAACATAGACATTTTACTTCTATTTGGAAAATATGTTCTGACTACATTAGATGTTGCACAGGAGGTGTTGCCATGGATTCAGTGAGTTACAATAGTCAATAATAATGACAGAAACAAAATGACCACGAGTTGTAAAATACGTTATTTCACAATAATGATCCAGTCACCTTACATCTCTTATCTCACTTCCTTCAAAAACAAAAAATGGCACAAAATATTAATCTAAAGATTATTTTATTGATTTAAAAATAATTTTATTGCTCCTACAGAGTCTATGAGCAGAATTGCATTCACAGCAACAGTCTGCTATACAGAAATAACAGACTTTAGAATTATGTAACTGACCAATTAGAATCAACTATTTAACCAAAACAGTGTAATAATTTGGTATAACACCTTCCTCTAGATCAAGGCCTGCTGCAGGAGTATCTGGTTGAGGGTCCTTGGAAGGCGAATGTAAGAGCGATCCAAGGCCCCCCCGGTCCACCTGGCCCTCCCGGACCAGCTGGTGTAAGCCGCGTCATCGGTGCCTACGGCAACGTCACAGCTGACCTCATGCAGTTCTTCAGAAGTGAGCACACAGAGTTATGACTTTCCACATGCTGTATCAGGGTGAACCTCGCAGCAGCGAAAAACTATCCAGAATTATGTAAGTGTAGCTGGAAAATGTTGCCTCATCATAACTGAATCTGTGCTTTTGCTCTCACACAGCCTATGGCACCATCGCTGGACCTCCAGGAAGCCCCGGACCAAGGGGAGAAAGGGGGTATCCAGGACCTAGAGGAGACAAGGGTATGTTTATAAACAGACCTGATGAATCACTGTATCTTTGCCAGAGTGATGTTTTAACCTTGGTTGCATCAACAAGGATTTATCTTTAAACCCTCTTATGTTGCACCAAACTTTTAAAAAAATACTTAAAATTATATAAGGTTTACTCTAAATTTAAAATAGCTGTCTTTTTCTCTTTTAGGTCTCAGTAGCCCACAGTTTTATTATTAATTTGTTTATTCATGTTATTTTGGGTAAGCAAGATATCTATGTTGATTAAACACAAAATTTGGTTTACGTCACTAAGCTTGGATTTACTAAACTAAGATTAGGTTTTAATTGTGCAGCAGAGCTCTGCTAAATTTAAAATCTGACTTCTATTTCTTAGATTAAATGAGTCTTTTTCACTGTCTGAGGGACTGAGACAAGAGTTTTGTGTGTTCACAGGTGATCCAGGACGTCCAGGTTTACCAGGACTACCAGGGTCTTACACTGTCCAAATTCCACACAGAGTGCAGAAGAGGGATGCAGGTAACCTCAGTCAAAATGTTGTAAAACCACATAAAAAAATTACCAGTGTTACATACATGTAACTCATCACCTTTTTTTTTTTTTCATCCACGCTGCAGGTAATAAAGTGGTTGGTCGTCACAGGAAGCTTCGCCGTCAAGCCAATGGTGGCTGAAGGGCTAACATACTACTGGGTCATGTCAGATTTCATTTTCACTCATCTTTTTTTAGGTTTAACTGTAACAATGCAAGTAGTCAAAAATGCTCCTTATTCTTGCCATTTGTAGAAAAGTCATAGGGAAATTTGAGAAAATAAAAGTGGCCAAACAATGCATCACCGTCTCTTTAAAACGGCTTCAGTAGGGGTATAGATTCAGCTGCTGGTCAGTGTTTTTATAACACAGACTTCATGTTTTTGTGACATGTGGGTGTATAATGTTTACTTTGCTTAGTTAGAAGCTTGCATTCAAACTTTTTCCCAGGGGCAGCTTTGTTTAAGAGAATATCTATTTTTAAGCAATAAGTAGCTGATATTTTTTATTGCACTTTGCATCTTTTTTCCACTGCTTGTAACTTTGAGTGTCTGGTGTACTTTTTTGTATTCATTGTCTTTTGAGGATTATACTGTATCGAGGACTATATAAGTGTTACATGTTGTGTCAAAGTAACTCTTCAATGTTTCATAAAAGGCTACAATACTGTCAGATTACCCACATAAATCAAGACCCCTGGCAGTTATCCATTCAGAGAGCAGAAGAGCATTTCAGTTTCACATCTATTTCATGAGACAGGTGCGTAGGAGAGGGATGAGTGAAAAGTTGCCAGTAAACTCCCACACTGTCTAACTTGCAATAATACATTTATTTGTTTCGTTGCTAGACCATCAACAGCCAAATGATTTATGACAATTGTGCAAATGTGTAATTATGTTGCACCAAACTTTTAAACTAGCTTAAAATGAATGAAGATTTAAAGCTCTTTAAATGTCTGTTTAGTTTTTACACTAAACTGAGACTAAATTTAATTCTGCTGCACCAAAAAGTTCAACTCCAATTTAAAATGTGATCCAGTATTAATTTTAAACATGCACTTGAGCGGTTAAACTTGTAAAATAGCTGCAATTTTAAGATGGATTAGGACAAATAATCAAGTTCAAGTTTTTTACTTTGTACATAGCCAGCAAAAAAAAAACAATATATGAAGGTCTAGCACCAAAACATTGTAAATAAATGTTTTATTGCAGGTTAGACAGTGTGCAGGAGTTTATTTGCAGCTTTTAGTTCCATCAACCCCACACAAATTGCAAAACATTTTTAAATACGTAGAGCAATCTGACACAGTCCCGGTCAGAGCAGAGGGTGTGTGCAGCAAGAGGGGGACGAGGGTTACAGTAAATGTTGGGACTGATGATTTACTTGAAAGGTTTGTTGGTAAAAGTAATGGTTGAAAGACAGGGACTCAGATAATCACTAATAAACAATTGATTGGATTGTATATTTTTGTATGAGAGCGCACTGAAATTGATATATTTTCTTTATACCTTTAAATGTTGACAAGATTAAATTATGAATAAAATGTTCCCAGATTGTGTTTTACGTGATTGATCTTATTGACATTTGATCAATATATTTGAGAGACATGCAAATAAATCTATTTTTGGACTTGTGAGTCTTGATGTTTGCATGACTAAATTGAAAATAATTTCACTCAAGGTGACAAATAAACAGTCAATATTTTATTTACAACAACAAAAAAATGTCAATTTATAAAGACACTTTAAATACATTTGATTTGACATCAAAAATGCATATACTAAGAATATTTGTTGTGGTAGAATGACAACTTATCGACACATCAAAAATGCTGTAACTTAACGAAATAAAAAAATATTTGAAATCTATGGGGCGTGTGGTGTAATTCACAAGACACAGTCTCCAATAACCCCAATAAAAATCCAGCATTCATGACAAACGTCTAGTCAATGTTAATGTCAGCAGACAGAAATTAGAACATGGTGTGATGATATGCAAAATAATCTAATCAGGTCATCTTGAAGCAGGTCTCTTCTTGTGAACTGTCAACACTTTGCTCATAAAATACACCTTGAAATTCATACAGTTACAGATACAGCATTTTACCTTTCATACAACACTGGTCTCAGCAAGAGCAGAAGCTCACCAAAAAGAGCGATTACAGCATCAATACATCAGGAATACATGTTTAGAAAACTAAAATACCAAGGGCAGATTTGAAAAAAGGTAAAATAATGAGTAAAAAACAGGCATAAATGTTGAAACGATTCAGTCAGTTTGGAGTTTGAATAGGCTTGGGTGAGACAAAGGTGACTCACTGTCAAAAATGCATTGACAGTTTACTACTGCATATTTTTTCTTTAGCTCAAGTGGCAAAACAGTGCAAATCAACAGCTTTACATTCCTTTAGTAATCATGTCTTCATACTTCACAACAAAGCATTTGTTTGTGAGACAACTGCTCAAACTAACTCCCAGAAGTAAAGTGATTTAATTTCTAAATATATATATAAAAAAAACAGTATATCATTGTCCAGGAAGTAACAGGTCAGCTCTGTGTTTAACTAAACTGGGGAGTGTACGTTTGGGAGTACAGCACTAAAATGCAACAGATATATTTTTGTTCTCAAGACTGTAAACTCCTCAAGGTAAGCACAGTATCTGATTAAACTTCATATGTAGGTGCAGACATGTAACATTTCACTCAGAGCATCACTTACAACATAGTACATTCCTTGTAATTTGAACTCACAGCCTCATGAACATGGCGCTGTTTTTGACCCTTGTGACAACATAAGACACGTAAGACTACACATACGCAACAAAGTCTTACAACTACAGACTTCTTCTTTTGAGTTCACCGACTGATCACCTTGAACCAGCTCTACCATACATGCAGCAGTTTGTTTAATCACCATCTTGAATTGTTTAAAATAATCTCTCAGCATCTTGTGATTATGGGTGGAAATGATAACCAGTTATTTAAGTGCAAGACATTCAGGGGGCGTTGTATTTACTGCAAGCTGTAGAAAACACAGGGAAGAAGGGCCTAAATGCAGAATAAAATGAACATGAGGCACTGGAGATCATTCATACTGTAGCAGGCTGTGTGATTGGCCTTTAGCTACCAACTGCAGACTTTTAAAATTTGAACATGCTCAAAAAAGTGCATATTGTCTCTCATTGTTTCCCCAATGAGCTGAGAAAATCTGATTAAGTGAGGGAATGGTGTGTAGGCACGTCATGCTCACTAACGGTGGAATCAAAGCAGTGAAGACAGATTCATGTTAATCAGTAACGGTCAGAGAGATGACGCCGCTCCACCACTATGAACAGTCTGTGAGCGTAGCCGACTTTGATAAGAATAGTCTGTTTTGCAGCACGGACAAACGCGAGGCTATAAACCAGAGTTGTTCAGGTTTGGGATTGGGTAGAATTTGGATACTCGACTCTGGGCAGTGGGGTTAAGGCATTCAGATTCACCACTCATCTTGAAGAAGACCTCCTGCTCCTGCAGCTTCCGGGTGAACTCCTCCTCTAACGCCTGCAGGGGGCAGCAGATACAAACACTGAGTCAAACACATGGACGGTGACCGCTTTAGTACAGGCATTATACAACAAGGCCTCACACAAACTGCAGTAGAAACTCTGAATTGTTCCAGTCTAATAAATGTGTTATTTATATCAAAAGTCTTGAGAAATCCAAGTGGGGGGGGGGGGGGGGGGGGGATTAAAAATACTGAAATTGGTGGTATCAATATTTCTCATTGCCCTGCATGATGTTAAGTATACCTTCTTCCTGGGTCTGAGCTTCTCTCTCCACTCCTTTATCTCCTGGCTGTGCTCCTCATCCAGCTCCTTCAGTTTCTGGGTCTCATGTTCAATCAGAAGGTGGCATTTCTCATTCTGTAAGAAATCGTGGATTAACACGGCACCCTCAGAATTTATGAACAACACCTCCATTACTCTCTTACTGTATCTGCACTGGAACAAGGTTAAAACTAAACTAAAACCTCAAACTAGATTGCAAAAACATTTTAGTTAACTGAAAAATAAGCAAAAAATAAAAACTTTAAAAATATAAAGGAAATGTCTTTAGCTTTAGCTTTAACTTAGTCTTAGTCAATTAGGTCAAATTTATCATCACAAAAAGCATGAGAAGGCAGTGGTGCATATGTTTGTTAAAGACTGAGATGTCTGAGATGATAGCGAGTCAGTTGCCTTCATGAAGATTACTAAAAAAACTAAACTGAAATGAGCAAACCAACTCTGAAAACTAACTGGAACTAAACTGACTTGAAAACAAACATTAAAAATGAAATAAAATTAAAATGTGAGAAATACAAAACTATAATAACTCTACACTGGAGTCACATATCTCTTTTCTCTCCTCACACTTTATTTTTATGAGGATTTGTCACAGTCCAAAATGTGATCTAAAACATATTAACACACAGAAGTGTGTGTATGTTGCCCCACCTGTAGCTGCTGCAGCTCCCTGATGTTTGAGTCACACTGCAGCTGCAGATCCCTCATTTGGTTCTCATGTTTCTGGTGTTGATGCAGCCTCTCATTCTTCTGCCTCTTTTCTTCCTGAGAAGCAAACTAGACCAAAACACGACAGATGACTGTAATAAACCAGTACCACTGCACCAAACTGAGCTATTATGTGATTTTTTGGTATCCATTTTAGTGGACCCTGCATACAGCGGTACATTACTTAGCTTCTATTCTGGTTCTCCTTCCTGCTTCTCTGAACTGGAAGTGTGTCAACCACCTACACTACACCAACCATCAGTAAGTACCTCATACAACCCCATTTCAAATAATCTGAACTATCTCTTTAAGACGTTCAGGATTTCCTCCAAGATTGTGCACTGGTCTGAACAACACTAAGAGAAACAACAGGATGATAGAGCCAGTGAAGCTTTACGGAAAGTTTGTGGTCAGGCTCATTAAGAGTTCTGTGCTTGTGTTGGACAGATCTGAGGTGTGACTCTATTCCGGAGTGACCTAATGTTGCTAAATTAAGAACATGCATGATCAGTCAGAAACAACCATGGCATGAGTCAACAGTGTGTGTACCTGCTTTATCCGCTCTCTCTCCTGCTCTGGGGTGATGGACCCAGTGGCGGTGATCCGGAGGCTCTTCTTGAACATGGCCATGCGGGTCTTGGCCTCACTACGCTGAATCTTAGGCAGGCGAACCCTCTCTTGGGTCTGTTTGTTCTTCATCTCCTCTACCAACCGCTGGTTGTAGCGCTGCATCTGCTCCATTTCCTATAAAGTACACGCACAGTTTTGAGTTCAGCTGGGTTATTAAAATAAGACTGCATGTTCTCTCTGAGCAGATTTCTCTTTAAGCTCTTACTTTCTCATGCCTCTTCAGCAGCTGGTGTCTCTGCAGGAAGTACTGGTCTTTCAGCTGCTGTTTGAGCTGCTGGTGCTTCTCCTGCAGGTGGCGCTCCTCCAACTCCCACATGGCTGCCTCGCGAGCTACAAGACACACAAACACATGACATGTTTTAATGTGACACAAGTATGAGTTAGCAGACATGCACATGCATGTTAGCTGGTGACGAGTAGAGTGACGAAAGCAACACAAACAGGCAACACTGTCAGCAGACTGGACAAGCTGTAACATGTCGTCTCAAACAGCACGTCTGTGTCTGCATGTCATACTCAGAAGTCACTGACAAACTCTGCTAGTTGAAGGTGAATCCAAAGTCAAAAAGGACTACTCTTTTTTTCTTTCAGTCTGTCCGTTATGAAAATGAACTAGGAGACTTGAAACCTATACAGGATGCTTGATGTTTGAGAGGTAATCTTTCACATCATGTTGCCTGTTTTGTCAGATTTAATGGTAATGTAATCCAAGCATGGACTGATAACAAGAGTCTGCTGATGTGGCGCCTTCAGCTGTGTCCTTGGAAAATCTGAACCAGAAGTTTCACGCTTCTCATAGGGCTGTAGGCACTTTTGATTTTTTTTTCAGTTGAATCAGATTTGGCCATTTAATACGGCTTTGAGATGATTTTTTTTTTCAGTTCAGTGTGCCACACTATATTCCTGTATCAGCTTACAAAAGCAAGTTGCACCATTAGGAATTGACTTTTAATGCCTTTCTTCCATCATCTGTGATGTGAAACACACACACTCTATAAAACCTATAAAATCCTGGCGCACCACTGCCTGGCTCTTGACTGCACTGCAGCCACTGTCTGCATCACCTACCCTGTATGCTCATAAATTAGGGGTTTAATTTCGACCACACCAGAATTGGTGATTGTTGAAACGGTGGAAAGACAAATTAAGAATTTTTTGTTGAAAAAAGAAATGTTGTTTCTGCCAAGTTTAAATGAAGCTGAAGATGACAAATGTTTGCACTTTTTGGTCCAAATTTAACCCAGCCAGCTCCCTGGTCCTCAGTCCGGGTAAGCTACATGTGTGAACAGAGCAGCTCAGCATGCGGAGCAGCGAACAGGCCTGTTAATGATGCTGCAGTGTGCAGCTGCTTGCCTATGAAGCCAGACTATCTGCCAATCAGTATCAGCCTACATTAGTCTAATATTTTTTGAACTCACGTCCTTCTCGTCTTGCTGCACTAGTATTTCCAACATGTGTGAACACATCTGATGTGGGCACTCTCTTCATGTTCATAGTTCAGAGTGCACATGTGAAAACAGCTTTACTATCTTAAAAAATATTCTCAGCCTATCAGTGGTAAAAACGAGCAAACAAGCAAAACCTCACCTGCCCTGCATACTCAGTGGTGCACTGGGGTGAAGTGGCTGATAGCGTGCCACCTGCACTCTGTTTCTATCACTCTTCTCTGCTTCCATCACACTTAGTTTCATCGATTGTGGTTATTTTGAGACTGAGTTTGTAAAGTTTAGAGCGTGTCAGGCTGTTGCATTGCTCTGTGTACAATTATGCAGCTAAAAAAATTAGAGCTGAAACCTGTTTACCAATCACCCGTTTCACCCTTGCTCATTAGTTAACCACCAGCACATCTTGTCACAAGGATCTTTTTTGGGCTAATAAGTGCACTGGCTAATATACAAATATATTTACCCCCCTTATTTATAATTCATCACCGAAATGTTATCTCTGTGCATTTTTTGTAAGAAGAATCTCAGTTGACTGAAGGGTCTCCAACTGATGATTCAACTCAGAATTTCAGGGGGCAGCTCTAGTTTCTCACAGCACATGAATGCACCACAGCAGCTTCAATGCTTTCAGCAGCTTTACTAGGCTCTACAATCTCATTTTCCTGTCATAATGACATAAATTGAAATTAGAAGTTGCCTATAACACAGAAAATGCACATTCAGAAATGCTTTAGAAGGTGGTGAGCAGCAATAAAGATGAGGGCTGGTTTAATCTGTCAAACAGCTCTTCCTCCTCCTACCTCTCATCAGCTGCTGCTTGTGGTTGAGGCAGTCTCTCTCTATAGTGGCAATCTCCAGTTTGTGCTGTTGGATGATTTTCTTTAGAGCTCCATCCAGCTCTTGCTGCTGCTTCTGTAGAAACTCCTGCTCCTGAGGAGCCACAGAGAAGAAGAGCAGTGAGAAGCAGCCAGATGAAGCCATCATACAGAGGGACAGCAGAGAGAGACAGCAGCACAATAACATGTCACAGTACCAATGCACCTAATGTATCATATAAACGGCCTGAAACAAACTTATATAATCTAGTCAAGTCAACCACTCCAAGTTCAGTACAACACAGAGCACTAAGATGTCACATCATCAACTGGAGTCAGAAGAGGAGACACTCAGAGATCATGGATGGCAACGATCCACAATGGAGGTGAAGAGAGAAAGAAAGAAAAGTTAACAGTTGAGTAAAGATTCAGATTCACAGTTTTATGTGAGACAACATCGATACTGACATTCACATCGTCCAGAGCCCAGCCTACGTTATGTATGACTCACTACAGAACGAGCCAGAGCTGTCAATTAATTTAATTTTCTTTTCAATCTTTACACATTATTTAAAACAATGTAAAAATATATTCTTAAGGGTTCTAACACCCAGCTGGTGCCAAACTATGATTTGGCATATTTGATCATATAATTACACAGAATTCAATTTATTTGTTTATTTATTTATTAGAAGAAAAACTATATAGCATTATTATTTTACGGTAGACTAGGGAAGGTTGCAACAGGGGAAGGTTATAACAAGCCTTATTCTTCAATTAGTAACATGCTAGAGTGATGACACTCATTCTGCGCATGCTCAGTTAGACCCTGTCCCCACCAAGAAGACAGAAGACATCTGCAGATACTTTTATTAAAAAAAATAATAATAAAATAAAAAATGTTTTGAAGGTATGAAAGTATTTTTAGGAGCTGTATTTTGTCATTTTGACCCCACACTTTTAATGAATTAATCAAAACTTCCTCAAGTTGAATAATTGTTTTGTTGACCTGCAGTTGACATGTTAGCATGTATCTAGGTCAATGTGTCTGGTAAGCACAGGATTTTCTGTAATGGCTGATAGAGTTGGGGCAGCTGCAGTTTGGACAGTACATAAAGGGATAGTTCATCCAAATATATAAATGCAAATGTTTAAAAAAAAGTTTGTTTCATTGCCAATTGTTCCATTCTTCCTGTTTCACTCTGAAATATAGAGAGATTGAATAGCATCCGTGACATTTGCACATTCACTTGCACTCAAGGTAGGCCTAAACAAAAAACAATAACCGTTATTTGATACACATTGGTAATAAATAAAGAAATACTGTGAAATGATTGGGGAAAAAATGCATCTTTTCTTTTTTAGTGAAATTAAATGTATATTTACCATGCTGATTGTGTTGCCGCTGTCCCCACAGTTGGTGTCAAAAGCAACATCTAACTTCTTCCATTCAAATAAACATTGTCTATGATATGTCTGTAATTATCTTTAAATGATATGGGTAATTTGCAAACAGATGCAAATTTAATATGTAATGATCTACTTGTCAAGTCAAGTTCAAATAGTAAGTGAGTAACTAAGAGAAATGCAAAAAAAAGTGTTGCAAGCTTCCCCAGTCTCCCCTACTGCTGAATCCAAATTGAGCTGGTTAAAATGTGACAACATACCCAAATAATGCACAATACAAGGGACTTTTACATCTTTCCTATAAAGCAGTCAGTCTATATTTGGACCCTGGCTGACAGAGACAAACATGGATCCAGATAGAAGGGGATCAACAACTACACCACCACTCGGGAAAGAGCGAGCGCTGTACATGTTTACTGTCAGACTGAATCTAGTCTGATGCAAATGATGTTATACAATATATAAAATACACAGACTAGATGTGGAACATTTGTGGATTGGTGGAGGAAAAATACTGAGCAGGAGAGGAGGAGAGAACCACTGCACAAACACAGTGATGACAACACTCAGAAAACAACACCGCCCATGCTTACATGTGTCGTATTTAAAGTAAAACTGCAATGTCACAAACTATCCTGTCACTTGACTTTGCTCACATCTAAGTATGGGCCAGAGACGGAGAGAAACAGGCTGGGCGGGGAGGGGGACTTACATCCTGCATCTGAGCGTTGAAGAGTGCGCATGAGGACAACTGAAAAGACTGTATCATAACCTGGGCCACTGCCTGCGGAGGAGAGCACACAGCGCACTCGCCCTGATCAGGGACAGACAGCACACAGCAGGCTGAGGAACTCTTTCACACACATCGTCACACACGCCACCACACACTGATTCTTCCTAAGCTATGTAAGAGATGGCCCTCTCCCACTTTGGGAATATGGGTGAGTTGAAGGCGCACAGCACAGCTCTGGTTGAATGTTAGGAGGATGTCAGTTAATTAGTTATTAATACCTCTTCTCATGCTTGACAGCAGCTCATAATTCTAGCGCTCAAGTATAATCCAGCTTGCAACAGAGAAGGTTTGTTACTTTCCATGCTACTGGCTCACTGAGTGTTAATAATCTAAGAGTTACCTCAAACAAAAGAAGGTCTTTGTCCACATGACATGTCTAATTCATAAAAGATGCACAGGAAAACAGTTTGAAAAGGGTTTTCAGTACAGATGTCTGTGGAAACAAATGCTGTGTCTGCAGTCACTCCCTCGTTCATTAATTTATTCACTACATAATAAACACTGCAGGGTGCTCTATGGTAAGCAGTAAAATGAGAGCGGACACTCACGAATCATTTTATCATTTCCATCATCATCACTGACACGTGTATTGTCAGTTCCACATAAGAACTGTACTGTGGGATGTTTAGTAGACAAGACTTGTTTTGTTCCATTGTAGGCATTTTCAGAGGAGAACATCTATCGAAGTATGGATAATTCGTTAGAGCTGCAACTGACAGCTATTTTCATTGTCAATTATTGTACTGATTATTTTCTCAAGTAATCATTTGGTGTATAAAATGTTAGAAATTAGTGAAAAATCCCCATCACAACTTCCCAACTGTCTTGTTTTGTGGCACTAAGTTATAAACCCAAATAAATTCACTTTACTATTATAAGAGGACACAGAAAAAAAAACAACACAGATATTGACATTCAGTGTAGTCAGAACCAGAGACTTAAATATTATTTTTGCTTAAAATGACTTAAACAGCTACTTGATAATAAACGTTTCTGTCAATCAACCAATGAATAATCAACTAATTGTTTCAGCTCTCAATGTAATATCCTGATATTGATATATCGTTTTAGGTTTTCTGGAAAGTGAATTGAGAAACAATTTGTTGATAAATAAATTGATGGGAGTGACTCCATTTTGGCTGATCTGTAGCCTGGAAACAGCAGCGGATACGCTCATCCTCCCATTCAGACAGATTTCCACCTGTCCTGGATCTTTTGGGCCAGTCACAGGCTTTTATTTAATATGGGGCAGGTTTGACACAATTATTTACAGCACCGGTCACCAGTCCAGATCTGGAAAGTCACACATCTGACGTCAAATTTTGAGTGTAGCACACTGGGCTCACGAAACTCAGATAAAACTGTCAAACTAGGCAGTGCTGATCAAATATGAATCAAGATTCTGTTACTGCAGTGTAACCAGGCCACCAATTCTTTTCCTGCTTGAAAAGCAACCAAGCACATCACAACTTGCATGTGTCACTCAGTGCTAAGAGTGGCAAAAGTACTTCTTCAGTACCATATCTTTAAAAACAATACAATACTAACATTTGATAGTATCAACCATCAACCAAAGTTATGATAAAAAATGATTTAAGTGCTCATTCAGGACCTCAGATCAGTCTTTATTGTCATGGCTGAAATTTGACTTGTAGAAAAACCAGGCAGTGTTTCATGACAGTTCATTTTGATTTATGTCCTCTTATGTTTTAATTCCACCACAGTTTCTTTAGTCCTAAGATTTACCATACTGTCAGCCATACCTAAGTTCAATCACTCCAATAAAATAACACAGAGTTAATACAGTGTACTTCTAGACAGCAAATAGGGAACGATTACAGACACAGCAAGTCTTCCTTTGGGTGCAGATGAAAACAAAACTGAATGAGATTATAGAAAGAGAGAGAAGGAGAAAGAGAGAGAAAGAGTAATCTTACTCTTTCACAGATAGGGAGACATTTACCTCTGCAGTCTTAAGGAGTGATAGATCCTCCTTTAAGCGTTTCATGAGCTCTTTTCTCATGTGTTTGGGTGACTGTCCAACTTCTTGTTTGGCCTACAGTGTGTGTGCAGAAACTGGTTGGTGCTGTATTTTCTGAAAATCTAACAAAGCTGGCCAACAACACTCAGAAACATGCACGGACCACTTTGAGAGGAGAAATACTACAACCAGCCACCAACTGATTGGAAGTCAGCATGCATTATTCCCATGGCCTGCATTTGACGTTCCTTTGAACGAGTCAGTCAGCCTTTTTGATTAGTTTTTCAGAGCATGTCAGAACTGTAAGTTGACCGCATGAGTTAGAATCAAGTCATAAGTTCGTCAGAAGAAAGATTTGACTGGTACATGGCAGAAGATGTTAGTCTCAAAATCAGCTCTCCTTGTTTTACTTTGCTTTGAATTAAGTCCCACAGCCATCAGGATGATTATTTTGCCTCTAGAAATCAAAAAAGAGTAACTGAGTTGGAATCATCTGCCAACAACAACCTCTAAATGTTTAACAGCCCCGACATGTGGACTGCTCAGAAACTCTCCATTTATAACTCAAACATAAAATATTTTCATTCTTATTGGTTTCTACCTGCTTTGAAAGAATACCGATCATACCTATGCCTAAGAAATCTTGGGTAACATGTCAGGTGGAAAAGAACAGGCAAGTTGCTCTGACTTCAGTGAAAATGAAATGAAAAACCTTAAAATCTTACCTGGTACCCTTCTGACCCACTTCAGTTTGCTTATCGACTGATGCTGTTTCTTTTGTCTTGCACTCCTACGCCAGATTGCTGTTCATAGACTAAAACTCAGTATTTTACACCGGTGTGCAATTGTGAAACTCGTGGCTACACTACAGCAGCTAGGTCTCTATGATGCATTCTGTGTGTGGGCAGATATGTCTTTAAAAGAGAGGCCACAAACAGTGAGTGGGAAATAACCTCCACGATTACTGTGAGCACAGGTGGGCCACAGGCGGTCTCAGTTCAAGCCACAACAAGAGAGAAGCATAACAGTGAGTATTTTTTCTTAGGTGCCTTGAGAAAATAAGTATGTCTACAAAAACTCTGGCCAATTTCTAACAGTACACTATTATACGTGTTCTTACAGGAGGTTGAATAGTGTGGTTTGGTTATCTGTCTGTGTCTGACCTGAAGACACTCAACAAAATTATTCATTAGGCATCCAACAGTGAATTAATTTATTCTTGTATTAGGATGCACTGTTGTGTGTGTTTGTATGCTGGTATGTATATGTACATACTTTTTTATCCCTTTTTTAATCTTTTTTAGTTTGTTATGTTTATTTTTTAGTTTGTTATGTTTATTTTGGGTGGGTAAGTGCGAGTTCTCATTCTTTTCTTCTCTCTGGTTCATGTTGTAGAAAATGAAGCTACTAGAACTGAATCATTCAAAATTCTGAATATGCTTCAGTAAAAATACATATAACGTAAAACGCACTGTTGGCATTTTAATGAATCTAATATATAAATTCCTTGAATCCTTGAATAGAAACGATAAAGATGATTCCACATCAGTTACTCTGATCAAAGTCTTTCTAATTTCCCAAAATGAGCCCAACACCACTTGGAAAAATCTTCAGAAATCGGCCATCCCATGACCAAAGCCACCTCACACACTCATACAAGAGACATGATTAGTTAAATACACAATAACAGTACATTTTGAATAAAGAATATAAAATTGCAAATAACAAAAAGTAAAAAAAAAACAAAAACAAACACATTTTATTAATAGGCAGTAGCTTATATTTTTGCAGCTTAACAACCACAGCAAAGTACATAGCTGAAAGCTGAAGCAACCACTTTAAGCCAACCTGCACAATGAAAATATACGCCACGTGGCCCAGAAAGCAGATTGAGAACAGTACAACTACCACGGCATCATAGTGCACAATGGATGCCAGTAGGCACTACTGTCATAAAAAGCTGCACAAAGCAAAACACAACAACTTTAAGCACACCCAAAAAAATCCTACAAAGCAAGTAAGGGTGCCAAACAGAGAAAGAGGCAAAAAGGCTAATAAAGAACCTAGCATGTCTTTATAAGAAGCCCAGCACACCATCATGATAAGGTTTTATCCTTAGCCTGAAACTGAACTTTTATTAAACTGTTCTCTAAAAATAACAAACAGAAGCACAGGATTGCTGAGGAGGCAATCAGAAGCCTTGGGGCTGATGAATAATGGATACAACAACATGGAGCTAGCAGCATCGAGGAGAGGGATAGCACAGTCTGTCTGTTGCTATCATTGCACACATACAGTAGGAGAAATCACAGCAAGACGCACCACTCCCATAGGATTAATGCAATGCTGCCAAGTATGCCACCGGCTAAGTTGTTAAACACATGCACCATTAAACAGCTTGTATCTATGACATGCAAATGCTTATGACCCCCAGCTCCCCCAGTTAAGAGCTAATCAGCCCACTAAAGGTGCTTTCATGCAGAAACAGCCATGCACGACCGTCCATACCTCTTTCTTCCGGTTCTTCAGCATGTTTTGGAACTTGGAGAGCTCCTTGTCTTGATCTGCTTTGATGCGTTTAGCTTCGTCTCGGAGCCGGCTGGTGTGATCCTGTTCAAGTCGTTCGATGGTCTGCTTCTGCTTCTTCTCAAGATTCTCCACTTCTTGGTCATATTGGCGCTTCTTAGCCTGCACAGTCGAAATTAACAGACACTGGCATCAGTCTAACAAGATGACTGTAAGTGTTTATATGGGATACAATATCATAAGATTAATACAGACAAGTTCAAGCCTTTATTGCTCAGGAGGAAGGGAAAGATTAATTGTAAAAAAGAATAAGAGAATTTGCACTTCACAGTAGAAATGCTGAATGAGTAAATGATAAATGATAGAGCCTATATGCTTCATATAAGTCACTCCATCAGATTTTGATCAACTTTGAGATACAGCAGCTTGTTTCCTAGGAGCCAGCAAAATAAAAAAAACATCACACTGCTGTGGTATGAACAAACTGACTCACAGTAGTTTCCTGTTCAAAGCGCCGGTAGATCTGCTCTCTCTGCTGCTGCAGCTTGTTGCTCAGCTGCTGCTGGGCCCTCTGCTCCTCTTTCTGCAAGAGGCGAAGCTCTCTCAGCTCCTGCCGCCTGAGGAAACCACACCAACATTGAAGTCAGGGTGGCACCATATTGACTCATCTCAAATTCAGTTGTTTGTCATTGAAAATATAGGATTTTATTCACAAAAAACTCTCATTTTTTACTCCTGGAATTTTGGTCACACTAATAAGATGTAACAAGCTGTACTTTGTATTAAATTAGACAAAACCGAGAAATAATAAGTAAAGTGAAATCACATCTCCTAATAGTCTGACAGAGGGAAACAATACACATAAGTTTACAGTATAGTTCTATTGTGACGTGTCCAAAATTACCCTCTAATAAAGTCTAATCATTAATATTGAATAGGAGACTTATCTTCCTACTTTGTGAATCAGTAGTTGTTAAACTGACAAATATTAACTCTTAACTTTTTAACATTACTGACACAAGGTCATGAGTCCAAGCGCAAACAGTCAGGCAGCACTTGTATAAACATTCAGAGCAGCATGTCTCATGTCTTTAAAAGGCAACATGGGAGATGACAGAGACATAATGCAGCGTTCATCACGGGAGATAGCCCATCTGGCATTTGTAAAAAGCTGTGGGAGTTGTGAAGTTAACGTGAACTATTTAAGGCAGGCATGTTAAATAGGCCATGTCACATATTTAGACCAACTGTATGGTGAACAGACTGGATGCAGACGTACCTCAGGAACCTCATCTCCTCACTCTTGGTGTCGTTATCTGTCACTATCTTTGATGTTGTCACGCTGACCTCTACACCATCCACCATGAACTTACGTGTCTTCTTCAGAGTCTTCTTCTGACGTTTTGACTCCTACAAATGAAACAGAGATGTTTAAAAAGTGATGATAAATTTATCTCCCAGAGTGGGTGTGTTAAGAAGGATCCAAAGGGAGGGATTTTGTGGGGTGGAGCTGGGTATGGCAAATGTTTTTATTTTTGCTTGTTTGTCTGTTTTCTTTTGTTTTTTTTCCCTTTCTTTTGGTTGGTTGCTTGCCAATTTTGTACAAATTAATGCATGCAATTACATTTCTACTAATGAATCTACTAACCTGTAACCCCACCCTATAATTATGTTCAAATAGGTAAAAAAAAAAAAAATTAACCCCAAAACAAAATCTTGATAGTTTAATAACTGAGGTTGCGAGTGAGAGACAGATTGTGGTACCTGCATCGACACAGAACCCCCTTCCTTGCTCTTGGATAAGAAGCTGGAAATGGACAGATTGAGGTCAAGGCTGTTGCTATCAGCAGCAGAGCTGCTTCCAGAGTCAGAGTCCTTCTCCACATCCAGCTTTATCACAGCGGGACTTCCATGCTCCAGCTTGCTTTCTGAATCCGTTTCACTCTCTGGGACAGAGACAGCATCTTGGGAAGTGCTCTCATCTGTAGGAGCGGCTTTCTCCTCGTCTTCCTTCACAGGGACATCTTTACACGGAACCAGCTGCTCTGAATCCTCAGAGGGGTCTTTGGCTTCATCACTGACTCCATTTGTGGACTCAGTTGGTGCCTGCCCATCTACTTCATCTTCCTCTCTGGGGTGATTGTCTTGTTCAGGCTGCTCTGCCTCCTCAGGGACCTCATCCTCAGGCTTCTCCTCTGGCTGACTTTCTATGGCCTCCGTCTCCAACACAACCTCTGCAGGGGGCTCTTCCACACTCGGCATTGTGTCTCCATTTATGTTTGTGTCCATTACATTTGATTCTACATTCTCTATTTCTGTATTTACATCAGTTCCATTAGCTGTGTCTTCTATTCTGTCCTCTGTGGCTTTATCTTGAGGTATCTCCTCATCTCGTTCTTTGATTTCTTCTTCTGCCTGTACCACTTCTTCTAATGTGGATTCTGGTTCTTTTGGTGCATCTTCAGGATGCTCTTGTGATTCTCTGGATTCTTCTGTACCTGCTTCTTTTTCTTCCACTTCTTTCACCTCCTCTTCCTCTTTTTCCTCTTCTATAACTTGGGTAGGTTCATCCTCTGCTTTCTCTTCTTGTGTCTTCTTCTGTTCCTCCTCAGTTTCCTGACCATCTGTTTCATGTTCTTGGGTATCCGCTGTATCTACAGGTTGTTCTGACTCTGATACTACCGGCTCAGCAGGAATCTCTACAGCTTGACCATCCTCTGGTTTAGGTTCGGAAGGCTCTTGTGAGATCAAGTCCTTGGTGGGCTCTATTAGTCCAGGTGCCAGGTCTTCATTACTGGCATCAGACACCTCATTGAGTTTCTCCTCCTCAGTCTTGTCGACCTCACTTGTTCCAAGTCCTTCATCAGAGAGCTTATCACTGGTTCGGTCCTCAGCAAGCTCGACCTCCGTCTTTTCTGTAACAGACTCCAGTGTGGAGGGAGTCGGTGGGACTTTGTCATCCTCTGAGCTAGCCACGCTGGCATCTGATGGCGCTCGCTTGTGCCCAGGAGCCGCCTGAGCCAACAGAGAAATATGAACATCACAATAGGTCATCAGTAAGTGACAGAAAAGGCCACAGCTGTCTTTCACAAAGGTGTTAACGATAACATACGTACACCAATAAAACTACATACCACAGGTGTATCAGGCTCTTCCTCCTCCTCCTCCTCTTTGCTGTCCTCAATCTCCTCAGTGACTTCAGCTTTGGCCTCGGCAATGAGCTCTCTGAGAGGTTTGCTATCAGTTACATTGGCAACAAAAGGATGCTGCATAGATAGAAAGAAACACAAGACATCAACATGAAATAGAAATCTTTATCCTTCACAAACTTAAGACTGAATCAAATCTAAGAACAAACAAGGGCTGCAACTAACGACTTATTCCATTATCAATGGATCTCCACAGAGGAGCTCCAAACAGTTTCACACTGTCTTCCCCACTTTCTCAGAGTTGAAAAAACTAAAAAATGCCTGGACAAATGGTTTTCATGTATTAAGTGTAGTCTGAAGTTATGTCAAACAGCAATATGAGGCTAATTTGGCTCAAATGTTGAGTGTTTAAGGAACCAAATAACACAATCATGATCCCATAGACATCCAGGAATTAAGCAAAATTAGCAAGTAAACTAAGGGGGGCATCTTTTACTGTTTTGTCCACAACCCAAAAATATTCAATTTACAGTCATAGAGGACTGAAGACTCCAGAAAATATTCACATTTCAGATTCAGCAACAGATAGAAGCTGAAATAGGGAGAATTTGGACAAACTCAAAATGATGAATCAATTATTAAAATAGCTGGTGATTAATTTAAAAGTTGATATTGACAACAAATTGATGAACCGACTAATCGCTGCAGCTCTAACACAAACAGCACAGAAGAAAATGACACTTCTTAAAATATGTCACAGCGTGTGTATGCACACTTTGGGTTATTCTGCAGGCTGTGTAGATGGTTGCATATTGTGAGGTAACATTAAGGAGTTAACAGAGAAGGGCAGCTCACCTGTAGAAGCTGTACCGAGCCCCACCTATTGTCCACATTCTTATCGAGTGCTTTCCGCAGGAAGTCGTTGAATTCTGGTGACCTTTCAAGAATAAATAAATAAAAGAAAGAGTCAGCCTGCAGGCCATAGACCAGAGTAAGTGTCCCTGGGTCTTGCTTAGTGGAAAAAAATTAATTTAGTTCTTCTTCCTGTCAGTTAGGCATTCACATTTCACTAAGCTTTTACACATTAAACAGTCAACATCCTTATCTACAATCCGGAAGTATTCCGGTGCCACCTCTCCTCTAGTTATCACCAGCGCACCATCTCACCAGCGAGAGGGATGCATGAGTGTGGGTGGCTCGGACTTGGCTATTTTCAGCAGCACTCTCATGGGATTCATCTCGTGGTTGGGTGGCTCAATCTGTGCCAGCTCTATCAGGGTAACCCCGAGGGACCAGATGTCGGCCTTGTAGTCGTAAGGACGATCCTTGGAAGTTTCGCACATTACCACCTCTGGGGCCATCCTGCAGAATGAGAAGTCAGTGGATTTTGTGATTAGCATTGAGCTAATTTTGGACCGCAAGTGGATGTGTGCATTCAGGCATAGCGCATAATTTGTTTCAGATCCCCAAAGGTTAACTGAAATAATGACAGTAAAATCCTATGTGCGTGCATTCTGGTCTGGAATTTGAAAGATAGGAAGCCTAATCAGGATTTTAAGCTGAGGTCATCAAACAGCAGTGTGCATCCAAACTGCTGAATGAGGCTTTTTCTGTTATCCCACATTCCATGACAGCTTTTTTGCCACCGCATAGGAAATTATCACCCCTAGCCGTGGGGCACGCTAAGACAATTATCAGATGGAAAGGGGTGAATGCCCTCTTGTATGCAGGCTGTATGACTCACCAATATGGAGTGCCGATGAAAGAGTCTCTTCTCTGTAATGTCTTGGTATTTTTAGCAGAGACCCCAAAGTCAGCTGAAAGTAGAAATGAATTATGATTTTTTTTTTAATCGGTGAATCAAACCAAACGATATAATAACACTCTCTGTATTGTGAATCCATTGGAACAGTAGACATATAATAACATATATCACATGCGTACCAGAGCAACACAGTTATAGTAGACTTCTCTCTCAACTAACCTGCTTCAAGCTTTCAAACATAAGCCCTATTAGTGGTCAGAAAAGCCTCAATCTTCCTTTCCTAATGACTTCATCATCACACCCAGCAGTTCTGTCACCTGTGAAACCATTTCAGCTTGCTTTCTTTTTTCTCACATTGCTTACAGTACGTAAACATTAGAGGGAAAAAGAGATCTATCATTAAGTCCCTGGTGACTGCTTGATAATTATTGTTTGCCAGGCTGCGTCATGACCCTCTGCCTACAGAACATGAATCATCAGGGAGCCGGCAGCTATGGACTCTACAGCAGCAACATGAATACTTTTACTTCCGGAGTATTATGCAACCAATTCAACGAACTACAGAACATAAGTGGTATAAAAAATACAGTTCTCTTCTATTTTTTTACTTGATGCCACATGAATGACTCATTCCAGTTTTATCATATGTAAACACTCTGCTGTGCATTTGTCACCACCATCCCCAAAGTCACATAGCTCAGCTGGTTGCCACAGCACTGATGGCAAAAGGATCCACAATTGACTTTACTAATTAGCTTTTTAAGCCTATTAGTGCTGGCCCTGCAGGAAGGTTCAGAGTGGTCACCAAGGACATATATCTGAGAGGAAAATCAACAATGAATCCACTATTGTTCTGTGTAGTACTCTAAAGTGAGTGCCCTCATGTGTGCTTAGCTGGAATATGAGTGATCTTTCCTTGATGAATAATCCTTCGCAATCAGTGAAATATCACTACAGCAAATGCAGAAGCAAAAGATGACAGATTTTTTACCCAGTTTCACTTCTCCATCCAAGGAAAGGAGAATGTTTCCGGCTTTCAAGTCCCTATGGATGATCTTGTTCTCATGGAGGTAAGACAAGGCCTCCAAGGTCTGCCTGCACACCACACGGATCTGAGGCTCGGTCAGGGGCCTCTCCAGCTCTGTAGATAAACATGCACACAGATAATTCATGAGAGATCATGTGTTTTGTGTTTTTTTTTTTGTACTTTGACAAACACAGGCTGGGACAGTGTTGCATACAATAATTCTATGTCTTCCTGCTCAAATATGGCGTTCCTTGAGATAGGTACTTGATCCACTCTTGTTCTGTGTTTACTTGCTGCCCTTGGATCACATTTAAAAAAAAACAAAAAATAACATAATGTATCGTTGCTATGCTGGTGACACACAAATCTATTTTCCTGTAACAGTCAACGATTCCTCACCTTTTTTTTTTTTTTTTTACAGATTTCCATTAAGCTTGATGGTTGGACAATTCCTCAAACACCATACAGCTAAGAATCTAGAAACTGTATTTGATACCACTCTTACTTTTCAGCCATACATTAAGTAACACAAACTGCTGTCTTTTATCTTTGTAAAATAGCCCAAATGCGCCCTAATAAAATCAAAATCACTTCTTGGAGATGCCTTCAGTATATTCAGATTAGACTATTGTAATGCACTTTTCTCTGGCCCACCGAAGACAGCAACAGACAGCATCCAATTAGTTTAGAACACAGCTGCCGGAATCTTCACAAGATCCAAAAAGTTTTAACATAAAACTGATATGATATCTCTTCATTCATACCAATATCTCTTCACTGGCTACCAGTTCACGCTAGAGATAATTTCAAAATCCTGCTTCTTACCTATAAGGCTTTAAATGGGCATTATCTCTCAATATACTCCATCATGTCCTTTGTGTTCCCTTGATCCCAGTTACTTGAATAATCTTCAATTTTTTCGGTGGCCAAGCTTTCACCCACCAAGCTCCACTCCTCTGGAATAAACTGCCACTACATATGCAGAAGTCAAGCTCTGCCGTTAAGTTCAAACCCAGGCTGGAAAAACATTTTTTTTTCTGTTCGCTTGGATATCCCCTAATTTCACTGGCAAGAAAACTAAATCACTGACCTACTGACTGTTCTTTATACTTGACAAGTAGCTACCCCAACCCCAATATACTTATAAGATCTCTGTTATTAAAATCTACTAACATACATCTTGTTGTAAAAATATTACTACTTGTGTGTGTATGTATCTGTGTGTACTTCTACATGTAATATTGTGTTTTTTCTTTTCTGTTTCACTTAAATTGACTTGAAAAGTGCACAGAGACTCTTCGGGTGATGCACACTTATAATAAATAAAAACTGAATTGAACATTTGGACATATTAGCATAAAATATGATGGCCTGATGGTTTCCAATAGCAACTGGAGAACAAAACTCCACCCTGACACCAGCCAGCATGTATGACTGGACAAATCTGGGGGAAGAAATCCATTCTGTGTGAGTCAGACCACAGAGCAGAATGCATCAACATCCAACAGCTAAGTGAATTAATTGGTATCCTCTTTGTCAGGGCAATCCACACATAAGAAAAAGTGCTGAGGTCTTTAAGGTTCAAGAGAGAGAAACTGCACACATTAGAAGTGGACTAACCACTCCTTGAAATCTGAGCTACAATAATTACACAGTTGGAATGGCCTCTCCAAATGGGGAGAGGGAAAAAAAATCCCACAGAGGAGGCTTCTGGATGGAATAAAAAGAGCTGGCACTTGACGATGGAGCAAAGAAAAAAGCTCCAGGACTGTATAATAATTTTCTGTTTCCTTCAATGAATGAGGGACTTACCCAGCATGATGGCATCCACTGCACCACCCGCACAGAACTCGATCAGAATCTACAATAGTAAAACAAAACAAAGCAGACCAATGAGTAATGTGTACTGTAATGCAGTGAATCCCAAATTTACCTCCTCTCATAGCACATCGTTGTCTTAAAGGAGGAACTTGTATCATGTAATGTAGGTGAACAACATGACCTTTACTGGAAAGACATCACAATCTCTATTCTATGTTATTGATTTCACAGTGGAGACATTCCAAGAAGCCGATTGATCAGACATGAAACAGCCACATTGAGCACATATAGAAACATCTTTTCCTCTCCATTTCAGGACAGTCTTTATGTGTCAGTCCTCATTGGATGGAAACATAAGGAGAGGTTCTTGTGCAAACTGGAAAGACTAACTGGGATTCTCTTATAGTTTCTTTATTGATGCACCTTTTCAACAGGATTTTTATGCACCAAGTAAGCAGAGTAGGTTGTGATGGTTGGTCATCCTGTTGAAACAATTTCTACAAAATATACTCTACTATTTTATTCTTGAGGGTGTATAAGGATGTAAGTGTATGGCTACATATGACTCACATCCAGGATATTTCATCATACATTCTGATGAAAAATGATTTCCTCATTTGGGTTAACAGCACTACAATATATTAAGGAGAAAAAGCCTCAAGCCAACATTTTCATATACAGCTGGGGAATATAGCTGAAAAATATATCACAATAAAATGTTTCATTTCAGTCAATATCAATAATTATTAGGGATGCTGATGATTAATCATAAATCAATTAACCCACAATCTAGGTTTTGTGTACAATTTCTGTGGCGCTCATGGGTTTTCTCTCAGGTTGGTTTGCTCTGCGTTGTGAGGAAATGACAATAACAGGCAGATCATCTGACATTGTTCTGAGCAATTTGTTGAATAAGGCCAGACAGAAAAGAGCAGCCATTTTGAGCAAGAGCCTTTTCATTCTATTGTTATGTTTGTTTAAATTGTTTGTGTTTCATGATTACTGTTTCACATAACTAATGTGCAGCAAGAATTGTTTCAATAAAATTCAAAATGAGATAAAGATGTACATTTTGTATTTTGTAAATTAATAATGATTAATTGATTATTGATGATGATTAACACGTCCAACTATGAGTTTAGGAAAAAGCAGAAAATTTGCAACCCTACTCCTGACATGCTTAAACCAAAAAGTCTGCTGTACAAGATCCAGAAACTATGGATTCACCAGTTCACAGAGCACATTTCGGTTATCTCCGTGAAACTGCAGGGCATTAGATGAACACAACGCCCCGCTAATATTGAGATGTAAAACTGACCAGCGTCTGACCTCAGTTGTAACAGCTGATGTAATGTACCCGACACCACTTCATCTATATTGGCATTGCCAGTCAGTTGGCAGCTCATAGTATCAGATGATAGACAAAAATCAATCAAAGCTACAACCGAGCACCACCCTCTATTCAGGGACTGAAACAAAGAGGCGAACCCAAGCAGTTCTTCCTGTTCTGCATAACAATTTCTCGTGCCATGGGAATCTCGCTTGTAATTTGGGGCCTCATGATTCTGACAGATGTTACAAATTTACACAAATTAAACTATGCTGCTCAAAATCTCAGGTTAAATTGAACATCGTGCATGCAAATAAATCATCTCTTTTGCAGCAACATATCTGCTTGGATTAATCTTTTGTTGAAAAATAGAACATATTATATATTAACTCAACCAAACACATGCAAAGCTAGTTATACATTCATCATGCTGCTTTAAGACAGGGGCCAGAGGGACAACCTGTATGCGGCTCTAAATTATTCACAGGCACTTTCTCCAGCCACCAAAACCACTCCATTATCATCCCATACATGTGGCCAGTCCACAAGGGACGGTCACATGACACCACCTGCCAAGACCTAATTGTTCTGGGGCCTCTTATTGCACACAGAATGAGATCTACTGACTATGTATTAAAAAGGCATTGTGACTCAACCCTCTGCTCACACTGAAATAGCTTCATAAGCAAGCAGCTGAAGAAGTCTTTTAAAAATTGGTTTTGATAATTTTAGCTTTCTGTCACTATAAAGAAACCATATTCATTGTTTTAAGATTTGTGGGAAGGTAAAAATAAGGTACAAATGGGGAGTATTCAGCTGGAAGTGGCAGGCTTTGTCATCAGAACATTCCTTAACCTACACTGCAGAAACATAATCCATCATTTAAAATGAGATGATAATCTATAATATGTAATTATGACCTGTGACTTCTTGGAGATCCAGCAATCCTGCTGTTGAACATGGAATCACTGCCTTGCACTGCCTGTGCCTAGCATCTGACTGTGTCACATGATGGGTTTTAAACAGGGGAAAAAAATACATTGCTATTTTCCCTTTAATAGAATGATACACAAGTCATTCCTGAGAAACGAATGCTGGCTTGTGATGAATTTGTGTCTCCTTGCGTGACTGGTTCACTGCCTTTGTGTCTCCTTGGCTTCAAATCAAGAGCAACACATGAGAATAAAAAAACAAAACACAGTTCTCTCAGCCCTGCACTCAGTTACTTACCCAAAGTTTGCCTTCAAAATAGAAGGCATCCAGCAGTTTGACGATGTGGTGGTGGTTGCAGGAGGCCAGAATGTCAATCTCCACCATGTAATCCTCCAACTCATCCTCTGTCTTTGTGTCAATAACCTTGGCAGCAGCGAGGGTCCCATTCTGCTTGTTCTGAGCCTGAAATCAACAGTGACAACAAAAGTAGATTGATTATATTCTCACAATACGCAACATAGAAAAAACTGGAACGAAAGAAAACAAAGAGAAGGCTTATATCAATTGAGTGTGCTGTTCAATATATTCCTGATACTGCTGGCTGGTTTACAGAACAATCAGCACATCTTATTTTGCTGGGGCAGCAGTGTTAAGTGGTTATTGTAGAAAAACATCCGACACAACTAACAATTTAATTTAAGACAAAAGCCTTTATGAAGCTAGAGCTATAAACACCGGAACACTTTATGGCTTGTGTAGATCAAAGCAATCTCTATAAATAAATTTCATAGAGACCTTGTGAGAACATGTTGTTATATATTGAAAAGGGAAAATTACAGTAGAAAAATACCACAGAAACCATTTGAAGTCAAAATATTTACAGTAGGCCCCATCATCTTCAGACCTACTCTCACAAAAGCTAAGTTTGTCACGCTTGCTCACTTCCTCCTTTTCTTTTTCTCCCCTCTCTTCATTCTTTCCTTTCACTTTGATACGCCTACTATTGGGTCAAATGTGAAGTAACGGTGGCAGTAAAATCTATGATTTAATAAGTATCAGAGTAGAGAAACAGCTTATGTTCATCTATACTGGCAACACATGCCCCCAAATTTTCATTCCTGATTTGGCTGTACTGAAGAGACTAACACAAAAAATTACCACGCACACACTCCGTCAAACAAGTAGCCGAGAAGTTATTTTAAGGCTAGCTTTGGACTTAATGTTTATGGATACAGACACAATCTCAGGGAGTTAAGGAAAAAGAAAAGGGAGGGAGTGTTAGGAGTGTGTCACACCCTATATTTACACAGTTCTGACCTGACACACTCTCTGTGTCTTTCCCTTTGTTCTGGCCGACGCCTGTCTAACACAGACCATCACTAATACATATGCAGATTCAATATTAGCTAAATGATGGAGAGGGTAGCGATAATTTGTCTGTTACTGAGCTATTAAAATGGAGCCAGTCACTTTATATGTGACATTTTACACTAAACTCACATTTGTGAGAGTCATATCAAGCAATCCCCCACATGTTTTATATGATCTTTTAAGACTGCAAAATAATTTCACCTACCTTAATGTGAATCAACTATAAGAACACCTCTCCAGCTGTACTTTATGGTCACACTACTTGGCAGAAGAGCTGAATTTTTGTCTTTCATAAAACACACATATATCAGTCTAATTACATTACCTGATGGGATGTGCAAAAGGAATTATGTAAGAAATTTATATTAGATCCAAAAAATGACACACCTCTTAAAGAATAAAAAAAAGTACAATACACACTATGCTGTGTTCATGTCTCTTTAACAACTGATTCACACTTTGCTGGTAATTTTTGTCACCCCGCCCAAATGAGGCAGCCATCAAACGCCTGAGAAATATCTGATGTAATACGTGGTTTGTGCTGATGATAGTAATATGACCTGATGAAGGCAGCTCCTATCCACCACTTTTCTGTGTTCCATATACACAAAAATGAATATTTCTCTCTCTATGTAGTCTGAAGAGGCATGAAAGTCTTCTGGCTTTCATCAGAGCTAGTTACTCAGCTAATAAGACGTGGAAATGAGGATTTCTGGGCCATCAGCTGCATTATTTGATCACAAGAGTTCCAGGAAGGGACAACATGAGGTTACAGAGAGGGAGAGAAATCTGTTCAACTGAGGCTGCTGCAATAAAAGAGTCTGTATTGATGACGAGACAGAGCTTCATGTGAAAGCAATTTCAACCAGACTGCCTACATTTCTCATCTGATAACTTGTCTGTGTTAAAATTTTATTACACACCTAAACCCTTTCTTGAAAGATGTTTAAGAAGAGGTTGTGTTAAGATTGAACAACAACAAAAATGCCATTTATCTTCCACCCCAAGACATAAACTGTTATTTGAGCTGAATATTTCTCACATTGTTGACCTTTCCGAAGGGTGTTCTCAGCCAAATACAAATTCACACCAAGATAACCTGCTAGCAGAGATTACAGGTGGTGGACACAAAACCATGAATACCTCGCCATTTTATGCAATCAGACACTGCAAACTACAGCCTTAGAGATAACCACAGAAGGAAACAACTCCTGTCTAGCACTCAAGACTCTCAACAAAAACTGAATATTAATAGATCCAAGCATTGTTTTGAGGCTATTTCATTAAATTTGCATTATGCTGTACTGGTGTTACAGGTATTGTATCCACCTCATGTATAATGTACAGAATGTGTTGGCGAAACAAATAGACCATCAACCAGAAGTGTTAACCACAACACTGAATTTACATACACACACCTGTCACAGTGTATGGCATTAACAAACTACTTGCCCCTGCCTTTGTAAACAAAGTCCCTTCTCACAAATAGCCAATTCTTCAGGGCATTTGACTTTTAAGGGCACCTGCTCTCAGGATGTTTTTATTGTTTATCTCTGTGAGTCCTCTGATCTCTCTTAGACAATCTGGTTTGTGACATTTATGAGGCCATGTTGATTTTGAGGGAGTGAACCAAACCTTCAACGGTTTGACTGTGGCCAACTCAATGACACTGCAAAGTCATATTTATAATATAATAATATTAAAGGGGACAGTTCAACCCCAAAGAGTTTTGGAGATATCAGCCGGAGATAATGCCTTCTCTCACATATAATAGCACTGGATGCACTAGCTCCAACAGCTCTTTTCAAGCACTTTCAAGGTGCATTTTGAAGCTTTTCCGTCACCTTACTGTCCATTAAATAACATATTTGACTTAGGCCCCATTTTATATCTTCATCACATTAAATTAGACGTCACTGGCTTTCTCAGACTTATCCGACACTCTTTGAGTCTATCCAAAAAGCAAACTATTCAGTCAAAGAGCCATTTAATTTGAAAGAAATGCAATTACAATTTCAAGCAGTTTAAAAAACTCTATCTACAATCCAAGCACTTTTCAAACCTTGAATATATTACATTAAAATTCCAAAATTTTGATGGATTTCCAACACCTGTAAGAACCCTGCAGGTGGCACGTGGCTGGGCTGACGTAGCTCAAAGCACCAATAAACAAAGAGAAAAATAAGGCTGATATGGTTGCCGGACAGTAGAAAGAAGATCGTTTGCTCACAACAAAGTCTGTGGATTATCTTGAGTAACCCCAGTCATTGTCTTTAAAGACTCTTTCATTGATTTTAATGTCTCCAAATGTATTTTGGGTGCTCTGAGCACCACAATCTAAGTGCCATCTAGCTCCACTATATTCAAGGGACGGCAGACATCACTATGACTGATATCTCAAAAACGTGGCAACTCATATCAGAACTATCTAGATGGGCTAATAGCATTACAGCACAGAGGTAAAATATGTATTTTGGATTTGGGGGTGAACTGACCCTTTAAAGGCATGTCCTGCTCTCGCAGTTTTTGTTTATCTGTGTAGTCTCTGATCTTTCTTACACAACCCAGTCTGACATTTGAGAAGCCATGTTGATTCTGTGGAAGTGAACAAAACCTTCAACAGTTTGACTGAGACCAACTCAATGACATGGCAAAGTCATGTTTATAACCTGACAATATATCAGGGCCTACCTTAATCCCTCAACATAAGAAATGCCTCTAACACAGATGATTTTAAGCTGTCACTAAACACAGGTGTGTTTATATCCTCATGGAGGGATTTTTTTAGCATGTTGGTAGCAGTTACAGTTTACACAGTTTATGCTGTGACCTGTCAAAACACGCATGAAACGAACATTTCAATTTCTAGCGGCTTTCAGGATGTGGCCTGGACGTTTTTTTGTCCTACAACTAGTTACTGTCATTTTAACGTTATGACCTGCTTGCACCATTGAAGCGAGTGACGTTTAAGAAATGGGTTAGAAAACCCCAAGGCGGATGTAATACATTACCTTGAACACTTTCCCAAATGCTCCATCTCCCAGTTCCCCAATGATGTCCCATATTTCCTCTGGGTTAACGTCCCTGTGTACATGTTCATACTGCTTCTTCTTCTTATCAGGCCCCAACTTGAATATCTTCCGAAAATTGAAGAAAGACATCTTTTTCGGACGTGAATTACAGTGCTGTGGATGCGGTCTCTTCGGTTATTTCCGCCAAGAAAATATAGCGGTTACTCCCGACGCGGAGCCGAAATGGCTAACGAAATGACAGCATGCAGGCGTTAAATGAAGCCAGACAAGCTGCTATTGTAGCCATTCAACTAAGATAATGTCAATTATAACTTCCCTCGACGGCAGTTGTTCATAATCACATCATAGCTAGCAGTGTTCACAGGACGCTGGTCGGGGAGGTGGGGGCACAGAAAGGAGTTCACCGTGCCGCACAGGTTACCGTTTCCGCTTTTAAAAAATAAAACAGCAAATACCGACCATATCAACCGCTCGACGTAACATTTTCATCATTTAGCTAACGTTAGCGACTAAAAACACAAGAGTCAACGGTCCCCATGCTTCGGTTGACTGACCATACAGAAGTTAGCGGACTAGCGTCAGGTATCTGACGTTAGTGTTAGTGTTTCCGTTAAAAACTTTCAAAATAAAACGGTTAATAAAGAACAGGTGACCAAGACAGTTTACCCACTTAAATTAGCAGGGAGGCAATGAATAATACATTAAACTACTACAAACAGTGTTATATTAACTATATTTTATGGGGTTTTTTTCGTGAGTGTTAATAGTAGATGTGGAGCAACTACTCAAATCATTGCTATGTCATAGTCTGAAAATACTTAATTACAAGTAAAAGTTATGAATTCAAAATGTTACTTGCGTAAAAAGTATACATTATCAGCAAAATGTTCTTAAAGTTTGAAAACGTGGGTTGGAATGGGGGTGGATGCACCAGTCATTCTGTGTTTTTTTTGTTTTTTTGTTTTTTGCTTTTTGTTAACATGCAGTTTGGTACAATAAATACATGTTTAATAAAGTATGAAATACAGAAAGACTGAATATTATCTGACATCAGCACACTGACTCACAGTAGGGCTATGTTCAATGCATAAACTAACAAAACTCAATAACTGTTTGTTGTTTTGCTAAATATTACTAAATAAAAATAATGTTATTGTAAAAATAAATAACATTGTAACTGTAACATTGTAAAACAATGCATATTTACAGAATACTTTGCTTATTGAGATAAAAAGCTAAAGTCAGTTTGTGAAATCTTTATAATATATGTCAAAATTCAACTTAAGCACAATACTAGAATAAGTTTATTTAGTTATATTTCACCACTGGTTAATTGAGAAATCTTGCTAGCTATATTATTTGAGGAAGCAATTGTGCTTTGTTAGGTCAGTTTCGTGTTGTTGTAACAACCCCGTAAGACTTAATTCTTTTACTTCGGAGACTACATCCGCTGTCGGTCGGTGTGTCACTGGTTAACTTGACGCCGTTGGTTAGCCGTATCTGTTTCCTGAATCTCCTCGGCAGCAGCAGGACGTGCTTATAGCGGCTCAGCCCATCGGCCCTACCACGCATGCTACTTGTGTTCTGTCGTCATGATGAGGGTAAAAAATGGTAGAAGTTGTTGAACATTTTAGCCTTATTCAGGCCCACGTCAGGTTATAAGGAGTCAGATGATGTAGGTTATCTGATCAGTTCAGCTCATTCACAGTAATTAAGCAGTCACAGGCTGAGGCTGCCCTAATTTAGTGATTTAACAGATAAGGCATTACCTCATGATGAAGTTTAGCTGACATTAATTTTCATAAATCACAAGCAAATGTCGCCATATGCACTATCCAAAGTATGCAACAAGAATACAGGTTATGGTACTTTCAAGATTTCTTTTGGTCATTATTAATTATTGGATCATAAATGAAAATGTAGGCCCACTGATTTTTAGGTTTGGTGTGTTTCACCTTTAATTCTTAGTAAATAACTTGAAATTGAGCAGGCGATATTCAGATCCTTAAGTAATAGCAATAGAAATACTTACTCATAACTAAAAGTTCTACAATAAGAATTGACAATATAATTTAAAAGTACAAAAATGTCATCATCAAAATGTAGGCCCTCAAAAATAAGAACAATTGTTTTGTAAAATGGCCCTTTCAGTGTGTTATATCATGTACTGTATTATTTTACAGTTTTACTGTATTAATTAGGGAATTTTAGGTTGCATTCATTCAGTTGACTTTTATTTAAATGAAAAACAGCTTTATTGACAAAGTATGTGTACAGATACAAGCATTTCAACTCTGGTGTTTTATTGCCCTCAATGTACTTCCACTGAAATAAACAGAGCTGAGAATGAGGACAACAAAGCTGAGCAGAGGATAACACAAACATTTAACTATCTATGTAGGCCTACATGGGCTTACATACAAGAGAAAAGGATATCCTACATAAAAAGCAACAATGAGCAACATAATAAAATGTTTATATACAAGAATGCTTTGTAAATTGTAAATGAGAATGTAATAGTGCCATGCTGCAGAGTACAAGGTAACAGGATACTTCATACTGTTTAGCCAACACAAAGAAAGTCAATATGACAGTGTATGCATTTATACATGTCAGTATACGGTATATATTTTTACAATGAAGATATGTACATTTAAAAACAGCAGTAAACAACTTTATATACCGTTGTGTGGATCATTTAAACAGTAATATTTTATAAGATGATCATATAATCTGAAAAACTATAAAGTATATATAGCTGTATTTCCCTCTGTGTTGTACTGGAGTTTAAGTCTTCATTGGCATTAAGTACTCACAATACACTTTGCTCTCTTTAAAAATAATAATAAAACAAACATAAAATGGACCATTTCACTTAATTTCACTTCACATGATCGGTTTTGTGTTGTTTAGCGCCCTCACGTGGGAAGATTAACTAAATGTCAGTCTCCTGTTCACGCCTCCTCCACCAGGAGGGAGCAGAGTCATATGCACAGTTTAAGTGCTGTCGGAAATCCTAAAATAACTTCGAAATTTTATGCAAAGTGGATGGTGTAGGTCAGATATGATGTGATTTTCAGTCAGGCAGACAGGGTGCATGTTTCTCTGTAGCTTTTTATGTATGTTTAAGAACAGCAGCTGTTTTCCTGAAGTAAAAAGTAAAACACTTACACGCATAACGCTACTTCTTGTCACAAATACGTAAAAACCTTAAAACATCAACGCCTCTCAGTACTTTAGTTTTAATTCTGCCGCTGTGTATCTACTTTTTCCTTGTAATAAAGACTGTCTGCCAAGAGGGATTTGTTTTGTAAAACCTGTAACGGGAAGTAGGAGGGACATTTGAAGGCAGCAGTAGTATCCTCTGTTCCATCCACTTTTTTTTGCAATGGAAAATCTCATTTTCATTATGTTGGCTATTCAAACCCTCAGTGGTTTTCAACACAGGAGTTCAGCTGACTGTTAGAAACAAGAGACAGGTCTCTTCTTCAAACTGAAGGGGTCCCGTGCAGCGTGTCCAGCCGGCTGAAGCGGGACGGACCGCCCCTTACATATTGATTTGCACTGCCCTCCTGTCCTGTCCTGTCTGCAGCTCAGCCCCTCTTGAGGGAGGAGAACCCTGACTTAACGCCAGTTTTCCTGCGTTGTCATGTTTCACAAGGAGTTCAGAAGCTCCGAGACCGCCTCGCACCATCGTTTCATGGATTGACCCAAAAGCCTGACTTTTCCTTCTGATCCCAACTTCGCTCTTCTTCCCAGAATCCTCTGAAGACAATTCCCTTATGGTTTTTGAGACTGTATGTCGTTTTCATGGGTGAGCATCTTTAGTAGCATTCAGAGTATTTCTCGGTGCAGATCGTGTTTGGTTTGTCAAGATGCAGCTCCGGACGGTCCTTGATGTTAATGTTGTGGACGTGCAGAAGAGAAGGAATCCCTCCAAACACTATGTAAGTTGTCTTCTTCTGTCTTTCTGATACCGTGTTGCTCAAGTAGTTAAAATCACAAATGGCTCCACATAGTGTTTCATCTCTTGAAAGTTGAGCCGCTACCAGCTCTGTGTCTGTCCACCCACAACAACATGCGGATGTTTTTGTCTTTGACGAGATGGTTTCAAATACATAAAAAAAAAAAAAGTTTATTCTCATCAAAAGTAGTTAAAACAAAATACAAAAAAATGGAATGAGAATTGTATTGAATTAAAATGCAAGCAAGCTGTGTTGTGAAAATACAGAAATATATTAGATACCAAAATCACATTTTAGGCATTTGGGAGCCCCAAAATGGATCTGACCTTAAAGGTACCATATGTAAGAATAGTAGGTGGAAACATTCAAAAAATAAATGAGATCTGTAACGCATTTACTGTAATAAATCAGAAATTGACCATGATATGTCAACAAAGACTAAGAAAACATGTAAAGTCTCTGACAGAAGTGCCACAGCTGCAGCGTCCTTTTAAATTTCTGTTCTGGGCCGAGATGATGGTTTAGTTGTCCAGTTTCATGTTTTCAAATTAATGCAGAACGTTTGTTGAACGAGTGACTGTGTGTTTATGAGTTGTAAGAAATAATCTTTTAGAAGGAGGAGATGTTTTCCATGGTTAAAATGAGCAAAATGTTAATGGAGTCTGGCAGACAGTAAGGCAGGCAGTCACTGAAGTCAAACTCCAGAGTGTGTACTTTCAAAGCAAACTTTACACTGACAGATCAACTTACAGTGTAGGACTCATAGTTGCTGGTTGTTGTCAATTTATGACATTATGCCAGCCAGCGCTTCTCTGAGTATGGGAGGAGGGGGCAGGGTAAATAATCGCTTCAACCATTGATAACTTCAACTCGTTTCCCATCATGCTTGCTGGACTGAGTCGTTTGCTATTTCATGGTACAAAATGCAAAGTTAGTTTTTGTCAGTGCTTGTGTGTATGTAGGTAATCGTAATTTTTGTGTTGATTTATTGTGTGCCTGTCCTTTATGTTTAAAGTCTTTAAGGGGGACTTAACTTGTCACAATATGTCGTCTGATTTTATATTCCACACTCACCAGGTGACCCCCAGAAATAAAAAAAATCTTGTGACCTTCAGGATGAGAACCACTGTACTAAGTAGCAAACATTAGTATGCTAACACACTAAACTAATATGGTGAATGTGGTAATGCTGAACACTATAGCATTAGCATTCTGATTTTTTCAGTCTTTTATCAATGCAGTCAAAAGTATTGTCAACATGTTTTTAAACTTTATTGCCACTAGATTTTTATTATTATAATTAAGAAAAAGGTCTTTGAGGAAATATCAGAAATGCTCCCTTTCGCAGGTCGAGGGTGGGTCTGTGTCTGAGTTTGACTGACAGCAGCTGGCAGGTTGAGCACTGATAGGATAACTAGAGAAAAGAAAACAAACCTAGGCGCCACAACACCATCCGAACAGTCTGCTGCGATATTTGCAGATGCAAGTACTAACATAAGAGTTAAAAGTGTTGTGTAATGTGCATGTAAAGTGCTGCAGCTGAGCAGCTGACTGTTTGTTTCTGATGTTTTTCTCAAAGGATAACACAGGAGATGTGATTCACAGAGCAGATATGTATGCTGTGAAAAACAAACAAAAACAACAGTATCAGACTTGAGATTTCGTTGTGCTATAAACATAGTTAAGTTTGTATCAGTGGTACACAAGAGTGCCAAAAATGCTCCTTTGCCATGTGTAAATCACAGTTTTGTTTGGCTTAAGTCATTTCTTTTAGTTATTACATTTAAGATTGGGGTCATGTATTTTTTTCCATATATCATCCAGTTCGGATGGAAGATATTTGTGTACTACTAGCTGATCTTTAATAAAGCAAAGGTCAGAATAATCTTTTCTGGCTATGGACCAATCTTTCACCTTCACACCCTTATGAGAAACAGGTGTGAGTCCTGCTTTGGCCAGACACATCCCTATGTAAACATCATCAATGGGATAAATACTAATGGACTGGGACATCCTGTATATGACCAAAGCTGTGTCGACAGACATGATTATGCCTCCGCCACCACAGTAGGGGGGATATGAGTTTAAACTCCACATCTGAAACGGAATAAAATACTTGTTCTTTGTAAGTCTGATGGGACTTGACCCTGTAATCAGACTGCCAGTAAACAGATGCTTGCTTCCGTTATTGTCCTTGAGGCCTTGGAGATACTCAACTATGTTGTCTGTGTTGGCCAAGACATCATCATCACCATTTAGCAGGTAGTGAGTGTTCGGACAGTTTTTTTCCAGCCATTCAAGGAAGAGTACTTGTTTCAACGTGAGGTTGAAAAATGACTCATCAAAGTCCCACTGGAGAATGTCATTGTACTCCCGGTGCTCCTCTTTGAGGAGGTTGTTCCATCTCTCTTTCTGCAGACCGTTCTGCGTTGTTCCTGAGAGAAAGATCCTCCGGATCCACACACCATTGTGTAACCTCTCTGCAGCCCAGGTTCTGCGCAGCACCTCTCGGTTCCTGTGGTTCGCAGGGGGGCTTTTAATGACCAGCAGGAGGAAGACGTCTGGAGATCCATCAGCTCGTCCACATTTGTCCGGGATGTCCAGGAGCAAGGGGAAATGACGACAGTGATGATAGTAGAGAAAGTTTTTAAATTTATCAGGGAGATACTTGAAGCCTTTGATGTTGGCAGCAGATAAATTTTGTTGACACTTGTTGATACTTGGCCTGGAGTGTACGTAGGAGTTGTTTATGGTGGGTAGCACTGTCGGTTGGTAGTCATTGTTTTTACAGTCTTTATAGAGATAAACAACCACGACGAGCGCTCCCAACAACAAGGGGCTTCCCGCTCTGATGGCCCTCCACAAACCTCTGCAGTGAAGAGTAAAACAGTTTTACATCAACTGACATGAGCTTATATATTAATGACATATTAAATGACAGAATTTCATGGTTAAAGGTTATTTTTGATTCACAACAAAATATAAACTAACACACCCATTTAAAAAAACAGATACTGCTATTGAGCATTTTTTTAAAAGATGATATAGCTCCTAGAATGACCCATGAACATTTTTTGATCCAGAACTGTCACAAATGTCTCATCTGCCACTGCAGTGGTTAAAGTTTGGTATAACAGGGCCCAGTAGATATTAGAGTTTAATGTGACTGTGTTCTACTATGGAGTAAAGATGAGTTAAGAAACATATATGTAGGTTTCTTTACTCCTCTGTGACAGTAAACTGAATATCTCTGGGTTGTAGACAAAACAAGACATTTGAGGATGTCACCTTGGCCTTTGGGAGACACTGATCAACATTTTTCAAGCATTTATGGATCAAACATCTAATTGATTAATTGAGAAAATAATAGACAGGTTAATCAAATTGAAAACGATCATTAGTTGCATTAGTTGAAGTGTTTAAAAACCTTCTTGGTTAAGATTAGGGAAGGATTGTAGTCATGGTTTTGCAGTGCTGTAACAATGTTGTGGTAGTTTTTCCTTATTTTCTCCCGACAGACAACAGTTATTGTTTCTTCTGCAAAAAGTGAAATGCCTGAACAACAGAAAAACGTCTTCTTTGTCCGCTTTTCATGAGGCAAGCAACACTATACATCACCATTTTAATATGTCAGAGGGCTAATATGGACAGAAGAGCAAACCTGCTATTTAGGCTTTATCACCGGCTTTATAAATTTGCTGAATTTGAGCAGAAATGTAAGGAATAATAATTTAAATTTAGCGATGGCATGAGGAATGTGTCCTGTCAAGATGCAATTATATAATCAGAAATATAATATGAACAAAGTACTATAATTAAAACATGTAATAAATAATAAATAAAATAAATAATAGCCACATGTAAATCAAGTCCATCAAGATTGACATTTGATGACATGCTTGAACATGAATGCTTGTAACAGATTCACAATAAACAGTGGATGGCACTCAGTCAAACTTGACCGTCAAACCTGTTCACACACTTATAAACTGGAAAAAAAAACCCACAACCTGCTTGTTCAGATGTGTTCGGAGCACCTGAAGGAATTCACTGTTCCCAAAGTACCACAACCCTTTTCTCTGTCACAGAACTGACTTTTAATGTCTGTGTTTTTCACCAGTGCTGCGCAAACATGTTACAACTTTTAAAAGAAAACATCACAAAAACAAAATTTGAGAGCCTGAATGAGAAAAATTATTGGATTAGATGGGGTGTAACATTTACACCATCCACATTATCTCCTAATTAAATAACACATCAGCTTGTTTTTTTCTAAGTTTACACAAACATGTATGGATACAGGAATAATTTAGCCTTTCAGTTTGTTGGCACACAATTAACAAAACAAAACAACAATTACCTGAGCATATTCGTAGATTAGTAGTGTGAGCGCGTGGTGAGTATCCCTCTGATAGTTAGTAGTCAACCCTTGCAGATTGCTCAGGCAGTAGTGGCAAAGGTGGCATGGGGCTCATATTTCTTAACAGGTTTAGCCAATCAGGTAGCCTTTATGCTAAAGCAGAACACACTCCCAGTAAACCTTCAGGTTGTTCTTCATGATTGGCTCAGAAATAAACAGGTTGGACTTGTTGGTTGAACTTGGTGGATGATACTCATAAATTGTCATGTTTTAAAGTCAAGGCTGCCTGGAAATAAGTGCAGAATCTCTGCTCTCCCGGAAGCCCTGTTGGATTCAGTCCAAGCCTCCTGTGGCAATAGATCTTTTTCACAGCATACGTATGAAATAGTACTGTAAACACAGATGGTATCAATGATACTAATTAAGGTCCCATTCTATTTAGTGTAGAAGAGCCTGTGAGCCAGCATGCACAATGACTCTGTTTGACCTGAATGGAACACAACCTTATTTAGTATCATTGGTAAGACTTGTGTGTGCTCTACTGTTTCAGGTCAAAGTGGCTGCTGTGAATAAGGTCTATCCATCTGGTAGCTGTTGAGATCTTTCATTGGATAAGTAAAAACTCTGACCTGCTGGTGGCACTAGAGAAAATGTCACGGGATCGCCAAAGTTGATACAGTTCATCCTGAGAAGGACATGAATGTGTGTACCAAATTTCAAGGCAATCCATCCGGTAGTTATTCGAATATGTTATTCTGTACCAAGAAGCATTTGGTGCCATTGGTAGGCTAACAGTATGGCTCTATAGATGGTCAGCCGGTCCATCCCTTTGGTCCAGACTTCAAAATTTCAACAGCTATTGGACGGTGTCCAGAGGTTGAATCCTAATGACTTTGGTTAAAAATATCTCCTTTAAAAAAAAAAAGCTATGATGTCTCAGAAGTATTTGATGTCATTACTAGCGGTGTGGCTCTGTGGATGGCAGCGTTGGTTGGTCGGTAGGTTGGCTCATCACTTTGGTCCAGACTGAAATATTTCACCAACTATTGGATGGATTGGCATAAAATTTTGTACAAACATTCAAGGTGTCAGAGATTGAATTCTAGTAACTTTGGCGAACCTCTTTTTTTTCCTCTGGCACCATTATAAGGTAAAAAAAGAAGACTTGAATAAAGACTAAATACCTGCAAAACTAACTTGTGAGCTTGTTAACATGCAAACGTTAGCATGTAAAGCACCGCTGTGAGCATTATCTAATGTTACTGTCGTTGGTGTTTTACTAAGAAAAGAGGTGTTCATCTTTTCTGTAGTGAAGGTGAACGACTGACCAACAACTTACTGGGCCAAACTGCTCATACATCTGGACTATCCTGACAAGTCGTTTCAGTCATAAATGTGTGTTTGTGTTTGCATAAATAATGGATTTATTTTGATGTAGCAGTGTTTGAAAGTTTAATACTAGCTATATGTTTGCTACTAGCTTTGGTTAGCCTGTCATAACCAGACACTGAAAATATAATGATGAAAAACAGAGACAACAACACAATGCTGTTGACAGCGTTTCAATAAAAGTACCATTTTCTGGAAGGATTGTGTGAAGAGCAGTCATCTTTCCCTTCCCCTGTCATTGTTGTCTGACTTCTTCCTGTTTACACTGGCCTCTGCATGCTAAAGTGAGTGAATGGTCATGTGATATGCATTTTCATGCATGTTAGCATGCGTTGAGATTATTCCTGAAATGGTGATATCTCCTGATATGGCTTGTCATAGAGCTTCTTGCATGGCTGTAGATTTTTTTCACTGCCGGATCTGGTCTTGGTGTTATCTTACTGACTTTAGTAATGAAATCTGATGAGCCACGGGACGTGTCTCAGTGGGACTGCAAAAATCAATTAATCCATCAGGTACAATTGGATTAATTAACCTGAGAGTAAGGATCAATTGCACCATCCATCTCCTGCTGAGGGAGGCTCCCTGAGGCCACTAAACACAGGGCACAGACCTTCCCTTGGGATAGAAGCCGGAGGTGAGGGCTGACTGGGAAGTCCCCACAAGGGAAGAAGATGGAGAAAAAAATAAAATCTCATTATCTATGAGCTAAGCAACTGAAAATGCTTATCCGGTCTGAGAGAGGAAAGAAGCAACCCTTTGTCTTTTGTCCCCACTGTTCAAGTGTGACTTCCTTCCAGGGACTCGTGGCACTGGAGCCAGATGCAGCATGGCAACTAATCCTTGTTTACACACGCTGCCAGAGGATCATTCCAATGAGAAGTCTTGAGTTTCTGCTCTTTACTGCATGAACACCCCTGTTAAACACAAACTTTAATATTTGGAGTACAAGTAATTTAATGCAGATGAGCCCACACATAAATGTGCATTAATTTGTGGCATTTATTGTTCAGAATGTAATCCTTTTGCATGAAATTACTGACACCACTCTCACACAGTCTCACATAAAATTAATTAAGTAATATTAATGTGTTAATCTCAGACTGTTTTGTCTTACATAAGTTACACTGTCAAGTTCAAACATAAACATGGTTCTTTGGGGATGTATCTTGACCTCACACACTGTCACTCTGAGCCATGGTGTTGCCTGAATCCAGAGTGTTTGGTCATGCTATCTGTATCTAATTAGCGAGCTGCTGGAGGACTGGTTCCGCCTCGCTGAACGCTCTTTCTGTAATGAACTGTGTGCAGAATGAAGACTGCATTTCAAACTAGTAACTGATGTCCTTGCAGATTGCCACCATATGTGTAAATGCTGCTTTTGTAAACATTCTGTGCCATCCGCTTCGATGGAAATGCATTAGGTGCAGCCATCTGTTTCTGAACTTCAGAGCAAGCACGGCTGTTTGTTGGCCCTTTATTGTTGAGACAAATAGAGAATTTATTTTAGGAAAGCATCCGGCAACAGGGTTTTGTTGGGCAAATGACTGATGTCTGCTAAGGAAATTAAATTCCCATTTGAGTTACTGCGTGAGTGAACCTTCATTACTGTCGTTATTCCATGTGATAGATAGAAATGATGGATGTTGTTGACATAATGGGAGCATTGTTCGTTTCCTCAAACAGTGGACACTGCAGAAGTAAAATGAAACATTGTTAGTCAGTTATACAAATCACTGAAATGCAAACTCTGGTTATGGAACAGTTTCAGTTTAATGCCGATGCCTCTGTATGACCATAATATGCAAATAAGATCATCAGCGATAAGATCGTCTTTTTCTGTGTAGTTATTCTTAATGCCTGCCATCGGCTTGGAGTCTCCTTGAAATCAAATGAAACAAGTATTTATATTTTCCCAGGCAAAGGTTACACTATATGATAGCCAGTTGAATAGGAGCAGAAAAGGAGCTAGAAAATGAGCAAAATATATTTGTTGATTTACATTATTTATTTGTTTATTTATTTATTTATTTTTAAAAAGGCCTCATCATTCCGTGATAGTAATTTAATTTTTCAATTAAAAATTCTTTATAGATTTTCTAATGTATCAATCCATAAATATGTATAAATCTTGTTCTCCCACATGTCGCCCATTAATGGTGGACCTCAGCTTTCTCTACATGGGTATTCTGTTCTGTGTGAATATTTTTAATACACACAGGGTTCAACATTATTATTTTTTTTTTTCACTTGCCCACTTGTTTTACTGGTAGTTATAAAATAACAGCAAAGACTAAAGTTAATTGTCATATTTAATCTAGGGCTGTTACGTCTATAAAATGTCAGTTTGTCAGTCTAAGCCCAAATATATTCTTTTCTGACATGATGATAAACAAAGAAATATTTAAGAGGCTGAAAATAGCATGTCCTGCCACTTTGCATGAACAATTACTTCACAATTAATTGATTGTCTAATTAATTTAATAGTTTGTGTCTTTTTTTCGCCTGGTTAAGCAAATGAGTTTCCAGTTTTACTTGTTGACATGGCACTTCAATTGCCCCGGGAAAGAAAACAATCCTTGTTGTTGAGCCCTGACATGTCTTATAGGCTCCTAAAACATTTCTCTTGTGTTGTTCTTTTATATAACTAATTTGAAGGCTTAAAAAATAGGCTATGTGAGATTATTCCAAGGGACGTACGCGAGAGGCTCCCCAGTATATTTTTCTTATTGTGTAAGGGCTCCTTGGCAGAAAATAATGAGAATCTCTGCTGTTGAATGATATGGAAAAGTGAGACTTAAACTTAAAAACGCTAAAGACACATTCAGTCAGCTACACATAAAAACACAGATGTAATTCATTAGGCTATAAATGGGTTTATGACATAATACTTGAACTCTGTTGGCTCTCTCTTTGACCCCTGATGGCTTTGCAATGTGTGATGGAAACAAATGAACTTAATGAGTTTATTTGACCTTTGACGACCCCTTGAAGTTAAGTCAGGAGGGAATGCACTTTGCACGTGCCATTAGGGCAGTTCAAGCTGAAGCGGTGCCGTGGTGTCTTTGACAGGATGACTTTGTTGCTAATGGGTGTGTTTTTGTTTGTGCTTGTCTTTCTCTCACTAGGTGTACCTCATCAATGTCACTTACTCAGACTCCACTTCCCACATCATCTACAGGAGATACAGCAAATTCTTTGACCTACAGGTATGTTACACTGGCAAATAGACAAAATACTTCCACAGCCACTCCTTACTTATGTTCAAAACGTTTAAATTGTGTTGAGAATGGCCTGACTATGTTGTCTTCATATGAGGTCAGTTTGACCTTTTGGTCACGTCTTTCTGTTCAGCTGCTGGAAGGCGGTATGCTAGTGAAAGGTCTCATTTAAGACTACTGGAGCCTGCTTGGAAAAAGGGAAACGGGGGAAATCCAGTCAGCAGATGCAGGAAGAAAACATGACCTCAGTCAGTGTGCAGAATACAGCATGGGGGCAAAGTTATGCCTCAGGATTTTTTGAGGGATCAAGCAGTAGCCTCCAGTGAAACTTCTGCATTTCCTAACAGTGACTCAAGTTTATATTTAAAGCAAACAGGGCTGAATTGTCTATATACTATAGTTTATTTGTTTGTTAGAAACATCTAAGTAGCCTAAGCAACAGTGTGAGTGGTTTAAACCTAAATTAGTGCATACCTTATCAGTCATTTTACTTGTAAAAGTCTAAGTTTCTGGCTCGTCTCTGATAACCCTCTCTGCCAGACCACACTCCACAGCGCTGTGGCTTTGGTGGGCTGGCTGTGTCGACAGCAGCAGAGGAAACCCTTTGTTCTCTGGTCTCTTGCTAATAGCCAGGAAAATTCTGCCCTAGTCTGTTTGATGGAAACAGAGCTTCTCTCCTGTCTCTGTAAACATTAGTCTTGTCCATAGATCCCTGCTGCCTGGGTGTGTTTGTCTGGCCACGGTAATCCATGAGGAACAACAGTCTACAGCTGTCCATACAAAATGGGTGGGGATAGTGTGTTTTATTTGTCCTTGAATACATAGTAATATAGGTGAAAGATGAAGTGTCTTGAGTGACATACACTGGCAGCTAACTGACAATATGATTAGTATTGACCAGCAGACAAAAACGTCTTCTTACTACCAGGTAAGATAGTGTGTCAACTGGTGCTTAAAAAATCCACCATCATAAAAAGAAATGAATAATGACAAACAGGGCTAAACAATATAGTAAAAAATGAACCGAGATGAACCAGTCCACTTTTTTTCAGTATCAATATGATGATGGTATTATTATTATTAATTTAATTTTTATTGGTATTAGTATGGTTACATGAGACAGAAACTGAACTTAAGTTTCAAGGTGTAAAGTTCTGTGTTTTCCACATCTGGAAAGCTTGTGTAGTTTGTGTAATGTAACTTGTGTAATGGCTTCCTTCAACCGTTTGAATGAAGCCGGGATTCTGGCTTGTGACTTTCACATGTGCAGCGGATGGGCTGAGAGACAGCCCCTATCGGCATAATTCCCCAGATGCATTGCTGAGTTTCAAGTTTGCTATTTTATTTATTAAATGTAAATGCTTACAATAGAAAACACACATGTTGTGGAATTTAGATTGGAATGTGGATCAGTGATACCTGATGAATGCCTTATGTCACGGCCCAGTACTGATATTGGATTGGATTGGTCCCATCTTGAGTTAACTGTGCAGCCTTACTCAAAAAAACAATGTGTTTTGCTAAAAATCAGTTAAATCAGTGAGATTTGCAGTAAGCTCTACAGAAGGAAGATTAGGTAAGTAGTTTAGGTAATGCATGGACCAATCCCAGAATGCACTGGATAACCTAAGGAGGAAGTTGTCATCAGGAAAGGGATGGGGGTTGGGAGTAATGAACAGTGTTGGAGAGGAAGGTGCTTTCCCTTGGAAGTTAAGATAAGACAGCTATTTAGCTGCTGCATGTCTCTTCATGATTTCAATAGTGATTAGTGATGACAGTAATTTTGTAACGCCTGATTTGAAATATTTCTCTTTTCATCAGGCAGAAACTGAGCATTTTTTGTGTGTGTGCCAACCGACACCTACAATCTTTTTTGCAGCTCTGCACAGCTCTCTGTCTTCGTGGCACAATTGCCTGTTTTATGTTCGCTAGAAGCTGACAGGGAGAAAAAAATGCATTTGACACCGTTGGCCCTTGACAAATGTGACCATGATCTCATCAGATAACCATTAATTCAGAATTCAGAAAAGCCAAGTAAGGTCAGAGAACAAGAAACGCCTTTTAAACAGTGGTTGATCATTCAGTATCAGTCTGCAGTGTACAGCTGGTCAACAACAGGCAGCTTCGCAGTTTGTCTTTTAACGATGAAGTATCCATTTTCATTGCCAAATGGATGTCCAAAAGTGCACTTACTGCTAATGTTTCAAACCTATCCAGTGCACTAAGCATAACTCATAACTGCTCCTCTGGGAAGCAATTATCATAAATTATCAGGATCCCATCTTCTTATCTGATTCTTTCTTATCGTCTTTCTGCTGACCTTAAGTGAAGTGAGCACATTTTAAGTTAAGCACATTGATTTTTTTTGAAGACGTTTCTTTTCAAGCCGAATACTGCTGAGGCTGAATTCCATCAAACATTGTTTCTGGTGTCAGAGGAAAATGTTTTGACCTGCGTATGTTTGACGTGAGCAGAATTGGTCAGTGTGTCAAGCAGAGTTTACCCTCAGAGAGAGGCGAGTGAGGTCCCCCCCCCACACCCTTCAACCACACAGCACATGGTCACGGCATTCCACAGGGGGATTGTGGAGTGTGCAAACTGGCCTGGTTTCCTTTTGGACAGAAACTTCCACAAAAATCCCTTAGTCGTCATTATTTTTGGATTGGGGAATTGGACCAGGGTCAGCTCTACTTTGTCTGCAGTATAATTTGTCTGGCCTACATTCCTGACATAAGATCCTCAAAAAAATGTTGTCCAACCTGGGCTATGTGCTTGGGCAGCATCTATTCATTCATACCGATATACCTTCCTGATATTTTAATGGAGTATATGGTCATTTTAAGCTTTGATACAATACTGGTATTAAAAACATGATACCTTTTTTGATGCCACAGCAAAAAGAAAACACAGGTACATAAAAAGTCACTTAACATTGTCAGGAATTGCTATGCAAATTCCAGGCAGGGCCGTAAAAACTAAACTTAACTTAAGTTTTGAATGAGTGTTTAGATCAATTTTTTTTTTATAGCTGTGGTTCTTTTGATGCTATCGAATTTTAGTATTGTATTGTATATAATTTTAGTGTTGTACTACATGGTATTGATGGTATTGATGAGTCAGCACCAGAAATTCTATTTATTAATGTAATATTCATGTGCAACAGCAGTGAACTATAAGATGTTACGCAGCTCCCGCTGCTAGTTGTGGCTGTAGCACCAGCAGACAGCAGTCCGTCTCTTCTCACCGATGCCCACATGGCCCGGATGTTGTTATCTGCAACGTGGGCTAGATAACATTTTGCAACCAGCGTGGTTTGGCAGTGCTTTGATTTATAAAAATAAAATAAGGGTGTATGTAGACTGTGTCAGAATGAACAGACATATAACTACTCAACCAGAGCAATGCATAAACACATTTAGTGCAGGCATGTGGATGTTAGCTTGCATGGAGAGCAGGCTGCTGAGGCTAGCACTAATGTCACCTCCAGGTAAATGATGTTGTTTATCACAGATCCTGCTCTGTCTGAAAAGATTAAATATCTGTTGAGTTGTTGTTGTGTTTTGTTATGCGTGATTAATGGCTTCAATTGGCTCTTAATGCATGCAGTATATTTTTGGATCATGTTTAACATGATCAGTTAACAAATTGAGCTTAACTTTAACTGTTTTCTGAGTGTTTTCTTACTTTCAGACTGGTTGACTTGTTGCACGCCTACTGACCAGGAGTGCAAGTTGAACGCAACATTGTATTTTCACAATAATAAGCGATGACAAGTCCTAAGCTGTATGTTCATCAGCTGTTTATAACTGTCAGTTGTCTGTCAATGTAAGCCCAAGCCAGTTATCATGGAAACAAAGCCTACTGCTCTGAAAATACTCACTCTGGAGTTCAAGTTCAGAGACTGCCTGCTTTACTGCCAGACTCCATTAACATGCTGTATTTAACCGTGATAAACATCTACTCTTTCTAAAATATTATTAATGATTTCTTGCAACTCATAAACAGACTAACTTATTAGGCAAACATTCAGCGTCAAATTTGAACTCTAATAAATATGAAACAGGTTAACAAAAACTATTGTTCTGACCCAGAATGGAAATTTCAAAGGAGAATATGCTGAGTACAGTAAATATATTCCACATTTCTCCTGTAATGAATAAACTAATAATAGTCACTTGAGCCCATGTGCTGCAGAGATGATCTGCTCAAGGATTTCAGAGTTTATATTACTTGCTTCTGATAATGACAAAAATGCAGGTTTTGCAAGAACATGCACGATAAGATCTGATTGCAAGTAAATCCAAGACACTTTATGACCAAGAGGGCTGTTGCATCATAATCTCTCTGCAGTAAACAACTGTCAAGCAGATGTCAAAACACAACCCAGAGATGGGATCAGATTGTTTTCCCACTCATACATTCCTCCAAACTCCCTCTGTCTGAGATTCCTGTCAGAGCAGTGTCTTTGTCTGCTGCTGAGTGCAGTGACTCTTTGTCTTTCCCTCCCTCCCTCCCCACCCCTGTGAGTGCAATTAAGTTTAAATGCATCAAATGATTATCATTACAGTGCACAGAAGCTGTTTGGGTTTCTCCTGTCACCATAATTCATGTCCACAATGTCACAATACCAGAATAGAAATATGTTAGATGATTGAGTGTTTATTTCACTTTCTTCCTTGGGCACAGCACTGATTATAACTTGTGTAGAAAGACACTGAGAAACGTGATTACATCATAGCACCTGTTGCTACATGGACATTTTCTTTCTTCCAGTGGAAACACTTGGCCGACTCTGAAGCCTAAGTATCTTGTGCAGACTTTTGGACAGAAATATAAAGTACAGCATCTTGGGTCCCAGAAGCTTCTCAATTAAAGGTATATGAAATGTGAGAAATGTTTTCCCTCCGACTTTGGATCCAAATTGTTCGGCTGTTGCCGTAGAAACGGCTTTCACACCTGTCCTGTGGAGCTGTGCGTGTACCCAGGCAGGTCTCCAGGGGGTGACATCATCGTTGCTTCTGGATGAGGAGTGTCTCCATCAGCCGAGGTGGTTTCTGAAGGTGTTGAGTGAGCACTCCCATCTTTGAGACGGAGTATATGGCTACGTCCAGCTGGGAGGCTGATGATAACATGATGAGTGTGCAGCTTAGTGTGTCAGACAAACAACGCAGCTGCCAATGCTCTGTCACAGAAACTGGGACTTTTGGAAATTACAGCCCCTGCTGTAAAGCTGTGTTATTGCCATAGTACTCTAAAGAAAAACAGTCTGGTTTGTATATATATTTAATGTCCTGCATGTTCAGTTTTAGGGGGATAAAACTGTGTGTTTTGCATGTTAAAGTGCAGGTGTGGTTAACCAGGACTGTTCTTTGTACTCAGCCCTTTTACTTTGCCCTTAAACCACAATAATGCAGCACTCTTAGAAAGAAGGGTTCCAAATAAGATTCTTCCTGACCGGCTGAAGTTCTACTCAGAACCATTTGCTCCTGATGAAACTAGTGGTGAAGCAATACATCGATCCGGATCGATTTAATGTTCAGGAACACAATATTATCAATGCAATGTTAAAATATTTATCTTATCTTTAAGATACAGCTTTATTTTGAAAGTCCCATGGCATGTCTGTGTCATAAGTGTCTGGAAGAGTTCAGTTATAAAATTGTCAAATCATAATTTAGTTGTTTTTTGTAAGTTGATTAAGATGTAACTAAAGTTGTTAATTGGACCTGATATGATCTGATCTCGATCTCAGGCCCCTGAATTAAATCGAATCAGAATCGTATCATTGCAGCCTTTGTGATATCGGTTCTCGCCAGAACCCCCTGGGTGAGTTCTAGATTAAACCCATGGAATATAAAAGGGATGTGCAATAGAACTCTGCATGTGGATTACTGTTGGCATCCTTAGAAGGTAGGAAGGTTCTGAACAGAACCCCCCCTGAAGGTCCCTTTCCACCAAATTAGGTCTGGTTCTGTTCAGGATTCTTGAAACCTTGGCACTATCTAGTAAACCAGCCTGTGTTTCCACCAGTATTCGTGAGACCTATTGTGTGGAACCATAGAAGGGGGTTCTGGGTGGACCCTTCTATAGATGGTTCTTCTGTTGCATTCTGGGTGGAACCCTTCTAAAAGGTTCTACCAGCAACCAGAAAGAGTGTCCTGTGGGGACAAGTCGCAGAACCCTTTATGGTTCTAGTTAGCTCCTTTATTTCTAAGAGTGTGGCCGTCCTCTTCAGAAGAAACCATTTCTTGTTAGCTGTCTATATTTCAGAGGAGAGGGGAAATGCCCTGAGAGAAATGCAGAGACTCAGCAAAGGCAGCAGATGAGTGAAGAAAAGAAAGAACCACAAGAACAGAAACCAAACCACGTCTTACTGGAGAAGTCCCACAAACAACTCCTGCAGGCCCAGACAGAGTGGGTCCAACTTTACCCTCGTAGCCTGATTGTGTTTGTCCACCTGGTTGTTTTTGGCTCAGTTTTTAGACCAAGACCAGTCTCCCTTCTGGTCTCCTCCTCCCAGTTGCTTCAGCTTGACGCTCGCAGTCTCTGCTGTTTAACAAAGCACATCTGGAACAAGGCAAGGCAGAACGAACAAAGGCGGGGCTGCATCTGGATCTGGATTTGGAGCCTGCTGTTACTATGGGATGCTCTCATGTACGCTCATGTGATTTATTCATAGAGGAAACTAGAAACTCTTGTCCGTGATACAGACACATACTTAGCACATTTACGATGCATATTTTTCATAACTCAACAAAACACGCCCATACATCACGCACAACACGGCACATGTTCTTCGTACACATGGGACTGATGCACATATATATGTTTTTCCATGCAGACACATGCTGAAAATGTTACAAACTGCTACACTTCAAGGGAAATAGTTGTATGTGGTCATCATAAAAGACACAGCTTCTATTTTCTGTCTGTTTCGCCCTGTATCTCTCAATAGATCGATCCTGTAAATGGTCTGCAGGATCAAGTGTTAACATCAAAGTCTTAATTATCTCCTCTCATGTCTTTTTGAGCTCCTTAAGTGGAACTTGCTTTTGATTTCTTTTTTCCAGATAAGTGTGGGTGATGTAACCTTGTCTGCCGCTCCACAGATCAAAGCGAAACTGTTTGTAGTTGCACGACACAGTAGCTTTTCAGAGGATATGTAATTACACCCCTAGTTAAACTCATGTACCGTAACAAGGAGGTCGACTGTTCCTGGAGAGTTTGCAGCACCATTTTTTGTTTCTATTCTCATCTTGGTTTCCTCCACTTTCATCTTTGACTGATAAACTTTTGGTAGATAAAAGACGTGTTGTAGCCCTCAAACTGTCAGAAGATAATGACCGCATGTATCTTTTTTGTGGCAATCAGAAAGGGGTTGCACTTTTTTTTTTACAGTACGTTGTATCTAATTAGACAAAAACTAAAAATAATGTTATTTATTAGACTGTATTAGACAATTTATTAGAACCTTATTAGACTTTATCAGAGGGTAATTAGGGTTACATTACGACAGAATTTTATTGTAAACTAAAGTGTATTATTTTTCACTATTATACCCTTACTAGACTTTATTAGAGGGGATAGACTGAACAGAACTGTGCTGTGAACTAAAGTGAAATCAAGACTGATGCCTACTTCTTGATTAACAACTACATTATCTGCCTACTGTACTGCAATAATAATTAACTGGTTGATCCGGTTTTAAAATGGGTGATTTTACTTTAGTTGACAGTACAGTTCTGTTGTAATGTGTCTGTAATTACTCTCTAATAAAGTCGAACAGGGGGTTAATAAAGGGTCTAGTATCGACTACTATTCCTAGTTTTTGTCTAATACAAACTATGGCTTCTTACGTCTTATCAGTGTACTGTAAAATGAAGTGCAACCTGAAAGGCATCTTTTTAAGTTTGTCTTTCTCTTCTCTGTTGCAGATGCGAATCCTTGACAAATTTCCAATAGAAGGAGGACAGAAGGACCCCAAAAAGAGGATTATTCCTTTTTTGCCAGGTGATAAACACATCATAGCGCACAGTGCATAACACTTTGATTTGACTGTCACAACAATTTTAAATCTAATCATCAACAAGCCCTGCCCTGCCCAGCAAAAGAAAAGCTTTCAGGCATTTCCATGCACAATTGATGTTTGTTACCACTCCTACATACCCAATATCATTGCCTACCACATTTCATTGTTTTATTAACTACCATACTCCACCCAGGCCAAATCAATTTGTGGTCTGCCATGCAGTAGGAGGCTAGCAGAGAGGGATTTGTCTAATCTGATAAACTCATTGTGGGCCAGAGCAGAGGAGAGCACTGAAGAGATCCTTTGTTAGATGAGCTGCACTGCTCAAGTCTGGCCAGTGCTGTTTTGATCTCTCTGTAAGCCCAGCGTGGGGTGAACTATATTCCCTTACACACAGCAAACAGCATGCGCAATCTCACTGTTTAGTGGGCTTTTAGTGTTGATATTAGCAGGCGGTCTCCAAACAGTTATGAAGTGAGCAGGGTAAACAGAGGGTAAAGTAACTTTATACAACTGTTCTCATTAATTTATGAAGACACTTTGGAGTTGGAGACTGTATTATGAAAGATTTAAAACTTCAAAATTCAATATAGGGTACATTTATCATGTCAAATGAAGGGCAACATGTACCACAGCTGGATTTCACCCTGTCCTTTCATATACATCTAGCATTTCAGTACAACAAATTAATACTTACAATACTGTAGAAAGTTACGAAAAGATTAACATAGAGTCCTACACACTAGGGAAAGGGGACAAGAAGTAAACAAAAGAGTCCAACGAAAACAAATCAGTGGGGCTTTGAGGAAAGACTGAACATGATTAAAATACAAAGCTGTGTGTAAAAGAAAGAGCAAAAGTCTATATATGGTTTACATTATTTATGGTTTACATTATATTAAAAAAATGCTATAAAAGAAAAAAGGTGAAAAAACAGGCGTTTCAGGAAAAAGGGGCTGAGTGGGTCTTTTTGGCTCCCATTAATAGGGCCCACTGATATATAATATGTAACATTTCTGTGATAAAATGTCTAAAAATGCCATACATATGTTTATATTTTGTTGAGCTGTTTACTAGTCTGTAATGTTTCCAACAATTCGATCAAACCCGGAGAAATCCACAGTTCATTCAATGTAACATTGCATTTCCTGCTCACCACTAGTTGCTATTTAACTTAAGGGAAAACACAGGATACGTTGGATACGTCAAAGAGTGAGGAGGGAAGTTGGCAAATGTGACTAAACGTGAATGCAACTGAAATACATTACCTCATCTGTGAATGTGATTTCTTCCATGATCCCACGCTCGATCCCACATAACTGACAGTGCTGTGTTTCTTTTTTTCTTAGGTAAAGTCTTATTTCGCCGAAGTCACATAAGAGATGTGGCCGTCAGAAGGCTGAAGCACCTGGATAATTACTGCAAAGTAAGACAAAGGCTGCATGTCTCTTGATGCCCGTTGTATCAGTTTGTTGCTACCACGTTTTTTGTTTAATGTATCGGTTGGAAGAGAACTTTATCTGTGTCAGTGTCCTACTCCCTGAACATTTGCCACAGTGTTTCCATGGCAGGCCGCAACATTTATCTCCCCCCACCAGCCTCAACAGGAAAGCAACTGCTCTATCTGCACTGGTCGTATCCTGTCACCAATGTAAATATGCAGACTGTAAAGGAAACGAGGGAAATGAGGGCACACAGGGGTAAAAACGCAATCTAAAGAATAAGAATGAATCAGCAGACTTGAAGCGTGGTAATGAGTGCAGATGGCTACCTGACCCTCTTATGTTCAGTAGGTCAGAGGAGGGAATGTGGGGCAGGTGCTTTGCCAAGTGTGGCAGCAGGTTTCATTTAAAGGAACTAAACAGGATTTACGGTGAAGGCAAGAAGCTTAAAGACAATGAAAATAGATTTCTTTTTAATATTGTTCCTATAAGATTGCCTTTTCTGATTCAAGTGCTGTGGGTGGAAGCATCTCATTTCGAGCATGCATGCGGCTGAGACAGGCGGCTGTTACACTACATCACCTCTGTGTGTTTTCCTTTGTTTTAACCCTCACTCCGGGCTCCGAGCCTTCTTCCTTCCCCTCCACACCCTCCACATCCCTGCCTGGTCTACTCATCTGACTGACTGTGCAGTGACAAACTGATTACTCACTGCCATTCAAACCAAACTACAGGGCTCTTTTAAAAACATACACGCAATCTTTTTTAATATGTACCTTTGTCAAAACCAGTAGCTTTCTTCCTCCCCTCTCCCCCACAGGCCCTGATGAAGCTTCCCTCCCACATTTCCCAGAGTGAGGAGGTCCTGAAGTTCTTTGAGACCAAGTTAGAGGACCTCAACCCTCCCACAGAGTGAGTAACACTGCATACTTTAGAAATTATAAACTATTATTGAGCATTACTAGCATCTCTGTTATATGAACTGTTAGATAGGGCTGCTATTTATTGACATAACTGACATAATTGATTATGAAAATATGTTGTGGAACATAGAAATGTACAATAAGACACATATCACTATACAGGCATTACAATTCAATATATTGTAATACAGGCAAGATGATATATTGCCATTTTTTAATACAATTTTTAGGAAAACTAATATTGTATAAGAATTAAAATTTGAGTTAAAAAAGTATATTATTGTCTATTTTGTCAGGATTATGGTTGAATATTGAGATACGTTTTTGATATTTATTTTGGGGCCTTTTCATGGGCTTATTGATAGGAAAGCTGAAGATATGACAGGAAAGGGGGAGAGAGAGTGGGGGGTTGACATGCAGCACAGGGCCACAGGCCGCAGTCAAATCCACGGCTGATGCAGAGGACTCATAACCTCAACACATGGGGTGAATGCTTTACCAGCTGAGCTATCTCGCCACCTGTGTCAGATAATTTAAGTCATATTTATCAAGTAATATAAAATAGTCTTGAAAATAATTGATAAATTAGTTATTAGATCAGTCAACTAATAGAAAAAGTAATACATTAGGTGCAGCCCTGCTATTAGATTCCATATAAACCCTCTAGAGGCTGCAGCTGCAGACTGTGTGTGTCTGGTGTTTGTGTGTGTGTGTGGTTCAGCAGCTGGGACAGATGTCTTTCACCCGCACTGACCCATCTTGATCCGGAGGCTTTGCGGTGTCTCAGGGATGATTGATGGATACTGCTTGAGAGGCACTGTGTTTTATTATTAATAATGATTTCTAGGAGGTGACACCTGATCCCAAAACGAATGCGCAAGGATCAGCGGTGTTTTGAGAGCGCGCCTGAGTTCAAGTCTTGGCGCAGATAAAGCTCTCAGGCCAGTCATTCGTCATACTCAGTTCAAAGTCATAGTGGGAGTAATTACAGACGGGCCGCTAGGTTACTTTTTGTTTAAATTCTATTCTTTCCTTTTGATTTATGTGCAGCTGAAGTATATCTGTGACAGTATTTCTTCCCAGTAACATATGAATTTAAACTCAAATGTTGTTAGTACATTTCCCAACTCACTCAAGGAGAAGAATGTTGTAGAAAAACCTCCTGAGGGGTCTCTCCTCTGCCGCCGGGGCAGACCCACGACCTCTACCCTCCCAACCCATACATGTTAATCCCACTTCAAAGTGAGATCCTCCTCCAGTCTCGAAGACAGTCGAGTGCAGCTTAAATTAAGATGTTGAGATTGTTTACAAGCCACCCAAGTGCTCAGTTCACTATTACAGGGGAATCAGCACCATTTCAAAATTACTTGTAGGATTTGTTTCACAAGTTCTCAAGATCTAGTGAAACCATCAAATTACAATCTGTGAGGTGAAGAAACATTTATTATCATTCTTAAAGCGGGAACAGACAACTTTTCAAGTGTTTATGAGCATTTCCAAGTAGTATTATTGCTTGTATTACGGTCACAAAAACAGCACCTGTACACAATACAGGATCACTCTCTGTTTGCAGGTGAATTGAAAGCTGTTGTAATGATGTGCATTGCATAGTAAAAACATAAAATCTCACAAACAAGTAACTACAGCAGGGGTCGGCATCAGGGTGAAAGGGGGACTAAAGTTAGAAGAAAACACCAAGAAAAAATATTTATTGTTCATTAATTTAATCTGTAATGGAGACATAATTTTTCCTGGAAAAGTCACGCCCAGTGGCAGAGAGATTGACATAGTGAAAATCAGGCTTATAACAAAACTGCCCAGTTTGTCTCTATTCTTTGTTTTGGCCTGTCATGGCATTTGATAAATGCATGCTTTTATTCTCCTTATTTTGAAAGTGCTGTAAAATCCTTACCATAATGATTACAAAGTGTACATTTTTTGCAGCTTCAGAGTACATAATCTGAGTTTTATGGCAGTGTACTGCGCCGTGCTGTTATGCTTCCCTATAAAATTGATTAGAATTAGGATCAGACACCACTTTATTGATCCCTGGGGGAAATTTGGTTGCATTGCAGTCACTCCCATTCAAGAACAGAAATAAATAACCATAGAAAAACTATAAGAAAATAGAAATTAAGTATGTAAAAATATGCAAAAATACATAAATTATACTACAATATACACACATTTATATAGAAAAAAGAAAAGAAAAATGTGCAAAAACCTATAAACAACAATATACACAACAATACAACAACATATACACGTATGGAATAGTGTACACACAGTTTAGACCAACAACAGTGCTGAGGATGGTGTACATAAACACATATGTTAAGATGCAAGAGTATTATAAATAAGAGTACAGATTGGTTGAAATGTCCAGTGTAAGTGGATCAATGTTTTTTAACAATCAACTTTGCAGATTAATAAAATACTACTGTTTTAATTAGTTTGAAGTGTTATTTTAGATTTAGAATTTTTGCTACTTAATATAATACATTTTATATACATAAAATACAGTTTATTCTCATGTTTTAGAACAGCATGAGGAATAGATGCTTAAGTGATAAATTCAACACGGTTCTTTCCATCCCAGTCAGTGAAATACAATGAGTACAGACTGTAAAAAACTGAATCCAGTTAGTCCAACATGGCTCTATTACAGTGATTAATTGTGAGAACAATCATACTGGGGATATTTTCTCCACCATGAAACATGATTCAAATCCATTTTACTGGTGTTTCTGCCAGTTGTCAGTCACCATAAGCATCAGCAGGGAGTCAGTGTTTTCAGGCCCTCATCTGCTACTGCCATCTAATGGTCAACAACTGTCACTGCACTGATTTAAAAAAAAAAAAAAATGAATAAATGGATGTGATTCTGCTCCATCACAAGAGGGAGCCATGCAATAAGCTGAAAGTATCACATTACACTGATGTAAGGCAGAGATTGTTCTCTAACACAGAAAGGATAAACAGCTGGTTTGTTGTTCATTAACACTGTAGACAATGTAGACATGCAGTGTGCATACAACTAGTCTTTGACATTGCCTTAAATAGATATATTTATATATATCATATTGATAAACAACTTTGGATAAATAGCATGTAGCTTTGTAAACTTTACAAGAAAAATGCCATATATAAAACTGAATCTGTTTTCCTCACGTGGAACGTTCTAAACTAGATGGCGGTGAAATAATCTGAAAAAAATTGCTTCTTTTGTAATCCCTCAAGTTTAGAAACATCCGTATCAAAAGGGAAGTAAATATTTCTCCAACACCTGATTGTTTGAAGTCAACAACTGAAACTGTGCAAAAATTACAATGCTTGAATAGCTGGTTTTGATTCAGAATCCTTTAGACTGAAGTGATGCTTACTTCAAATTCAGATAATGACTTTCTCATTTGAAATAGTTTTAGAGGCCTAATGGCTGAACGCTAATGAATATTCACAAGAATATGCAGAATCTTTGAGAGAAATTAAGACAAACAGACATTTTAATAAGTTTGGATAATAGAAATATGTTAATGATTGAGTACATGCAGAGAATTTTGAATTATAGAGTTTAGATTTCCTTTATGATAATGAACACCACCAGCCAGATATATAAAATGAAAATAAAAAGTTTTAGTCATCCATCATTCTTACAACACTGCAGTGTTAGTTTGACAATTATGCAGATTTGAAACAGGGTGTTGGTGTTGCAACAAGGTACAGTAAGGTGATTTATAAGGTAATTTTGCTTGCTTGCATATAATTTAGTTAGCTTTAAGGTGTTCTGCAGAGATCGTGCGTGCCATCAAGTCAGCCCATGTTTTTGCTTGTTCACTGAAAAATATCTACTGCTCTATCTGCAGTGTGACTTTGCTTTGTGGTAGTAAGTACGTTACACTTTATTAATCCCCATGGGGAAATTTGTCCTCTGCATTTGATCCATCCGAACTGTTTAGGATACGGTGCAGCCACTGCGACTTAGACCATCTGCAGCTCTGAGGCCAGCAACTTGGTCAAGGGCAATGGCACAAATATGAATAATTCAATAAACATTATGCGTATATCCATCATCTCCACAGCAACAGTTTGCAAATCTCAGGTCAAACCAGACCAGCTCATTTTCATTTTTTCGTCTGTTTACATTTTGTTGACATGCCCGTGTATTTCAGCTCTTAGTTGCATTTAAAGTTCTTGTTCCTCTGAAGTTTAGTTGATTTGTGCAGTTGTACTGTCAACTGACTGTCTTGAGTTCTACACCTGGACTTGGGATTCTGAGCACATGAGGCCCAGCGGGGAGTGTACCGACTCAGCATACAAAAAAAAAAAAAATCAAAGATTAAGACCCTTGACCCCCAGCGGAAAATATACCTCTCCTGAAAAACAGACTGTACTACCAGTGCAGAATACATCCAGTCAATTCAAACTCAGAGTTTGATCGTACAAATGTTCCAAGTCAGATTCACCAAATTCTAAGGGTGGGCGATGCTGCAAAATACGGTTTTGGTCCAATGCCAAGTAATACAGGGCCAAAATCGCTGATATCAATACCAATATGGCTTCTGATACTCTTATTTATTAAAAGTGGCTTTTGTACAACAACTTTCAGTGGGCTGAATATACTATTTTAATGTCTGTACCTAACCTAACTGGTCTGTCAACGTAACAGCTATAAATGAACGATTGCAGTTGTGTAATTGCACATGTTAATGTAACATTAACCAGTGCTGAAGATCTGATTTTACTGCAATAATAATAAACTGAACGTTGTTACAGTTCTGCTCCCTGATGAAATCCAAATGGTACAACATAGAAGAGAGAAACTGAAACTGATGTCTCTTTGGTATTTAGTATTGGAAGTACTGATATTTTGGGATCAATCCGCCCACCCATACCAAATTCTTTAAAATGAGCAAGCTGAAGAGGTTTGTGAGATTTTATCTTTGGTATCGTCAGCGTCTCTAGAATTGCTATATAAGGCCACCGAGGTTCTGCGCTGTCTCAGCCAACAAATTTGAAGTCTCAGTCGTGGTGTTAGAGGACCCAAAACAATCATAGCAAGCATATTAATAATACAGCTATTCATGACACATCGAGTAGTACTGTACTGTGACAGAAATAAAGAGAAAATGATTTCAAATTAAGTTAGATACAAGAAAAAAATCTTTCTAATCCGAAGCGGCCCATGACTAATGTGAGAGGTGTTCAACAGGATATTAGAGAGGATAATATTAGAGCCACAGACGGTGATGTTACATTGTCGGGTGCAACAAAGGATGATACTAGACAGAGACCTGCGTGAGGAGCCTGAGGCAGCTGCTGACTGAGAGCATTTTACTAACAGCTACTGGACTGAATGTGTCTCTGTGTGGAAATGTGCCACTAAAAATGATGAAATCTGGAAATCAAGACCACTCAGTAAATTGGCAAACCATTGATAATAATGATGATCTGGTGAACAGAATATAAATTTTACATTGGTTTCATTCAAACTCCAATTTAATTTAGATTAAGAAATTATGATTTTTTATAAATTTGTCAAGTTGTCAATCAGTCATGTGTAGGGTTGCAAATTTTATACATTTTTCTTAACTGCTAACTTAACATGTCAACAACTGATAATCGATTCGTCATTAATGACTAATAGGATAGAAAATACATGTCTTTTCTCAATTTAAATGTTACTGAAACTGTTCTAGTGGCACATAAGTAATGTGAAACATTAATTCGTTAAGCACAAACAGCTTAATCAAACAGAATAATTAAACAATAAGGCTCTCACTCAAAACAGCTGCTCTGTCCTCAGAAAACAATGCCACATCAGGCACAAATTAGTGGCACTTTCAGACTAATGAGGCAGACCAAAGTAGATCCGAGAAAAACATACATTGTTTAATTAATTAAATTCTTCATTGCAATTCATTGATTAGTGACTAAGGATTAACATCCCTAGTTGCGGGAATGAGCTGAATTTAGAAAACGAGAATTTGAAGCAGGATGGTGATGCTGACAACAAGGATCCACAACAACACGGGCTCTGCAGGTTGAGAGAGAAAAAAAAAATCGACCAGCATGCAGGAAAAGGAGCAACCTTGATGCTGTCTGACTTTGGAGATCAAAACTTCATCTCACTTCAGTCAAAGGGGTCAAAAGGATCGTTCCTGTGCTTCTGGCAGCATAATCGGGACTCAACAATAAGGATTGCCCACTTGCCTGAGGCAAGTGAAATGCCATGTTGGATGGCAGAAGATGCTGTTTTCAGCCTTGAAAATAAAGACTTTATAATATCTTTGTACTTTTAGACTGACACAACAAGACATGTAAAGACATCACCTTGGACTCTGAACACTGGGATGGACCACTTCTTTTTTCTGTCGTTGTCATAGTCACACGATGGAAGGAGCAGGACATTTGATCATGTAATATGCATTATTGTTCAGAATGAAATCAATTCATTTAGCTGAAACCTAAAAGTATTAGTAAACGTCTAGTATTCAAAGCTGTGTACAGTAGTTCTTAGACACTGTAGCTCTTACAATAAAGACTGTTTCCTCCAGATGCGTGTACATTATAGCACAGCAGACACATTGTACTGACTTACCTTAATTATCTGTAGCTTTAATTATAACCAATACATATCTTACCCCCTAACTTTAACCAAAAAACAAGTCTAAAATTTCATGATTTACCTTGTGGGAACTTTTTTTTGTCCCCAAATGGGAGGCCCCTCACTGTCAATGTGTAAAAACAACATGATTAATTCAACTGCACAATTATGCATTTTAATTTATTAGAGTTGTTTTAAAGCATGTTCTTTATAGCCTAAAGTTTAATTTTACATCATTGTTTCACCACCAGGGAAGTTATTAGTGGTTGATTCGTGGTCAAACTAACATTCTTGTACCCTGACATCACTCTGTCATCATGACCAAGCTTTGCTGGATATTTTGGCTCGTGTGCATGACTTTACTGTTCCTTTGTGAAGATTCGAATAAGCAGCAGCATTACCTTTCTTAAGGACATACACACCAAAAGTCCTACTGCACATTTTCTGTGTGCCAACCAGCCCACTGCTCTATCATAATGATTTCGTGCTGAATTAAGTCGACCCACTGACCCCTGAGCTGGAGGTTACTCCTGCAGAGGTTAATTTGAGGTCAGGCAGGAGTGTCTGTGTAGTGTATACATGCAGCAGAGCAACAGACACGCAAGTCCTCTGGCTTGGCTGAAAAATGTGAGCAAAGGACTGAAGTCTCACACATTCCTTTTCTAATCGGCCCACCTACAAAGAGAGAGCTGCAGACAGATGGTTGCTCTCAACTCCAGCTTAGGATGGACTCACAGGCTTCAATTTTTAATGATGTGCTCAGCCCATGCAGTCAGTTTATGTCCATGTGCTATATGTGCATCTCCTTGCATGCGCTTGCATTATGAAACCGGAATTGTGTGAATTGTAAAGACTATCTCACAACCTCTATGGCTCTGTATTGTTAACTAAAGGTTAAAATGTACAGGCGCCAACTTAGGCTGGTTTGCACTAAGAAGGATTGATTTTTAAAACTATTATTAAATTATTGTTTAATTTGAAATTATGCTGCACCAAACTTTTAAACTATCTCGGAAATAACACATCTCTTTAAACCTCAGTTTAGTTTTTACTAAGATTGAATTTAACTGTGTCACACCAAATCTTAAAACTCAAATTTAAACTATGTAGAAGATAGATGATAGTAGATCAATTTTTCTTGGTCGATTCTTCAAATTCTTAACCACTGACTGAGATGCATTGAGCAAAAATAATGCTACCCATGAAGAGCCATCACGATTAGGCTAACTAGGCTAACCAACTTTTTAGCTAGCTAGCAAACAATAAAACTTTTTTAAAGTTAGCTAGCAAATAGTGCAATGTTTTGCTAACTTTGTAGCTTGCTTGCAAACAGTTTAACTTAAAAAAAGCTAGCTAGCAAACGATGCAATGCTTTGCAAAGGAACAGAGCGTCAAACGTTAACCGCTTCCTCTAAGCAAACATCTTCATATTGATTAAACTCTATTTAATCTCAGTTTACATCACTGAACTTGTATCTACTAAATGGAGATTAGTTTTCAGTTGTGCAGTGGAGCCCTGCTTAATTTTAAATGTGGATTTACTTATTTTAAACCTGGTTTTGCTAAACTCTGATTAGAACTAATCTTAGATGAAACTAATCTTTGTTGGTGCAACCCAGTCTTAAGTATTTAATAGTGTTAAGACATATTTTCACTCTCCTTATCTTCCCCTCATCTATTACATTTTACTGGTGATAGGAGGAAGGCACACAGAGCCAGAGTTGTGTGCTCAGTCTCCTCCTGGGAAGAATATTATTCCAGCTCTGTGCTAAGGGTCACAAGCTAGCAGGGCAGGTCAAGCATCTACTTTATCCCCATCATTTCTCCCCAACCCTCTATAGTGCTTCTCTCAGTTTCATCTCCACCCTACCAGATTCTCACAAAATAAACACAGGATCCATCATAAAATATTTCGGAAATGTTAAACATGTAGTGCAGCTAATTTGTCTCACCGTTACCATAAACACACTGTGATTTATCCCAGAGTTTATGCTACATTACCTAAAGAAATACCTCTACTCATCCTCCATCAGTGAACTTTTCACATTATGATGTGTGTGTGTTGTTTGGATTTTTAAACCTACAACATATATGGTTTGGAGTGATACTTTGTGCATCATCTACAGACTCTCCTTATTTTTCTTGATAAATTACAATGTTAATTTATGTTGGCTCAGCAGAAATGTTTAACATCACTGTGTTTTCCACCCGTCATATCTTATAGAAAGTTATAAAATTCACTTCCATGATATGAACATTGCTAGAAGATCCAATATAAACATTTTTTTACTGTCACAATCCAGTTTGATAGTGTATTCACAGTTGAATTTGTTGTTTTATTTCAAACTTAAGTAAGTATATCATTTATGTTTTTAATGAAGCTGAACTGAGCTGTAAGCCATTACATGTGTGATTCGAAATGTCTCATAAGTCGTATTTGTTCATGCATCTGGAAACAGAAAAGCCTTGTGCCAAAAATGACTTTATCTGAAGAAACAGAGGAATATAGTTATTGTTAAAAAATGTTTTGATTAGTATTGCTTAGCTTGAACGACTACAATCCTTCACAGTTTTCAGTATCATTTTACATCTTTGTTCCTGTCTTCTAAACACAAAACCGAAATGTTCTTTGTAGTACAGTATAAAATATTCTACTTAAGACATCGCAAAATAGTTCAACTTGTTAACAGGTATCAATGAAACACGGAGAGTTGATGAACAGGCTGTAACCTTGTAGCCGAATGTTGGACAAGGTTTATCCAAACATGTACTCATATCCATAACTGGCCATGGCTCCAGTCCTGCTGCTGGCCTCTCCAGAGAGCCAGGTGTCTGCTCCCATCTGCGTCAAACCTCAGCTTCTCTCTCTGCAGCTCAGTTAACTAAGCAAGGACATGCATTTGGCCAGCACCTCCTCCAATGTACAAGAAACTACAACCCATACATAAAAACAGAGCTCTCTTCACACAAAACTACAAACAAACTGAAAGTGCAGAACAAAAGCGCATTACACCACGAGAAGCACACGAACAGGGGAACTCATTGAACTCAAAGACTTACCAGTCAGCAAATTATCCTAAGACGTAGACAAAAAAGAAACAGAATTATGTGCTATAGCACTAACAAAACAGCAGAATCCTAAATTGCTGAGTTGCAAACACTATAGCCAAACAAAAGTTTTAACAATAAACAATCAGTCCCTACATACCAGACACTATCTAACACCTAACCATCTTCAGGGGAACTTTGAAAGCTGAACTCCATGAAAGCATTAGCCTCGAACAAAGACCGAAGGTCCTGAAAAGTGTACCCTCACCAGAGCCTGAAGTTTCCGCTCAAAGTTACCTTGAAACAAAAAAGAAACAATAATAAAGTAGTGAGCCAATAGAATACCCGAGGAATCAGTTCAGCTGGTTCACTCGGTGCCTGACTTACCTGGGTTTACTTCAAAAACTGAAGACGGCTCGTTCCACTGTGTGGTTAGGGATGATAACTGTTGCCTCTAATGTTAGCCACACTGTGATTCTGCTTGGTCTGAAAAGATGAGGAACGCACTGAGTGAATTGTTGTCATGTTTTTAAGAAATTACGTGTAATGTAAAATATGCACGGTGCAAAGTGCCACACATTTCAGCAGTAGTTGAAGTATGCTTTTGACAAATGTGATTAACATCTTAAAGTGGCTCTTAATACACGTTACAGTTAGTAAATTTCACTCAATTTTGACTGTTTTCTGAATTTTTTCCTATGCTTAGATGAACTGATTAGTTTAAATTAAAATTTTAATTGACTGGGAAATTAGTCATCAGGAACATCACGAGTTCAGTGGCCATTGCTGTGATTCGGAACCTCCTTAAACAAAGGACAGAGGCCAAGAACGAAAAAAAAACCTACAAGAGATGCAACACATACAGACACAGATTCAGGAATTTTGTTCTGTTTGGAAATGTTTATGCATTTCTCATCAAACTGGATTAAGTAATTTTGTGAGGTATCATTATTTATGTACCTGTATTACAGCAAATGAAGCATGAACATTCAAATTGAACTGACAGCCGTCTAATGAATTAATTTAAATGTGTTTATCCTGTGTTCGTCGTACCGTCGTTTGTTTCTTTGCTTCTAAATGACTCATTTCTGTCAAACTAAAATAATAGCATCATGTTTTCTGCTGAACAGATCCAACAAAAGCAACAGGTTTACCATTATGCAAATGATCTGTTCCAGTCTAAATAATAAGAAACGAAACCAAAAAAAAGGAGCACACACAGATGCGTACAGTAAATGTGCGCCCGGTCAATGGCAAATTGCTGCTCTGTGACCCTGATGAGCGTGAAAGCACAGAGCGGCTTCATTCACACTAATGCTCATCCTTTCAGCGTTTTGTTACAGCCCGGGCTTTGGAACAGAAAGACGCTTTCACGTCTAAACATGAATGGGACTTATCAAGGGGATATGATACTGTTGTGAAGTAAATAAATGCTGTTCTGTTAATCAGAGGCAGCTGCAGACACACCATATCTACCATTTAAACAGAAACATACACGCATGGGAGTATATTGGCTGAAAGATCTGATGATCTGTTATGTTACTGTCCTTGACACACTTACACACCCATACAGTATGTCGTATCCCACCCTGTCTCCCTCCCTCTGGTCGTGGGTCAAGTTCTGCACGCATTCTCAGCGAGGGTTTGGCTGGTACTCGTGTGCCAACTGCGTTTGGATGGTCCCAGGCAGAGTTCAGCTGTAACCAGTTACTGGATTGATCAAGTCATATTAATGCTCTGACCTCTCCTGCACACAAACTCAAACTAACAATGCTTCTCTGGTGTTGTTTCCTTTCCAGAGACTGCGGAGGCTCCGGCAAACGCAAATCAGGTAAAGATCTGAAATATTTTTACTGCAGTCAGGCAAGCCTGTATTGTCTTTACTTCAGTTACTGCTTCCTTGAATAATATGGTGGCTTTGAGGTGTCTTTCATGTGCAATTTGTAACAGTTTTCATCATTGTTTTTTAAATGTATTTTCACAAAACTTTATGAACTTGAAAGGGAAACTGGCTGATTTAAAGGGCTGTCCACACCAAGAACAATAACTATAATAACTACAAACATATCGTAAAACACATCAAAATTATAAGTCAAGTGGATGGTGGTGTCTGCACCACAACCATAAAATTGTGGTGCAGACAGACACCACAATCCACTTGAGTTACAATGATTTTTAAAACAATATATTTGTAGTTATTACAGTTGTTGTTCTTGGTGTGGATGGCCTTTTGCACATGAATGTCTGTTTACGGGTCTCAGGGAAAATGACTGTATGTGTCTGTATACAGACTGTATGTATGTGTTTTGTGGTTTGAGAGGGAACTGTGTGAAATCTGATTGGCTCAAGTGAGTTTTGATTATTATCAGATGAGATCCTGATTCCCTGGGTCATTAAAGATTGTATAGTGTTGATCGTGAAGAGTATGGGGTTCCTCAGTATCCTGGCAAAATTTCCAACCTGGCTCTCTCCATCTGGCCACCTTATTATCATCCCTTGTAATTGGCCAAATATTTCCCTCCTTTTCTACCTCAAGCTGATGTGTAGTGAGAGTTCTGATGCAGAATGTCTGCGTGTGTCATCCAGGCGGGTGCTAAGCATCGGTGGCAAGTTTCCCCCCCTACACCATGAAGCGCTTTGAGTGTCTATAATGAAGTGCTATATAAATATGATCCATAAATTAAAGGACCAGTGTGTAGGATTTAGCTGCATTTAGGAGTTATGTTGCGGATTGCAACCAGCTGAATATCCATTGTCTCACCCTCTCCTTCTAGCTAACAACTATGATGGCTGTAAACCTTGCAAAAAACTCATTCTAAGTTAACAAAAACACAACAATTTTTATTTTCAGGCGATTACAAACTAATGGAAACGTACTTTGATTTCTGCAACATTCTGCCAATAGATCCCCCTAATACTTACACACTAGACCTCCAATGGTTTCAGTCATTTTTAAACAAAAATGCCAAATATTCTCCAGTTTCAGCAGAGACAGCTTAGAAAGGAGATGGTGCACTTTAGAATAATTTCCTGTATCTGTGTCACATGGAAATTTGCCACTTTGCCACCCCTTTAGGAGACTAGTGGCAGTCTCTTCAAACTAATGGGAGATGTGAATATGTGCACATATTATAACTAGTTCTGTTGCTCTGTAGTCACTGAAGTAAATATTTCACCCATTTTTCTCAAGCCACTTATCATCTGAGCACTCTGATTCTAACATGGTGTTTTTCAGACTGACAAATCAGGAGAACATTAATTTTGTTCTTGACCTGTCTGCCTCTTCAGCACTCTCCTAAGATCTGGCAACACAGATTTGCTCTATAATAATATCAAGCTTGCTAAACAAGTGGCAAAATAATGCACAAACATTAAGTACTGTATCTGGTGTTTTGCATCTGCTTTCATCCATCCTCTCATTCATTCCTTATGAGACAGGAAGTGTACCATTTCATACCGTTGGCACAGATAACAGTGTGTTATCCTCTTACATAGAGCATCTTTGGTTCTTCAGCTTCTGAAATGAGGGCATTTGGTGCTTTTCTTTGTCACACATGACAGTAAATTGATTATGTTTTGGTTTTGGACCGTTGCTTGGACAAAACAAACAATTTGAAGATATCAGAAAGGGCTTAGAGAAAATGTGAATGGCTTTATTTCACAGTTTAAAAAAAATAAAAACATTTGATAGACTATACAAAAAATGGACAAGCCTATCCCAGCTGACACTGGGCGAGAGGCTCAATAAACGATTAATAATTAATTAAAATAACTGTTGGTTCCAGCCCTGATTTAAAGGTTATTTTTAACTGCCCATCATGAGTATGACAACATTATAGGAGTGCAGTGTTAAATCTGTGGAGTACTCTTTTAAGAGCATGGTTTTCAAACACACATCCTGACACTCAGGGTGCTTGAGATCCTTGAAAACACTTGAATTTTAATGTAGTGTTCAGTGTTTGAAAGGTGCTTGGATTTTGGTTAAAGTGGTTGAAACTGCTTGAAATTGTAATCACATTAGTTTCATAATAAATCCCTAAAAGTATTTACTTTCCTCAAACAATTTTATAGTCATAATCAAGTCTCTTTTATTGTTCTTTTTATATTTTGTATTAGATTGTTTTTTGTATTTTCTGTTTGTATTTTCTGTTTGCATTTTAGATTGTATATTATTTCAAACAATCAGAATCCACATTTTATTTTATGTATGCACTGAGAGTGAAACGCACTCTCTTGATGTCCGTGTATGTACAGTCATTGATATTCTATGTTGATTTAGTGCAAATATTTTTAATTCATGTCCAAAACTTCCTTATACATTTAACTTATGTCGTTCTACCCTTGAAGTATACATGCAACAAAAGTAGGTGACATCAGATTATTCCAAGGGACATACAACATAAGGGGCACCTTGGTATATTTTCTAACTTGTAAGGGGTCCTTGATCAAAACAAAACTCAGAACCTCTGGTTTATAGCACAATAACATCTAATCAGTGTGAGGAGGAAGTGAAAAATTTTTTAATTTGACTTTGGAGAATGTGTCAGAACCATGGATATAACACTTTCTGCTGAAATACTCAAGAAAACATTGTTAGTTGGGAGACACCACCTGTTTGTGCATCTATGCTCTGTATTTCCTCTGCCAGGGTAGTGCATACTGTATGTGTGAGGGAGAGTGCAGGAAAGACAGAAAGACTGAGTGACTCAGCTGAGCATGGGGATACAGGCGTAGGAGGCAGCAGGAAAAGTATGAGAGGGGGGTTAGTGAACAGCTGTGCAAGTGTTGTGTATTTGTGTGTGTGCATGCATGTCTCAGAATATCCTGATGCATTACTAAATTGCACGTCAGTCCTGCAGTCAGATGCAAAGGCCATCCTTTCTGCAATCTGCCATAGTTACCTATGACATAGCCGGGCAATGAAAGTCTCTGTCACTGACCTGTAAGTTAATTTTCTCTGGGTGATCCACTCTGAGAAAAAAAAAATCTGTGCCGGAGCTGCCACCGAACGAAATAAGACCCCAACCTAATTTCATTATGTGTTCCATGGTATTGAGGCTTTACGTAACAGGGGATTCCAGCTACATAGCGAAATGGAAAAATTGTCTTATTTCAGCTGTGTGTGTGTGTGTGTGTGTGTGTGTGTGTGTGTGAAGTAGCCTACATTCAGTCTGTGCAAGATATTAGATTGGTTTCCAGTTATATTCATATCTGCTGCCTGGAAAGTTCGTCATATAGTGCTTGTCGTTTCAGCCGTTTTCATCTGAATGGTTCGGTTTGATTTTAAATCTCTTATCACCTATGTAGAGTCTAATACATACATATATTTATGCTTACAATCAATCATTCAATGGGATCAAGTCTACCAATGAAAACAATAATAACACACTTTATGTCCTGTGCTCATGATGATTTACTCCTCACCGTCAACATGGAGCACATACTGTACAGGCTCTCCATACTTGATCTCTAAACCCTCACCATAGTCCCCGTCCTGGACATTAGCGGTTAACACAACTGAAAGATTGATCTTTCTCTATTAAAGCCGGACAGCAGATAAAGTGCAGTGAGTCTGTGGTGATATTTGTGCTGTAGCTGCAGCTTATGGTTTCCATAATTACATGGTACAGGTTCCCATAAGAGTTTACTGAGCCCCGGCCCTGAACAGTAGAATGTAGTTCTGCGCCACAAAACTGTGAGCGGTCAGAGGTTCGACTAGGAACTCTGTTTACCTACAGACTCACACATGGTCGCTCACTGTTGGTCTCATTGTCATCTTTGTCTTCATCATTTCAATATCATGTTTACTTTTCTTCTTTGTCTCCCTCTTCTTAACTTGTATTTGTCTTGAGCATATTTAGTTATTTCTCTTTGTTGTAGGACTGATAACATGGGGAGACTATTTTTTGGGGGGCGACTGGCTTCAGTCAGAACAGAAGCATCAGTTGGATTTCAGCTCTTTACTGCGCAGCTGTGACTTGTAACTGATAGCAACATAAACTAAAAGCATTTAAGAATTGAAAATGTGATCGGCAAACTGTGTGAATGTGTGAATACGAAACATTTGTAGCAGTGACCACATTAATTGTGTGTTCACAGTACTGCAGGGGAATTTTGCTAGCTAGTTAGCTTATCACTTGGCTTGTCATACAGGCTGGCTTGTCACTTGTGCCTGACAGCTGATCTTCATCTTCTGACTTCTAATTCACAATGAAGGCAGAAACATAACAGAGAGCATAATGACAGGAAGGAAAGAAGGAGACAAGCACATACTCTCAAAATAAAATTGAAAAATAAAAGTGCTGGGGATACACTGATGATGGACACCAGTGGGAAACCGTTATTTAAAAGGGAATTGTTTTATATACTTTTTTTCATATGTTTTTAGTTCAAGCTTCTTGCCCATATCAAATTTATTGTACTTACAGTGGGACTACCAGTTCTTATACACCCCTTTTCCGTACACACATACTGACTTGGCTTGACTCGGTTTGACTCAGCATGTTAGCCCAGCACTACAGGGATTCACGTGTAACAACAGGGTTACCCACTTAAAGGTATGTCTTTTAACTAAAGACAAGCTTAGCTCAATTTGAGCAGCTGTAGCAGCAAATAAATGCTTAATTTCCCATAAATTCTTCACAATAAAAGTTATTTTGTTGTCTAAAAGCTGAAACAGTAAAATAAACCACAGAGATTCAGTTAGAAGCTACAAAAGAACTAAAAGGTTAATGCATTAATAACACATTAACACATATTCTTTTTAACGCCACTATTTTTTTAATGTACGATTAATGCGCATTCTGTTATATTGGTCTGATCAATAGTTTGAATCAGAACCGAGCTTCCCTGTCACCCGACAATATAAAGGTTTATCTGTTTAAGCAACTGGCTCATTGCAAAAACAGAAGTATAGGAGGAGGGAGAGGAGAGAGTGCTGATCGAGCTGCAGCTCGACCTTAAACCAGGTAAAAGGCTGACCCACAGCAGAGAGAGAGAGAGAGAGAGAGAGAGAGAGAGAGAGAAATAGAAAAACACCACGTCTGTGGTGTGCGATTATTTTACTCCAAGTTTGATTTGTGTACTTTTAAATATTTAAATATTTCATGCTGATTGAATCACAAGGAGGGGGGAGTGAGTGTGACGTGTCGACCGATATAAAAACTTTATTGATGATGAATCCTGATGTTACTGTACAGTTCTGTGGTTTAAACACTATGGATTAAAATATCTTTCTCTGTTAAGTCCAAACTGACAGACGCTTGTCTTCTCCACAAAACGTTTGTCGCTGCGCTGCATTATTGTAAGTCTTGATGAAGAGTCCAGACGCTGTCTCTCCTCTTCATCTCGTCAGTTTGTATCGGTGTGCAGGTTGCTGTCTGCTATGGTCTAAAACATCCTCACTGATATAAACTGTCAGAGTGACACTGATGTAAATGATCCTGCTGCCTCAGTACAAAAACATGAATATCTTGCTCTGTTTTTTCATCATCTGAGCTGAATAAAGGTGAGGATTTTATTAAAAAAAAATAAACTATTATCAACAATAATAATACTAAAATAAACAGATAGATACATTGACTTTTTCTAAAAATACTGCTGATTCTGTAGTGTTTGAATTTTAAATCTGAAGCCTGCGGTGTGCTATAGAAACTTTTCTAATTGGCATTTTTAGTGTGTTTTGGCCTTAATGTTAAATTAAGCAGGTCAGTATGCTCATCTGTGCCTGATGGACTGATGAGTTTATCATGTTATTATTTGAACATACTTTTTTTATGCCAAGTGCAGTACCTTTGACTGTTTCTGGACAATATTTGTCATTGTTTTTGGTTAATATATTTTATTTAATAAAGTTACACTTGAATTACACTTTAAACACTTGAAAAGTATCACTTTAAGGTACATTTTGGACAAATAAAAAATGTGTGATTAATTTGCGATCGATTGACAGCACTAGTTAATACACAAACACTTTTGGTGGCCTGGTAGCTTTAGAGCGTTTGCCCCACGTATGGAGGCTGTGAGTCCTCTGCAGCAGCTGTGGATCTGACTCCTGCCTACGGCCATTTGTTGCATGTCATTCCCCCGCTCTCTCTCCCTCTTTCCTGTCATTTCTTCAGCTTCCCTGCAAAATGAAAAGCATAAAAGCCCACAACTATGTAAAACACACACAAAAAAACACAGACAGTTTTAAAAGCATTGTTTTCTCTGCTCTCCTGCACACACAAGTTCAGTTTCACAACACACATCTGTTTGAGGGGGATAAAGGTGGTCATCATGGGTTGGCCACGGTTGGTGAGACATTACCACAACATGTTTGGGGGCAGGTTGGGTGTGCTGTGGCTCCTCTCCGAAGATGGTCCATCTCAGACGCAACTCTGCATGACTCAGAGCGCTAAAAGTGGTAGTGGGAATGCAAATCAGCGCGGCTTTAAAAAAAATATGCGACTTTTAAAAAGCATTGGTCAGATTAGGAATGACAACTTGAGGAAAGCTACTTTTTGCTTGGCACCGCAGAGATTCAGTTAGAAGCTGGACATCTGCGGACAGAGTGATCTGCCATATCTGCAAAATTAATTCTGTGCTCAGGGAATTTAATGTTAAAGACCATCATGAAATAATCAATCAGTCAATTACAAATCCTACCAGAAGTTCATTTCCTGTCCTGCCCTCAATCATATGCTGGCTCCTGAAATTGGCACTCAGTCATGAAACCTGGTCTAACATATAATAGAGTTGTCAGGATTGATTGCAGATACTGGGCTCGTCCGCATAAATCACTGTCAGATAACTGGGGCTGCTGTCATAAGTAACCAAACCCTAAAGGAAACATCTTTTGGTGATGAAATACATAATATTTTTTTCTGTGCATGGGAAAGAAAGGACAAAGGGGACAGTTTAGGTAAAACAATCTGAGTATTCAAATTAATTCAGATTTTAGGATCAACTGCTGCTTAATCTATTAGGATGTTTAGGTTCAGGAGATTCAGATCATCTTTAAAGCATTAGGGTTAATCTTTATTCAAAAAGCAAGTGAGATGAGCAGAAGACAGTTAGAAATTGAGTAGGAGAGGAAAAGAAATGGAGTGCTCAGGGGTGTAGTGCATGTGAAAAGCAGCTGGAGAGGAGAGGAGGTTTACGTGGCAAGTGGAAACCATTTCAGTGTTGCGCATGGACTGAGGGAGTGTGTTTATGTGCGCAGCCTTGCTGTCTTTATTTGAGCTGCGGGTCTCCGGGGGCCGACAGGGTGTGTATGTGTGCATGAGGTTGTGTCTGTGTGGGTGTTTACATGCTGTATGTGGATATGCATGCGTGTGTGTGGGAGGACAAGGGGTTAATCTGTCCATCGGAGTTAGATGGTGGGTGGGTCAAGAGAGGTCTGTGTGTTTGTTTGTATTTGCAGATGGATAAGATTTTAAACTGGCATAGGAAATCATTAAGCCAAATGAGCACTTCCAAATCACTTTAACAAACATACAGTGTTTCAGCAGCTTTTTTCTCAATGAACAGCCCCCTCCTCCCGTCTTAAAGACTCATGCACAATGAGTCTCACAGTAGCAGAAAAATTCATTTTGTGGTTAAACCAGGTTTAACCAGGCATTTTTTAAAGTAGATGTAGTGAAACATCTTAGATGTGGCTGTTCATTTCATGGATACAGCTTAACTATCAGTGTAGATAGAAATGTTTGTTTATTTCCCAAGTTACCACTTAACTCTGGCAGAGCTCCACCCCCTCCTGCACAGAGCTGATCCAATACAGGCCGCTCTGTTTCTGATAAGTGACCATTTGTCACAATGGACTCCCACCCTGGAGGCAGCACTTAAGCTTTTTGCTCAAAACACCATTTTTCAAGCCAGAAAATGTTCTGTAGTGAATGAGATCAGAGATGTACATTTATTTATTTATTTGTAGTTTTGTACGGCGTGTCAGTTATAGGGACAAACTACAGTATGTTCTTCTTTAACGGTTTTCCTTCATGTACTAGTCGTCAAGTGTTAAAGGCGTCAGAGTTTCTGTTGGAAAACCTGATGAAGTGGAGGTTTGAAGTCCCACTTACTAAATTAGCAGTTTGCCTTTGATTCCAGACTTTTTGGAAACCTTTTGAATCAGCAACATCCAGCGCAATGATGTTACTCCTGAAGTTAAAGGTACCCTGAGGAGAGTTTTTGCTCTGGTAGCACTACGGAGCAATGTTCTTAGAAGTGGGTCTCAGCTTTTATTGTTATCATGTGCAGGGTAACAAGTTAGAGTTGGGCCGATGTAAAAATGTTGAAACTGGCTTGATATTATGGACCAGTCTGGTAATACTGAATGTTACCACTAGGTTTCGCATGTGATTCATCTGCTCCTCACTGGAACACAATGGCAGCCCATGGATAAGAGTAGAGTTGCAAGAAATGGAGAATCTCTGTCCACTGAAACACCAGAGGGGAATGTTGAGTTTGTATTAACAGCGTAATGCAGTAACTTTAACTGGGCAAATGGGAGCGGATCAGAGCAGGGCTTCGAACCTTATCTTCCCATCTGAGGACTCAGTGCTGGATAAAGGTCTGGCTCCACACATTATCATTCTGCTATTGGGAAAGAAAAAAAACGCCCCGATTTTTTTGTATTTCTCTTAACCAATCACAATCATCTACGCCCAGGATGCAGTGATGGTGCCCCAGCAAAATAGTGTTGAAGGGGAGCTTGTTTTGCTGGAACATTTGCATGTGAGAAGTCGTGCCCTGGCATTAACATGGCTAAATCTCTGCAAAAGATAAAGTAACAGCTGCTAGCATGTTAACATTCACACCATTAGCCTTTCATGTGTTAATTAGCCATTTTTAGCGTGGCATGGAGGTTGTTATTGCTTACTGGGGATTTCAAAAATGCAGATACCAGATGCAGTACTGCCGACTGAAACAAGTTGTCCAATGGCAGGCTTGTACCCACAGAGTACATCTGGTGAGTCAGACTACTAAATTACTGACAGCTCTGACAAACTATAGCCGGCTAGCCACCTAGCAAACAGTCAGGGACAGGGTTATATCAGAGTAATATTGTACAGGGAGAATAATGGGGTCATTGTTTATTAATTTTCCAGCAATATATTTGACAAGCAAGTTTGCAATGTTTACATGTGCTGCACAGACCGCTCAAATCCCACGATACCTACTAGTGCTGGAACACACAAGCAAACCACTCAGTGGTGAGTTTCAGTTTGCTGTTTTGTTCTCCAAAGTTGTGATTTATGTAGGTAAATGCTGCATCATAATTTTAACCATGTAAGTAAGGTGGCTGTTACATTTCTTGAAATCAGCTGTACTTTTTTTAATGCCATTGCGGGCCTAGCATTGAACATCATACAGGATGTGCAGAGCTGTGAGCCTCAATAGCACTTGATTATGTATCAGAAAGTTATTAGTGAACAAATGCCTGTTCAATCAGTTTGCGTAATATCAAACTGCTTAAGTTTGTACACTAGATCGGACCAGTAGAATCAACCCAACCCTAACCCAACTGTGATGGTTTCATGTTTGACAGTTGTTGGTGGTGACCTGTGTAAATGATCTATTTAGAAAGATCATCAAAAAATTACTGTGAGAATCAGCAGATCAAGTGAGGATAATGAAGATATTCATGTGTTTTAACAGGATTGTGAAGGCTGTCTTACTGTAAGATGATTTTAGGGAAAGTTTCTGTACTATTTGTTTGTGGTCTGCCCCTTCTCCCCCAGGGCCACATACTGATTCAATGACATGAGTACATCTGTACTACATTGAACAGCAGTCCTGTGTCCTTTTCTAATCCAACTGCACATCTGCTGCTGATGAGCCAAACAAAGGCATTGCACTTTGCCAAATTTTACTCCTCTCAATCCAGATCTGCTCTCATAAAGTTACCCCAGGGTTCAAAATATGGCACTGAGACATAAAGGCCTGTGCCAACTGAGCTATCAACCAAAATGCTTGATGCTGAAAAATCTCTCACGGAGAAAAATTCCTTGGTACAAATGGGTAGACTAGACTCCCTGGTTTCCTCCTCTTGGTGATGAATTATTGCAAAGTTCCCTACTGTCATCATCTTTGGATGGAGCTGATGATGGGTGCGTGGGGGTGGAGGTGAGGGTTGGATGGAGTTGGGACGCCTGGGAGTGCAAGGGTGGGAGCAGGAAGCACATGTATAAATCTGAGTGAGGAGAGACATAAACACAGAGAATGGCTAATAGGGCTATCTGGTGGAGGCCAAGAATACTTTTCTTTGCAAAGCTCATAAATACTTTAGATATACGCTGTGCATATACATGCTCTAAAGTACACATGTAAACACACATGCAAGCTCACACATACTATGATGTATCTATCATATGAACTCAAGTACCCCATCATTGACACCACCCATCATTTTCCAAATGTGTTTATTTGAATATAATAAACTTAATATAATTTAATTATCAGTGATTTAAAAGTCAATATTTTTATAGTGTTTAAACTGTCAGTGTAAAAGTCAGTTCGCATTTGTACAAGTACTGCTTGGAGTAACAGATGCTGGATGTTCCTCCATTTATCCATTACATTTAGATAACTGTATCAACCATTTATCCATTACGTTTAGCTAACTATATCGACCAGTGTTCACTGCTCTATAACACTTGTATATGATGCAAAATCATCTTTTTTCAGGTGATTTCAAGTGTCTGATTCTGTAACATCATGATGCATTTCTTTGAAACCTTGATTTGTCCATAAAGCTCATTTTATACTCCGCTCCCTTTACACGCACTTCATTTGAAATTAAACTTATCCTGTCCAAGGCTGTTTCCCCTCATTTTTCTCACACATGTTCGCCTTGTTCTGGCTCTGTCGTCCTGCTGTTGCAAAACATTTCATTTCCTGAACGAGGCTGAAATATTAGCTTTTGTTTTTCAGGCCTATTGACTTTGCTGACAGAGTCTTTACTCACTGACCTCAGGTCTCAGATTTACAATTCACTCGCAGCAGTAGTTAATTACGTGTTTTAGACTCCTCCATTTACATCATTTGACATAGATTATGGTTTTAAGCCCATCTGTCTTGAAATGACTTTGTTGACAAGTGTGCTTTTTTTTTACTTTTTTTTTTGGATAAGATAATGTCCAGGAGAGAATATTCATTTGAAATTGGGTTCCTGACAGATCACTGTTATATTTCAAGGCCAGATAAAGCATTAAGCAAAGGCACAGAATAAATCCACAGGTTTTCTATTCATTGTGGTTTGAGTAGAAGGAAAATTACTGATCGTGAAATGTGGAGTAGCTCATTTAAATAGCATGCAGTAAAGACCATATACAGTATAATGACTGGGAACTTGATCCTCACATGTTCAAATTCCCAAACTGCATACAAAATTTGTGATATCTGGAAGACGCAATTGAAAATGCCCTAAATCAAAATGCAGCACAAGTACACAACAAATGTATTACCCTAATTACACATGAAGTTTCCTATTTTCTCACTGGTAAAAATCGTTTAATACTTACAGCAAAGCATGTTTGAGTCAGTCATCTTATGTCCTCGTTGAGCCTATACTATTAGCGATCAGCGTTAATTGATCTGTGAATTAAAACGAACAGCTCAACCACACATTTCCATGAAATGTGTCAACAGAAATACCAGTGTCTGCTGTAACTAAAGTAATTGCTGTCAAATTATACTTTGAAGAACAAAGCAGTACCCAGAATTTAAATAATATGTTCTTTCCAGTGTTTCTGCACCCAACTTTGTGGTTTGACAAAACATCTTGCACAAATAACGTGAAGCTTCATAAACCACAGCCCAGCCACAGTAATCCAGTGTCAGACTCTTTGGCAGTTTTAACATTTGAGATGCTAATGGTGCTGAGTTCATCTTCATAAGTTATGAGGTCTTTGACATACTTCCTGAGCTGAATGCAAAATATTATCCAGATAGAGAAATGTTAATCTTAACTTGAAGTACGGTTGCCAGGTCAGCTCTTTGGAGAAATGGCAGCTTAATCCAAGTTGTCTCAATCATTCCTTATCTGAGCCTCAAAACTTCCGTCTATTGGACTGAATACTTCTCAGTTTCCATCCTCAGGATAAAACAGAATTACTTTTTCCACTGTGTTTACCACATTTTGAAAAAAAGAAATGTTTTATACGAGCTTTGCTTTTCTCTTCTTCTTGTGACATTATCCTCCTAGAAATATTTGCTGATTGTGTGAATCAAGAGCTCACATAATTCATTTTTTTGTCACATGTCTGATGGTAGTAAAAGCAGCATATGGAGCAATGTCACCATAAATAAAGATTATGATCTCTGCTGTGTTTTTATTAATGCATTCCCTTTAGCTAACTATTTCAACCATTTATCTATTTGGCCTACTTCTAGTGAACAGTTTTAATCGTTTGTCCATTTCCTTTTGCTAAGTTATTCAACCTATCTATTATTTTTTAGCTATTTCAATTGTTGATCAGTTACCTTTAGCTTATTATTCCAACCAATTATCCAGTGTTTTTAGTAAATTCAACCATTTATCCATTGCTTTTAACTAAATAGTTCAACATTTATAAAGTACCTTTGGCAAACAATTTCAGCTATTTATCAGTATTTTTAATTAGACTCTTTCAACCTTTTGTCCCTTACTTTACGGTAACTGTTTCAACCAATTAATCTGTAACTGCATTATGATCTCTACTGTGTTTTTAGATCGTTTAGTGTTATTCAAACACCATAAAAGTACATTGTGAACCTGTTGCCACAGCATTAATTAAAGTACAAACAGATATAATCTGAAGTGTGCAGACAGTAGTTGCCGTCTGTTTGCAGCTTTGAACTCAGTGGTCAGCAGAGGCTCTTGTTAATGTGTGAACTGAATGTCAGCTGGGGTTGTGTCTGGATTCCAGCTGACGCTTGTTAGATCTGCTTTAGTTCCTTCAGTTATGCTTGCTTTAAGGATTTTTCATGATTAAGACTTCAGCTGGGCTCAGTTAATGCAGCCTTATTCATGTGTGGAGAAAAATGTGGTAGATAGATTTGTAGATATGTTGTAGATGAAATAAGGGCTCTCAAAAGTATGGAAGTATTGATACTTTTTCTTAGCTAACTCTTTCAACCATTTATCCATTACATTTAGCTGGCATGATTTTATCAATTCATCACTACTTTTAGCAAACAATTTAATCTATTTTAACCCTTTTTTTATACCAGTGTTTGATCAAAGTTTAACATTCTGCTTTTTGACAACTCTAATTTGTAGTATAATGGCCACTTTATGCTTATGCATGTTTACAAATTAAATCATGCTTTTCTGTCTGAAAAATCCATTCCTTTAGTTCGTAGTGAACCAAAACTAAGTCACTGCTGGTGTTTATATGGTTAACCCAGCGAAGTAGAGAAAGGAAGGTTTCCATTGGCTGGGCTGCACGCTGTAGTCAGAGCTCTAGTGTTTCATGGAGACAGAGGGCCATCCCTCTGAGCACAGCTCCAGCCCCTTCATCTGGTTCTATTTAAGGCCTCTAGTGCGACTCTTATGATTGGCGTACACAACCCCCTACTCTTTCTCCAGCTCCAGCCCCAACTGAGGAGAAGGAGGCTTTTTAGCAGATGGTTTATTTTCCAAGGGAAACCATTTCTTTCTCTCACTCTACTGTCCTGTCCTCAGCTGGCTTTAGCTCACTTTTCTATCGCTGCTACAGCTCGCTCTGCTCTCTCATTGCTGCTCCTCTTTGCACTGTGTTAATGTGCCGACCTGCATCTACTGACCCGGCTCCAGCTTTGTTGGACATCCAGGATGAGGCCGCTTCAGTAACTCAAAATGGATTTTCTGCACTTGACTGCTTGATCCTTCACTTTTTGAAGGGAGATTGTTTTCCCAGACTTTCAGCATCTCCGTTGCCCTTGTTGCCGGGCTGGAGGGGGATGCAGCTCTATGGCTAGACTCTCAGGAAGATGCACTGAGCCCTGTGAATATTGTGATTGGCTGAGCTCTACAGACAAAGTGGCCTATGGCACAACGGGTGCCCGGCAGTCGTTCCCGTGGACCTATGGCTGGCAGCTGGTTGACATCATGTTTTTTCCCATCAACCCCAGGTCTGGATGCTTCGGATCCTATGCTCCTGGAACAGTATGTGGTGGTGGCCAACTATGAGAAGCAAGAGCCTGCAGAAATCAGCGTGCAAGCAGGCGAGGTGGTCGACGTCATTGAGAAGAGCGAGAGTGGTGAGTAATCAAAACAAATGTACAACACTGACATGTTAAGCAGGAACAGGCAGCATGCATGTTGTGTGTATGCTTTCATGATTCAGTCCATAGTTCCTCAAACATGCTTCCCTTCTCCCCAGTTCAACCCTCTCACCTCCTTTGTCCACAGCCTGCTAACTGTTACTTAGCCCCATCTGGAGGCTCACTTTGGCCTACAGTCAGCCCTGTTTTTTCCCACTGTTGGTTTAGGCTGTGGGCCAGAATGTTGCCTCTAGCAAGAGGAATGTCTTCCAGACTCGTATTAATTATTCCACCTCACTTTAATGGAAAGCCAGCAAGACATGCCGGATTTACAAATGCCAGCTGCAGAGAGTCCTTAGTCAGCTGTTTAACCTCTGGAAAGAGCGCGCAAACAAGGCCAAGATCATGTTTTAGGTTATATGTGATTCACTTTGACAATATTTAATGGTTAATGAGTCAGTAGCACGCTGACGTAAAGCACAATTTCATGATATTCTAGGAATATGCTGTAATGCCTTTAGGAACGTGCATCTGTTGTTGGTGGAAGAAGACAAAAGAATGACCTCATTTTTTTTTTTTTCAAATGTAAAGTAACAGAAATATAATATTTTTTTTAAAGGACACCAGAAAAACTATTTGTAGTGTAGTTTTATATTGTTTGCTATCGATAAAGCTGCAATGATTAGTTGTTTATACGATTATTCAATCCAAAGAAAATTAGTTGACAACTATTGTGTGAAAATACACGTGAACATGAATCCAACATACAACCCCAATTCAAAAAAAGTTGGAATATAAAAGGTAAATAAAAACAGAATGCAATGGCTTGCAAAAAACAACATGGTTCAAAAAAAGTTGTGACAGTGTTATATTAACTCAGTAAGCATTTGGGAACTGATGACACTAATTGTTGAAGTTTTGAAAGTGAATTTCTTTCTCATTCTTGCTATATATATGGCTTCAAATACTTAACAGTCCAGGTGTCTGTGTCTGTCATATTTTTTTTTTTGGTTTATAATGCACCACTCATTTTGGGAGACAGGTCTGGACTGCAGGCAGGCCAGTCTAGTACCTGAACTCTGTTACTATGAATCCACGGTATTGAAACACGTGCAGAATGTCTTTTGGCATCATCTTGCTGAAATAAGAGTCTCTGAAAAAGATCTGTCTGAATGGCAGCATATGTTGCTCCAAAACCTGTAGGTACCTTTAAGCTTTAATCGGGCCTTCACAAATGTTAGCCATGATGCCATGAGCACTAACACACCCTCACACAGACACGTTTTCCAAAAACAATCTGAAATGTGGACTCTTGGGCACAGAGAACTCTGCTGCATTTCTGGATGTCGTTGATGTATGACTTTCTGTTTGCATGGTATACTCTTAACTTGCATTTATAGATGCAATGACAACAGTCTTACAAAGTGTTCCAGAGCCCATGCAATATCCTTTATACAATTCTGTTCATTTTTAATGCAGTTCTTAATGTAGAGTGTGAGGCGAATGTACCTAACATTAGCCATACTGCTCACTTAGCATCTACAGGTAAATGCAAAGGAGAGAGGACCCAAAAATATTAAATGCAACATATGTATGGAGTCCCTGCTCTTTCTGTCTATCAGCAACGGGGTCCATGGCCTGAAAATGTTGAAGACTCGTGAACTAATCGATTAATCATGAAAATAAATAAATAAATTGATGAATTGATAATGAACATAACATGGCCTAGCTATTAATATTATGAGTATCAAATCGTGTGTCTTGATATACTAAAACAGTCAAGTTTCACTGGTCTAAGCACCTGCCTGAATCACTTTTATTTTAAAGAGAATTTACCATATGAAGGACAAGAGTGACTGGAGAGCTATAGGGCCCAGTAACAGGTTCTGACGTTCAGCTTTAATGGCGTGCTGAGACAGTAAAACTGTAATGGGACTCATGTGTTCTTCAGAGAGAGGATGGGGGGAAGAGAGATGGAGGAGGAAGCAGCGACCGGGAAGGCAATGGGCCTTGGGTTTCATGATGGGTGTGAGGGAAAACGCCGTGCCACACTGGCCTCAAGGAAGAGGGTCCGTAGAGTGAGATCGCTTTGAAGTGTCATGTGTCCTGCCTTCGGGTTCGTGTATTTGTTTTCACTCCCTGCTCCAGTAGGATTTCAGCTCAATGGGGAGCCACAGTGAGGCGGATATTCCAACACCTTGAAGTCCTTTTATCGGGGGCCTTACATGAGAGCTTTCCTCCATGAGCTGTACAATGTCAGAAATAATGGTGCTAACTAGAACCATCAAGTGTTCTTTGGCTTGTCCCAATAGGACGTCTCTCGTTGGTTCCTGGTAGAACCTTAAAGATTCTACCAGCAACCCTTTCAGAGAGTTCTACCTAGAACCATCTGTGAAAGGTTTTAGCCAGTGCCCCCTATGAGAGGTTCTAAAAAAGAACTCTTCTCTGGGGGTTCTCTGTACCTTGTCTCTCTCTATGTTCCAAGGATGGTAACAAGAACCCGCCCAGAGAGTTCTACCGAGAACCCTTTTATATTTCAAGGATTTATCTTGAACCCACCCAGGGGGTTCTATTGAGAACTCATTAATATTCCAAGGGTTTTGTCAGGAACCCATCCAGGAGGTTTTACCAAGAACACTTTCATATTCCAAGGGTTTATCTTAAACCCACCTAGGGGGTTCTACAGAGGACCTTTTTATATTTTATATTTTCATTATTTTTTTGGAAGAAAGAGTTTCTCAAGGATTGTTGAAATCCCTTAAGAGGTGCTTTGTCAGGAGTTCTTGGATGAATGGGGTTCTCACTGGAACCCTTATTTTTACAAAGCAACCATGACAAACTGTTTCTTCAAAAAAGCTTTCTTCATAAAAGTGGTTCTGGGTTGAACCTCAGCCCTTCAGGAAGAACCCTTTTGGAATCCTTATTCCTGAGAGTGTAGAGGCTCCTTCTTTGTGTTTTTCAGCTGACCACTGTGCAAAGTTACAGCGGTTGATCTGGGTGTTGATGATCCATGCAGAATGTGAAAGCCATGCACTTCAATGGTCTCGTTGCAGATTTATGATTTCCAGGCTTCCGTGTTATTGCTGTGGCTTAGTTTCCATGTTATTATTGCTTTGTTTCATCCTCGTCTCTGATGCCGGCTATATTTTGTTGCCACTCTCGCCTTCAGCTCATTCATACATCTCTGGTTTGGTTGGATTTGTCACGAGTTTCTAGAAAGCAAAACAGTAGACTCCAGCAGGCTTCTTAAAACACATCCTAAGGCTCTTTGACAGTTTTATTATGCACTGACGGACACTTTCACAGACATCTGAAGTAAATACAACCCTCCACCCCCTTACATCTTGCCATGGAGACCGTTTCCAGCAGCACAGCTAGCATTTAACTGAAATCTCAACACCTCCTGCATTGGAAGTCTGCTAAATCTGCTCTATTTGGCAGGGTGACATCACTCCACATCCCTCTGCCAATACTAACAAGACCAGGTGTGTGCTAAGAAGATTTCAGAGCTCATTTGATTTAGCATCCATTCCCTTGCAGGATAAGTACAAACCCTTTAATGGCTTCTGACAGATTGATCTCTGTATTACAGAGCTAAGTGTGCTGAGTTAGAGCTACTAAAAGGTGTCTATTACATTTGTAATGATAAAAGGGTTTTTTATTGAGCCTCCAGTCACATATTTTCCTTTAAAGCCATGCAGATTTAAACCAGTGTGCATGCAGAGTCTTTGAGTGGAAAATATCTGTATGCTGTCATATTGCTATCTACACTCTTAGAAACAAGGGTTCCAAAAGGGTTCTTCCTGAAGGACTGAGGTGCCCAGAGCCATTTGCTCCTGAAGAACCCTTGGTTAAAGAAAGGGTTTCTAAGACAAAGGGTTAAGAAAAAGAACTCTTTTGTCAAGGGTTCTGTGCACCATAATATAAGGGTTCTCAGAAGAACCCCCTTGTTGGATTCTGGATATGTATAATTGCAATATAAAAAGGTTCTTGGTGGGTTCTTTTTAGTACTCTTACCTGTCCTCCATGGAACCATTACACCATAGAGGCATTCTCTGTAGAAACTATTATGGGGGGTTCTGAGTGCAACCTTTCACAGATGTTTCTAGGTATAACCTTTTATGTTGGGTTCTAGGTAGAAGACTGAATGAACTGAATGAAAGGATTTAAAGTGGAACCCTTATGAAAGGTTCTATCAGGAACCAAAAAGGGCTCTTTTATGGGAACAAGCCAAAGAACCCTTTATGGCTGTGGTTAGCATCTTTATTTCTGAAAGTATAGTTTGTGGGTCTGACTGCTTTTATATGAGATTTTTACACAAAGGTGTTAGAGTGCAACAGTGACACATCTAGAAATGGAAAACTACAGCTCCATATTATTTTTGCCATTCACCCCAGTCCTCCAACAGAAGTCCTGCTGTTAAAGCTACTGTACCATAGACTGTGGCTGTGACTGCTGCCCAGTGCAGTTATCGACTTTTCCTTACCTTGGATTAGATAATATATGCCTTTGACGGCGCTAGTGAATCTAGGTCAGACCTATAAGCGAGCTCAGCTTTCTCCACTTTTCCAGCCTGCTGTCCTGAGCCAAGGCAGTATTTTCCATCGCACTGGCTTGACGATACAGTTTGTGTCGTGGCCTTTGTTTCCGTCAGTACAGTAGTTTATATTGATTTCTGGTTTGTTGGGTTTGAAGTAGGTAAAATAAGGTAGAGCAATGACTGCTTGATGTTTTGGTGTAGCATTCAGTTTTTTTCTGCAGTAATACTTAAAGGGATAGAATCAAAAATACATTTTTCCTCTTACCTGTTGTACTGTTTATCCATCTAGATTGTTTTGGTGTGAGTGAGAGAGCCATAGAGATGTCACTTAGATATAATGGCACAAGATGGCTAGTGTTGCTCAAAGTGCCAATGAAATACACAGGTGTCTCTTTCCAGAAATCCTGACCCTCAAAATAATCCACAGACCTTGTTGTGAGCCGTTGTGTTGTGAGTTGTTTTCTTTCTAGTTGAAAGAAAGTAGTTCCAGGGCTCTGACAGTATGGATTTTTCCAAGCAACATATTCCACGGGATGACCACATCAGCTTTAATAATTAAGTTTTATGGCAATGAGTAAGTGTGTGCAGTATGCAAGTGAAGTAGAGCAAGCAGCAGACTGCCGGTGCTGCTTATAGCTGAGCAGAAACTAGAACTTTTAAGTAAGTTGTCAGCCTGGCAGTAAATGTACAGTTCAGGTTACAGTGTGTCAGTTAATAAACACAGCAGCTTCTCAAGATCAAGAAAAGTTATTTTCCAACTGCAGGAAATGTTTGCTGTAAGCTGAACAGGAAAGGCTAACATTAAGTTAATGCTAACACTAGCATTGTATCTCAGCATCTGCTCCAGTATGATCTTATCCCTTGTAGAATCTTTGTATTCCCGCCTTAAACTGCAGCCGTCTTTTGGTGACGTGGTAAATAAATCCTTCTGTAGTATTTATTATTATTTTTCTGTATTAAACAGCATGTTAGAATGTTGTTAGCCGCCCACTGGCAATCCCAATATGCCATGGGTAGAGTCTGTTGACCACTCAGAGGCTGTGTTCCTGACTTTTAAACCAATCAGAGGCTTTGTCGAGACACTGGTGTTGAATTTTTCAAATGTATTTTTTGGCACTCTGAGTACTACAAGCTGTGTGCCACCTAGTCCCATTACACTGGAGAGAGTGCAAACATCTCTACGGCTGATATCTCTGCAACTTGCACCAAAATAATCAAATTGGCTAAATAGTACTCCAGGTAAGAGGAAAAAATATGTATTTTTGATATGGGCTATGAACTGTCCCTTTAAAACAAAGGAGTTACTATTTGCTGAAGCCCATAAAAATAAACACAATCTAAAGGGGGCAAATGAAAATATTATAGATGTTGCATTTTAGTATTGTCATATAACTAATTAGAATTTGTTTTATAATGATCAATTCTGTCCTCACTCCCTCTGCAGCTCTTTTATTTGTCTATTTTATGAGAGTTTGCCAGGGGGAGATGCTGGCTCAGGAGGAGAGAGTAGTGCAGGGAGAAACTCGGGAGAAAATGGAAAAAGACATTTCCTGCCAAAGTTAGTGGTTCAGAGAGGTTGGTTCATTATAATGGCTTAATGGATCCTCCAGGATGCCTCCTCAGTTTACACTATACAGAAGAGATGTTAACCAAAGCTAAGCTAGCAGCCTTGTTGGTCAGTTCAGATGCTCTGTATTCAGTGGTTTAAACTTTGCCCTTTAATGGGGCAGTATGTCGGAAGGGGAAAAAATAATTTGCAGTCACTTCTGGAAATATTGTACTTATTGCAACCGTTTTTTCTACATCTCAAGGGCAGCGTTAGACGTGTTGTGCCCAGTTTGGTGTATAAAATCTCTCTCTGTGGACCAGTTTGGGTTTAACTTGTCTACATTCCAAGCCCCGATCAGCCTCTATGAATTACAGTTTGCCCAGTGAAAGCCAAGGAATGCCTGTCTGTTTTGGAGAGGCCAGCTCAGATCCTTCAGTCCCCCCGGCTCCCCCAAGACCCCCTGGCACCACCCATGTACAGTATCCGTTGAATCTCTACTGCTCCACCCAGCTCACTTGCCGGGTGGAGTAAGTCAAACTTCAGGAAGAGCCCAAGGGTCACTTACAAAGACAGTTGGGTACTAAAAAGAACTTTTCTATTTTGTTGATTTTGGAGCCCCCTGTGGACAAAAGCATCAGTGGTTCCACCATAATAGTCACGATCTTTAACGTCAAAAATAAAATGATCTAAATAAAAATCTCCTCCTGCTTCTTTTTAAGTGGCTAACTCATCTGATTTCAAGAAGAATCTGGCAGGCATTAAGAATAACTATATAGGAACAGACAATTTTCTTACTGTTCGCTTATGTTGGTCATATAGAGGCATCAATATGAAATTGAGATGGTTTAATAACCAGTTAAAAACTCCTTGTTGTAGCTTTGTTTGACAAATCTGAGCCATACAGAACTGAGAGGTAAAAGAGGTATCCTGCAGGTGATGTTCAGCTGTCTGCTTGAGAGCCTGTTGAGACTGCTTGAGTCCAATTCTGGTAGATTAAAGCATCAGACTGCATTGGAAAGTCTGTATTATTGTAACCAGCTCGTGGTATGCAGGTCTCTGCAGTCTGTGTCAGGAGGAGGGATAATCCAGAGGAGTGGTACTGGCACTAGTATCGGATCCGTACTCAATTATTCGTGCAGAGTTCTGGTATTTGAATCAGTACTGGGAAGAAAATAATATAAATTCTGTAAAGATGTTCATGTGCCCTTGAGAATAAATCAGTCTGGTGATCCCTTAACTGTTTATCAAGCACCACCACCAGCATTTAGCTCAAAGCAGAGCCTCACAGAACCACTAGCTAACTTATGCTAACATAAGCTTGTAGACCCCAGTCTACAGTATTTATTGTTTGATCTGGGACACACTCCCTAGATGCTCATATTCATCCTGCACAGATCACTGTGTATGAGAATGACAGTTAACTTGTGCCTAGATAATGGCACCAAAGGATGTGATGCCATAATAATCGGTTAGTTAATGAAAGAGCTGCAATCTCTTTGCAGATTTTAGCATCAGTATTCTCTGCAAGTGTGACAGCATCATGTACTCTGTCCTTTCCAATGTTTCTGTCTCTGATACACAGGAGGATTACAGACAAGGTCAACGTTAAGCTTCCAGTGCTGCTGCTACTGCTCAAACCTTCGGTTTCCCAATTTGGTATGTGCAGTTTCAGCAGGAACATGTTTTCTTGTATAAAAGAGGAAAAACCCTATAATTCTTGTCAACGAACCACCGAAGACATGATGCAGAAAACTTGCCAAGTGTTAAATGTCTTTTTTAAGCTGAAGTTGCAGCAGCAGATGGAAGACACATTATCCACTCATAGTAATCCCCATCCTGCACATTCTTTCAGCTTACCATAGGAAGCACTAATGACTGTCTCAAGAAATTAACCTTATCCTGTATTTTTAGATATGGAAACTCAAATGGGAGGTTTGTAAGTGGCATTTCAGCAGAGGAGTCAACTGCGGTATTTTTTTTTTTTGCATCTTGTCACAGAGTGAAACGCTGTAAAAACAAAAAAGTTGAGAAGTCCACCTACTTCAGTAGATTTGTGAGTTTGTGAGTTCAAACTCTTAATGTTTGCTGAGATAACTGAATTTTATTCTTTAGATAAATTTTAATGTTTGAGTTTTGGAAACCCCCAAAAAGCTGTATTCAATTAATTGATTTGTTGTTTGCTCTATAAAACATGAAAAATTGTGAAAAATGTCAATCAGTGTTTCCCAAAGCTCAATGTCTTGTTTTGCCCACAACCTAAAGATATTCAGTTTACTGTCATAAAGGACTAAAGAAACCAAAAAATATTCACATTTAAGAAGCTGAAATCTGAGAATTTTGACTTTTTTCTCAAAAAATCACTCAAACCAACTAATTGATTATCAAAATAATTGTCGATTAATGTAATAATCAATTATTAATTGATCAGTCATTACAGCTTTAGTTACTAATTTAATTTTCAAGCACCCAAATATGTCATGTTTTTGAGATACATTTTTGAGAGGTTTAAAAAAAAAGTTTATCTCAAGAAGGAAAGTAAATTATCTCAACAAAAGGTTATAAATCAGCAAAAAGAGGCTGAGTTTTGCCTTGAAATTCTGAGTTTTCTCAACTTTTTTTTTTTTTTACAGTGCAGAGGGGACAAAGAACAGGAGCAATAACATTATTTAAGAGCACAAATATTGGTAATAATAGCGTACAGAAATCAGTCTGTGGTGCCAAAAAGGTGCCTCTGTGTCTCACTCAAGAATTGACCATTGAGTTAAAGCAGTATTCTACAAGGTGGGCTTTCAAGAACTCAAGGACTGCAGTGTCTCCAAATCAGCAGAGTGCACACAAGCTGTGGGCCATAGCTCCATTCAGACCATGAGGGGATCCATTCAGAGGCTGGGAGGGAGAGAAGGTTGTTCCTTAGGTCAACATCAGCTCTTGAAAGCTGTGTTGTGCTGTTTTTGCCCCCCCAGTCACCCCCGTCGTCCCGCCCCCGTACCAGAGCCACTCAGGTAATTGAAACCCAGTGTTTTATGAAAACTGGAAGTGTGTGTATTGGACTGGATACCTTCCCCCTTGTGCTTTGATACTGGATCCACTGTTAATGAATACAGAAGCTGGAAATGAATGGGGTTTTCTCCTGCTCTACTCAACAGTGGTGTCAGATATCTGCAGGACTGCTGAGCCACTGCATTCCTCATCATTTCAGCTCGTGAAAAAAAAAGCCTCCTTGAGCTGCTGAATCTGTGGTTCTCATATTCATGCGAGATGTGTAGAAATCTTATGTGAGTATTACAGAGTTACTCCAAAGCACAAACCAATTATGAATTTCAGTGCAGTTTAAGGTCTATTTGTCTTCATGATAAATTTGTGGGGATGAGTGGGATATTAAAGAGCATTGCAGTGTCACCCTGTGTTACGTATGCTTTTGCTCAGGTATTAGACTTGATTGATTGTGTATGTACATTGCAGTTTTGTTTTATAGGTCAAACCCCAAATGGGGTAAATCTAGTTTCTTGTTGCAGCTGAGAATCTGTTGTTGATTACAGTAAAAATGAAGCACAAGTCTTAAAGCTGATAGAGTTTCCAGATGGCAGATACTGTACGAGCGACACATAGAGCTCAGACAAGCTGCTCACTCTCATCAGTGTATGTCTCTCCACTGTATCTGCACTCACAGAGATAGAATACAGGTTAAGCGAGACTCCATAAAAGTCTGGAGCAAGCATCTGTTTTAATGTCTTACTTTATCTTTGCAGAGATATCTGTCTCGGTCGCATTTTTCCATCTGGTATTGTAAAAAAAAACTTGAAAGTTGCATAACCAACATTGATTTTCCTTCAATATACTGTACAATCAGTTAGATTTTGTAATGTTTTGCTCATAGTTAGGTGTAGTACTTTTCAAAATAAAGTTACAAAGTGCTTCACTGAAAATTAAAAAAAAACAGCAGATAAAACGGCACTGATAACATCACAGATAAAGAGGCGCTAATAAAAACCCAGTGATCACAAAACACTGAGGAATAAAATAAAGTTAACAAATGTTAAATGGCAATAGTAGCTTGGTATAATTCAGTGACTTAGTATATTAAAGAATTTATAAATGGCTTCCTATAAAAGAAGGTTTTATGAAAGGATTTAAAAAGATGCTAATGATGTAGCCTGTCTCATTTCAACGGGCAGTGTTTTCAGTCTGAGGGCTCTAACAGCAAAGCTACAGCTACCAGCCCATTAGTTTAGCTTAGCACAAAGACTGGAAACAGATAGACTGGCTCTATCAGTGGTAAAAAGCTAAAAAAAAAAAAAAAAAAGAAAAAGCTTACTGATAAACACATTGTATGTAATTAGTTCAATCTGTATAAAAGATGAAGCGTAAAAATAAAAAAATTCCATTTTACAGTAGGGTCATGTATCTCTTGGCTGGGACCAGTTGTTAGTCTATAATGATACACTGCATAATAAATCGCCTCCATGAAGTCCCTCCCCTTCCAGCGCGCCCCATGGGACCTTACTTTGGATAATATGGGGGACCATGGGGATTGACGCACTTTTGGAGCATCCTCAAGTGGCCATTCAAGGAACTGCAGTTTTTAGCACTTTTTTTTTCCAAAATGTCATACTTTTGCTTTAAATCTCTAAGTCTGAATTAGGCTGACATTGTCATTTTCTTCATTTCTATTACAGAAGCAGGCATTTAACTTAATACAGCCAGAGTTTTGCACCTCTCAGCAGGATATTGAAGTATAAACTTAGTTACAACTTGCCCTCAGCTCTGCTTAGAACATCCATTTTTTCTTTCTGTCCTTGTAATACAACAGTGTTGTCAAGACAAACTGTTTGGTTTCTCGCTTTCCGAGTCTGTGATGTTTGAGGTTGGTGTCTGTGGTTGTGATCCTATGGTGTGATGGTGTTATATGAGACCTCCAACAGAGGGCTGTGGGTTTAGCTATTGTCTTATGCAACCACTGACCCCAAAACGTTTAGGGTTACAAAAGTAAACTCTGCTTAAACGCTTTAAAAGCTTTTTTGATTTACTCAGGATGTTGACTAAGTAGCTATAATCGTAATATTGAATAATGTTTAGCAAAGTGTATTGCCAGTCAGCATTTGGCTGTGTTATTTTTTTTCCCTTTGTGGTTGAAACTCTGCACCAGCTTTCCAAGATTTTTAACTTTTCCTTACGTGGATTAAGAGGCAGTGAGACTTGGAGGAAAGCAGGATGTGACATCGGCTGATGAGAAACAGAGAAAGAGATGATAACAAAGCAGAGATAAAGACAGAGGTGTAGCTTTGTAATGCATGTCAGCACTAGACAGTTGGTGGATCAAATCAGGCAAATGCACAGATAAAGATGCACATGTACGAACATATACCCTCGCACGTATTTCCAGACATAAGGTATGCTTCCTTCACCTTTGTTCCTCCCACGTCTGTACATATAATCCCTGCCGTCCGCAAACGAGAAAGAAAGATTGCATTCCTCCACTGATCTCATTTCCATCATCTGCTGTTTCATCTTTCAGCAGCTCGATCCACAATTAATTCACCCTTCGCTGTTCACCCAGCTTTACTTTAAACTTCACTTTCCGAAAAAAAAACCCCACTGCAGTCTTGGCAGCGGAAGACCCACAAAACAGCTGTTTCTTTTGTAATGACCTCAGTTTATGGTGAGTCATCATGAAGAATGTACAAATGATAACCCTGTTAAATATGAAATTAAGAATCACATTCTTTCCCCAGCCCTGATGGAGAAATATTCCAGAGGATATATGTGACAATTATAGGGTCATTTCATTTGAAATCTAAATATATGACCTATAGATTGAATGAGTTCATTTTCACCACATGGTTTCTGAAAGTTGGATTTTAATCATTATTTGTTGCCTGTCAAGGATACGACAAGATAATCCTCAGCTGCAAGGAGAGAAATAAGTACAGATGAATAGAGAACTTAAAAAACAAATAGCAGTATATAAAATTAAAACTAGAATAGAAGATAGAATTACACAGAGCAAACAGCAATAGGAAATAGCAGTACAAATATAGTACCCACAACTGCTGTGTGTGCTTGGGTGAAAAGTGCAATGCCATCTCAAGCCAGATGACATACTGTAGAGGTGAGATTAGTAGCAACAAAGTCAGCTAAGTATCATCAACTTGTGGAAGCTCAGGCAGGCTGCAGGAACACTGCAGGAGCTCAAGACTAGCACAACAATGTAAACTGATAAAAAACAGCAAGTCCTATACTGTGAGTTAATTAGCTGTTTATAACTGTTAATTTTCTGTCAAGGAAAAGGGCATGACTGAACCCATTATCCTGAACACCGAAGCCCAGTGCTCTGAAAATACACTTTCAGCAGTTGGAGTTCAGTGACTGCCTGCCAGGCTCCATTAACAAATTGCTCAATTTAGCCGTTGTAAACATCTACTCCTTCTGATAGATTATTAATGATTTATTGTGACTCATAAACAGACACTAAGTCATTCAGGGAAATTTCGGCATTAATTTGAACTTTAATTAACACGAAATGGACAAAGAAAAACAGTTATTCAAGGCCTGAAAAGGTATTTCAGACAAGCATTTCAAGTAATTCAACTTGGCATGTTGACTAAATCCCTGATGACATATCATGGTCATTTTATGATGTATTACAGTAAGTATATTACAGATCTCTTCTATAAATGTAACTTGTTGAAACCTGCAGAAATTCTGCAGAAAGAGTACTTATTAGGGGCAGCTGTGGCTTAGGAGGTAAAGTGGGCCATCTACACAAGGTTGGTGGTGCAAACCCCTCCTCCTCCTGTTCACATGCAAAGTGTCCTTGGGCACGACTCTGAACCCCAGGTTGCTCCCCAGACACTGGGGATGCACAAGCCAGTGCATTTCTATTTACCCTGCCCGGATAAATAGGGAGGAGTGTGTCAGGAAGGGCATCCAGTGTAAAAAAGCCTATGCCAAATCAAATCAAATATGCGGATCATAAAAATCAGATTCCCATGCGGGGAATCGGGGCCTGGCCTGCCAATGAGACAATCTGCTGTGGCAAAGAAGAGAGAGTGCTTATTAGTGCTGAAAATTTGTTCTGTTATAGCAGCTTGGAGCTAAAAAGACAAAGGTAATGAGCTGAAAACTATACAACACTCATCACCAATAGCTTTACAAATGATTAGAATAAGTGGGGGATTTTATTGTTCATATCTACATGTATAACACAGCGACTATGAAGCTGGTTTTGTGCTAAACTGAATTGCAGTCACCCTGTGAATGAACACATGCGATGAAAGACATGAAGCAGGTTTCTCATTTAGAAGTGTTATTTTTTTTTTCTCTACATTTCATATAATTGCAACATGTCTGATATAAACCTGCAATGGCCAGGAAATAAGCACTTGCGTAATGTGTGTGCATTTTTATTGCTTCTTTTGAGGTTCAGTGAACTCAGCCTAAGCACCTGCCATATGTGAGGATGGTTGAAAAACACAGACAGGGCAGCCAAGCCATCAATAACAGCTCATATTTACTCAGGCCTTTTAAAGTGACCGTGTGTCTTAGCTGTGTATATATGTTCAGCCAAGTGCTTTCAATTAAACTACATTCCTACACCTTATTCTTATATTTGCTTACATTTCTATAAGTGTTGGTTTGCTGAAGTGAAATTGACATTTCCCTCAAGCAGGCTTGTTCGTGTGAACACAATTTGCAAATGTAATGATTTTTTTTTTTTTTTTTTTTAATTGAGTTGACGCAGGTCTTTTTACTCCTGCCAAGCTGACCTTTCTTTATAATGGTCAATTTAATGTAGTTGATGTTGCCCTTTGCTGGTCATTAAGCAGGACACATCATGTTTATTTTAATGTTGTCAGTGACTTAATGAAGTGTTGCAAAATGTTAGTATAATTATCTCATTTAAAATTAGGATGTCAGTGTAATTAATGTTCAACAATCCCATAATCTTCTCACAAACTTTCAACCTCACTATTTTGTGTCCTTTGCATCTGGATGATGACACCATATTGTTTTGTGATTTATTGGCATGAGGTTTTGTTCAAACCACAGCTTTGGTGCAAAGACTTGTTAAATACCTGAGCCCCAGCCAGCATGTTGCACAGAGCCAGAACCTAACAGCATCCTCCTATCTGGACCCACCCTAACTCTATGCAAACTATCCCCTCTGTACAGCTGATGATGTGTTTTGTGTTGTGTAGCTTAGCAAGTTCATCGATTAAATAAATCATCCCTCTCATAAAGATTGCGTGTGTAAGATCAAAAAAATCTGGGCAGATTTTCTGTTATTTCCTGCACTGAGAAAGTCATGTTTTTAATCTGTCAGCAGGATATCCTCAAGCACTCCAGTTAAATTTGGGGGACAGATAGGCATATGGCCAGAGAACAATTCGATTCAGTTACACAATTATTAGGTTTTTCTAACTAGAACTGCAATGTGCCTGAGAAAGGAACCTGATACCAAATCCTACAGGCATCCTTGCAGAAATAAGTAAATTGTAGTTAAGTTTGTTAGCATCCCCCATTAGTCACAGCATTGCAGCAGTTCCTGGGGTCCACAAAAAGCCGTACATTGTGACAAAGCTCCATGACAATTTATATCAGTACATGTAACATTACAAAATTAATAGGACAAAGACTAGACCACGCGCACACACACAGATATGACAAACTCCAAACACACTGACACTCCATTGTTGGTTATGGTTCATTTACTTTTCTCTACAGTTTAGTACTTTGCAATTTACTTTAGGATTACCCAGGTACATAGCAATAATGTATTACAAGTGGTTTCCAAAGCAATCACAAGTTAATTACAAACCTAAATTATAAAAAAATATATTTACTTGACTATATTTACTTTTCATTATAAAAAAAAAAAGCTATGCAATGATCAAACATAAGAATTGTTTTTGTAAATATATACTCATTCTGAATCTGATGTCTGCAACACATTCCAAAGGAGTTTGGACAGGAGCGTCTTTAACACTTTTCCTTTAACAAAACTCAGTCAGCATTTGGGAAATGATTGTTGAAAATGAAATTCTTTACATCTCTTGTCTCTGCTGTCCCATTTTGCACTTCATAATGCACCACATGTTTTCAATGGGAGACAGGTCTGCAACTCTTATACTACAGAACCATAATGTTGTTACACATTCAGAATGACAATAAGCATTGTCTTGCAGAAGTAAACAAGGACATCCTTGAAAAAAACATAGTCTTTATCAGGGACATCAGGGATGGCAGCATGTGTTGCTCCAAAACCTTGCATGTACCTTTCAGCATTAATGGTGCCTTCAAAGATGTGACCGTTAGCCGTGCCAATGCATTTACAAAAACAATCTGAAGCGTTGACTCATGAGGCCACAGGACTTTCCACCTTCTGTCTCTCCATGTCAGAGGACCTTTGGCCCCAGAGAAGTCAACTATGTTTCTGGATGATGTTGACATATGACTTTTCCTTTGCATGGTATTGCATTTGTGGATAACAAACTATATTTACCAGCAACAGCTTTCCAAAGTGTTCCTGAGCCCATGTAGAAGTATCCTTTATGCAGTGGCTGGTTTTTGGCCTTGTTCCTTATGTGCAGAGATTTCTCTAAACTCTGAATCTTTTAATAGTATTATTGATTGTAAGTGGGGAACTTCACCCCATCCTTGCCTGAATAGGATGTCCTTTTCATACCCAATCATGATACTGCCCCCCTTATCAACTAAACTGTTCATCTGTGGAATTTTCAAAGCATTCATAACTTTTCCAGTCTTTTGTTGCCTCTGTTCCAACTTTTTGAAAACTGTTGCAGGCATCAAATTCAGAATGAATGTGTATTTCCAAAAAACAATTAAGTTTATCAGTTTGAACCGTGAATATCTTGTCTTTGTACTGTTTTCAACTGTATAGAGGCCACAAAAAGATTTGCAAATCATTGCAAATCAATTTTAATTTGTGCTCTGCACAGCATCCCAACTTTTTTGGAATTGAGTTTTGTACTTTGCTGTCTACCTCAAACACGAATAATAAACGCGTCTATTAGCGATCTTTAATTGCTGTCTGTCAAACTGTGATGCATGTCTTCAAAATTAAGGACATAATTACAACATATTTCACTCAATGCAGATGAATCACTGTTGCCTAATAAAGGGGTCTGCTATGTTTTTGCTGTTATTTCCATATTAGCACTCTGTATTTTTGCCTCATCCACATCTCTTGGTGTTCCTGTCTGTCATACATTCTGCTTCTTTTATATTAATTGTGTGCAACTAAACTACCTCACAGTGCTCCATGTCTGTAGGAAAATGTATATGGACATTTGGACCAGCTGTGGAAGTGTGATGGAACACTCATATCCTCTTTATGGGTTGTCCAGACAGCTGTCAGCCATATTGTATTCCAGTTACCACAACAAATAGCATATGTGTGGCATACCACATATAGGGCTGTCTTTGTGCCAGTTTTGTCACTTTGGACTCCTGTTGAGAGCTGACACAGTCTGTGTGAAAATGATTTAGCACAAGGTAAAATATTATGGTTAGTCTACATATGTACTTTACATCAGCACACCTTATCTGACACAATGGATCACTGTATTCCACTCGAGGGAAATATTTCTTTGGTACATGCACCTTTCCACCTCAGGTGTTTGTCTTAAAGCAGCTGTCAGAGGAGTGACGCCAGAGAAACTGAGTCAAATAAGCTGCAACAAAGCAAATTGATATTTTGGCTAGTAACAGCACTTTAGTGATGTCCTACCCACTGAAATCACAACTGATCCTGATGAAACGCAGGTTGAACAAGACCTCATCTCAAGTGGTGCTAAAGCCAAGCAGCATTCCCTCTGATGTTCTTGGCCCTGAACATAGTTATAGATTCTCATGTTCATGTTCGTTTGTAGCTCATCCGTGTGATTTGACTAAAACAAAGATACAAAGAATCTGATGGGGAATATTGGAAAAACTAGAGAATCTATGATCACATGAGCAGAGGTCATCCGTGTTCATTTTCATCTGTTTTTCTAGTGATTATTACATGTAGTTTTTTGGGGTGGGGTACCACAGGCTGAAATTCATCTGTAAAATTTCAACAAATCTTCCAGACATCCAAAGACATTTTAATTCCTTGCACTCAAACTTTAGGCTGTGCCTATTGTACCTTGCCATGTAATGTATCGTATGACATGTTCGTTAAAGGAGAGATTAAGGAAACACGCTAAATGTCATCTTTTCTGTCTGTCTGGCAGGCAGTCACTGAACTCCAACTCCAGAGTGTGTATTTTCGGAGGAGTGGGCTTAGCTTAGCAACAACAGACAACTGACAGTTATAAACAACTGATCAACATACAGTGGAGGACTCATCACAGCTTGTTATTGTCAAATTACAATGTTGTGCTCATCTTGTACTTCTGCAGTGGTCCTGCAGCCTGCCTGAGCTTCCTCAAGTCCTCAGAGGAGGGCATGCAGAAAAACAACTTGCTTCAGCCATAGATCTTTATTCGGACTGCAGTACTTATTTTTGCAAATGTTACATATTGCGACTTTAAACGTAGTCATGGTGATGCTCAGCTTCTGTATGTCTCCACAGGTTGGTGGTTCGTCAGCACGGCAGAGGAGCAGGGTTGGGTGCCTGCTACCTATCTCAACTCCCACAGTGGCACACGGGATGACTTGGAGCTGGGCGCCTCTAAAGCTGGAGAAGGTAAGTCAGGCAAACTCTCTTGCCTCTGCCCACACGCACACTCAAACACAACCTCACACACTCTGTTACACACCCACACACAGATACCCCCTCTGCCCTCAATCCCCAGTCTTTGATCTGTGACAAAACGGAGCAAACTCCTACCTCACCACTGCCGGCTTACGCTAACGGCTGGCGCCGGGCTGGTGTGAACGCTTCTCTCTGTCTGCCTGCCATTACAAGCAGGTCTGAACAGAGTGTAGATTCAGCCCTGGGTAAACAGCAAGGAGACGCGCCAGGAGAAACCAGACCACAGCCACTGAAGTGATGTACTGTACAGTAGAGATTGCAACGCAATATTACATGATATGACCTCTGCTGGGTGAGCTCATGAAAGAGGCATGTGTTTCCATCAGCAGTAAGGAATAAAACAGGAGAATATCTCATGAGTCATCCACTTTAAATCATGGTTATCCTTAATTAAAACAAGCTCTGACATGAATTATGCTGTTTTATGCAATGTCTGCTGATCATTGCGGATTGGTGATAAGTTGCAGCACAGTAGACGAGTGTTGATGTTAAATTTCGTGAGCTTACTGCAGTCAGGGTGGGATCCAAAACCTTGATAAGAAACACACCTGTGTAGAGTTCAGTTCGCCAGAATGTAATGGAGACGCATGTGAAGCTGAAGACAGCATCCAACATGCAATCACCTCGATAGCCCTGTCAGATCCAGTTATCAAGCCATCTAAGAGCAGCTAAAGTTGTCATTTTTGATATTAGTAGAGAAAACCTTTTAATTTCAAAGAAATAGAGCTCAATTAGTGTCACATACTCAGATTCTAATGGTTTTGACAGGTAGTGCAACAACCTCAGATTATTTGTTAAGATTTATGCAGTATTGTGTTAGAGAAATCCCATCAAACTGGAGGCACGGAAATAATTAAGTTGCGTGTAACACTTCCAAACAAACATCCAGATTTTCCAGCACTCTGGCCAAAACATCTTTTGCTGTACAATTGTTTTACCCTGTAACAATGGGACCATGGATCCCCTCGGTGTTGTATATCTTATGACTCAAGGATGGAGAGAAAGAGAGAATACATTAGGCTAAACAGTGTTACCGTTTCACAATATGTTAAAATACCCCTCTCTCCCCAATGGGACTTAGAAAATGCACATTTATCAGCAGAGGATTTCAACACATATGCATACCACAAATCTATGACCCCACACACACACACAAACCCAAATGCAAACGTCTACACCCAACACTCCTATCTCCTCTGTCAGAGATATCTGGAGTTTGCTGCCAGGGGGTTTTCACACAGGACAATCTGTCAGTGTAATTAGTGTTTATGTGTCTAGTCAGTCATGGGAATGGCATGAAACTCATAAAGCATCTCTTTGTCAGTCCTGTGGTCTTCGGCAGTCTGTGCCGCCACACTGTCACAGAAAAAAAGCCCATATTTCTGAAAAACGGGATTTGGAATTCATGTTGGTTCTTTCAAAAAAAAAAAAAAAGCCAAAAAAGAGAAATGTTGAAAGCTCAGACAGTTTGAAAAGAGAGTTTAACCACCGATCAAAGAGTAAACACATCCCACTCTTGCTTGTTTTCCACATTTAATACAAAAATAAACATATTGCTTGAAGGAATAGTTCGATATTTTTGGAAATATGCTTATTCAGTTCACTCTCGTGTCTGTATGGTAAATACAAAACTAATGTGAGCTTAGCCCAGCCTTAAGCCTGGACGGATGAGGTAAACAGCCAGCCTGGCTCTGCTCAACAGTTACAAAATCAGTCTACCAGCACTTCTAAAGCTTACAAATTAACACATCATGTCTAAATTGTTTGGCGGGGACTAGTGACGTCCTGGAACCTCTGCTGGTTGCCTGGCAACTGCTCAGACGCATGAGATGATCTCATACATAACCACATCAGAGGGTGAATTGATGTTTTTACAGGCTGTTTTTTGTATAAATTTAAAAAAAAGAAGAAATAATGTGTTAATTAGTAATGTTTATTGTCCTCTGGGCAGAGCCAGGCTAGAAGGTTTCCCTCTGCTTCTAGTCTTTGTGCTAAGCTAAGTTAACCTGCGGGTTGAGGCTGCTTCATGTATACAGAAACAGAGTATTGATCTTGTCTGAAGGCCCTAACACACTGAAGGCAATAACTGACACGCCTCATTTGAAGTGCGTCAATTGATGCTCCTGTGATGCACTGCAGGCATCAGATTTGAAATGTCACAGAACCAGTGTTTTGGCAAAAGGGTGCACCATATTTGTGTTTTTTGTATTAATTTAAATGACCAGGATGACTTGATTATTAAGAGCAATTTAAAACAGTTTGAGACGGTTTTACACCACAGCAGACTGCAAGAAGATGAAGAAGGAGAAACAAGCGCCTGGACAGTTCATCAGTGTGGTGACAGATGTTTCATGGAGGAGATGAGACGCAGATCTGTCTGTCTGTCAGAGTTAAGAGAAACTTCAGTTTGCAGTGTAGCTCATACTTCACTGATAAACCACAGAGCTGTGCGGCAAAATCAACGTTCACGATCAAGAAAAGCTTTTATATCACGTGTGAATACGGACAGATGTGTTCTGTCTATATTCACGCTCCCTCTCTCTTTCTCTTCCTTGTGAGTCACAGTTCTTTTTTACCTGGTCTGTGGTGCATCCATGCCTTTTATATTCTTTTTAGCTCTCTCCACCAGGTCCTGCAGCAGCAGAAGAGAAGCTTTGGTTCTCTTTTGGTGCTCCAAAATCCAAAAAGGTCAGAGTGGAGGCATCAAAGACATGCCTCATAATGCTTTTGGTGTGCGATCGGCTATTTAAAACAATAGGTATACTTCTAAACTGGTATGTCACATGCTTTCAGTGTGTTTGGCCTTTGGTTCTCTGCCAGAAAAAGAGTAAGCATTTCCCAAGATGTCAACATATTCCTTTAAATGTCTTTGTAAGAGTGGCATATGGTATAATATTTTTCAGCTTCATCACATAAACAACTGCCTATAGTTGTCTCTCAGTCTGTCTGATATTCCCATTATTGTAAATTAAGTATTTAAAGATGAAAAGGATTTTATTTTGTCCTACATGAATAATTTATAGGAGCTGCTTCTTCTATCATTGTGACATGCTCCACAAGATCTCGCGGTTGGCAGAAATCCTTTCCTTCTTCACTGTTTTACCTACAAAAGGCAGAGGGAAATGTAGACTTTCTGACAGCTCCAGCCCCCAGCACTGTCAGCTGCTCTATTAATTGGATGGCATCCCTGCAGCAGCAATGTGTGTCCCAGATGCTCTAACACAACAGGATAGGAAAACCATGCTAACAACATCGTAATTACAGGCCAGCGTGAAGATGTCCTGGTTTAACACTTCCTCTGTAACCTCCATCCATCCACGCTAACTATGTCCACCATGTTTTGCTTTGTGGTCTCGTTTTTATGTCCTCCATGTAGCTAATAACGGGGCTCTCTCGGTTGGATCCATGTCATTTGTGTGCTGTGTGTTTGTGTAACATTTGTGCTTGCTCTTCATGTCTTCCATGTTTGTTTGTTTGTTGTCGTCTGGTCACCATGTGTGTCTGTCAGTTACTAAGCGACATAAGGCTCATCTGAAGAGGCTGGACCGGAGATGGACGTTGGGGGGTGTCATCAGCAGGCAGCAGAGCCGAGGTGAACTGAGACAGACGCTGCATCACCTCCCTCCCTTTGTTATAGGGGTGTCACGATTTCAACATTAAATCGAAAATCGATCGAAATGAGCTTTCAATTTCAATTTCAAACGAAATCAATGGCAACATCTGGCAATGGCATAGCTGTCAGTGCTAAAAAAAATCTTGAAATTCTGACCTTGAAATTGAAAGTCAAATCTAATTGTAGATTTGGAGAATCGTGACACCCCTACTTTGTTTTTGTTCTCCCCTTGTCTTATTGTCTCTTATCACATGGCTCCACTCGTCCCTCTCCACATGCACATACTTGTTCAGTCTTTCATCCTGTGTTGTCTTTCAGCAAATGCTTTTAATCATGAGCCACAATCCACCACGACTAACCACGAACTGACGTTAATATAAAATGAGGCTGGAAAGCAAAGGTGAAATCAGCAACTTTATTGATGCTAAGCTCAAATTATGTTAGAAAATTGCTCCATATAAGCGTTTTCATTATAATTAAACACTGTGTGCCAAAGCCAATCTTCCCAGAATCACAGGCAAAAAAACAGACTCTCTCATCTGAAAGTAGTTGCGTAATAGACTTTGGAATGTCTCATGCTGCATTTTAGAGCCATATTTTGCTTTTTTATGAGCAAATGAAGCGTGTATGTAGTTTTCTAATGAGTATGTGTTTTAGCAAAGTGTGGCAGAAACAGATTTATCCTGCTGTGGTGCTGATAGCAACCAATATTGACAGATAAACAAAGACCCTTATTAATCTGTCACTTACTTAGGAAGAAAATCACATTCTCAATCACAAACTTGCACATGTTCTTCTTGCTAAGGCCAAGGGAGATGCATTTGGATTGCTGACAGAGGAGTGAGGATAGGCTATTGAGTTCAGCCCAAACTTTGCGCTTGGCAGTGGACGCTGCTCTCTGGAGTGGAGAGAGAGTTGTTTCCACCCTAGGACTGAAAATTCTGCTTTGTGTTAAAAAAAAAAAAAAAAGAAGATATTTTGCTGACTCCACAAGAATAATTTATAACACTGATGCAGGCGATGCATGTTGTGGTTAACATAACATCTGATTCAGAGTTTCCCTTCATTGCACTGCTGGATATTGTTTGAAAGAGGTTGGTGAGAGGAAAACGGTTTACCAGCCCCAACACAAAGAGGCCGGAAGAAGCAGGCAGAAGGAAAATAAAGCATACAGGAATATCTTTACCCGTGGAGCCTGTGCTGTAGTTTTTGCAAGTAAAGGGAATTGCAATCCCACACCCATGCGCCTTCACAACCTTGGAAACGGGTGGAGAAAAGGAAAATGGAAAAGCTTGTCACCACAATGTTGATTCCTGTGTACCAACAGTGCCTTTTTATGTGCTCGTCTCCTTTTTGAACACACTCCTTCTCCCTGTGCTGTCTGTGTTTGGACAGGAATTGCTATAATGGCAGGAAATGATGTCTTTGCTCTGCCCCTTGGTCTCATGGGAATGCATAAATCAGCATGGAGCCTCTGCTCTGTATTATGTGCTGAATTAGGAGATGCTCGCTGTAACAAGGCCAAGGACTATAACAGGACACCAGCTTGCCCCATGTGCTGCAGTTCCCCTTGGTCAATGAATTTAGTTAAATGTTAAAATGGTTATTATTACGAAGGACATTATTTTTTATGGACTTTATTGGACAGCTGATAGTAGTTGACAGGAAATGAGGCGAGGGAGAGAAGGGGATGGCTTGAACCGGGGATGTTTTAGTTGATGATTAGTGCCTGAAGGCAGGAACACCGATTATGACTGTTGAGCTGATTATAACCCTGATTTGGGCATGAAGACCAAGTTGGACTGGGTCTGTTCCAGTTGTTGACAGCCAGAGGATAAAAACATGTAATTTGTAATAAGTAAAGATGTCACTACTTTAGCATAGCGCTAAATAAACAGCTTTAACGAACGTTAGGTTCGTTAGTTCACCCACTTCCAATTGACCCCTCCTAATTGCCGTCCCCTTTTACTCTGCGCTCCAATGACAAACTTAAACAAGTTTGGTACTTTTCCTGTTTTTTTGTACTTTGATATCTATGTGCTAGGCTTGTCTATGTTGAAAAGAAAACCACATTTTGAAGGTAGTTCTGCTGCGGGACCTGTAGAAGCAACATATATTTACATCCTTAATTATGTAATGTTAGCCAAATGCTGGGTAATTGGATAGCTAATCAATATCAATCATTAGCTTGCTAGTTTAGTAGAGTTTTGTTAACGTTTGCTTACTTAAGATGTGACCTTATATGTCACTTTGACAGGGAAAAGAGAAAGTTGACTGGGTACCAAGTTTTCTCAACTGTTATTGGAGCACAGAGCAAAAAGTTGTGGGACTTTGGAAGAGTCACTTCTCTTTGTAGGCTATACAGTAAACTCTGTTTTTCCCACGCCACTTCATCTGAGATCTCACGCCTAATCTGCGCTTCTTTCTTTCTTCTTTTTTTTGGCCTTTTCAGTGCAAGTGTCACTGAATATAAACAGTCCATGTTTGTTTTGGTACAAGAAGATGCAATAATTGGTATTCTTGCTTGATTTGCAAGGCTGTGTACTGCCAGAAACCTAGTGGTTACTGACCAGTCCTTCAGCGTGTAGTGTCTAGTGTATTTACTTGGTCATGAGGTTTATGCTTCTTCTAAAAACATCTATGCAAGTGGTGGGGAACAACCTTTGTGTGTAGTTTATCCAGTGCCATGATTAGTCTTCAGTTTGTCCCAAGCTTTAAAGGATCATATTTTTTCCAGTTTGTCTGAAAACAATGCAGATGCTGATGTTTACATTGAAAGCATTACTGATTGTGGTAGTTTCTCCTATCCTGCAATGATCCAGGATGAACAATCCTGTTCATGTTTTCAGTGGAAGTGTTAGGAGGCAAATCCACAAATTTCATTTCAGAAGAAATTTTCTTGTTGTGTTTCTACAGTGTTTCCTTGCTTAGCCTTAGAGGAGGGACAGTAACAAAAAGAGGGAGAGTTGTCCTAAAAATACTGTATTGTTAGAAGATGCCAAGTTGATTTGTCTAACTCAGACCACTGAAAGCTTTGTCTGCACTTTAGAATTATTTTTTTGCACAGAAATTGCTTGCACAAATGGGAATTTGGGTATTATTTTAAGACAGATTTGGAAAAATGTGAATCCATCCTTTAACCTCAGTATGGTCACAATTTGTTGCCCATGTTGATGAAGCTTTTTGCTATTCAATAGGCTACAGTGCAAAACAATCATATAAAATATATTACATCATATTGGTTTAACTTGAGGAATGACTAATGCTACGATGGCAAAACAACTCTTAATGCAACAAGTAATTATGTCCTGTTGTTGTTTGCTGCATTATAAAGTTCTCTCCGTATCATAAAAAAAATTATAGACATATCTCATGTGCCAAAGAACACATGAGATTTGTTAACACACACATACAGCACATGTACTTGCACATCTGGTGGCTGAACCAATTCCCAGAAAGCAGAACAGATCCAGCCTGTGTTACAGAAAAGATACACCTCTGCTACAGGATCATATCTCAAGAATGGTGCCAGTGTGTCACAAGAGAATCTATCATGTGTATTGGCGTACATATTATTGTATATTGCTGCATAATGCAGGGCTAATTATTAACTCTTATCTCATTACTGCAATCATATAAATATACAAAGTCAGTGGAGAAGATTTATAGAACATACACTTCTCTTTCTGTTTCTTCCCTTTTCAAATGCCTTTATCGTTTTCAGAGATCTCACAGGCCTTAAATCACAGCTTTGTTGTCATTTTGCTCTGGCTTTGGCAGAAGAGAAGTACGTTACAGTGCAGCCCTACACCAGTGAGGGCAAGGATGAAATTGCTTTCGAGAAAGGGGTCATTGTGGAGGTGATTCAGAAGAACCTGGAAGGCTGGTGGTTTATCAGGTAAACGTCTGCTCACTTGCCTCAGAAATGTTACTTCTTTTATTACAAAAATGTGTTTTCTTATCATTTTCTCTTTCAACTTACTGCACAGGTACCAGGATAAAGAGGGCTGGGCTCCGGCTTCCTACCTGAAGAAGCTGAAGGATGACCTCTCTCCCCGTAAGAAGACCGTGACAGGCCCAGTGGAGATCATTGGAAACATCATGGAGATCAGTAACCTGCTTAACAAGAAAGCCTTGAGTGAGAAAGACGTGCAGACTGAAGGTGTCCCAGAGAGCCCCCAGGTGGCCAGGAAGGAGATCAGCCTGCCAATCCCCTGTGCTGACTCCAGCCCTGTTAACACCCCACAGGATGGAAAAGGTAAAGCAGAGCCGGCCTCACCAGCTGTAGCCCGCATCGCCCCTCACCGGGTGGAAATTGGTAAGTCATGGCACTCTTAAATTCTTAAATTTCTCAAGGCATATAGTTATGAAAGAATTATAATCACATAATTTACCATATTATATTAATTAATAACATTAATGCACATTAACAGATATAAAGCAGATGATTTTAAGGTATAAGGTAGTCGATTATTTTTCAACTATTAAATTAATCACCAACTTTTTTGATAATTAATTAAACGTTTTGAGACATTTTTAAGAAAAAATTAAGAAAAATTCTCTGCTTCTCACTCCTCAAAGGCAAATACTTTCTGGTTTGTTTATTCCCTATGACAGTAAACTGAATATCTTAAGGTTGTGGAGAAAACACAACATCTGAGTACGTCACCTTGGGCTTTGGGAGACAAAAGAAAATTATCAGCAGATTAATCGATGAATGAAAATAATCGTTAGTTCAAGCCCTAATAAAAAGGTTGTATATTTTCTGTTGTGACGAGGCGGTAAGAGAGAATTGTTGTTGAGCTGTGGTTGGTCTTCTTAATGCTGCAGATACTCCCAAGAATAATGAGAAAAGGTTCTGGTTCTAGTGGATTATTATTAATTTCTTAGATATTTTTGACAATTTCATACTAAAACTGCAACCTTGGGGCATAATAAGAAACTATGAGTTGCTGTCATTTGTCACATATGGGTGATACATTTTTTATATATACTGTGTATTTTGACCTTGGATTAATAGACTTGAAGTATTTTGAATTGTGTAAGACACTGTTTGAGTATTTATTTGTTTTCAGGATGTTCTTCCCATTGGTCATCTGGTATTTTAATACCTATGTATTTCCCATCTAGTCTTAAAACTTTCAGACGATAAATGTCTGTTCTTAAATGTAAACAATCAATCGTGATTTTTTTTATTTTTATTTCTGTCACTGTTTCACAGGTTCCCCAGTTCTCAGGCAAAAACCTCCTCCTCGAAGAGATGCTACCCTGGTAAGAGAGTTTGATATTTTATCCATCCATCCAGCCATCCCTCTAGTCATCCAGTTATATTAATATTTTTTATGGGTTGAAGATTGTGGAGCTTGAAAAGCTGTTTATAGGTGCTAGTAAAAGTATACTACTGGTGAGCAGTTTAAACCACATTGTGCAGTCTTTATTTTTGCTCTCAGCTGAAGAACAAATTGACAGATCTATAATGGAAAGGATACATCTGAGACATAATAAATTTCTGTCCAATGAGTAGTCAAGCACATGACTTTGATATCTGTGGCTATCCAGCATCAAACAAGAGCAGTGGTGGAAGAACAATTCAGATCCTTAAGTAAAAGTACAAGTATTCCATTCCGAAAAATGTCCCCTGGGACATGATTACATAATAATATTAGATTGTAAATACTGATGCATCAATGTGTATGATTACTGCAACTTGTCAAGGTGGAGCTAGTTGCTGTTGAGAGATGATTAATGGGGTAAAAAAGAACAATAACAAGGTTTTGCCAGAAAATGTTGCATTCATTGTTTCGACTTTTTGCCCAATTTTTACTTTTTTTTACTAAATAATAAATAATTTTACTTCACAGAGCCTTGAACAGCTATTTAAATTAAAGCCATCTGAGAAGTTGGATGAACTCTCTTTTGGGGAAATGTCAACAACTCATATGTAACTGTAGACATTTGAAACATGACAAAGGGCCTCAATCAGGCACATTATCATATGTTTTTAATGAAAAATCCTAATCCGAAAACTAACTACAGCTGTCAATTAAATGTAGTGGAGAACAAATATACAATAGCATGAAATGGAAATACTCAAGTAAAGCATAAGTGCTTCAAAACTGGATTACGCATAGTCTTTGAGTGTCCTTAAATTACCTTCCACCACCAATATCATGTCTAACTGTGCCAATTTCATGTGTGCTTAGGGATTTCAGTTGCCCTCGCCACCAGAGCCCCCTACAGTTGAAGCAGAGTATTACACCATTGCTGATTTCCAGTCCTGTATATCTGATGGCATCACTTTCAATGGAGGACAGAAAGCAGAGGTAAGCATTCTTTTACAAGATAAACTTCAGTAACAAAGCAATCTTAAACTTGGTTACCCTTGCTATATCAATTTATTCATTGTTGCTGAGTAACAACTCTTCTAAATCTAAATCAAATTAAAATGCATAAAAATGCCTGATTATAAAGTCTAACCTCTGTTTGAACATGTATTTTAGGTCATTGAGAAAAACTCTGGTGGTTGGTGGTATGTCCAGATAGGAGAGAAGGAGGGATGGGCTCCCTGTTCCTACATTGACAAACGCAAAAAGCCCAACCTGAATCGAAGAACAAGCACTCTGTGCCGTCCAAAAGTTCCACCCCCAGCTCCGCCTGTCAAAAAACAAGACTCGGTCGAGACTGCACCTCCCAGCAGCCCTGGGTCTGAAGCTCCAGAGTCCCCTGTTTCTCCTGGGAGGCCGGTGTATGAAGAGCCAGAATATGATGTCCCTGCCATTGGTGATCTGGACATGGAGTCTGAATTTGAGTTTCTGAGGGGGGAAGGTTCCTTGGTGGATAGTAAGAACGAGGACACTTCCTCTGAAAAGGGATCCCATCTGTCCTCCAAGCCTTCTCCGGCTTCATCACTCCACAGTGCCTCCTTCAAGATGGGTGAGTCGTTTGAAGATGGCCACGAGGCAGAGGGGGAGGCGGAGGCAGAGGAAGAGTGCATCTATGAGAATGATGGCTTCCGGCCCTTCAGGGAAACTCCAGAGAGGCAGTGCAGCAGGGACTCAAATTCCTCCAAGACAAGTGTCTTGTCAGAAACCGGCAAGACTGCAAACCCAGCATCAGGTGGATGGAGACCTGCAGGGAACAAGTTCAAGATCGACTTGAATGGGAGCCCATTTTCACCCAAAGCTGAGGAGGCAGCCAGTCCTAAATCTGCCTCCACTGAGTCTACCCCAGATCTGTCCAGAACTAAGAAAGACCAAGAGGAAAGCAAGGCGTCCTCTTCCAGTAAGTCTTCCTCTAAACTAAAGCCAGTGGTGAGGCCCAAACCACAACTAGCTAAGGCATCCAGTGCAGAGAAGATGGACATCAGCACCTTGAGAAGACAGCTGCGGCCAACAGGGCAGCTGAAGAATGGCACCAAAACTAAAGGTGAGGACTCTGAGACAGCTTCAGTCATCTCCTCAGAGGACTCTTTCTCCTCTCAGAGCACATCCGATCTGTCCTCCATTTATTCTAAAGGCAGTCGGGGAGACTCTGATCTGGAAGGGTGTACCCTGTATCGCACCACAGATCCCTATGAGAAGGTCCAAGAATCTGAGCTCAGTTTCCCCGCTGGAGTGGAGGTGGAAGTGTTGGAGAAGCAGGAGAGTGGCTGGTGGTATGTCCGCTGGGGAGACACAGAAGGTTGGGCCCCAACTTACTACCTGGAGCCTGTCAGGCAACAAGAGGACATGGCAGGGTCCGAATCTGATGGCACCCCGACTAAACCTGGAAGCCTCAGCAAGTCCAACAGCCTGGAGAAGAACGAACAAAGGGTGCAGGCATTGAACAACATCAACCTAAAGAAGATCACCCCACCCATCCCCTCCAAGCCTCCAGGTGGCCTCTCCAAACCTATCGGCTTGTTCGGTTCTCGGAAGCAGAATAGCACCAAACAGCAGCAGGTTGTCAGACCGCAGTCAGTCTTCATATCAGCCCCAATCAGGGATGGTCCCAGCCCTGTTGGCTCTCTCAGGAGAAACGAGTCCCTCAACTCCACAGACCACCCTCGTGCCAGCCCGACAGTGCGACGCAACGCCTCCTTCGGCACCGTGCCACGTAGCCTGGCACCAAACAACATCGCACTACCCAACAGGAACAGAACTGGTACCGGTAGTTCTGAATCCCTTGGCCTCAGTTCTCAGAAGAATGCCCTTCCTGTGTCCACAGTGAAACCCAAGCCCCACATCATCCACAACAACCTCAGAGAGGTGTACGTCTCCATAGCAGATTACCATGGTGATGAGGAGACCATGGGATTTCCTGAGGGGACGAGTCTGGAGGTCCTGGATAAGAACCCCAATGGATGGTGGTACTGCAAGATTCTGGACAATGGCAGACCAAGGAAGGGATGGGTTCCCTCAAATTACCTCGAGAGAAAGCACTAGCACTCATGTGTGGAGCTGGCCGAACTCTGAACATGCGTGTAAAGACTACTCAAACAGATGCAATTATTTTGTGAAAAAGGCTAACCCTGAGACATTAAGTAAGTAAGGATTGAAATCTTACCCGGTACCTTTGCCCAAAAAGAGCAGCCAGATAAAATCGTGACTTTGAAATTAAATGAGACCTGAATCTGGTAAAATGAGTCTGAAACAGTGCCTGAGACGTGGCAGTAGGAGCAATATATAAGGACTTAATGACAAAGCCAAAGAGAACACCAGAGTGGAAGAACAATTTAATGATATTCTTCCTTTAACTTGAACTAAGATGTCATTTTGTGTCCACTCCTTGAACCTTTCTCTGTAAGTTTCTAATGTAATTTTTTAAAAACTTTTTACGCATTTAAAGCTTACTGCATGTTTGAAATGATTCATTATACTGACGATGCCTTGAGCTGTTGAAATTAAACATTTTTCTCATCCTTTCCGTAAAGAAAATCTCAGTTGTTGCCAAAGCTGCTTTGTGTTAGTCTCATCTTGGTGCTGTCTGTTTGCATGTTTTTTTTTTAAATATCTCTTTATACTGTATGTCACCTTTATGTGAAATATTTTATCCATTTAATTGTGTAATATTGTCCTAATGAAACAATTTGTGAGCATCTCTGATTATCACAGTATTTTCTTATCTTTAAATGTAAAAACAATCTCTGGCGATCTCCCCTGAAACTTATTTTCATTTCAGAGGCTAATTGTCCAAAAAACTAAAAAATTAAAACTTCCCTAATGTCAGTGAAAATTTATATTTATTCCTTACTTAAAAATCATATTATTACTTATTTTATTATTATTCTAAGAAATTTACTGATAAAATAATCTCACAACCGCTTAAACATTTCTAAGAACTGCTCTATTAATTTCCTAAACATTTTGAATTTCTGCTGGGCAGTAAATTTGACTTAACTCTTCAGCTGCAGTAGTACTGGGATGCTCACTTTTGTTTTATGTTAACTGCGTGACCCGTGATGATAACTCAAGTGCCAAAAGAATGAATTAAATAAATGCACTTTTGAACAATCATTAGCACTTTCTTTTTTTAAAAAATTCTCATCACTCATAGTTACTGTTTGCCCACACATCAGGTTTGGTCCTCTTCAGTGATTCCCAACCTTTTCTGACATGTACTCCCACAGCCCTGTCAGATTAACTCAAGTGCTCCTTCATCAACACCTCCAGCCGTATGCAAAATGTGTTTTTATGAGTGGATTATAAACCTGATGTTACTCAACAATATTAATTATATAAAAGGGGAGGTATTTGTAATATTTTTGCATACAGTTGACCTTAATGTTGAGGTTGCCAAGGCCAGATGTGTAGTTGTTTCAGCTGTGAATGCATTACTTTTAGCCATTTCAACCATTCTTCATTACGTTTATCTTGTGTGTTTATCCCTTACTTTTCACTGACTATTTCAACTGTTTTTTTTGTTAAACTAGTTCAACTGTATGCATTATATTTATGCATTTTATCTAGCAAAAGTGTTTATCCATTACTTTTAGGCTAGAAGTAATGGATTTGGGGCGGGGCGGTGGGGGTGGGGGGGGTTTCAGTTGGCATGAGAGCGAGTAGATAATGACTGAATTTTGATTATTGGATGAACTATGCCTTTTAACTGCTTATTAATTAGTCTACTATTAGCTAACTATTTCAACTGCTTATCCATTATTTAGCCTATATATTAAGTATCAGTGTCTGTTACACTGTAGGGAAAGAGAGACAGAGTGAACAAATTTGTGGTGTAGTCTACATGTCATGAGCAGACAGCATGTTAGTGGTACTGATGAATAAGGACCATCATCTTCATCTGGACCCAAGTAACATTTGCAGGTAAGTGTCAGTAAAGAGAGCTGCAGCCATGCAGCTAATTCTGCTGTTTAGCCAGTAAACCGACCTGCACTGGACTGTCATCTAGATCATCATAGTACAAATAAGATCAATAATGTCCTAGTGAGATTACATGTCTAAAAAATGTTAAATACATTTTAATAAATGATAATAAACAAGCAGAATGTGACTGTCTGCTCTGTTGATGACTGAATGCTGATGTCACTGCTTTATGCAAGATATGATTGGCTGTATTGATATGAGTTCTCCATCCACATAGATGGATATGGTCGCCTGCCAAAATTATGCAAAAGGGGCTGCCATCATGACATCAAACAAATAATTTTCTCCCTTTTGGCAGATGTGTAGCAGACAAAACCCCTCCGAAGAACAGTTGAACTTTAATGCTGTGGCAATTTGTGTGACAACTGTCACTACTGTTTATGAAAGTCATGTGAGATGGGAGTAATTAACTGCTAAATTAATTGCAAATTAGTGCGAAACATAATAAAGAGCATAATGAAAACTTATTACAGGCCATAATCACTAATAAAAGCTTTCTACCCCAGAATAAGTAAAAGGTCTTATAATTGAATGTTTATAAACTCACATCTGTGCATATGCAACACAGCTGAAGTGTTTGACCAGCTGGATGCTGTTTAGCAAATAAATTAGATCACACTTGGTTGCATGGCATCCCTCTCATTTCTTAGCCACAGCGCTGAGACAGATAGTGATGCAGTTCACTTTGATTGTCCTCTTCCAGCAGCTTCTGCTTCAGATGAACCTGCATATTTGACTCTGGTTTAGATGTTTTTCATCCTGTGGTTACTGGGCTGCTTAATTTAGCATCAACTGACAAAGCAAAAGTTAAAGTATACCAGTTTGGAGTTGTAGTCTGTAATATTGTTGCCTTCAGCTACAATCAGAGAAACACCAAATCAAAACACTGATGCAGTTTCCTTGTGTCAGACACTGCATATTGCTGATACATTGGATTTAGTGTCTCAGACATAATAAGATTTACAGCCCACAGGAATTTAATGTGAAATATGTCCATCCCACTGGCTGTTTCCTCTGCTGGGATCTCTGCACTCATACTACACTCACTGGCTTGGAACTAAGTTATGGGTGCCTGCTGATCGTCTCTATAACATGTTTGTCTGCTGGCTGTGTATAAATGTGTCTGTGTTTGTTTGCTTGTTGTACTCCTGGAGAGTTTGTGCATGCAAATGATAAATCACAGGAGGAGGAAAGAGGAAAAAAGGAAATGGAAGATGTGCAGGTGAGATAGACACCCTGAGAAACTTATAACTTCAACTGTGAAGGCGGTTTTTCAGTTACTGTGTCAGAGATTTGTTTATTATTTGTCAGTTTGTGTAAATAGACCCTTACATGGCTGCAGCACAGTACATGTGCAAGGCAAGGCATCAAGGATAACACAAGAAAGTCACTGGATTATTTCCATTATGGTCCAGATGACGTAAAGGTGTGTGCATGCACATACTTAAGCATTGAAATGGTGGATTACAGCATTAATGGCATAAGTGTGGAAATTATTTCTAGGCCGTAGAAATAGTAGTTTGACAGCCAGGCAACCTGATGAAGACCATCAGATTGGGTTTACAGGCCTGGAAAAAACACAACAAAGTGATTAGTGTTTACAACCTAATTATATTTATTTTTAGAAATCATTTATAAAGGTGGTCTTATTGTACAGTGGTTCTGAAAACACTTTTGCTCCCCGATCGCCTCTCAAATTGCTGCTGGTTTTGTCACTGAGAACTTTTCTGTTCTGTGCAGAACTTACTGTAGCTGTTTGTGGCCTCCGGAGGGCAGCAGCGCTCAGCTTCTCACTGCAGGCTGAGCACAGCCTCTCAGTAACCTTCACCTCTGTCTTCTCCATCCACACAGTAATTAGATAGTGTAGGGGTGAGATCCCGCAATTGATCCTGACTATGAACAAAGTTGTACTTTTTAATATAATTGCTCTTCTTCTCACAGTCTGTCCCTTGACGCCACAAATCTGACTGTGGAAAAGATTTCACATCACGCTGAACATCAAAACCTTAAAGCCCCAGTTACAACAGAGGAACAAACTCAAATTCTGACTGTCTGATGTCTAGTTAAAATTCAAAATCGATGGTGTCGTGGCTTTTTGGAATACAAATTTGATACCTTAATAGACGGAGTGCGTGTTGGACCGAACAGCTGTCTAGAGGAGATACCACAACACAGCTCAAACAGGTCTGCCAAGCCCTTAAGCCTTCAGAAGGCCGGCAGCCAGGTTCACTGAGAGGTCTGAGTGGAAAGTCTGTGTGTACACAGACACCAGTGAGATATACTGTATTCATGTCACTGTCACAGACCCAGGTTGCGTCTTTCCCTCTCACCTCTGAGAACACTTGGCCATGAACGGCAGCCTCTGCTGCCTGTTTCATGTCTGGACGTCACAGGCTGTATTTGTGCCTATTGGAGTGCAGCATAAAACAGAGCTGCATTAGAGCCAGGCCCGCAGGGTAGTAAATAACAGATGATGTTCACTCAGGCCAGGTCTACATACCACGACTCTAAACAGTTTCTCAGTGAGTTATAGCTGTTTACTAAAAGCCCTTGCCTTTGTTATTCATATAGTATATGGCGGGGTGTTAGTCAAGTATACTACTGTGGTGAGTGATTGTGTTGGGTGAAAGATGGCTGCCTTTTCGTTCTCGAACTGTTGCACAATTTGAATTTTCTTGCCTAAGAGGACACATCAACCATTTGTTTAATGTACGTTTTGGGAAAAGGTAATGGCGCTAATGCTCTCTCATTCCCCATCTTTTGTGCCAGATTGACTTCAGTTTCCTGCTGTGCATAAAACACAAGAAGGACTGTAGCTGTGAAATGGTCACTTTTAACTTTTTATTGCTGTGTGAGTCTAAAGTCCGGAATTGGTTTTCTTTTGTGTCTAAAGAAGAGCTGTATGGGCTCCAATTATACTTTTGTTTTAAGGATGCACAATAAATATTGTCACAGATAAATTCTTATATTCCTGTTTATCATTCTGACAATGAAAATATAATATCTAATCTGACAGAGTATATCAAGGCATTTAATTTGAATTCCTTGGCAAAGTGCTAAAAAAAAACAAAGCTGTTAAAGCTGTTAAAGGCGTAATATGCATAATTGTCAAGAAAACAAA